>NC_140074.1:48461155-49061155 GCF_964194135.1 Talpa europaea
CTGATGTCAGCCTGATTGGTTTTCCTTTGAATGTTATCTGTTTCTTCCCTCCTGTCAGCTTCATTATTTTTTCCTTGTCCTGGATTCTTGGGAGCTTTACTATTATGTGTCTTGCTGTGTTTTTTCTTTCATCGTGGAAGTTTGGTGTTCTTCTTGCTTCTTGTATATCAATTTTTCAGCTCCTTCTTCAGGTTTGGGAAGTTCTCTTCAATTATCTCCTGGAATATTTTCTCTGTTCCTACATCTCTCTCCTCTCCTTCTGGGATTCCTAAACTCTTATATTTCCTTTCCTCATGGAGTCAGATAGTTCCCGAAGTCTTTCTTTGGTCTTTTTCCTTCGTACTTCTCTTTCCTTTTCTGTTTTGGTTCTTTTTATTTCTGTGTCTTCAAGAGTGCTTATTCGTTCTTCCATTTCGTCTATTCTGCTTTCATTGCTTTTCCCAGAGTTCTTTAGTGCCTCCATTAATTCTTTGGTCTCCTGCATTTCTTTTACTTCCTCTTTAGGGACTCAATTTCATTCTTCTGATCGTTGATTATTTTTCCCTTATCATTGTTTTCCTTTATGACTTCTGTCATTTTTTTAATCATGGAAATTTTAAATTCTCTTTCTAGGAGGCTCAGAAGTTCTTCCAAGTTACTGTCATTGCAATCTGGGGGGTGGTTTTCTTTTTGTAGTGTGCTTTTTTCCTGAGGAGTTGCTAGGTTGCGTGTGGTTCTTCTACTCCCTACTGTCTGTTTTCTAATTTGCTGTATGCATTGGGACACTGTGTTGCTGGGACTGGCCGGCATCTTGGGTGAATTTCTCCCCTCCCCTCTGGCTCCTCCGGGAGCCATCTGTCTGTTTCAAGCAGTCTTTACTGAAGAAAGGTCCCTGTTCTAAAATGCCGATGCGGGGACACACTCCCCTGCGTGCCTGGTCTGCCCCAGCAGTGGGTTCCCCCTCCCTCTCTGGGCTTGGACAGCAGACCAGAGGGAGCCTGGCGTGGGCGAACTTCCCAGCTCACCTCTGGCTCCTGAGGGAGCCTTCTGCTGGTTTCAGGAAGTCTTTACTGAAGAAATGTCCGTGTTCTAAAATGGCAATGTGGGACGCACTCCCTGCATGCCTGTTCTGCCCCGGCAGTGGGTTCCCGCTCCCCCTCTGGGCTCAGACTGCAGGCCAGAAAGGGCCTCGCGTGGGCGAACTTCCCAGCTCACCTCTGGCTCCTGAGGGAGCCTTCTGCTGGTTTCAGGCAGTCTTTACTGAAGAAATGTCCCTGTTCTACAATGGTGATGTGGGATGCACTCCCTGCGCGCTCGGTCTGCCCCGGTGGTGGGTTCCCGCTCCCCCTCTGAGCTGGGACTGCAGGCCAGAAGGGGTCTGGCGTGGGCGAACTTCCCAGCTCACCTCTGGTTCCTCAGGGAGCCTTCTGCTGGTTTCAGGCAGTCTTTACTGAAGAAATGTCCCTGTTCTAAACTGGCGATGCGGGACGCACTCCCTGCGAACCTGGTCTGCCCCGGCAGTGGGTTCCCGCTCCCGCTCTGGGCTGGGACTGCAGGCCAGAAGGGGCTTGGCGTGGGCGAACTTCCCAGCTCACCTCTGGCTCCTCTGGGGGCCTTCTGCCGGTTTCAAGCAGTCTTTACTGAAGAAAAGTTCCTATTCTAAAATGGCGATTCGAAGACAGGCACACTCTTCCGCATGCCCGGTCTGCCCCGGCCCTGGGTGCCCACTCCCCCTCTGGGTTCGGACTGCTGGCCAGAAGGGGCCTGGCGTGGGCAAACTTCCCAGCTCACCTCTGACTCTTCCGGGGGCCTTCTACCAGTTTCAAGCAGCCTTTATTGAAGAAAGGTCCCTGTTCGGCTGGCCTGGGGCTGTGTGTAGGTCTCCAGGAGTCTTTGTTTTTCTCTAATGGGGCCTGGAGCCATTCGCTCACCTCCGTGGCCAATCCTGCAGGGTTCTCCACAGCTCCAGTTCACGGGGTGTGGTTCATTTATTAAGTTTAAACTCTGGAATCTCTCCTTAGTACTCCAAGATCCTTGAGACAGAAATAATATCTGTTCATCTATGGGTCCCCATTCTTAGCCTGGCATATAATGGATGATGAGTTTAGTAAATATCTATTCAATTACGTGGCTCAAATTGCCACTAATTCTAGGATTACTATAAAATCCATCCATCCCAGCACATGTGTTTCTAAGTGAGATAGAAATGACCTCTTCTAGCAAGCTTTCTGAGCTAATATTATCCAAGGTTCTAATACAAATGGAGGGAACTTGGTGACATTTGCTAGATCAGAAATTAACAACCAGTCCAGGAAAAAAATAAAGCAACAATAAAAATGTCCTAAGTATTGTTTAAGAAAATAATTAAAGATTTGTATACAAAGTCTATGATGATATAAAAGTAAACTCTAGGTTTCTGAATAAAAATGCTCCATTCTGCTACCACACTTTCCAAGTTCTCATTGGAGTGGTGGTTTCTAGAAGCATTGTTTTGTGTTTCCTGAAAATTCTTTTTTTTAACATTTTAATTTTTATATATTTTTTACATCATTTTTGCACAATGTATGCATTTTCATCTTGGTTATAGTCCCCATACAATTCCCACCCCCCTTGTTTTGATCCTACTCACTTCCCACCCCCCCTTGTTTTGATCCTACTCCCTTCCCCCCGCTCCACCCCCATGTAGTGTGTCTCTGGTTTATAGTTGCTTGTTGATTCTGATTTTCTGAAGATAAACTGTCAACACAATCCCAGAGTGTCTTTTTAAAGAGGAAGAATGCTCAGAGACAATCTGTTTAGAGCTGGACCAGAAGACATATGGCATAAAAATGTCCCTTTTCTTTCTGGCTTATTTTGCTGAGCATGATCCCTTCCAGCTCTATCCATGTTGCTGCAAATTGCATGAGTTTATCTTTTTTTGATTGCTGAGTAATATTCCATTGTGTATATGTACCACATCTCTCACTCATAGCAGCAATTTAGAAAAACTAGATAAGGTACCAGGAAAAAGACTAATTATAATAAAGTGAAAATCAAAATTAACAAGCAACTATAAACCAGAGATACACTATGGGGTGGGGTGAGGAAGGAGGGAGTAGGATCAAAACAAGGGGGATGGAAATTGTATGGGGACTATAACCAAGATGAAAATGCTTACTTTGTGAAAAAATGAAAAAATAATGTAAAAAATATATATAAAATAAAAAAGTAAAGGCCAAAAAAAATCAAATATGAAAAAAAATGTCCCTTTTCTACTACCTCTTTGTCCTTGGATAGGAACCAACTTGACTTGCCTTTGGAATGTAGAATATATACAGAGATGCCTGAATGCGGAATTTAGCATATTATCCTAAGAAATATCTTGGTCTTTGGTTTGGCAAAACATCATTGAAAGTGATAACAGCTGGGAATGGCATGGGTTCTGGTGGCTGCTTTTATTTTTTTTCCCTTTCTGGAAACTTTATTGCTTTGAGTGATTTTTTAATTTGATGGATTTATTTTCTGTTGCATATTCATTTCAAAAGTCTTGGACTTTTGAAATATTCATGCTTCTGGTGAGAAAGCATGTTCAGTAACTATCAGAACCTATGTTCCTTTACATTTTTTTGAAGACTTATTTATTTATGCATACAAGAACTGGGGTAAAGGCCAGAGGTGCCGGGGGGGTGAGAAGATTCACCAGAGACAGAGTGGGGAATATAACAGGCAGACTGACTGAAATACCCTGCTGAGGGAAGCAGCGGGCAAGGCAGGAGAGGTCTGCTGCACCATATGGGTTGCTCCCTGGCTGTCCAAGGATCAAACTCGACTTGCAGAGGCTGTGGACAGCTTCATAGTACCATGCTTAACCCCTTGCACCACCAGGGAGGCCTTCCTGCACATTTTTTTAATAGCACATATTTAATTTTCTAAAAAATTATGGAATAGCCATGGTGGCCCATAGAAATCTCTAAATTATCAGTGCTTATGGCTTTTCTATTCATAAGTACATTTTGAGTATACTAGAAGCTTCACACTGCCCTCTGCTCTACTGGTATAATTATTTTAAATGAAACCTATGATACTTCTCTAATATAGGGCAGCACAAAAAGTGAAAAATGAAACTTGAAGGAAAATTTGTTTATTCTCTACTATTAACAAGTGTGGGGCATCCCCTGGTAGTGCAGTGGTTGAGTGCTGGGCTGCGAAGCTGCCCACAGCCTCTGCAGTGCCGGCAAGGGTCCCACATGGCGTGATAGACCTCTCCTGCCGCTCCTGCTGCTCCCTTCAGCAGTGTATTTCATCACTCTGTCTGTTCTGCTCCCCGCTCTGGCTCTGGTGAATTCTCTCACCCTCCCTCGCTTCTGACTGTACCCAGTGCTTGTATAAATAAATAAATAAATCTTAAAAAAAAAAAAAAAAAACAAGTGTGGAACATGTTTCAGATGACATTCGAAACCTTCTTTATCTCACACAATCTAAAGGACTTTAACATAGGGTATGTCCTGTTACTTCAAGATATAGAGTCATAGTTGAAGTCATTTTCTAAAATATCAGTTGTGTCTAAGTACGTTACTGAATTGTTTTGTGTTCTGAAATTCTGTGTAACAAGTTCAGAATATTTTACCTTATTAAATCTGTTAATTAATAACAAGTTATAAGTACAAAAATTTCATGGAATTTCTCTTTTTTCATGACTAATGTAGGGAAACACAACTAACAATTGCCCCTCTCTAGGCTATGAATTAGGTCAGGTCTGCTCTTCACACCCATTCATTTCCCTTTTGCCTCCTTCAGTAACAGTTTAGATTTTTTGGTTACAAGCAATAGAAAAGACCTCCTAACTTAAAGGGGAAAAACTGATTGGTTATAAACACAAGTGATAAGGCAGTGATAATAAGAAAATCCCATTGAAAAGATGAAGAATGGGCAAAAGATAAGGAACAGACAGATAAGAAGGCAGTTCAAGTGACCTACATGTCAGGAACTGATGAGTGTTAGGGACTAGCTGGTTTCTGGGACTGAGGCAATTCCAACTCTTCATCAGTGGTTTCTGATTCTGGAGAAGAGATCTGAGTAGTCTAACTTGGGTCACATTCCACCATTTAATAAAATTGTTCCTGATGCTGGTCCTCAAATCTAGACTGGGTATGTTGTATAAAGTCATGTATTCAGATTCCAGGGCTCCATTCTTTTTTTTTTTTTTAATAAATTTTATTGTTATATTCCCCATACAATTGCAGCCCCCCCATTCTGACCCCAATCCCTCCCCTCCCACCCCCGCCCCCCTAAAAGTGTCTCTGGTTCATAGTTTTTTGTTGATTTTGATTTTCACTTTCTTATAGTTATTCTTAATGATTCTAATTAAGTATGTCTGCGTTGAAGCCCTAATATCTTGTTTCTTCTAAACTCTGAAACCCTCCAAGTGATTCCAAGGTTTATCCAAGTTTAAAATGTACTTAGTCCAGTGCTTTATTTCAAGTAGAAAAAATTTACACCCAGAGTAGATGACAGTATGACTTTCATTCCAGTGTGACACTATTTGTATTGCTTCAGAACTTGGACTATTAGCTGATCTACACTAGTCTCCCCTTCCAGTGCTCATCCCTGCTCTCTCCTTCATGTGAATGCCCAGAAGACACTGTGCTCATCAGAATTTCTGGAGTGTGAACACCATCCCTACCCCCATTCCCAGCACTTTAATTCCTTTCACCTTGAAGCACATAGAGATTTAGATACTTGTGCTTATTTATGCAGACAAAATTGTTCATAGGTTGACCAATTAGTCTTTGGTTTCTAGAAAAACAAACTGAAACCATTTTAAAATGAAACTATGATTCTCTTTGCCCTGAGATACAAAGTACAAGCCAAGGGTCACTATGATAAGGGAGACAGCAGCAGGTCCATGGAAAAAATTCTCCAGAGCAAAATCATCAAGCTTTAATGGAATGTGAATTGAAAGCCAAAAATTGTTAGTAAAAAGAAAAAAAAAAAAGATGAAAAGTAGAGGAAAGGAGGGCAGAGGGCAGTGAGCATGAGGTGAGAATTCCGAGGAGGCTAGAAATAGGTCTGGGCCGCCTATTAATCAGCAGGTCAGCACACAGGTTGGCATGAAGGAGAAGATTAGGGTGAAAGACAGTTATCTGAAAGGAAGAAAAATGGTCGTTGGGAAGGGAAGATATGCTAAAAATTAAACAGGGGAGGAAAAGAGTGTTTACAATTTTCTGAAATGAGATTCAAGGCTGAAGTCATAGTTTGGCAGCCATACCAAAGAAATTTGGTTTCCCTATGAAAGATTTATGCCCTCTGGAAATGAGAAATATGTCTGGCTGCCAATACTTCATAAAGCAACATAGAAAGAAATACTACCTACTTTAGTGTTTAGCTTGGGACTTTTCACCTTTGTCTGGCAAGATATTTTTCATTTGAAAGAGAGAAAGAAAACCATTCATGCAGCTTCCATGGAGTTCTCAAAGCTCTTTGCCTAAGTTGTCTAGTGGGTCATAATGTTTGACTTAACTATATACAAGTGTGTTCAGTGAGGAATTAAACCTGTTGATGAATATTAACAGAAGCTATGAAACTCATAGCCTTTCTGTTCCAACCCCCTTTGAGATAATATCATTTTCAAAGAGAATTGAAAGAAATGTAATCAAACTCTTTGGGGATTTCTCATAGTATTTGGGAACAACAAATTCAAGAGTCAGCTCTGCCATTGGCTTTTTGTGTGACCCTCAAAGTTGACTTAACCCCACAGTGCCACAGAGCCCTTACCTTTGTAGTGGGGACCATAAAAGAATCTACTTTATGGGATTACTGAAAGGATTAAATGACTTAGGGTTTACAATGAAGTACCCAAGAGGGATTGTTTTAATTATAATTCTGGAATTTCTAAGATATTCCAATTTCAAATATGCTGTTACTGCAGTAATTTATTATGGAAAAACCCTAAAAATGCCAACTACATTTTTTAGATTATCTTTCCCACTTGAAAAGGGCAGAAAATTCCTTTATCAGTTTATGTGTCTTTCTTTCAGGTTCAGAAACTATGGTCACACTAAGAAAGAACAGAGATATTGAAACAACGGGGGAAAGGGAAATTTCCTCTAAACTTCTCCAGTTCCAAACCATGTCAGTCCCATTGTTCTAACTTTTGAATCACCACCAAATGTCTGTTTATGTCATTTTGTATGTTAATATACACTTGCTTATCACTCGCTGGGACATTTTCCCCTGGCAGAGTTAGCTACACACTTGGCTATTTTTTGTTGATTTTTTTTTTTTAAGAATTGCTGGTAACATCTCTAAGATATGTTTGCCTTCACTTTCACTCTTGGCTAGATTTTAATCCTGTTAGTTTTTTTTTTAATTTTTAAGGCATAAATATATATACACACACACACACACACACACACACACACACCCCGGACAGGTTTTTTAGGAAAAGGAGAAAGAAAAAGAGAGGCACCTGAATAGTCACAGATGGGAAAGAGAGCTATTTTATAGTTTTTTTGATAAAATATTATATAAATTTCAATGTGCTGATAGTTTAATAAGGAACAAATTATTTTTAATCAAATTCAGAATGAAAGTTTATGACACATAATGTAGCAACCCATATATTTTATCTTTATATTTGTAAAAGCCCCCAAATTTCAAGGACAAAAGTTTGTTTCAATATTAGTTGAATAATTTAATGTCCCTTCACTGCATTAACCTGAAGTTACGGGTTACAATCAGTATCAATTTTAGGATTTGCTAAAATCAGAAATCTAAAATAACCTAATACTTAGATATGTGAATATTTTCATTATTTTACAAGCAAAATATGGAGTAGGTATTTAAAACCTATTAATTGCAAAAGTTAAAATTTATTTCTGTAATTTCTGAATTTGTAGAAAATAGGCCATAGCTGCTTCATGCTTTGAACCTTTGTTTTATAAAAGGAAGAACAAGTAAAATGAAGATGATATGACAAAAGCACAATATTACTTTTTAGAAATACAGTTATTTCAGCAATTAGATCATAGAAATTAAAAACAATTTTCTGAAGGTTTCCTCATCTATCATTTTTCTCCTTGTTCAAAGAAAACAAGCCCTTGTTCATCCAGTAAATAAAATCAGTGGTGGAAACTGAAAAGCAAGAAAACGAAATTCCCTGATCTTCTTCTAAATCTCTTCCTTACTTGGCAGACCACCATAAGCATGCACATGTGGACACACACACACACACATTTATATAAGCCCTTAAGAAAGATTTGAGGGCCTCCCTGGTGGCAGCATTGTGAAGCTGTCCCCAGCCTCTGTAATGCTGGTTCGATCCCCACTGGCCTCGGAGCAACCCACATGGTGCAGCAGACCTCTCTGTCTTGCCCGCTGCTCCCCTCAGCAGTGTATTTCAGTCAATCTGCCTGTTCTGTTCCCCGCTCTGTCTCTGGTGAATCCTCTCACCCTCCTACGCATCTGGCCTGTACCCCAGCTCTAGAATGAATAAAAGAAAGAAATCTTTAAAAAAAAAAAAAAAAGAAAGATTTGAACTTCACCAAGTTCTTTCATTATACTGAGGAATAAAAACATGTTTTTTAACTTTTTTCCCCATCATTTTTAGTTAAGGAAGCTAGTGTCTCCTCTCTGTAGGAAGTAGAACATTCAATTTAAGTCATAGATCGTTGCTATTGCCATTTGGAGCAGACTCATATTCTAGAAAGTTTCCAAGTTTACAGTGTCTACTTGAATTCCTCCAGAGAACATTTGTCATTTTGTTCAAGTACAGGTCTATGGGTAATCATTTAATCAAGACTGCTGCAGTGATTGCTACTTATACAGAAAATTATAAAGCTTACAACTTGAAGTAAAGCCAGGAATTGCCAAGTCTAAATGGGCACTGCCTTTTTCTTAAGAGTTTGATAACCATGAATGCCACATCCTTAAATTTGGAGGAAGCTGAAGAAACTTATTCTTTGGTCAGAACCACATTTCCTAATTTTCATTTCTCCTATTTTATTTACAAAAAAAAATGTATAATAAAAATTCATAGATGGTGTTTACAGAGAACATCTAATTCTGATTCACGCATTAGAGATAAGTCTTATGCTTGATTTGGGACCTCTGATATAGACACAAGAGACAAAAAAAATGAACATTGACAAACATTAAATAGGATTTTTTTATGCCTCATGATTTTGTGTATGCCAATCATCAAGTGAAAAAATATGTTGAAATGGTAATTTCTGAGATATTCAATCCTAATATGTAAAGCAGTTATTAAGAGGCAAGTTAGTATGGAAATAACCACTCTTCTAGAAAGAAGCCTTATGCTTGTATATACTTAATTCTGTCTTTCATTGTCTTTAGTGGACTTAAAGTTTAATTTGTTGCTAACTGTAGAGGTGAGACCTGAGAGAATAGTTGGGTCTGTAGACTAGAAAAGAACACACAGTTCCTGAAAAAGTAATACAGTTAGGTCTACTCAATAAAGAGATTGTAACAAAAACAGCTTTAAGCTACTATTTATTTTCTTTTCCAGTAGCATTCTTTAAAAAATGGGCTCAACTTTCAAGTTAGATGGTGGCTTTTTCAAGTGCTGATATAAAATAATTGATCTAAGTTAGTACTCACAAAAGAGGGATTCAGCCCTCATTTATGGTTAATTAAATGTTGGGTGATACATGATTGAAACTGGACTTTGCAGCAGCAAAATATGTTTTCTTTTTTGAAATAAAGCAAGTAAGATTCTGCTATCTTACACTGACATAAGAGACAGAGGCTTTAAATCTGCAAACTCTCTTTGTGAGTGGTGAAAGATGGCATGAGTGGGTAGATTTGAAATGGGTTAACCCACTTGGAGATGACCCGCAGGTGTTGACAGAACCACACTAACTCACCATCCCAAGACTAGCAATAAACAGGACATCCCGTAGGGCATGTCTAACCACCACAAGAAAGGATTTGTTTCTGACAGGAAATCATCCTAAAAAGTTTCTTGTCCAAGTTTAAATATAGTTCTTTAGACTTTAAGGTCATGCTGCAAAAATTTGCTCCCTGTAAATTTCCTTACGCTTTCTGTATCCATCATATGGAGAATGGAAGTGGCTTTATTTGATCTGTGGAGAAAAAGCCTCCTGACCTTCGGCACTAAAGAACCAAGCTCATTACAGGGCAGCAAGCTAAGTTGAACCAAGTTGAAGATGTACTGTCTGGAATATAATTCATTCAGGCCAGAAATTATATCTGGGAAAATAGCTAAATCAAGGAGAAGCAGACATGGACTTTGGAGTCTTAAAGTGAGAGTTGGAATATACTTGAAATCAGTGAAAAGAGAAAGGAAAATAGAAGCACTATTGCACAATGGTTGAGTGTCAAACAGAGCTGGATTCAAAGCCTGGCTGTGCTTCTTCCTGGCTGTGAGACTTTGTATGTCTGCGGTTATAATGTTTGCCTAAAATATTTGCTGTCTCTCTCTGTGGGGACCTCCCTGCAACCCCTTCATGTAGAACGAGTCTCCTTTATACCCATGGATTTCAGGGTTAGCAATGTGACTTGCTTGACAATAGAATATGCACTGAAGTGATGACAACCATATCCAAATAGAGGATTGAAGATTCATTGCACGATAGGTTTCAATAGCCCTTTTCTCTTTCCATAAGAAGGGCATGTTCCTTCTTTCTGCAGAAAGGGTATGTTCCTTCAAACTGGATCCAGAGAAAGATGACTGTGGGGAGAGCCACAGCCAACTCCCAGGTCTGTGGTTGATACTGAACATGGGTCTGTGATGTTAGCCTCTGAAATTTGGGCTAACCATTATAACCTGGCAAAAACTAACTAATATGGGCCTCCCCAGTGGTGCAGCAGGTTGAGCACAGTGCTGTGAAGCTGTCCGCTGCCTCTGCAGTGCGGGTTCGATTCCCAGCTGGCCAGGGAGATTCCCACATGGAGCAACAGACCTCTCGGGTTGCGCCCACTGCTCCCCTCAGCAGTGTATTTCAGTAAATCCACCTGTTCTGCTCCCTGCTTTGTCTCTGGTGAATCTTCTCACCCTCCCACGCCTCTGGCCTATATCCCAGATATTGTATAAATAAAAAATAAATCTTTAAAAAAAACTGACTGGGCCTCCCCAGGTGGCACAGCGGTTGAGCGCTGGGCTGCAAGGCTGCCCACAGCCTCTGCAGCACCGGTTTGTTCCCCGGCCGCCGGCGAGGGTCCCCCACCCCCCCCACACACACACACACAAATAATAAAACAAAAAAAAAACTAATATAGCAAATTACTTACATAAGAGCAAGGTAAGGTTATTATGAAAACAAAATGGAACAGTATTATGATATTTGGTGTTTTCTTAGCAGCATCTAGTATGCAGTGGTCATTTTATTATTCCAGGGACCCAGGCTGGGAATCTGTGGACAGGGTCAGGACTCCAGGACTTGGCAGCAATCAATGAAGACCACAAGGCCAGGGATTCACACAACTAAATGTTGGAATTTAGCTGGAGGCCTAAGTAATAGACTCTGGAGGATAGAGTAGAACAGGAAGGAGCAGTAAGTATCATACTTGGAAATGAACCAACTTCCTCAGAGGCACATATTTTGTAAAGGCTTCCAAGGAAGATCAAACCTAGGAGCAGATGCGGATCCAGGCGATCCAGTGGGGATGGATATGTAGATGGGGTTGTAGGCAGTTACTGACATCATGCTTACACCAGGGAAATAGTTCTAAAATAAACTTTCTTATTTGTTCCCAAACAAAATTTTCCATTCTTAGTGGTGTTTGAATATATTACAGTCAAGTCTAACCTTCCTCAATGACAAAATTCTCTCCTGTAGATAGACCTACAGACTTTATGGAAACAACATCCATTTTGTGTCTAAAATTATTTAAAAAGTATAAAACGGGCTGGCAACTCTAAACAAAATTTAAATCTGTTAACATTGAAATATATGTACTTGCAATGATAAAAAAAGGGGTGGTTTTGATGGTGTCATCACATAGTACCGTATTGCTACCTATGCTGCATCATCATGTGGGTTTCTTCCCATAGATTGAGGGGAAAACTGACAAACTGCTTTCCCTTGATACAGGACAATGAGGTTCAGCTGGACCGAATGTGTTTTATTGGGTGGGAACACTTTATTACTATAATGGTTCCTTTGAATCAGAAGGCAAAATCAGTAGTCTATTGAAAGTGTTGCAATGCTCAATCAACTGAGGCAATTAAAACTAATAGAGAGGAGCCTTCCTGATGGTGAAGGGGTTAAAGTCTCAGCAATGCCAAGCTATTGCCAACCAGTGCAGCCTGAGTTGGATCAGGGCCACATGATAATGCAGACCTTTCCTGTTTTTCCTGTTTTGCCCGCTGCTCCCCTCAGCAGTGTATTTCAGTTGTTCCGCCTGTTCTGCTCCCCACTCTGTCTCTGGTGAATCCTCTCACCTGCATGCACCCCTGGCCTAAACCCCAGTTAGTGTTATGTAATGCAAATAAATCCTTAAAAAAAAACCTGATAGATACTGCCAATTAACCAAAACCTCTGAGGGTAGAACTAGCAATCAAAAGAAAAGACAAGTAAATCTCCCTAAGTAATTCCACTCTGCATCCAGAGCTGAGAACTACTGAATTAGAAGCAGAGAGGCTGAAGGATGGGGAAGATCCTAGGAAGGGGTGTAGTTGAGTGTAGGGTAAAGAAAATATCAGGCTTTTCTGCCCTCCCACCATCAGGATAGATGAGGGAACCCTGTGATCCTGAATGCATGCCTGATGGCGGCCACCTAAAGTGGGTACACCTGCACTAAGACTGTGCTTTTTAAGGGCGGCGTCACGGGGATGCCAGGAGAAGCCGAAGCAGAAGAAGCCAAAAGAGAACCCGAGAGAGAGAGATCACCGGAGAGCCCAGATAGAGTGAAGACTTGCTGGGGGCTGCCAGCACCCCTGCCTGCCATATGCCTGGTGAACCCCAATAAAAGACCCGCAAAAACCCACTAAGGACTCTGACTCCTCCTTTACTTGGTCTGCATGGGATCCTAGAAAATCTGCTCAGTGGTCAGTCCTGACCCTACATAGAGAAACCAGGCTGAATAGAGAAATAGACAGTCTAGAGTACCAACGGGTGCTCCTCAAGATTCAACCAAATAGTAATCCCCTGGGCATCTTGTTAAAATGCAGATTCTAATTTAGTAGGACAGGGGTGGGGACTGAACTCCTAAAGTTTCTATCAGGCTCCCAAGTGACCCTGCCAGCTCCCAACCCCTTGGAATAGAAAGAACTAGAGTGGACAAGTGGGATTTGTTCCCAGTGAATTCTGTTACTGGAGTCTGAGTGACAGCTTTGAGGCTGTATCGACAAGTCAGGGTTGTATAAAACAATGATGGCAGATGTCTACAGAAATAATACAACAATTCTTCATAAATAAAAAAGCTGGTTGCCATTGTTTGAATTTTATTCTAGGAATTTTGCCAGAACTAGATCTCGGTTACCCGGTAGCATACCATACACAGAGAACTAGAAATGAAATGTAAGTAGGAAACTTGCACATTAGTACATAATGTTTGCTTACTAATGAATGACCCTTCAGTGTAAGATAAAGGCAAGATGCCATGGTCGTATTGATAAACCAGTATGACAGGAACCAGTTCAGAAAGCAAAATGAAATGATTTTAAATGGCAATTCCAAAACACAGATGTTATTGAGGTCATTTTAACTGACACCCAGACATGATAGTAAAGTATATTGAATCACATCGTAATAACATTTCTGTTTTAATTTTCAATTCATCTGATTAGCTTAAGGGGGAGAGAAGTATTAGTTTGAGGTTTTATGTCCTCAATAATTCTCTGATACCTGCTAATTACCCATTTTAAAAAGAGAGCAGCTCCCAAGCTCTAAACTCCAGCAGGCAAAAAATGTCATCAGTTCATTTTTATTTTAGTCCTATGCTGTCAATAATTTCTACTTCTAACAGGTAATAATTTTCATTTATGGTAGTAATATATAGTGTTCTTTCAACATAAATTTAAGTCAATAAAATTAGTTTCTTTAAATAAAATATAATGCCAGTTTCCTATCTCCCTGTAATGGCAGAAAGGGACGGAGCAGGTTCTCTATGACCTGAGCAGATGGGGTAAGGAGGAGAGTCCTGGAGCCCTCGGTGGCTTTTGCAGGCTTTTATTGGGATTTATCAGGCACACGGCTGGCAGGGGTGCTGGGGGTCCAGGAGGCTGGCAGGCCTCCAGCCCCCAACACGTCTTCACTCTGTGTGGGCTCTCTGGCGTTCTCTGGTGGTCTCTGCTTCCCTTTCATTCTCGTGGTTCTGCTCCTCTACTCGCTCGGCATGCCCGTGAAGCCGCCCTTATTAAGCCCAGTCTCTCAGCACAGGTGTACCCACATACGCATGCCCAACCCTACTCCAGGTGCCCGCCATCAGGCATGCATTCGGGACCTCAGGGTTCTGACATCTATCCTAATGGTGGGAGGGCAGAAAAGCCTGATATTTTTTTCCTTATCCTACACTCCTCCAACTTTACCTCTTGCTGTGGTCTCAGTGTATTC
Source organism: Talpa europaea (assembly GCF_964194135.1). NCBI lineage: Eukaryota > Metazoa > Chordata > Mammalia > Eulipotyphla > Talpidae > Talpa > Talpa europaea. The sequence continues at coordinate 48,475,651 of NC_140074.1, forward strand.
CCTCAAAACTCATATATTGAAATCCTGATGCCCAGTATGATGGTAATGAGAGGTGGGACCTTTGGGATATACTTAGGTCATAAAAGGGAGCCCTCATAAGTGGGATTATTATTCTTACATATATGCACATATATATAATAGACCTGCTAGCTATCCTTTGCCCCTTCTGCCACTTGAGGACATTGAGAACAAGAAATCAGCATTCTGCAACAAAGAAATCAGTGTCTTTGCCAACACCTCCAAAATTTTGCTTCATCAGAATTCTACATGGAATATGTTAGCAGAAGGATTTTCAGGGCCCTGCTTCCATCTTCACCAGTGATGGTAGAATAAGTGTGGATTATCAAAGACAAAACGTGGCAAGTAGCAGCTTATTCCCTTAGAGGTTGCTGGAGTCTCAACCCATCAGCAGGCTAGTGGGGTGCCCACAAGCTCCATTTATATGAGGCTATTGCTAAGAGGAGTAAGAGCTGGAATGACAGCGCATTTGTTTTCTCTTACTGTTGTAACAAATTACCACAAATTTAGTGATTCAAAACAACACAAATGGGGCCTCCCCGGTGGCGCAGCAGTTGAGCGCTGGGTTGCGAAGCTTCCTGCAGCCTCTGCAGCGCCGGTTCGATCCCCAGCCACTGGGCAAGGGTCCCACATGGCGCACAGACCTCTCCTGCCGCCTGCTGCTCCCCTCAATAGTGTAGTTCGTCACTCTGCCTGTTCTGTTCCCTGCTCTGGCTCTGGTGAATTCTCTCACCCTCCCGCGCTTCTGACTGTACCCAGTGCTTGTATAAATAAATAAATAAATCTAAAAAAAAAAAAATGACTTATAGTTCTGGAGGTCAGGAGTCTGTCATGCCCCCTCACTGGGCTGAAATCAAGGTATGGGCAGCACAGCATTCTTTTTGGAGAACCCTTTACCTTGCCTGTTTAGCTTCAGTGGGTGCCACAGTCTGACTCAGCACTCTTCCATCTCCAGAGACAGCAACTGTATCACTCCAGCCTTGGCTTCTTCTAACCTCACATCTCCTTACCTCATTCTGACCCTTCCACATATAACAGCCCTTCCAGGCAATCCTGGATAATCTATTATAGGTCAGCTAATTAGCAATTATAATTCCACCTTATCATGTGACATAACATGTTCACAGGTTATAGGGGCAAGGACATGGAGTGGGAATGGGGCATTATTTTGCCTACCATACAGAGGTAGTGAAAAGATAGGAGGAGATATAGAGTTGATCTTAGAGTTTATTCCTTTCTAAATCACACTTCTCAGGCCTGCCTGGTCCCATTGTGCGAGATGTATGAAGGAGGGCCACTCCTGCTTCAGAGCACTCTTTGGCCTTAGTTGAGGTCTCTGTTGTTATTTTATCATAGGTCAGAGTGTCTGTAGTGGCAGGAATGGGCACAGTGCAGGTTTTCTATGATTTCATGCAGACGGGGTAAGGGAGGAGTCCTGGAGTGGCTTTTTAGGCTTTTATTGGGATTACCAGGTATATGGCAGGTAGGGGTGCTGGGGGACCAGGAGGCTGCTGGCCTCCCAACCCCCAGCAAGTCTTCACTCTTTCTGGGCTCTCCGGAGTTCTCTGGTGGTTCTGCTTCTGCTTCTCTGCTTCTGCTGGCGTCCCTGTGATGCCGCCCTTAAAAACCCAGTCTTAGCCCAAGTGATTCCCATCTACACATGCCCACACCCTACTCCAGGTGCCCGCCATCAGGCATGCATTCAGGACTGCAGGGTTCCCTCATCTATCCTAATGGTGAGAGGGCAGAAAAGCCTGATACTTTTACCTTACCTTACAGTGTCCCACTATTCAATCCTTATTCCCTCACAGTTATTCCTGGGAGCATGCATTTCCCACATGCAAACCTCCATTCTGAGAGTCTGCTTCTCAGGGAATCTAAACCAAGAGAAATAATGTGAGGATTGATCTCAGCAGGCAGAATCTACAATGAGGCTTTGGAATGGGGTCCCTTATTGGCTGGCTGACAATGAAACTCCATTGCTTGCCATAGTGGAGTCTTGTAAGTTCTGGCACGCTGTAGTATAGGTATTAAAGTTTCACCAGTGAATTGAGATGGAAGATGGCTAAAAGAAAATGCAATGATGGGTTCAATATCCTCAGGCATTTGAGAGGTTCAGAGGAAATGGTAATTAAAAGGTCAATGAAATTGAATGGTTGTTGCTGAGTACAATTTATGCAGCTGAGAACGATCATGAAAAACCAAGGTGATTAGTCACCAATTTAAGGCAAAGTGTGAGAGGTTAAAGAGTCCTCATGGCAGCATTTAAAAAGAACTTCCTAAAACTGAAAGTGGAGAAGGTAATGATTGGGCCCAGTATTAAATTATAAGGGTAGCCAATAAAGCTCAAGTATTGAAATCTCAGACCTAGCAAGACTTTGCACACAGGGCAGGATCCTGCTAGCGAAGGAGTTGGCTCCTAAGGCTTCAGGTGGGACACGTGGGTCAATGCAATAGAAAACCTTAAAACTCTAACATGCATGAGCCCTCTGGGCCTTGCAGAAGTGATCAGCTCTTCCCTATTAAGGTCTAGCACACCCCTTTTTAGAACCTACATTTATTTTCTCTCCCCCACCACACACTGGAGTCATTGTAAGAAACAAAGGCACATGAACATGAGGAGGTGGGAAATATTTCATATAAAAATATAGGGATCCACCACATCGATCAAAACTAGGGAGATGTCAATCTGTCAAAGGCATGCTAAATTCTCCATTGTAAAAGGATAAATTATTACATCATCTACTAATAATAAAGAAGCATACCCCTTGGTAGGCCGCCTATGGTATAGAGGCAGAATATTTTACATTTAGCAGCACAGTTTTGACTTATATACTGGGTGATATGGAATGTTGGCTGCCATTTTTAAAAAGAACCCTAAAAAGGAAAGAACTTTGCAGTCTGTGCTGTGGTTCAAGCAGCCCTGTCTCTTAGGCCATGGGACCTTATAAATTTTATGGAACTAGAAATATTTAGAAAAGAAGCTATGTGGCATTTATGACAAGTCTCAGTGGGAGATTCATAACATAGACGAGCAGGGTTCTGGAACTAGGCCACGCTGTATGCCATAGCAGGGAGAATTACACATAATTTAAAACACAACTCTTGAGCTACAGTAGGATTCTGGTAGAAACAGAACATCTGACCATGGGACATCAAGTGAAAATATGGCTAAAACTGCTCATCATGAGCTCGTTTTTATCAGACTCACAAATTCATGGTACTAGGTATGCCCAGCAGCTATCATTTGTAAACACCTGGTATATTTGGGGCTAGGTAGGAGTAAGGCTGAAAGGCACAAGTAAGCCTCATGATCAGCTTGTCCATAATCTTGCAATATACAAGTTTTATTTTTGCCTTTCTGTCAGCCCAACCTAAGAGCTTATCAGGAGACGGTTTCTTATGAATAGTTGATTGCCAAGGGAAATGGTCAAAGTTGGTTCTCAGATGCTTGGTTTTATCAGATGACAATGAACTGCTATGGCCCAGCTCCACAACAGTGAGAGAAATTCTTCCCAATAGGCAGGGCTTTGGGTGATTTACTGCCTTATATACTTATTTCCTATTTAAATGATTCCTACTCTTCGTTATTTCTTTCTGTTCGCTTTCTTTTGATTTAATTTACTAATCTTTTTCTAGTCTCTAGATGGAAGCGTGTATCATTGATTTGAGAATTTCCCTTTTCTAATGAAACATTAGATGCTATAAATGTCTCTTTAAGTACTACTTTAGCTACAACCTACAAATTTTAATTTGTATGTTCTTCATTTCATTCAGTTCCAAATCTTTTGAAATTCCTTTTTTACTTCTTTTTTGACCCATGACTTAGTAAAAGTACTTTGTTTAGTTCCCAAATACTTAGAAAATTTTCAGATGTTTTTCTGTTATTGTTTTCTAGATTAATTAACTGTAGGCAGATAACATGTATAATTTTGATTCTCTTAAATTTGTTGATACTTATTATATGACTGGTAATATAGTTGACCTTGATGAATGTTCCATGTGCATTCTGCTGTTAATAGTGTGTCAATAAATGTTAAATCAAGGGCCTCCCTGGTGGCACAGGCAGTTTAGCACAGCTCTGTGAAGCTGTCCGCAGCCTCTGCAGTGCCAGGTTTGATCCACACTGGCCGCGGAGCAGCCCAAGTGGCATGGCAAACCTCTCCTGTCTCGCCCACTGCTCCCCTCAGCAGTGTATTTCATCAGTCTGCCTGTTCTGTTCCCTGCTCTGTCTCTGGTGAATCCTCTCAACCTCCCGCACATCTGGCCTATAACCCGGTTCTTGTCTAAATAAATAAATCTTAAAAAAAAAAAAAAAGTTAAATCAAGATGTTTTTATGGTTGCTCAATTCTCCAGTGCTATTTTTATGTCTCCTTGTTCTGTCAGTTATTCTTACTTTTCATCTATAATTGTGATCTGTCTCTTTGTCCTTTCAATTCTCATCTTCTGCTTCAAACATTTTGAGAACTGTTAGGTTCTCTTGATGCATTTATCCGATTATCTTTATGTAATATCCCTCCTAAAGCCAGTCATATGTTTTACTCTAAAATCAACTATCTTTGATAGTAATGTAGTCACTCCATCCTTCTTTTGATTAGTGTCAGGGAATATTTTCCTATTCTTTTACCTTGAAGTATTTAGGTCTTTACATTTTAAATAGGTATCTTTTAGATAGCATGTAGGTGAGTATTGTTTTTAATCCAATATTACAGTTTTTCTTTTCTAAGTAAATTTTTAAACCATTAAATGTTGACATGGATTGGTATACTATGGTCTTTACATTTGTCTTCTATCATTATCATCTTTTTATCTCAATATTGGATTAATTATGATTTTTCTTTAATGATTCCATTTTATCTCTGTGTCTGGGTTTTATTGTTATTTTTTATTTTTGTTTTATTTTTAGGATGGGTTGCTCCATGGTTTAATATGTCTCTACAATTAGATATAGGTTGCCTTCAAACTACTTTACCTGTGTTGTGAAAAACCTATCACAATAAACTCTCAGTTCCAAATCATTTGTGTTATTATGACTCTACAATTTATGTCTACATATATTTCATTTATTTTTTTGTAAAGACTGATTTTAATTCAGGTTAAACACTATTTTGTGATACAAATAAAGTTTATTTAGCAAATTTTAGCTAGGAAAAAAAAATTATAGGTGAGCCCTTATCTTGTACATGTATTGTAAGCACTTTTTGATTTAAGTAACTATTATCTTTTAACATATTAAAAATGAGAAAAGTCTCTCATATCCAGATATTTATCATTTTTGCTATTCTTCATTCCCTGTGTAGGTATAAATTATGTATGGTCATTTTATGCTACCCAAGGAATTACTGTAAACATTTTTTATAGGGAAGATATAATGGTGACAAATTAGTCACAAATAGTCTTTATTTTGTCCTCAATTTTTAAGATATTTTAACTGGGTAAAGAAATTTAGATCTGCTATTTTTTTCTTTCATTGCTTAAGGATATCTGGCTTACCTGGTTTCTAATAAGAATACACGGTCATTACCTTCATTGTTCTATATGTAATATCTGTTTCTCTAGATACTTTTAAAATTAACTTTTTAAAATTTTTAGATTTAAAACTTTTTAGATTTTAAAAATACTTACAAAGATAGTACAGAGACTTCCTATCCACCTTGCACCCAATTTCCTTTTATTAGTAACATTATTATAGTATGTTGATAATAATCAATAAACCAATATTGATAATTATTATCTAAATTCCATATTTATTAAGATTAGATTAGTTTTCCTCTAATGTCTTATTATCCACAATAGTACCTATATATAATGATTATGCCATCCTGATTTTCTCTAAATTATTACAATTTCATATACTTTCCTTGTTTTAAGTTACCTTAATAGTAGTAGCTGGGATCTTTTGTAGAATGTCCCTCAATTTGGAATTATCTGATTAGCTTATTACTGTTAGACTGGGATTATGAGATTTTGAGAGGGAAAAAACACATGTATGTATGTGCCATTGTTATCACATCATGCCCAAAGTATATGCTATACATATGATTTATCCCTAATAATGTTAACCTTGCTCACCTAGCTAAGGTAGTGTTTACCTGAAATCTCTACTGTAAAGCTACCCTCCCCCAACTCCTGCATCCATTCCATCCTCTTTATAAGCAAGTCACTAAGTTTAACCAATACCAGCGGAATGGATAATTAAACTACATAAATTATTTGGAATTATGCAAGTGATTTATTTAAACTCCAACTTTTATTTATTCATTTATTTCAGTATGGACTCATGGATATTTAATTTATGTTTTGGGTTATAATCCAAAACTACATTATTTATTTTGTTCTTCAAAATATTCTTGCTCTGGCCTTTGGGTCTTTTTCAAGTTGGTTCGTGTGTCCCTTTAGCATATATCCATTATTTTTTGTTAATATTCATTGCACCCTTCAGCATGCCTTTTTAATTGTTTATTCTTCTTGGGGTTCATTGAGATTCTGGGGTCTTTGTGTATATTAGTTTTCTTGGGCTGCCATAAAAAATTACCACAATCGAGGTGGATTAACATAACAGTAATTTATTCTTTCATGGAGTCTAGAAATTCAGAATCAAGATATTGGGATGATCTTGCTTCCTCCACAGGGTTTAGGAAATAATCCTTTCTTTACTCTTAGGTTGTGGTATCTTTGGTGCACCTTGCTTTACAGAGGCATCCACTCCTATCTCTGCCTCAGTTTTCATATGGCTTTCCCATCCATGTCTCCCCTACGAAACACACCTCCTAACATCCCCAGGTAATATTGTCCCATTCTATAGACATGTTTCCTGCACCTCTTTGTCAAAACTGACCTGTGTCATTTCTCATTCCCTTGACCTCTGAGATATTAACATCGACACATTTATAAATATTTGCATATTGACAATCTTCAGTTTATCACCTAGAGAAATGAGTAATGTGGGAATTTTAAGGACACTTGGAAAGCCAATAAGGGAGGCCCTACCATCAGTGATACTTCTTATCATCTACATCTTGATATGGACTGCTTTGTGTAATTTTGGTAACTTGTTCCTGGCTCATAATTTCCATGGGCATGTCTGTGTGCTTGTGTTAGGGCATGAGCAGGCAAGAGGGAGGCAAAGGTATGTGCTAAGGAAAGAAAGTGAGGTACCATGATTACTTTTGATTGAAGAGAAGATTTCAAACAGGTCTGTCTGAGGATGTTACTAAAACAGAAAACCAATAAATATATCTTTATACTTCTAAGCCTATAATCAGGCATCAACATCAAAATACTTCCTAACTTGATCTAATGATTGTCATCAACATTTCTTTTAAGGATCAAACTAATACAATGTGGGTTAAATAGCATTGACCTTTAATAGTTTTTAATATCCTTCAATCTCACTTTTGAGTTTACATTTTTAAGTGACATTTAAAGGTGCATGTACTTAACAGCACTATACACACACACACACACACACACACACACGCACACACACTAACATTAGGGGCAACTATATAATAAAATGGTGCCAACAGTGAAGAATAAAAGGCACAGGGTTTTCCACATTTTAAAAGTGAGTGACAATATGTGGCAGAGGGATGCAGGGGAGTAGTCTGAAACATTAAAGACAATTTAGACTATGAATAAAGAGCACAGGCGGACACAGTGACCCTGTGCATTCAAATTGACAGCTAGCTGAAACAGTCTTTGGAGTTGGAGTAGATTGATGTTCAGATGCTGTCTATACTAGATCCAAATCACAAGACCAGTACCAAGCTCAGCTATCCACAAGCCGATAATGACTTACCTTTGTTCTCCATTTCAGCATTTTGCCCTAGACCACCAAGCATCTTGGACACATTGCTTCATTCATTGCTACAATATTCCATTTGAAGAGTTAAGTTACAAATATTATGAGGCCTATTCTACAGTACAGTATGCTGAATTACAGGAAGGTTAAGTGGTTTGCTAAGGGTCAGAAATTGGTAATAGAGATCAAGTGAAGACTAAGGGAATCCAGCATTAGTTCCCAGGATACCTCAGCAGTGTCACTCCAAAGTTCTTTCAGTGTTTCTCTGTGTTATTCCCCAGAGCAGTGAATGCACAAGTGCTAATAGAAAGCTTCTATGAAGCAATTGTACAGTCAGAGTTCTTTCTCTAGGGCACAGATATTAGGCTGTTACTTTAGACCCTTCTCCTGCATTTTCAAAGGAGCAGAATTAATGACCAAATTAGCTTAACACTGGGAACACCTCACATTTAAAGTCACAGACACCAGCTTGTACTACACACATCCACAGTTTAGAAATGCTTCTTTCTTGAAGTTTATTGCAATGCAGGAAAACACTTGGGCTTTCCAAAGTCACCGCCTAGGATATAGTTTCTTTTCCTTCAAAGAGGAAACTTGAGAGGGAACATTTAGAATACCTTCACAATCAGTCCTTTCTGTGGACAATTTTTGGCTTAAGAAACTTCAAGATGCTGTCCTCATTCTGTGGTTATCTTCATCTCCAAATAGATCTCTAGAGATTTATGTGAAGGAGTCAGAGAGATTTTTGTGGTTTCTTATACTTTAGCTTTCTTGTTAAGTGGCAGTCCAATGAGTTCACATGAAGAGGAGGAAATGGAAAGGAAAACTGGAACTGTGTGGTTACTGTCAGGATGAGTCCCATACCTCTGCTGGTGACTACTCACCCAGAACAGCAAGCTTAGACTTTTCAAATCTGCTTTCGAGAGTGAAAGATTAAGTCATCCCCAGATTTCTGTATCAGTATTTTTCAAAGTAAGTGACACTATTTTCTAAGATTCTTAACTTTAAATGTTAGCAAATTTTAGACATCTCTATAACCACAATTTTCCCAGTTAATATATGACAAATTGGGCCTTACAGGTGGCGCAAGCGGTTGGAACACAAACTATGAAGCCATCCACAGCCACTGCAGCATGAATTTGATCCCCAGCCAGGGAGCTATCCACATGGCGTAGCAGACCTCTCCTTACTTGCCCGCTGCTCCCCTCAGCAGTGTATTTCAATTGGTCTGCCTGTTCTGTTCCCCCTCTATCTCTGGTGAATCCTCTCTCTCCCCACACCTCTGGCCTGTGCCCCAGTTCTTGAATGCATAAATAGATAAATCTTTTAAAAAAAATAATATATGGCAAATCATAAACTTATTTTCAAAAATAAGAAATATTTTATTTCTTGAACAATTAAAGTATTTCACTCTCTTTGAGTACATTGCACCTTGAATGCTTATGATAAGAAAATCAGTAACAATTACTACTTATTAAGCAAGTGTATGTGTATTCATATGCATATATACATGTATGCATAAATTCACATATAAGACCTTGTTTAATAATTCTAACAACCTTTCAATAGAATTACTACTATTCTATCTTACTTCTGAGGAAAAGTAGACTAGAAGAGCCACAGAGTCTCACAGTCTAGCAGTCTTACATTGCTGGCAAAATTGTCTGACATCAAGCCATGAGGTTAAATTTAAAACAATCAAAAAGGAAAATGCAAGTTGCTGTCGATATACTCCCCTACGCAATTAATCTGAAGAGAGAAAAAAGTGCTAGGAAAGCAGTCATCTAGTTATTCTGTCAGAATAATCTATATGGTAGGCTAGAGCTAGTCGGGCCAATTTTCTGATGAATATTCTAAGGCTCACAAGATGGCAAACTGTTTCATGTGACTTTTTTAATATTAACCAGTGTTCAGCAGCAGAGTCAGACTGTGGAGATGTGCTCAAGATGTGCCTTTCTTTACTGCTTAAAATTCACTGAGAGAAAAAATCATGTTATTCTGGTCATAGCCCTAAAATCAGGGCAGAATTTTCTTCTTGCACTCCAGCAGTAAGATGGTATAAAGCTCTTCAAGCTGATGTACACAGTGGTTGGTCTGGGAGGAGCACAAACACCCATGGGAAACAGAGGAACAGAAACATAGTTGAGGGGTCAGTAATGTCAAAACATGTAAATAGTAGCATTTAGACTTCACAGAGAATTTGGAAAACTTTTTAATGCATCCTTAGTCCTCAGGGTTTTGCAAATGTGGGGTTAGAATGACTGCTTGAGCCAAAATATGCCTCCAGATATTATATGCCTCCAGATTCTGTTAAAAAGTAAGTCTTCTCATGTCAGAACTCTCCATTTCCTTGACAAGCCAATATGCAGATGGACTGATAAAGCCCCTGAATCTCTCTGTATATTAATTAGGTAGGGAGGTAGCTGGATGATTGATAAATGAATTGATAGATAGGATGATAGATGATACTTCTGGATCTAATATTGAGCTACTGTAACATTGGCTTTTCCACCCCAAGAAATCAGGCTCTAAACAGGTAATTCATTTTCTCATTCTGTCCATTGGTCTCCCAGCAACTCTTCCATAAGAAGTGAGTTTCTGAAATCCCTATTTACTACCATTTGGACTATTTACAATTCACCTGGCTTCTCAATTCAAATGTGTTTTTAGACCAAGAGCCCAGCAGTGTGATTATTTTAATTTTATATGCACACAGAGCTGAAGCATTTGAAGTGTAAGCATGGGACCATATACTTTTCAATTAGATGTTGGCACAGGCAAACTCTCACAGACACTAACTGGCGCAGGCCAACCACCATTCACTTAACTTAATGGATGTACTCTAAAGGCAGGGCCAATGGTAGAGCAATTTTGGAGCCTTGAGAAATGTAGAAGCAGTGGAAATTATAGTCCACAGCATGACAAGAAGTCTTTTAGAAAGGATTTCCACAATTAGCTTAGTGCAGAAATGAAGAATTCTAATTGGGTTAATCTGCCAAATCTTGGTAGTATAGTGATACCCATTGCCTTTTGTAAGTAGTCATGTACCTCACCGTTTCCTTAGGTATAAAGACAAGAAAAAGATTCTTTTTTTAAGGATTTATTTATTTATGCTTACAAGAACAGGGGTACAGGCTAGAGGTATGGGGGGTGAGAGGATTCACAAGAGACAGAATAGGGAACAGAACAGGCAGATCTACTGAAAAACAATGCTGAGGGGAGCAGCAGGAGAGACAGGAGAGTTCTGCTGCGACTGTGGGTGGTTCCCTGGCCAGTAGGGGATCGAAGACGTGCTGCAGAGGCTGCAGATAGCTTCATAGTGTGGTGCTTAACCCCTTGTGCCACCAGGAAGGTCCGAAAAAGATTGTTTCTTACAGGAGTCAACAAGTATTGTTCTAAATCCTTTCTCTTGAGAAATCACAGGATAGTGAGTCCTCATTCCCTCCTTTCCTCCTGAACCCTGTGATATTTTTAAAAGTTAAGTCCTTTTTCCCCCCCGCACATACGGTTTTTCATTAAATATTCTCGGTCTGTGTCCAGATAGACATTTCTTTGTTTGAGGTTTATAACTATAAATCTAAATTTTTACCCATTGGTATTATTATTATTTGCAAATTTCTAGGACTCATTTTTTGTAGTCTGTAACTATGGGTATTATTGTTCTCTATCCATCTTATAATTTCAACTAAATCGAGCAATGAAAATTTTATAGTGCATCCCTAATTGTGCACCAGACTGGAACTGTTCATACAAATTCCAAGCAATTATAAGGCTTTCTGGGAAACATTGGCAGCAAACACTGGATTAAATGTTTATAACAGCAAGCCAGATGGGAAACAGAGATAAGAAAAATCTCATGGAAACTTAATTTTTTTTCCCAAACCACAACACTATTTTAAATTAACCTGGCCAAGGGGAAGCATTTTCACAATGCTGACCGATGAAGAGTTTTTGGTAAATAATAGCATTTAAATTGTGGGAATAATTTTACAAAGACATACCCTTTGTATCAGCTGTGACTGATGTTACAGACAGATATCATATAGACAGAGTTGATAAATGAGACTCCAAGGATAGAGTAGAGATTGCAAACTTTAAAAGTGAATGCTTTACAGTTAAAAATGTTTTTCATATTATAGTGAAGCTAGAAAAAAAATCACAAGGAAATATTTAACTGTACTTGAAATTGAAATGTTTGAATGAAGACCGTAATACACATATAATCAACTTACTCATGTTAAAAATACTTTTACTGCTTAAGAAATCAAAGTAAACTCTGCCATTTTTATAAATAAAAATCTATCTTTTAATGGAATTGGGCAAAAGTTGTCTTCCACTCACTTAAGCTCATGCTTGTTTCCACTAATGTTATTTAAATGACCTGAAAGTTACAGAGCTAGATTTATAAGGAAGCTAAGAACACTGAAGTTTCAAATCCCCTCATTTATATGGGTACATTCTCTGGAAAGATTCCTAGCAATGTATTAACATGCTCATAGACTTTTAAAAGTTTGCACGGGAAGATACTTTAAATGCAATTGGCTAAGACTTGCTATTTCTTCCTGCCCTGACATTCTCTCCATCACACTTCTCTCTTGGTATTAGAGAGACCATGGGCATTTTTTATGGTAGCTAAGTGAAAGTTAAATTTGGGAGACATTTATTGTATTTAGTGGGATATATTTATGTGAGATACAGTCAACTTCATGTATAATTAAATTAATGCTAGTGTCTCAGCTTAGAAATGACTTCTGGGAATAGTCTACTACTTACTATGCCTAGCCACTTGTCATGGAAACATGAAGGCACAGGCCAGAAGCACTATTAATATATCTTACCAGGCCTGACATGTCTAGCGGAGGAGACGCAAGGTTTAAAATACATGCAGCAAGAAGCTGGTCCATGGAATGTGAATAAATAGTTTTTTGAAGAACTATAAGTTATAATTTCCAGGAATTGAATAAAGAATGCAAACATAAACAAGCTGTAAAAATTTATTCAAAAAGTTGGTAAGACTCACAGACAGCTAGTTTGGAAAGAGGAAACAGGCTAAAAATTATAGGTTTCTCATTTGAACATATATAATGAGGAGTGTTTTCTTTTACCACCTTTAATTTTATTTTTTAATCAAAGAAATGAAATATAATTTATTTATTAAAGGAATTAAAATATAAGAGATAAAAGTGGGCAGTGCAATCTATAGAACTTAAGGAATTTGCCAAAGATTTTCATACCATACCAAAAGCAAGAATTTGTTAATTTAAAGAGACTTTCAAGTCAAAGAAATGTCAGGTGTCCTGGGCTTGTTGTGAATAGAATAATGAAGAAAATGAATCATAAGAATGCATTTAAAGTTCTTGCTGTATTAATTAGTTCTTGCTGTGTAACTAACTTCTCTTAATCTTAATGACTATACGTTCTAGGACAAATCTAGACCATGCCTGGTTTTTGTCTGTCCTGCAAGCTAAGAGTAGGTTTCACATCTTAAGGAGGAAGGAGGAGAAGAGGAAGATGGAGGAAGAATATAGCAATAAAGATTACAACTGATCCACAAAGCCTAAAATATTTACTCTCTGGCCCTTTATAAAGAAAAAGTTTGCTAACTTCTGGTTTAAAACAACAATTTGTTTACCTCACTATTTACTATATTGGACTGGACTCAGTTGGACAGCTCTGCTAGTCTTGGTTGCTCTCTCTTAAGTGTCTGCAGTTAGCTGGTAGGTCACCTGGAGGCTGGTGATCTGGAATATGCTCCCTTACAGGTAGGCGTTTGTTGACAGTCAGCTGGAATGACTGGGTCACAACCTCTCATTATTCTTCAGACAAGTCAGGGCTTGCTAATGGCAGTTGCAGTGTTTCCAACAACAACAAGAAGAAAAAATCCCAAATCCCTGTGCTTTGAAGTTTCAGCTTGCATCATTTTTGGTATATTCCACTGAATTCAGTTATGTCGCTAAGTGGCTAAGTCTCGAGTTACTGTGGGAGTGCCCTACCAACTGGTACAGAACAAGAGAAGAGAAAAAAGTGGCTATTTTTATAATCCTCAATATTTCTTGAGTTTACATGAAATATGGACAATAACTAAGATAACAAAAAAAATAATATTCTACTACTATGAGGACATTGGAGACAAAGTCTTAAAAAGAAGTGATGGCAATACAATGAATATTTAACATTAGTTCTTAGACATGGAAATTTGAAATGCCCTGAAGTCTTGTTGACAAATGAAATTTGTTAGATTGTTTTCCCAATGGACAAAAATCCTGTGCTCACTGAGCATAGAGTTGCATTGGAATTATCAGTAGCAAGTTATGAATTTGAATAAATCTTTGCTAAACTATCAATAATAAAACAGTAAATTATAATACTAATAGAAACTAAATTACCTTTATGTTCCTTTTGTTGAAAAGTCATTATCATATGAGTTGGAAATGTAGGTATATACAGCCAAAAAATGCAGGAGAAAGTATTACAGAGCTGTGCCAGGTGTTTCCTTTAGAAAAGTATATATTTTCTGGCCTAGGGGTTAAGTCCCAGTGCTATCACTGCTATGGCCTGAGTTCGATCCCCAGCCAGGGAGCTAGCCCACAAATGGCATAGCAGGCCTCTCCTATCTTACCCACTGCTCCCCTTAGCAGTAAATCTGCCTGTTCTGCTCCCTACTCTGTGTCTGGTGAATCCTCTCACCTCCCCCTCCATCCCAGTTCTTCTATGCAAAAATACATACATTTTTTAAGAAGTATATTTTTCTGGATTTTGTGAGGTAGGTGATATGTTCCTCTTTTTAAAATTTGTAATTTATTGTCATTTCTTTTCTTACTCTAAACATACTTTCATACATTATATTTCATATATACTTTTAAAGTATTTTTCTTTTATAAATCTTCCAAAATGTCCTGTTTCAGCCTCCATAATTCACATAGGAAAGAATGAGTAAGTGTTCCTACTGCAAAGAGCTAGGCCTGGGTAAGAGAGCAGCTGGTGCAGAGAAAGAAGAGAAGAGCCAGGAAGGGGTGGGGAGGAAGGTGGTGATGTTTGGAATCCTGAATCTTTCTGTCAGCTCCAACATTGATTGAAAAGTCATTAGCAATCCCTTCTGCTCAAAATCAAATTGTGTGTAATTTATAAGCTCTAAGATGATCAAAACCCCATAGTTTATAAAGACTGCTAAATTGATGTACTGAATACTTGCTCACCTCCGTCACCCCTATTCCTACTTTCCTGGCAATTTCTCCCATCCCTTGGAGGATGTTCAGATAAGATCAGAAGTGGGTTTCATTTGACTGGTAGAGGAGAAAGTCTCTGAAAGAGCAAGTATTTTGCTCTTAGACACAGTGCATTGAGAAAGCTAGGATTGCAAACCACGTGAATCTATTGCCAAGGACCACATCATCTCCCTCAGTCTACATCCTTCCAAAAGCATAGGGCCTACTTTTCTAAATCAATGAGAAATATATCTTGTATTAAAACTGAAATTTAACAAATATTCATCCTCATCCATGAAAGGCCTTCTGTATGAAAAACCCTATGTTAAATGCCCGAAGTCTAGGAAAACAAGAATTGTGTGTGTGTGTTTGTGTATTTTCTTTAATGCCAGTTACCTGAATCTTTACATATGAAAAATTAAATAGCACCTGCTAGATACTTAGCATGTGCTAATACACACACACACATAAGTATCGAGTAAGTGCTGTATAATTTGCATATGTAAAGATTCAGGTAAATGTCTTTAAAGAGAATATTGGCAAATATGTAAATAAAGATGAATTGGTGGGGGCAACTCACAAAGGAATGAGAAATCCTGAACAATCACTGACTTTATTCAGAGATGTGGCTCTGAATAATAAAAATAGCACTCACAAAGCCTAAGTTGAAGATACAAAAATGTCCCTTAAAAATCTAGTACAATATATATATATATATATATATATATATATATATCAGAAGTACTTGATTTTTTTCCATTTCTGTCAAATGGCTTGTCCAGGATCTCCCAGCTAATAATAGAGCCAGGGCTTTTAATTATGTTTTTTCAGCATTCTCTTGGCTCAGTTACTAGGATAAACCATAGTATTAGTAGTTGAAACCAACAGAGGGTCTCTAAAGCCATCTCTAGATAATTTAGATTCTTAAAGTTACTTCTGGTATTTAATATGCTGTGCCCTGATTTTTTTTTTGGATTTTATTCCAAGGTTACAATTTCTAATCCTTATTCTTTATTTCTTCTTTGTTGTTTATTTTCATTTCCCCTTTGTACTACTTGGGCACCCTAGAGATAGTATTTGTACACAGAGAATAACTCTTAATAATGAATTAGATTATTCTTATTCCAAGTATTATAAAGGAAACTTGATGATAAGACCTTTTATATTTAGGTAGGGTCTTTGATAAAAACAAGTGAATTCAGCGCATCCTATCTTTTTAATAAATGTACTTATGTGTTAGAAATGTTGTATATATTTGATAGTAAGAATAATGGGGTATCAAGCCAATGATTCCATGCTGCCCATATAGTTCCTAGTTGTCATTATTCTTGTATGTCAAATGACTAGATTTTGATCCTGAGTGAATACAAATGAGCTGTTTCCAATTGACTTAAAGGACAGTTCTCAATATAATTTAAGGAAAAAAGTTATACTAACAGGTTAAACATGTATAGCATTATAATTTTTTTTAAATCATCACAATCATTCTAGGAACTTAGAATAAGTAAATAGTTATTACTAACATTGTGCAATTGAAGAAATTAAGGTGTAGAGACATCAAATGATGAGCTGTAAATTACAGATAATCATGAAGACACATTTGCGATCAAGCCCCAGATGCTAACCTGGGTAACAGGACTTCTTCTCCTTCCCATACCATCCCATCTTTTCCAAACTGTGTCATCAGCCCAACACCATCTTCTACATCCACTCCAAATAAAAGCAAATTATATCCTGACTTCTAATATAGTTCGTTTTTTTATTTTGTTATCCAATGGGTTGCCCAATTTCTTGTTACAATAACTTGACAGTGACAAAGTTCATTTTGACATAAAAAGATTTTTTTAGTAAATAATACATAAGTACAAGAAAATCTTTAAATCAACTTAAACATTTCTGCAAGACTTGAGGGAGAAAATGGACTAGAGTTGCTCTACGATTCCTGTAATTTCCGTGACCGTGAAATCCATCTACTGATGATCAAAGAACAGATACCTGTGAAGTCAAGATGCAACCCATAGTGGAAATGATTCAAAAAGAGTCTCAAATGTGAAACCTAACTATTAATCTATTATACTTTTAGCTTCTTAGTTAACAAGTCCAGGAGCTAATACCATAGTGGTAACTCAGAGCTACCACACATTTTTTTTTTTACTTTACATTTATAGATAGAAAAGTAAAATTATACTTATTAAAAACATACATCTCTTTAACCTTCAGTAACCTTTCATACCTAGATTGCCCAGGATGTCATTATGTTATCTGATATGAGCCCAAGTTCTCTGACAAGAAAGCCTACAGCAAGGGGACAGAAGCTGTGAGGAAATATGGGATGACAGTGTAAGTAGGTCTTACTGGCTTTTCTTGGGCCTAATTTACAAAATCCTCACCCTGTATTTTAGAATTCAGATTATTTCAGACACAAAATTAAAATAGTGCCACAGTCAAATCACAGATGCAGGTCCAAATGCATTGTAATTGCTCTATCACCCCTAGGAGACATTCTGATTAAAATGAGCCACATTGACCTTGGATGACATGGCCTAAGGGGCAATTATTCCCCAAGGGACTTAATTAAATGCAATTAGACCAGAGAGAGTACATTTAACAAGGCCCCTTGTGATACCTGTGTTTCCAATTTATTTTTCCAGCAACTTTCACTGATGATTTGATTCACCGAATATCCATCAGTGGATAATGATTGGACACTCACTACTACAAGCTGGTGGTGGGATATCTGGATTCCACAATTCAGGAATTAGGGAGAAAAGACAGACACATGACAAGTAAAAGAGACAAGAAAGTATGCATTTATGTGCCAAGTGAGTAGTGGGAGAGAGGGCCAGTTATAGCTCCAGTGAAGAAAAGGTGTTCACTGTGGGTTTCCAGCAGACACAGATGGCCCCAGTGACAACTTGGGGGATAAGGATAGAATGATACCTCTGAATCATGGAATTCTAAGGTGGAAGGAATTGTCGGACTCATCTTGCCTCATTACCTCACCTTCTAGTGGGTACTCTGGAGCTCCTACCAGCATATCTGCAAATTTCATTGAAAGCATTCTAGGAAAGGAGAGAGCAAGATGAGCAAGTTGAGTGTACAGATGCATGAGATGTTTTGAGGATGGTGTGGCGATCTGTAGAGTAAGGTATTTAGTACAGATAAATATTGGTTAAAAAGATAGGTTTGGGCCTATAAAATGCCACATTTAGAGTTTGGAATTTATTTTGTCAACAAAAAAGTATGTAAACATGTACTTGAATTGCAGGTCTTGCAATTAAAGTTGTGTTTTCCAGAAGATTAATCTGGTAATTGTGTCCCAGATGTATGGAAACTATTAGGGACTGACACAGGCCTGGACTAAGCCAATATTAATTATAACAAGAGCCTCAGATGGGAACAATGATCTCTAGCAGTAACATAAGAAGCCAAAAGCATTGTGCAAGTGATGCTGGACAAGGGAGGAACAATATCAAATATGACTCCTAGGTTTCAGCAGGGGTAGCAGGAGGCAGTGGCAGTAGTGGTGTCAGAGAAGAGAACCAGAGGTGAAAGCAGGAAGGTCAAGGAGACATCTGAGACAGAGGAGAGGTCCAGAACCAAAGAGTTCTGGGAGGCCTAAGAGCTCAGTCAGGAATGAGCAATAAAGATGCACATCTGAAACTTACATAATGTTATAATGCAATGTTACTTCAATTAAGAAAACAATGTAAATTTGTGAGTGAGGGTTCGGAACTGAGATGAACCTGGGCATGGTAGGTAAGAGTAAGGCATGGCTTGGAACCAGCAGATAGTTCTAAAGGCACAAACCCTGAAGGGAAAGGTATGACTTGTCAAGCCAGTGATCAAGAGTAGGATATTTTGTTTCAACTCTAAGATTATAGCCCAGAAATACAATTTAGCATCAGCAAGCATGGAAAGTCTGAAGCAGGAAAGACAGAGATTCAAGAGATCACAGACAGGTATGGATGAAACCATCTACACTGCTAAGTAGGGCCCCCAAAGTTGAATGACCATTTCCTTTGGTATTGGCAAATCTGGAGGAGTGCTAAGAAAAGAAGAAATAAGCAGAAGTTACATTTATATATGTATGTGTAGTCAACACAAGGAAAAAAATAAAACCAAATATTGAAAATTCCCTTACAGAATAGGCTTTAAAAAAACTCGTTTAATTACATGTGGGCAGGGAATATTAATGGAAACAGAAGGTGAAGTGGTCAGTGAGGCTAAATGTACTTAGTTGGTTCTGGCTAAGGAATACTGAGCACACCTTTACTAAACAGGGAGTTCCCGAGAAACTTCCTTCTGTGTTAAAGACTAGCTTACTACAGCGTTGCAGGGAGAAGTAGGGTCACATGAACTCCTGCTTACAGAGCAGGACAAGGAATTCACCCCAATCTGGTTTAGTTATTGATAAAAAAAAAATGAGGGGCTGATATATGGAGATAGAGCTGTTTCCAGGAGGAATGATGAGTTTGGACTTTGTGTTAATGATGAGATGCTGAGAGCAGAATTGAAGAACATTGAAGAAAAAATCCTTACTAGCCAGCTGAAGGAAGAGCTAAAAATATAAATTTAGGTGTCATAAATAAAACTGATAAATGAAGGTGAGCAGGAAGTCACTGTTGCTTCTCAGCAGTAGTCACATCAGCTGTTATTTACATGAAATCGTTGCTATCACCTTCCTTTTAAAGGTGCTGATTCATTTCACAAAAACAAGAACATGACTGGCGGTGGTAGATGTTGACCTCAGCTGGTTTGATCATAATTATATGGACAGTTATGGAGGTTTGTGAACTACAAACAAACCTGGAGATTCTGCAATGCTGTGGCAGGTGAGAGCTGGTGACTGGCTGGGTGTCAGCACCTGCTGGGCACGTGCTTAATTCAACAAGACTGGTCGCTCCATCAGTCACCAAATTAACACTGGCTTATGGCAGTCTTTGAAAATGTCAGAGGAGACGTGGCCAAAAAGATTTTCTTTTGAGGTTTCAATTGTCATCTAGTTGCTGTCATAGCATCTTTATCCTGGTCCTTCACCCAGCATCCTGGATCCTCTATCCCTTGTAGCCGAAACTATAGAGCAAAAACCAAATACAAGATCAAACCAAACCCAAGTATTCTGTGGGAAAAACTGCTCCTGAATAAAGGTCTTTCCTTATTATATGCATAGGTTTATAAAACCTCTGAGTTTCAAAAACAGCAGCCCCGTTCTTCAGGTACCAGTTAGTCTCACTGAGCCAGCTTTAGTGCCATTAACTGGATAAACGATGGGGTGGGCATGACACTGTAAATGCAGGGACAAGTCTGGGTCCATTGACTTGGTGATAGCAAGGATGAGTGTGTTCCATGCCAGCCCTGTTGAAACACACCCAATTTTGGAACGACAATTTAATGTAAGCAGCCAAACATGGACTTAGTCCAACCTCGAATGTCCTACTAAAACTGTGTGATGGCTCATAAAGATAGCTCTGTCTCTAGGAATTTTATAGACTAAAGCAGTGTGTTGAAGTGATAAATAGCACCCCCAATACCTCCATTAAGAAAACTGTATTGGTTTAAAACACCATGCAGCAACGAGAAATGTATAGCAGAGGGGAACTAAGTATGAAATCTGTTTTTCCTCCGTTTGATTCTGCATTTACAACTCCATTTTTCCTAATCTTCAAAAGTGAAAAAAAGAAGTTCTATGTATAACCAATTGACATAATATTATAGTGTTTCATTGTTGTGAGAAGGTATTTTTCATGGTATCATTAATATTCCCTCTGTAATAATAGATGATCCTCAATGTTGGGTTGTTTTTTTTTTCCTCAAAAATATACCACCATGCACACATACATCCTACAAAAATGTAATTTTAAATTCATGTAATGCCAATAATATGACACATTGGGTGTCCTTTTTGCACTAATTTCTAGAAAGCTCAGAACTAAATTCAGTGCTCAATTCCTTATCCAAGTATTACATATGATGACCTGCCTTCATTGTCTGCATTACCCTCTTTGTAAAAATCTCCACTGAAAGTATAGTTTGTCAAGTTTTTAATATCTAACTATTTGGGGGGCAATTTTATGGATTTATAAAGTTAAAGAAAGAAATATGGCCAGCCCTTCATTCCTGTGCTTTCTATGCACATAAGACTGGGGCTGTTTTGCCCACACTTGCACAGTGAGCTTGCCACTGAGTGCACCATGGGATGCTGGGTCTACTTACCACCCTCCAAAGTAGAAAAAGGGTTGATTTTAGATGGAAGGACTGAGAAGGTGAGGTGAAGAAGGAGCAAGGAAAGAACACACAGTTCTGTGAACAAGTGAGAGTATAAGTGTGCTTGAATAATTTTTTTCAAATACTTTGAAATTCTTTTTTTGTCTGGAATTTTACACAGCTACCCACCATTAGCATTAATTAGTGAGAGATTATAATGGCAGGGCTTCAAGAGGTCATAGAAAGAATGAGCGCATATAAAATTTTGATCACAGAAGACACATTGAAGCAAAGGCCAAAATTATCCTGTAGATAATTAGATATATTTTGACTCTGTGTTTGGTCTTAGATACAGAAATGTTTTTCTTTTATCCATATCCTTTTTGTTTTTGCAATTCGGTGACCAATACAATGTATTTTGGGCTTTCTCAATATAGCATCAACTGTGAAATTTATACCTGCTAATGGATTCATAGTGGACTCAGTAAAATGAATTGCTGGCTTGGTTTTAGCTGATGATTTAAGATAGAAATGTCTCAGAAAAATTGCAAGTGAATTTACTTCAGAGGGAAAAATGTCGCCAAAATGTACTAACTCCTCTGAATGCTTCAGAACTAAAACATTATAACCTCAAGGAGGTTATAGAAAGGCATATTCTCATATTTCTATATCTTAAAGTATATCCTGTGTTTAAAAGTAGAAAATGTAGATATTTGGGGATTGTTTAGTGAGGTCTCGTACATGCAATGAAGATGGTAATGGTCAAAAAACTAAGTTTACATATTAAAATGTGTGTTCACTAAGGAATAACAAGATATTCGCATCCTTAACTTTATAGCAACTTCCACTTTTTAAAGACTGATAGGAGAAATCCAATGAGAAAGAAGTGATAAGATATTGATGCATTCATCAATACTTGCATTTCCTCCTCATTGGAATTTCTTAATCTTTCTATTGCTGGAATACCAGAATCCCCAATGAGGCCTAACACAGATTGACTCTACATGAGGCTACAGGATCTCTTTATTCTAATTAAATTAACCTTTCAAATTTGTCAAGTAAACTGGCCCAGTTTTTGTTGTTAATTTTATTGATACAACTGATTGATTTATACATTCATTTCAGGGTCACTTAAAAATGTTATATCCATGATGATCTCTGTAGTTTCAACAGTTCTTACAGAAATCTAATTCCTGAAAAAAATAAATGCCCTTCTCTAAGGAGCACAGGAAACTGACACAAAACCAATTCATATTTTTATTCTTTTTTTATTCACGTATTCAATGAATGCTCTTTGAATACTTATTCAGCTCTAGTAGGAAGAACTATGCACCAGTCAGACCTATTATCTCTTTTGTCTCTAGAACTTTTAAATAGGGACTGGTGACTATCTTTCACAGTATCCTCAGTGCAAGGCAGGGTACCATGGCTGGACCCTCAACCCTATGGGAGTAAGGGTGGAAGGAGAGAATATATCACACCCCCCAGAGGGAATGACCAAATCAGATAGAAGGGGTGATAGGGCGAGATTGGTAGGAGGCAAGAAACATGACCCATTTTTTTACTTTATCAAAAAAAAAAAAAGAAAAATGTGGAAAATTTGCCATTTCAATGGCAAGAATCTGCAAGAATTCTCATCCAGTGGTTTCTGTTTTCTTTGGGAAGCAAGAGACAGGGGGAAAATCACACCTTAAGAATGAGGGGAAAGTGAGGGGCGGAGTATAGGCAAGGAGGTTTGTTTGAGGGAAATAGAAACTTTGAGGAAAATAAAGGTTGAAGTAGTTACTAGAAAGAACCAGAACTACCCGAGGAAAATGTAGATTTTCAAAATTTCCAGGAGCTTTGAGGGATGACCTTCGAGAAACATCATTTCCCATAGTTTTACAATGTCCACCAGCAGGAATCCCCTGAGCAGGTATAGATACAGAAGAAATGGAGAGTTGGGTGACTGAAGGTGAGGGTTTTGTAAGGTTTTGTCAGTCACAGACAAAGAGTGAGTTTGAAGATATAAACCATAGGGTCTCACCTGAATAGGACCAGCAGTGAAGTCTGGGTGAGAAGGGTTGAAGGTATTATGAACATGATCACATCTCAAGAGTGACTCATTAAGAAGGTTGAAAGGTAAGACTTGGTGGGGAGCAGCAAGGAAATGCACATTGGGGAAGAGAGAAGCTCTAGGCTAAGGCACAAGGCAGCGTGTGCCTAAGATGGCTGAAGTGAAGTAGAGGGGAAATTATTGGGAGGAGGAGCCCTGGGTGGCAGGGGTGATCCATGCAGGTGTGAGAGTTGCAAGAAGGAGGCTAGCACATGAGGTGTGATGGAAGCTATAACCATGTGGTAGACTGACTGGTGGAGCAACACCAGAGAGCATGCATCTCACAGAAGCAGGGTTTTAAAAGAAGACACTGGAGGAATTATGGCTTGGAGAACTGGGTGAATACCTCCCTGCCCCATGCTGGGAAAATGAGCAACTTCTTGTGAAGAGGTATCAGTGGTTCACTGTCCAGGAGACAGCATCCAGGGAGAAACAAGACCAGTGGAGGAATTAATCATGAAGACAATCCAAATGACCAAACAATGCACTGCCAGGAATTTATCTCTCTCCCTCGATATTCATGATTTGCCATGGAATTTTCTACTGCAAGTACCTGTAACTCTCTGCTCAGGGCTTTCTAAGACAGCAGGAAGGCGCTCACCTCACTCATACACAGGCTACACTGAATGGGTGGGTGGACTTACACCCCCAAGATCATTCCTTAACAAATGATGGAAGGAAAGGATGCACACGTGCCCTGGGTTCCTTTGTTTCTAGAGAGGACAACACTAAGGTGTGTTCCTTACAGTTTTCCAAGTTCCCAAAGGAACTGAGTTACAGCTATCCACACTTGCTCATTAATCCACGCCTGCTGGGACATTGGTTCCCTCAGCTTGCCTGTCTCCTATTCCCACTCTCCGCTTCCTAAGATTGGGGTTACTGAATAAAATGCATATTGCCCAAAGGCATCTGAATTCCATATATATAACAAATTAGGATTATCATTATTATTTTAGTGTAACTATGTCCCAAATATTGCCTAGG
Organism: Talpa europaea; assembly: GCF_964194135.1. Taxonomy (NCBI): domain Eukaryota; kingdom Metazoa; phylum Chordata; class Mammalia; order Eulipotyphla; family Talpidae; genus Talpa; species Talpa europaea. The sequence goes on from NC_140074.1 coordinate 48,499,965, forward strand.
ATATAACATACTCAGAAGCAAAAATGTTGCTATTTATTTGACATTCAAATGTAGCTGGGCTCCTGCATTTTTATTTGCTGAATCTGGCAATCCTAGCTGGGATTACCTTCCAAATAATCTACTTGTTTTCATATCCTTGCCTCCGGGTCTGTTTCTGATGGAGCCCAAAGTAAGACAGTCAACAACTATCCTGGAACGGTAAACTTTGAAGAAGAAAAGAACATACTTCAGAAGCAACATCCTTCTGCAACATGCACATTATAAAGGACTATTGCTGTGACCTACACTTTCCAGGAAAAGACTACAAACCAGCCTCAGCACATTTTGTCTGATTTGCAGAAGCCATCAGCTCATCAGGAAAGCCTGTTTTTCAGTCACCTTTATTAAACTCAATGCCAAGTACTGTTAGTGCGCGATGGCATGAAATGCTCTATTCATCCCATCCCCAAATGTCCCAAATGTCTGTCACTGGATAGGAGCCTTTGTTTCAATAAAATGACATAACTGAATAGGGAACAGAGAGGCCCTGCATCCCTGGTGTTCTCCTTTACCCACCCCTTCCTTGAAACTCGGTGGTGTTGATTACATCTGCACTGGGGCTCCAGAAGCATTTTTATTGATGAAATTTCAAACTGAAGCTTCTTTGCAAATCATTTAATTAAAACCCCAAGTGTTTCCTTGTTGTTCTTCCTCCTGAGCAATCCCTCTTGCCATTACTGGGCAGGAAGGACTTCACCCATCTACCCCAATGATCCCAGCCACATTTTCCAAGCTGATATTTCCTAGATCTGATTCCTTATTTTCAGAAAATCCCCCAAGTCTTGACAGAGGTGTGGTTTCATTTCACCAGACTTTTGGAGCATCCGTATCTCCCCAATGCATCTGGTGGTTACTTGATTTTGAATTTCAATAGCAGAATTTGAGATGTTCAGTTTGTCCATGTGAGTTGAATATAAATCATTGGTGCTAACAGGAGGTTGTCTTCAATTCTTCAATTCAGGTATTAAGTATTGAACAAAGTTGTTCAAGTATTGAACAAAACTCCTGGTTTAAAAATATGGGATAACTTGTCTGAATATTTTAAATATTACTCCATCAATGGTATCAAATTTGGGCATTCAAACAATTATTATTTTAATGTCACAATGGGCTCTTTCATCTCAGCAATGGGTAGTGCCAATCTATGGCAGTATCAGCATGCCCAGGAGCTGCCAACAGCACTTGAGTCCCCGGGGAATGCTAGTGAACTTCACTTTAAAGAAAATTATTCTCACTTTTCCAAGCATTCCACAGCCTTCCTTTTGATTTCTACATTGAACCTGTTGACTTCAAAGTGTCCTTTCAGGTTCACTCAGAAGGCCAGAGACTCATCTGTGTCCTGATTCCTTGACTTTGCTCTATGCTTGGCACTTGTTTGAAATCTGTAGGGTGCTGGCTAGAAGAGGCTCGATAGGCAGCAGAGAGAGAGACACGTGTCTGATCTCAAAACTTCTTTCTGGAATGATTATACAACCAAGCAGAGACTGGGGAACTAGGCATCATCTTGCCTGTGAGTCATCTGAAACCGAGTACTCAGATCCAGCAGAAGGATGGATACAAAGGAACACACTTTCTCTGGGTGCTCACATCTCTCTCCCTTGCCTGTACAAGCTTCACCATGTTGAAATCTCAGCAAATTGGACATACAGCAGAGTTCCAAGGAAAATAATCTCCTGATTCACAAATCATTAAACTGCTTGAATAGAGAGATCAAGGTGGATTAAGGGAGTGATCTTCATTTGCTGTTGCTGCACACCCGTGATTGTAGTTCAAGATTTTCTCTATGGAATGGATGAATAGCAGAAAACCTTCCAGGAAGAGCTCTAAGAGTTCCAAAGGGATGCATAGAATTACACCAAGTTTCTTGCTGTCTGCTTCTTTTTAAGGCCAGCGTTATTCCCATCCTAAGGACCAAATGGTATTTCTATCAATGTGCAACTGAGGCCAATTGTAACTTCATGAAGCCAGTCTGAAGAACCACAGTCCTGCTGCTTCATATTCTTGGTCCATGTGGTGGATACTACAATATATTTGACCTTGACACAGTAACACAAACTGATTACATGGGGCTCTATGGTGATAAGGCATTGTGGGCTTTGCATCTTCTCTATGGCAGAGGGTGCAGTGCTCAGCCAGCTGTATCCAATTCAATTTTGTAATTAATTTCATTTAACTATTAAACACATTCAGAGTGATTTTTACATCATTTAATGTCTGTGTTTAGATGACACAGATCATAAGGTTAAAACATATAAAAATTCAGGCAAAGTGGGAATTTCTCATTCTGTGGAATAAACTACTTGGTTGTTTCATAGAATTCAATAGTCCCTTGTTTAAAATTGCTTTTCTATATCACTTGAACCTAGCTGGGCATACCAGTGTTTACCAAGATGAAAGCGTTTTCACAGTGCTAATATCTTCAGACCACATATTTACATCCTTCATGCTGTCTCTCCTCCTTGGGATTTGCAAAGACTTAAGATGAAAAATAAGAACACAAAAGCATCTCCCCCACAGTGATCTGGACCCCCATGTAAGCTACTTCCCCTGGGTGTAGAATCCTCTTTGGAGAATGTTGGGTGCCCATTGCAGCTGTAGAATAGTTTGTCCAAAGACCCAGGACAAGGGTCACATCATTTTAATCTGGGGAATGACTTTTCTTAGCAGGTCCCAGATAAAGTTAGTGATTTACGAAAGCTTTTATCACTCTCTTGATGGCTTTTACAGTGGAACACTACATGACCCGTGTGATTTGTTTTCATTTACAAAGGTGCAGAGGCTTTGAATTTAAAAATGGAACGTTTTCTTCTTGTGCCAAATGTAAACAATTTAACATCCATTTCCCATCCAGCTATTTTACCAGTTCAAAAGAGTTTATATGAATCTTATCTGTATTATATTTCCTGCTGATTGGCAGTGCCTCCTACTTCAGCGGGGAAGCCAAAAATGTGCTGGCTCAGATTTGAACAGGAAAGGAATAACAAAGAAAACTGGGAAATAAATGTAATGAGTGGTTACAGGGTGCTGAAAACTATACTTATCGTTTCTTATTCTCGCAGAGTTGGTGCTGCCATATTGATTTATGCCTGGGAAGTCTTTTATGGAAACACACAACAAAAGCTTCAGATTATTTTGTCAACAAGAAAACACAGTTTACCTTATCTTCAAAGTCCCCATCTATTCTGATTTGAGTGGTTCCATATTCCTGGCTTGTGGAGATCTCTCTGAGTCCTGGAGGAGATTTGCATTGGATATAGTAATTCACCATAAAAGATAAAAGCCCCCAGAATGTCACAGAGCTGGTGTTTAAGGCCAGTGGAATAATTCTGTGGGGACCAGGAAGAGTCCAGAGAATGAGAAGTATTGTGCCTCTTCCAGGCAGACTTAGAGTCTGTTTACTGAGCCCTTGAGACACATTTTTTTCCTTCCAGAACGTAAAAGACATTTTTTTGGCCTGTTGGTTGAAGGACTTAGTCTCTTTCTCATATTCAAGGCCTGGGCAATTGGAAAGGAGAGGAGGGAAAGAACAAAAAACAGTCGTCTAGACATTTCCTAATGGAGTATCATTTTATAAACCATTTTCCCTGTCTTGTCCTAATAGTACATTTTGAACTAATATAAAAAGTTAGATCATAAACTTGGGCCCAGTTCTAACAAGGGCAGGCAAGAGGAATGGTTTTCTTTAAAATAATCAAGTGCTCATTTTTTCAAGATCACATGTCCGATCATTTCCACTAAAGGCTCTCCTCTAGCTGCTCTTTTAAAAAATATTCTCATTCACCCTTGACTTCCCACCCTACACTCTCTCCTCAATTTTCACTCCACTCTCAAGCTTCAGTTTAACTGGACATACCAAGTGTGTGGGGAGTGTGTTATTTTTCAATAAATAGCCTGATTTGCCTGCCAATTGACATCATAACTACCACTGCCATCCACCATTTGGCTGCACACATATGAGACATAATGTAATTTTAGTACTGACAAAAGAGGAAGAGTGTGTGGATATGTTGTCGTAGGGTCTCTAGGTAAGATATTGCAGAGTATTGCAGGTGTCCCAGGCTTCCATTTAGGTAAGGTATGTAATCTCTCTGAGCCTCCATTTTACTCTTCATAAAATGGGGCATGCAACCTGACAACCTGGGAAGTCCCTGATTCTTAAACATTTTTTTAAAGATTTATTTATTTATGCATACAAGAGCTGGGGTACAGGCCAGAGATGGGGCCGGTGGTGAGAGGATCCACCAGAGACAGAGTGGGGAATAGAACAGCAGACCGACTGAAGTACACTGCTGAGGGGAGCAGCGGGGGAGACAGGAAAGGTCTGTTTCGCCATGTGGGTAGCTCCTGGCCAGCCGGGGCTCGAAACTCATGCTGCAGAGGACTGCAACAGCCACACTGCACTGCACTCAACCACCTGAGCCACCAGGGAGGCCCCCCAAAATAGGCCATTTCTTTAAGTTATTAGAGAAGAGCTAGTTTAATCCATCCAAATCATGGGTATTTTTTCTTGGACCCTACCAAGTTCCTGCTTGGTCTCCTGAGGCTTCTTACCTCTTCAATAAGGAGATAATTCAAGTTACAGAAAACAAAGAGGGCGTAAGAAAGGCTGCACCCACAAACCAAAATGAATGAAGTTTTACTACACAAGGAAAGCATGCTAACAAGAGAAAAATTGTAACAGCAGCAGCTGCCATCTGTGGTGTAGTGACATTCTGAAGAGCAAATGGGATGGTGCATATGATGGGACAATAACTGGTAAACTAAAGTTCACTAACCAGAAATTGTTATTGACATTTAACAGAAATGTCCTAGCCTCCTGTTCTTTTCTTTACACCATGCTACGTGCCTTGTTTTTTTTTTTTTCTCCTTGTGCAAAGAAATATACTGATTTCCTATCCCTGTATTTACATAAGGTTTCCATTTGAAAGGTCATCAGTTATTTGGACAATGATAACAAGATATTTCATTAAAAAGTAATCTCCAAATATTGAGCAACTCCAGAGATGAAATACTCTCATTAAATTCATTTGATGATATGCATTATATGCAGTTAAAATTGAAAGAGGCAGACACCATTTCCTTGGCCTGAGAAATTCAGCCTCAGACAGAATAGCTGGAGATAAGATTCTGTTTGAGAAAGGTACAAGTTTATTTCAATGATATACCTGAATGTGCACATTATGCTTCTTACCAAGGCACTAGTGTCCTAGAGCAGTAGCTCCAGGCTCAAAGTAGATGCTCAAAGAATATTTCTTAAAGCAATGAATGGATGAATAATAAGCTGCCTTTATATTAATATTTATTTATTTTTAAGATTTATTTATTTATGCATACAAGAACTGGGGTACAGGCCAGAGGCACAGGGGGTGAGAGGATTTGCCAGAGACAGAGCGGGGAACAGAACAGGCAAATTGACTGAAATACACTGCTGAGGGGAGCAGTGGTGAGACAGGACCATGTGGGTAGCTCCCTGACGGGGGATCAAACTCATGCTGCTGTGGCTGCAGGCAGCTTCATAGGTTGCATCTTAACTCCTTGCACCAGGGAGGCCCCTATATTAATATTTATTATACTGGTAACTGACTAATGGTAGCCCTCTGCAACCCACTTCATCAAGGATGGAGAAATAATATTAGTGGGTCTCATATGCTGTCTTTCCATACCTGTATGTTTTCTTCGCAAAGGGTAAACCATGAGGCTTATTAGATCCACACAGTATTTTGGCATATTTGAGATTTTAAGCTATATATGGAGCTCTGTCCTACAGTGCCAGACTGTTAGATTGGTAATCTTGTGAAGATTATCAATACATACACATCTGATGAAGCCAATTATTAGGCTAATTTATGCCTCACATTAGCTGGACAAGAGCGGTAGAGCTAATTACTGTTCCCTTTGATATAAATGAGGAAGTGGGGCTCACATAATCTCCAGGTTTCCTCATGGCGCTAATATCCTATGGTTCTATAAAAGCAGTGATTGTGCCTACGGAATGGTCCTGTCCATTGTGATATGCAACAGATCAAGTTGATAGCATGTGTCAGTGGGTATTTGAGTAGTGTTATATGTTCTTTCTTAAATTTTTCTTTTACAGAGCTTTTGTGCAATGAAAATACATGATTTTGTAATCAGGTGAAACAAAATCCTTTCCACTTTGAGAAAAAAATAATGCTAACTCTAGGGGAAAAAATAAAAGGTAAAAATAGCAAAATGTTTGTTTTCATATCCAAAATTAGCGCCATGGTTTTCAGACTTTAGCCCACAGATTTGTGGACCCCATCCTGGATATTCTTAGTAACTCAGGATGGGACCTAAGAATCTGCATTTTTAACAAGCTCCAGGGTTATACTTTTGGGTACCTGGGTCTAACAGTGAAACATCAATGTATATGGTTTTTGGCTTATATTTGGAACTGAGTCAGTAATACCAAAAATTATTCCTTGTCTGTGACTATGACAGTTAAGAGGAAAACTGTCTACATCAAAATCAATTCAACCTGAGAGCCATCTAGGGGTAAAGAATTGTCAAAAGACTCAAATCCACTAGAAAAGTGTGATTCCACTTTATGGCACTTGAATGAACCCAGAGTGATCTGCTTACCATTCCAGGGATTAGTCTAGCTAGACCGTGGGCCCCCAGGACTCTTTTAAACTGTGCACTGAGAAAATACAGACTGATACCTATCTAAAGTTAAGGTGACTCATTGGGGCAGTGATTTGGGAACAGGGTGTTTATCTGGAGCTTTGGTGCCAGAACAGCCTTCACTAATGAGATTAACAATGGGCTAGCTGGTGGGTAAACTGTACTGGTTTCCTTACCTAATTTCATTTGAAATGTCACAAAAGAAAAAACTCACAAAGAAAGGGAGATAGAAATGGCTCCTAAGAGCTTTATTAACTTGTGAAGTCCTAGAGCCTATGTAAATTTTATGTATTATAATTAAAAGAATAACAACTCAAAGTGAGCTCCTGATTAGGATTTTGTTGGTTTGACCACATTGCTGACATCTAATGAAGGAAGAAAAACAAAATGGCTGTTCCAAAGACAATGACTTCAATTTACAAATATTCATTCTTATAATGAGTTATGTAATACTATTTATTAGGTATATACTCTGCCTATTATGAGCTGAATATCTGTGCCCCCTACATGCACACAAATTTCTTGTGTTGAAGTTCTAAGCTCCCGTATGATGATATTTGGAGTTGGGAACTTTGAGATATCATTGACTTAAATCAGATTATGTGGTCTTACATGAAGAGAGATCAAAGTCTTTTTTGGCAACCAGGCAGGGAGAAAGGCCATAGGGAAAAGTCAGACACCTGCAAGTCAAAAGAGTGCTCTTACCATGAGTGGAATGGGAAGCCACCTTGATCATGAACTTCCCAGGCTTCAGAGCACTGAGAAAGAAATTTGCTGTTTAACCCACCCAATCACCTGTATTCTGTTAAGCAATCTGAGCAAACAGTGCCTTCATTGCCTTACCTGATTTACTCATTTCCACGCAGTCACTTTAAACAAGAGAACCCCCCTCCCAAGCACCAAAATCTTTAAAATTTGCTAGGGTTAGGGCCTCCCCTGGTGGCGCAGCGGTTGAGCACGGGGCTGCGAGGCTGCCCACAGCCTCCTCAGAGCCAGCTCGTTCCGGCCGCCTGCGAGAGTCCCACAAAAAAAAAGTTGTTAGGGTTAGTGTCACTTTGGCAAAAGTATTCTGCTCATTCTCCAAATATCCAGGCTGCCCTCGACCTCCTCCCCAGACCACTTCTCTTCATTTCCTAAACGTATGCAAGCTGAGGCCTTCACCCCAATCTTGCAGTTCTTTTCCCTGCACGCCAGCTTAAATCAGAAATAAAAGAAATTTCCTGTTGCCACCATTAGTATTTCACCAAGAGGCTAATTAAAGAAACACAAAAACCTACAAAGAGTTTCTAACACTTTTCAGTTCTTTAAAGTCATGGATGATGAGTACATAGCTCCTTGTGGTTGGTCATGAGGGAGCCTGTAACTTCCTCCCCCAGCTCTGGAGGCCTGCTTAAATTTATGCAGAGTGGATACCAGCAGCCCCCTTCAAACTGAATTCAGAACTTTCCATTACACATCACCCCATTATGCATTCCATTCTTTGTAGGATTTTATTTTGAGGATGTGCATTGCTGAGGAAAGAGGGGCCTTTAGGGTGCAATATATTTCAAAATACAATTAAAATCAACTCTGCAAGTGAAAATGTGAAATGTATTTGCATTCTACTAAAGCCTTTGGCTTTATCAACTGCAAAGTGCTCCATAATAAGGTCATTAGTAACCAGCCTTACACAATGGGCAACAGGCATCAGCTGCACAAAAACAAACAGGGGCCCCAACACCACAATAACTTCCTGTACCTGTTCTTGTTTGCTTGCTGAGCCCTCGAACATTGGGAGTTGCTGAAAAACATAAAAGCGTAACAGCTTGAGTCAATATTTGCCAGCCTAAGCGAGTGATTTTATTTATCGAGTTGACTGAACCCCTTTGAATAAATACATCTCCTTGCAGGCTGGAGGACAACCCCAGGCAGGCCGTGGGGGAAGGGCTCAGAATGCGCTCTGCCCTGGGGCTGGGAATGGGAGTCTTCAGAGGGTCCTTCTTGGGCCCCTTTTCTTCAATTTGCATCCTGAGGCAAGGGGTCCAGTCACAAAAGCCTGGAATGTACCCAGGAACAAGGGAAACGCTCCCACTTCTAGACTGTGCTCTCTTCGAAATTAGTGTTTCCCATCACAAACACCTGAAGAACTTGATGAAACAACTCTTTGCTGGAACAAGTTGTTGAGGCAGTAGGTCTGGGGTGGAGTTCTGAGAATTTACATTTCAAGCAAGTTCCCAGGTGACTCTGATCCTGCAGGCTTCTGGACCACACTTTGAGAACCACTGTCTAGACCACCTCTGTCCAATAGAAAAGGAATCTGAACCATATGTGTAAATTAAAGTTTTCCAATAGCCGTGTTAAAAAAATAAAAGAAACATGAAATTAAGTTTAACAGTGTATTTAAAATACTTCTGTTCCATATTGTACTCAGTATAAACATTACTAATAAGATAGTTTACATTTTGGGGGTATTATTTTCAAATTCCAGTAAGTATCTGTACTTACAGCACCTTTCAGTCCAGCACAGTCTTATTTCAAGAGCTCAAGAGCCACATGTGGTTAGTGGCTGTTATATTATTGAACAACACAGCTCTAGGTCATACTCTGGGTATGCAGGACCCAGCATTTCTGAGCCCTCCAGTCATAAGCCTACATCCAGGGCCAGAGTGTCCCTGCAAGCATGTATATTGCTGTTGGACAAAGTGCACACTCCCAAGTTCAAGGGTGGCCCTGATGGAATTGAGGGATATTGGAACAAACTTGGGCATAAGGGCTGAGGAGTCCTTAAATATGAGCACCAAGCCCCTTTTGAGGTATAGGAGAGAGTTGGGGTGGGGAGAGAAGTGTGACAAACTGGGCCCTGTGTGTATGTGTGTGTGTGTGTGTGTAAGAGAGAGAGAAAGAGAGAGAGAGAGAGAGAGAGAGAGAGAGAGAGAGAGACGGGGGCGGGGGGAGGGAAAGAGAGAGAGAAAAGAGAGAGAGAGAGATGATATCTATTCCAGGCTCTCTTCAGTTCCAGAACAATCCATCCCCCCTGACATGCCCACAATGGGTTTTGCAGATATACATTCTGTTTGCTGCTGCATTCACACTGTCTCACCTGTCTTCAGGACACTTAGCCTTTTGGGTTTGGCACGAACCCAGGAAATTGCTCATAACAGGAGATACCTCATATGCCTTCTTGCTGCAGGACTCTCCGTCCTGGCTTTTTTCCTTTCTTTTACAAGTGGCTTGGGGTCTGACTTGAAGCAGTGATCATAAAGAGAATGATTACTTTTACACTGACTGCAAGAGGAGAGGATTCTGTGAGGAGGAATTTATACATGGAAATCAATACCAGCATTGGAAAGCATCCCCCTTTGCCCATATAAGTGCTGCCCACAGGGTCAATAGCTGGAATTAACCTGGATCCTTTTTTTATTATTATTATTTTTAATAAAGCTGCTTTATGATACACTCTGATGGGAGCTCCCGCTCTGCAGCTGCACCAAGGTGAAGGGAAAGAACAAATAGTTTCATTTAAGAATTATCTTTGGCCCCAGCGGTACCCTCTTCACTCCACCTCCCTCACCCTCCAATCTCCAGAGAGAAGAGAGTGAAATTAAGCCTTTATGAACATAAACTGATACCGACATAAGTAAAGAATGAGCTCATTGCCCCAATTGTATAGGCGGTATAATTTGTGATATACAATGATAAAAAATTAGCTTTTGTTGGTTACAACTCTCCTGAAAGCTCACTCTTTCCCAGACTCCATGCTTGGTGCCCTGCTTACCTCATTTAGTTCTTTCAACAATCCTGTAAGATGAAGACATGGATACCCAGAAAAGGTAAATGTTTCAAGGAGGATATAAGTTGTTGAGAGACTTCCTCCCACCGAAGTCATTTTAACTCCTAAACTGCAATTTTCTGGATCAAAAGCATCAAATTATGGGTGTTTCATCCTGACAAGGATAGGTGTCAAAAGCCTCACATCTGTGCACCTTCTTCCAGCAAACTCCCCGCATGCCTTCCTTTATGCTATACAAAGATGGGGCAATAAGAAATTGCTTTTGCGATAACCCTAGAGTTGTTCTCACATTCTCGCACCTTACACCCAATTCATTACTAAATCCAGGTAACCGTAAATTTGAAATATACCAGACCCCACAGATGCGGTGCTACCTCTATGGCTCATCCGCTTCCACTCTCATCTCCATACAGATTGCTCCACACAGCAACCTGCATAAAACTTAAGTAAGGTGGTGAAACCTAAGTTTGGGGGGGTGGGTATCACAATTTGTGGATTCTCACCCATGCACTCACAATTACAAAACTCAACCTTGGGGTACAACAATAACAGGGTTTATTTATAGAGGAGTGATTGAGATAAGGAAAGAGTTTCTAAGCCCACAAATGTCTAACTGTCCTACCCCAGATAGTGTCTGCAGTAGTGTCTGGTAATCCATGTCAAAAGCTACACGTGCAAGATGGTGTTGTTCCTCTGGTGGGAGCCTGGAACTGGTGGGATACCAGTAAGCAGGGGATCAGGATCCAACTAGTCTGGTGGAGGTGGAGGTAGTCATAGCGGGTGCTGCTGAGGCAGCACTGCAGCAGCCTGGCAGTAATCCAAAGGCAGAGCTGGGCAGTGCCAGAGGCTGAAGTCTTGGAGATGGTGCCAGAGGTCTCTGGCACCAGAGTTACAGCGCTTTGTGGATGTTGGGCATAGACCAGTGAGACTTTCAAAGAATGTAGCTGAAGCCTAGGTCTGGGAGGTATGCAGAGGTCTCAGATGTCTGCAGACCTGCAAAGGTCTGCAAAGGCTTTGGAGGTCTCAGAGGTCTTGGGGCATTTGTGAGGATTTGTGTCAGGGTCTCAGGAGAGAGTCTCTCAAGCTGACTGAAACTTCCACTTATATTCCCCTTCAGGGCACCTGCCTTTCAAACCCGATTGGTCCATTTTCCAAACCAGCCATTTCCAAGAATTGATTGGTGTCAATGGGAGCACAAACCCAACAGGCCCACTTTCAAAACAACTTTGGGATTCACAACCAAAATCCCAGTAGAGCATCCAGACTTCCCTGCAGTCTAGTTCTAGGGTGAGCCCCACAGATTGCTGGGCAGTCAGGCTCTGCTGGATCTGAATGGTGCCAGCCAAGTTTAAACCTGACCCACAGGTCTGCCGTGTTGTCATATTTTTTTAGCCTAAACCTTGCTGAGCCATGATGACCTTCTCTGTGCCTGTTTGGCAGTCTTGTGCTGGTGTAGGGGTCTGCTATCAAACCTGGCTCACACTGGAGTCATAGTGGCATGTAGGGGGCCCCACTTTCAGTAGATCATGTCAGGTCTATGTTTAAAGTCTTTCAATGGCTTCCCATTTAATTCAGAGTGAAAACTAAATTCCTTGCAATGGGCTAAAAGCTCCTGCATGTTCTTCCCTGATACACACACACATATATGCACATACACCCAGACATACACTCCTCTGATTTCATCTTCCACGTTCCTCCTTGCTCATACTTCTGCAGCTTTCTTGTCTCAATACAACTCTTCAAAGTCACCAAGCACCCTCCTTTGTCCTAACTATTCCCTCTGCCTGGACCAGTTTTGCCTCATTTAATAAAGAGGCTGACTCCCTCCCTTTCATTTCATGTCTACCCAGGTGTTGTTTTTAAATCAGAGAATCCTGCCCTGACTTCTTTATCAAAATAGCAACTTCTCATCTTTATCATACTCACTGAGCTGCATTTCTCTGTAGGACTTTCCACTGACCATCATCTTAAATATTTATTACTTGATTGCTGTTTCCTACCCTCCTCATCAAAATATCAGCTCCATAAAGGTTTGTTTGATTCACTACCAGAACAGTTTCTGAAATAGTTTCTGACAGGTAGAAGGTACTTTGTAAATATTTACTGAGTGAATGATAACCATCTGAGTGCAACTAGCTATGGAAAAGGATGCAATAATATGAATTTTATGACAACCTTTGGGTGCCCAGACATTAAAATCTTACCTATTTGGAGCCAATTCTGATTTAAAAAAAAAAAATCCCTCAAATGCAAACCCAGGAGAAGATTTACCATCATTTCTGAACTGAAAGTTAACACTTGCTTTGTCTGATATCACTTTGTAAACCTTTATCTCTGGTATCTATGGCATTTGAATAAAGCAAGAGCACTGCTATTCACAGCCCAACTGTTTCCCATAATCCTTTTCACTGCTGAGAGTTCAGAGGACAAGTTGACATCAGTGTGGGACTTTGGCCATAAGTGGTCATTCAACAATGGTTCCCAAGCCTCCACTCATTCTGCTTGGCTATGCGGTCTCTTCTGAATTCTTTATGGGAAAAGATATAAAGAAAAACAATTGGTGATTTGCAGACTTAACCAAGTCTTTGTACCACATGGTTCCTTCAAGGTGACTTTCCACACCTTGAGCAGGGACTCAACCTTGAGGCATAAAGCAGTGCTGAGAGAGCTGGTCTGCCACTCTGGATAACCTGAAAGGGGGTCAACATACAGTGGCTACTTCTGTTCTTCTAGCTGAAGGACTCCAGCAGCCCTAGGAATGGTAACGTTAGAGAAAGCCTCAGCCTTTTAGAATGGAACCCTGACCAACCCATCCAAGTCATGCTTGCCAGCTGGCTAAATAGTCCAGGAGCTGACCTGCACAGACTCACCCTCAGGCAAAGTCGTCATTTCCGCCTTCTTTAATCTTCCCTGACTTGGGGAGGTGGGTCTTCACTGGTATAATTAACCAGTAATTTCTAAATCTCTATGTCATCTTGTTTGGTCCAGGTATTGACGGTATCTGTGCCTCACTCAGGAGTGTTAAACTAGAGCCTGTATCAGGAAAGCACGGGAGGAAGTCTCCAGGCTCCCAGTGATATTTTAGCATGTCTTTGGCTGCTATAGCTGAAGAATAGTTCACAAGGGTAATGCATTCTCGGAGTCTGCTGGAACACTCCACCGACAAGAACCCCGTTGAGATGATGTTCATTCTCCAGGAAGCTTTAATGTTTACAAGTGCCTTTACTCATCTTTCAGCAGAATCAAAAAGATGAATGAAAACTGCAGTATTTGAGAACACAAAATGGATTTTGATGCTTAGAAGAACTTTTATACAGAGAAATTTAGTTAATGATCTTCACTTGTAGGCTAGTTCTCCCAACCCCTAGTAGTTGGGATTTTACTGAGACTCTAGAGAATGCTTCCCATGCAATCCAGTATGATGATGATTAACCATATATGCCTATTTATATTAAAATGTAAAACAATTTAAATCAAATAAAATTAAAATCCAGTAAAAAGTTTCTCTGGACACTAGCTAGTCACAAGCCAGGTATAGGTAGATCAAATGCTTACCTACAGGACCCTTGAACTATACTGGAGAGGAAAAATACAGAATACTTCCATTCTTGCAGAAAGTTTTATTGGACAGCACTGGCTCTGTTACTCCCCTCAGTTTATAGAAAACAACAGCTCATGGAGGTGAAGGCCCAAGTGTCTCCCCTCTATCTTACAGACAGTAGCTTGACTGCAATTAGAAAAGTTCTAGTTGGTCTTACTCTGTTCTTTCATACTGTCAGACCATTTTCCATCTCTGATGATAGCATCCAATATTATTCTGGTAATATCCAGCACAAATACAGATAATGGAAAGCAAGTTGGTGACACTATGAGTCATAAAGTCCAAGTATGAGTGACATAAAATGAAAATAAACAAACTCTGTCTTCTCCTTGAAACCCTCCAAGACTAATATGAAGAGAGTTTTCCCTGACATCACTATGCTTATGCCTATAGCTCACAGGGTAGCCTCAGTTCTAATGAATGCATCTTATCATGTTTCTTTGGTTTTGTGTAATGAATGTCATGGGGGCCTTTACTTGCCTAAGTAACTCCAAGAAAGCCTCCCTTGTACTGTTTAAATAGGGTGTACACTTAGGAGCATCTTGGCCATAGCAACCAATAAGCAGTAATGGCTACCATAAGCTTATATATGACAGAAACTATTTTCAATTGCCCCATGATTCAAAACTTGTATTACAGCCTGAGATGCCATGGTTGAGCAAGCTTTGGTCTGGCTAGTTTTTCTCCACATAAAGTTGGAAAATTCCTCTGAAGCCTGGAACATGTCTACATATAGGAAACTCTCACTCGTCACTTGATTAGGGTGGACTTAATTTCTACTGAAGTACATAGCCTGAAGGGAAATAGTGGTTGGAAGAGATAGGTTCTCTTCCTATGAAAGGTACTGAGCTATTAAAAATAAGAGGTGACTACCTCAGAGGTATAATTGCTCTAGAATAACCTTAAGTTGTCAAGGGGAAGATACTTCCTCCTGGTGCTTCCCTCTTTTCTTATCTTTTTTTTTTTTTTAATTTGACCAACAGAAACTTTGGAGTGGTCAAAGAAACAAAGAAAAGCAAGAACTGTATTTTAATTTTAATTAGACAGAAAAAGAGCTGACAAACTGCTGGTGTTTCTAATTGGAAGGAAAGTAATCCTGAAATTGTTATTAATCATCTTTGGCATCTCATTGGCTAATGCAGAGGAAAAAGAGGCAAAAAGGTGGGGAAAGACAGATGTTTGATGTCAAAGTTTGAGCATGTACATCCAGTCTTGAACTTTTCAGTTCACCAAAAATTGCTCCTCATCAATACTCATTTTGAGTCTGATTTAGTTTGGGTTCAGTTACTTGGAGTAGAAAGAGTAGTGAATAATATAAAAACCTAATCATGACCCATGCAGCCATTAACTGAGAATAGTGATTTCACCAGTTTGAGAGCACTTGACATTGTGTCTTGTATTTAGCAACAGATCTGCCATGGCATTTATCTGCATAAAGAGTTGGGGGGGGCGGAGCAACATGGCGGCGAGGAGACGCTGCGAGTAAGATCTCCCATTAAAAAAAGTTAATAGGGAGGAAAAGCGGCAGGTCCCAGTGAGAACTGGGACACGGAAGATAAACGGGTGACTCCAGCAAACTACCCAAAGAAGAAAGTGGCCATAAAAGAGGACTAGAAGGGAGGGAAGCACAGAACCCTGCTCCCCTCCCCCGCCCACAGAGGCGGCACTCTCCGTCCGGCAGAGAGGAGGGAAACAACAAACCAAAACGGCCACCAAGAACAAACGACGCAGCAAGCGGGACTGTGAGTGGAAAGGAACTATTGCAGCCACCACACCCCTTGAACGGGAGCTGAGGCGAACCCTGCAGGATTCGAGCGGCGGTGAGCGAACGGCTCCGGGCGCCATTAGAGAAGAACAAAGACCCCGGGAGACGCGCACACAGCCCGGGCTGCCGGTAAGCTTGCGCGGATAGCGGCACGCTTGAAAAGCAAGCGCAGACCAGGATCGCGGCTGCCCAGGTCCCCGCGCCTGCGACCTAGGCTTGGGAGACGACCTAGGCTTGCGGGGAGACGCGCGGAGGTCCTCACTGAGGTGAAGGTCCCTCCCTGAGTAAGCAGGAACCAGGCGCCCAGGCACTGGAGCGGTGCAAAAGGCGCCATTCCCGCGCCACTGAACTGGGCTACAGCCCGCGTCCTGGAACTGAGGGCTTTGGAACTGAGACCCGGGGCACGAAATTAGGGGCGTGGGTTCCCCACGATGGTGGGGCACAAGGCAGACACAGCACCCCAAAGCCGTTGAGGTGTACCCTACCATCCCCGCTTTGCTCCCTGTCCCACGGGGTGGAAAATCAGCTCCCCAAGGGCTCTAGGAGAGATCTTTGGCGCCACCTAGCGACTTGTAGCCAGCACAGGCTCCTGAAGGAGCTAGTGGCCAGCTGGGGAGTTAGCCCACACCCGGCCCCTTCCGAACAAGTAGTCTGAGCCCACAGGGAGAGCGAGCACCCACAGCCAGGGCAGACCAGGCACGCAGAAGAGTGTGCCTGACACCGGACGCGCAGGGAGTGTGTCCCACATCACCATTTTAGAACAGGGACATTTCTTCAGTAAAGACTACCTGCAGAAGGCTTCCTCAGGAGCCAGAGGTGAGCGGGGGAAGTTCGCCCACGCCAGACCCCCTCTGGCCTGCAGTCCAAGCCCAGAGGGGGAGCAGGAACCCACCGCCGGGGCAGACCAGGCGCACAGGGGAGTGTGTCCCCACATCGACATTTTAGGACAGGGACCTTTCTCCAATAAAGACTGCTTGAAACTGACAGATGACTCCTGGAGGAACCAGAGGGGAGAAGAGAAGCCCACCCAAGATGCCGGCCAGTCCCAACAACACAGTGTCCCAACGCATACGGCAAATTAGAAAACAGACAGTAGGGAGGAGAAGAACCACACGCAACCTAGCAACTCTCCAGAGAAAAAGCACACCACAAAAAGAAAACCAGCCCCCAGATTGCAACGACAGTAACTTGGAAGAACTTCTGAGCCTTCCAGAGAGAGAATTTAAAATTGCCGTGATTAAAAAACTGACAGAAGTCATAAAGGAAAACAATGATAAGGGAAAAATAATCAACGATCAGAAGAATGAAATTGAGTCCCTAAAGAGGGAAGTAAAAGAAATGCAGGAGATCAAAGAATTAGTGGAAGAACTAAAGAATTCTGGGAAAAGCAATGAAAGCAGAATTGATGAAATGGAAGAACGAATAAGTGCTCTTGAAGACACAGAAATAAAAAGAACCAAAACAGAAAAGGAAAGAGAAGTACAAAGGAAAAAGAATGAAGAAAGACTTCGGGAACTATCTGACTCCATGAGGAAAGGAAATATAATAGTTATAGGAATACCAGAAGGAGAGGAGAGAGAAGTAGGAACAGAGAAAATATTCAAAGAGATAATTGAAGAGAACTTCCCAAATGTGAAGAAGGAGCTGAAAATTGATATACAAGAAGCAAGAAGAACACCAAACTTCCACGATGAAAGAAAAAATACAGCAAGACACGTAATAGTAAAGCTCCCAAGAATCCAGGACAAGGAAAAAATAATGAAGCTGGCAAGAGGGAAGAAACAGATAAAATTCAAAGGAAAGCCAATCAGGCTGACATCAGACTTCTCCGAAGAAACACTACGGGCAAGGAGAGAGTGGAGGGACATAGTCAACAGACTCCAAGAAAACACATGCCAACCAAGAATACTCTATCCCGCAAAGCTCTCCTTCCTCTTTGAAGAAAGAATATGGACCTTCCCAGACAAACAGAAACTCCGGAATTTCATTGCAACTAAACCCCCACTCCAAAAAATACTACAAGGAGTCCTAAAGCCAGAACCTCAGAGGGACGAATAACAATGAAAGAAGGCCAAAAAAAAAAAGTTATTAAAAGAATAAATAAATAAAATCAAAGGAAAGACAAACACAATGGCAAATACAGATGTTAACATATCAATATTAACTCTAAATGTTAGTGGACTAAACTCTTCAATAAAAAGACACAGAGTTGCAGCCTGGATTAAGAAACAAAACCCAACCTTTTGCTGTCTCCAGGAAACACATTTAGCTACAAAAGATAAAAATAGGCTCAAAGTTAAAGGATGGAAAACAATCCTACAAGCAAATGGACCAAAAAAGAAAGCAGGAACAGCTATACTTATATCAGATAAAACAGATTTCAAACTCAAAAAGATAAAAAGAGACCCCAATGGTCACTACATTATGATCAAGGGGACAATACTTCAAGAAGAAATAACACTCATTAACATATACTCACCAAACGAAGGAGCACCAAAATATATGAGACAACTGTTGTCCTCTCTGAAAACAGACATCAGAGAAAACACATACGTAGTGGGAGACTTCAACACACCACTATCAACAATGGATAGATCAACAAGACAAAAAATAAGTAAAGAAACCAAAGCTCTAAATAAGGACCTAGAGCAATTGGGCTTAACAGACATCTATAGAACACTAAACCCCCAAAAAACGGAGTACACATTTTTCTCAAGCGCACACGGATCATTCTCCAGGATCGATCACATACTGGGGCACAAGACAAACATCAACAGATACACCAAGATTGAAATCATATCAACCATCTTTTCTGACCATGAAGGCATCAAACTAGAAATAAACCATAAAAAGAAGGCAAGGAACTTTCCTACCTCATGGAGATTAAAAACCACACTACTGGAAGACCACTGGACTAATGAGGAGATCAAAGAAGAAATTAAAAAATTTTTTGAATTGAACGACAAGGAGGACACCAATATCCTAAATGTATGGGATGCAGCAAAAGCAGTAATAAGAGGAAAATATATAGCAATAGAAGCTCACATCAAGAAACAAGAAAGAACTCAAAGAAACAACCTAATCTCGAAGCTCAAAGATCTAGAAAAAGAACAACAAAAAAACCCCAAAACCAGTAGAAGAAAAGAAATAATAAAAACCAAAGCAGAAATAAATGAAATTGAAACTAAAAAAACAATCCAAAAGATCAATGAAACCAAGAGCTGGTTCTTTGAAAAAATCAATAAAATAGACAAACCCCTAGCCAGGCTCACAAAGGAAAAAAGGGAGAAAGCACAAATAAACAGGATCATCAATGAAAGAGGAGAAATCACAACGGACACAGCAGAAATAAAAAGAATAATCAGTAACTACTATGAACAGTTATATGGAAACAAGTTTAATAATCTAGAGGAGATGGACAAATTCCTACAACTCTACAATCACCCAAAGCTAGATAAAGAAGAAATAGAACACCTAAACAGACCAATTACAATTAGCAAAATTGAAATGGTAATCAAAAACCTCCCCAAAAACAAAAGCCCAGGACCTGATGGATTTACAAATGAATTCTACCAAACATTCAGAGACGAATTAGTGCCTATCCTTCACAAACTCTTCCAAAAAATTGAGAAGGAAGGGACAATACCAAACACGTTCTATGAAGCCAACATTACACTAATACCAAAACCGAACAAGGACAACACAAAAAAGGAAAACTACAGGCCAATCTCCCTAATGAACACTGATGCAAAAATCCTCAATAAAATTTTAGTCATCAGAATCCAACAATGTATCCATAAGATAATTCACCACGACCAAGTAGGATTCATTCCAGGGACACAAGGATGGTTTAACATCCGAAAATCAATCAACGTTATCCAACACATCAACAAAAAGAAATATAAAAACCATATGATAATATCAATAGATGCTGAGAAAGCTTTCGACAAAGTGCAACACCCATTCATGATAAAAGCCCTTGAAATTCTTGGGATACAAGGAACATACCTCAAGATCATAAAGGCCATCTATGACAAGCCAACAGCCAGTATCATTCTCAATGGTGAAAAGCTGAAAGCAATTCCA
This sequence comes from Talpa europaea, assembly GCF_964194135.1. NCBI lineage: Eukaryota > Metazoa > Chordata > Mammalia > Eulipotyphla > Talpidae > Talpa > Talpa europaea. Next base: position 48,519,867 of record NC_140074.1, read on the forward strand.
TTAAGATCTGGAACAAGACAAGGATGTCCACTCTCACCACTGCTTTTCAATATAATACTGGAAGTCCTAGCCAGGGCAATAAGACAAGAGAAAGACATCCAAGGAATCCAAATAGGAAAAGAAGAAGTCAAACTATCACTATTTGCAGACGATATGATATTATACATAGAGAACCCCAAAAACTCCACAGAAAAGCTAATTCAACTCATCAATCAGTTCAGTAAAGTGGCAGGATACAAAATCAACATGCAAAAGTCAGTAGCCTTCCTATACACAAACAATAAATCTGAAGAAGAAGAAATCAAAAAAACCATCCCTTTTGTTATTGAAACAAAAAAAATCAAATATTTGGGAATAAATCTAACAAAAGAGGTAAAGGACCTATACAAAGAAAACTATAAAACACTGTTAAAAGAAATAGAAGAAGACACAAAGAAATGGAGAGACATCCCCTGCTCGTGGATTGGAAGAATAAACATTATTAAAATGGCCATCCTTCCAAAAGCAATATACAGATTCAATGCTATTCCAATCAAAATTTCAATGTCATTCTTCAAAGAAATAGAACAATTATTGATGAAATTCATATGGAATCACAAAAACCCCGAATAGCCAAAGCTCTCCTGAAAAAAAAAGAAGGGAATGGAGGCATCACACTCCCAGACTTCAAACTATACTACAAAGCCATAATCATCAAAACTGCATGGTATTGGAACAAGAACAGACATACAGACCAATGGAATCGAATAGAAAATCCAGAAATAAACCCACAGATTTATGGTCAACTAATCTTTGACAAAGGAGCAAAGACTATGCATTGGAGCAAAGAAAGTTTGTTCAATAAATGGTGCTGGGAAAACTGGGTCGCTACATGCAAAAGAATGAAGCTTGACCACTACCTCACACCATACACAAAAATCAACTCAAAATGGATTAAAGAACTAGACATAAGACCGAAACCATAAAATTTATAGAAGGAAATATAGGCGAAACACTACGTGATTTGCACATCAAAGACATCTTTACAGACACATCACCCAAAGCAGTGATAGTGAAGGCAAAGATAAACAGCTGGGACTACATCAAATTAAAGAGCTTCTGCACAGCAAAAGAGACAATAACAAAAACAAAGAGAAACCCCACCAACTGGGAGAACATTTTTGCACCCAACACTAATGATAAAGGACTGATCACAAAAATCTGCAAAGAGCTGATGAGACTCAACAACAACAAAGAAAATAATCCAGTCAAAAAATGGGCAGAAGAGCTAAAAAGAAACTTCTCTGAAGAGGAAATGCAAATGGCCAACAGGCATATGAAAAAATGTTCAACATCACTTGCCATCAGGGATGGCAAATCAAAACTACCATGAGATACCATCTTACACCAGTGAGAATGGCACATATTAAAAAAACTAGCAACAACAAATGCTGGCGAGGGTGTGGAGAAAAAGGAACTCTTCTGCACTGTTGGTGGGAGTGCAAACTGGTCCAACCACTGTGGAGAGCTGTGTGGAGATTTCTCGACCTACTAAACATAGAGCTTCCATATGATCCAGCAATTCCACTCCTAGGTATTTACCCAAAGGACACAGAAACATCAATTCCAAAGAACACCTGCACCCCTATGTTTATAGCAGCACTGTTTACAATAGCTAAGCTTTGGAAACAACCCAAATGCCCAAAAATAGATGACTGGATCAAGAAGATGTGGTACATATATACCGTGGAATATTACTCAGCATTCAAAAAAGATAAACACATGCAATTTGCAGCAACATGGATGGCGCTGGAAGGGATCATGCTCAGCGAAATAAGCCAAAAAGAAAAAGAAAAATACCGGATGGTCTCACTCATAGCAGGAATCTAGAAAACTTAAATAAGGGACCAGGAAAATGAATAACTATAAGAAAGTGAAAATCAAAATCAACAAAAAACTATGAACCAGAGACACTTTTAGGGGGGCGGGGGCGGGAGGGGAGGGATTGGGGTCAGAATGGGGGGGCTGCAATTGTATGGGGAATATAACAATAAAATTTATTAAAAAAAATAAAAAAATTAAAAAAAAACATAAAAAAAAAATAAAGAGTTGGGATAATTCATGAGTAGGCTGGCAATTGTGCCCACCAGTGAGTTATATTTCCTGTTCTACCTCATAAAGATGGACAGCTTGTAGGAACCAACTTTCATATGCTTAGACATCTTCAAATATACTTTTGAGTTTTTTCTATGAAAAAATTAAAAGCAGCTTTACCAGGAAGAGGTGACTCACAGGAACACACTGTAAAATAATCTAATTGCAAAGAATAGGAGCAGCCTGCTAGAAGTTTCGTAGTGTGTGTTCAATAGCTTGCTTAGGTCCCATTGGAAATGTTCAAAGATACAGAGAGATGCAACACGACTAAGTGGTAAAGCTACAGTTTGACCAAATGCATAGCTCCAATTCTTTCTGTTATTCTCATTTTTTCTTCAGTTGTACACTTGGAAGGACAAAGCAGGGCAAAACTGATTTTTTAGTTAGAAAGATATTGTGTAGTTTTATACCAGATATCAATTTGTAAAATAAAATAAAAGACAGGTAATAAAGCAAACAAAATTTGGTTCCATATTTATGATTTTAATTTATTATTCATCTATCAATCTATAAAAGTGTCATATGTTATCTATCTGGTACTGTCGGGTCACCTGTATTTTGTCTTTTTATGTTTTCATTCACATATCTAATTTGCATGTGGACTAGTTTCAGAAACCTCAGAGATCCAGTCCCATTCCAGACTATGACAGGTCACACCTGCTGTCTGGCACTTAAAAGCACAACTGTATATATTGGAATAATTTGCATATATTTCATAGGTATCTGGGAGGAGAAATAAAGTTAATGGGTTGAGGAAGTTTTAGGGCCCAAATTGTGACTGTCAGGGAATCACAGACCTTAAAGGACTAAGGAGGGTGTGGTTACATTCCAGCCCTCTTCTCTGGAAACACCAAGTGCACTAGGATTTCTTGAATTTTGTCAAACATTCTTACAGACTGTAAGTGTCTTGTACTTGGGAACTATGTTGGTCTTTTCCTTCAAAGTGTCCAGGGCTTAATTAGCACACAGTGCAACAATGGTGGGCACTCAAAAGTTGTTGAAATGAATAAATGCTTAAGACACAGGGCTCTCCGCCTGTTTTAGTGGGAAGTATCAGCATGTCCCCCCTTCCACTGGTTAAAAGTTACCGTAGTAAAGTTGAGAACAATGCAACATAACTCTGAGCTGGGAAGCACTTTGAAGACTGTGTTCCTTCCTCAGGGAGTACAAAGCAGCTGCCTTCTTTCTCAGGTTGAGATAAGTGGGAGGAAGGTGGTTTGCCCTCAGGGTTTCCCTCGCAGGATCAGTTCTCCAAAAATATAAGTTCTCTAAGGAAGGGGAAACCTGGTAGCTCCTCTTTGGGGGAATTACTACTTCTCAGGTGATGCAGAGATAACAAAGCACAGTAAGTCCTCACTTAATGTCATTGATAGGTTTTTGGAAATTGTATCTTTAAGGAAAATGATGCCTAATAAAACCCAGCCCTGGAATAAGAGGCTTTGTGCTCATTGTTGGCAAGGATATCTATTTTATCATCAACATTCTAATGAAATAACATTGAACAAAGCAACATCTTTGGAGGAGGTGCTGTGATGACAGTGGACAGCAGAACTACAGCCAAGAAACAGTCACTTTTCTGCAGTAGTGCCAGAGGGAGCAGCACACTCTGGAAGCTCTGAGACAGAAGTTTGGGATCTTTGCTCCGATGTCTTTTTTGAGTGGCCATATCTAGGAGTAGCTTCAGTTTCAAGGACCTTAGCAATTTCTGGAGGAAAGATATACCTGGACCATGCAAGGTGGGTGTTGTGCAAACAACTGTGTCATGCATTTGCCACACTCAGTGGTTTCAGAGTGTAACTCAAGGTCTCTGCAGGTGTCTTCACCCTCTCATAATTGAAGAGCAGGAAGCTGCAGACAGTAGCTCTTTGGGAGCAAGTCCACATCTGGAACTTGTAGTCCTGTGTTTCCCCACTCAATTGAAGATTCTGTTTCTTGATCTTTCAGGCTATTTGCTGCACTTGACTTGAGGGTACATATCACTAGAAAGCTGTTTGTCAGAATGACTAGCAGAATAATGAATGGGAATACTGACAAGTGCCTAAGAAAGGGCTCTATGATTGCTGTTGTAGCCTCTTGCTAATGAATGGTGGAGGTCTGGCAGAACTCCATCTTCAGATCTGATTTCATTGACAGATACAATTTGTGAAGACATATTAATCCCACCTGTTTATAACAGCTGAAAAAACACTGATATATACCAAAATAACTAAAATTTTTAATGGAAAACTGACTTAAATCAAGTCAATGAATCCCCATGTTCATTTTTTAACCATAAAACTAGCTCTCCAGCATACTAGTTCCATGATTTGGATCAGAAAAAATGTTGTTAACTCCTTCATTCAGATTGTCTTCATTCATCAAGAATTTATTGAGGACCTACTATGTGCTAATAATTACATTTATGTTGTATACGAACTTGGAAACGAAACACAGTGGAGGGTTAGGGAAAGAAAGGCCTGTTTTAGAGTTTGATTTAGCTAGATGCTTCTAAGTCTTATGTATTTTCGCTGAAGACTTCAGAGAGTTTTTTTTTTTTTCTCAACAGAATATGAATATTTGTATAAATAAATGGCCAAAGCCCAAGTAAAATAAAATTTAAGATATGCATCAATCCATGTTCAAATAGTCCCCTGCTTTTGCTTTGGAAGGCAGTCCAAGATATGGACCATATTCAGGGTCATTTTTATAAGGAAAGATTCCACAGAAGGAAACTCTCTCTAGAGCAGGCTGACAGCTGCCGCCACCCTGGGTTCTGGAAGTGCTTCCCAGGCAACCTCTCCAGGGCAACCCTGGGTGACTAATTCCATAGCACTGTGCCTGCACCCTGCTCCACAGAGGAACCCCTCCTACTTCACAGTCTCACCAGCAGCCATTCAGTCTGTACCATGTAGGTGCCTTAGCAGTACTGCTGGGTTCCCCAAAGAAGTGATATATTTCTATACTCCCTACTCTGAAATGTTAGAATAAAAGTGGGATAAAAAATTTCAAAGTATCAAGAAGTGGGTAGACATCCTAGGGGCACAATGAAAAGCCAAAAAATTCTTAGAGCCCACTTTGCTTGGCAAGTCAATGAGGGTTAATTAAATGTCCTACAGAGGATGGGGAATCTTGTATGTTTTATAAGACTGAATAATCCTTCTGTGAGGCAAAGTCAAGGTTTTTGTCGTAGGAAGCTGCTGACTAATGTGAGGTGGGTGAACTCTTTGGAAGAGACCTGAGCAAACACAGCTAGTACACAAGTGACGAGTCATTTATTAACCAGTGCCCTGGGGGGACCCTGCTAAGGGGAAATAAATTAGGGCAACTATGCATTTTTCTTACTCTGCTTCCCCCCAAATCAGGCCTTGCAGCATTGTTGAAAATGGAAGAAGAATTAAAGAATTCTGTATTGTAATCAGTTTCCACATAACCCTGCACGGTACAAAAGTAGAGACAATATTCTTTAAGTCAAAAGCTTTGGATTCTTCTTTGACCTTAAAACGAGTCTTCAGAAATGCATTCCTCACTCCTCTTTTTGTCTCACCTGGCCTGGCTGGGTGCCCCTGCCAACACAGATAACTTTAGATCTTTGCCTTCTCTTCTTCAATGGAATTGGGCTTCCTAAGAAGATAAAGGGGGAAGCTTTCAGGACCCATGATTCTTCTTATCATTTCTTTTTGTCTTTGAACAGGGCTTGAAAGAAAGCTACCTTATTAAATGCAAAGTGAAGGGAAATTTTCTTGATCAAGTTCCCCATTTTTTTTTTAAAGTCTACATATTTAAAATTCGGCTAAAGAACTTTGGAAGACATTTTCAAGGAAAGTGAATTAAAATTCACTCTGGTGAATTTGATTTTTGAGTTTGGAAAAACTCAAAAATTTGAATTTGATTTTGAATTTGATTTTGGAAAAACCCACGGTTTTCTCGTGTTTGACTCTTAAATCACTACCCTGCTCACAATGCTTCTGACACAAAGTGTGTGGGGGCTTTTCCCCACAGTGAGCAATTTCCCTCAATACCAGTTTGGTGTCCTGCCATTTAACTCAATTCTGATACTACCTTCTTGGAGATGGTGTCAGATCCCACAAGTTAAGGACTTAGTTCCATGGTTAAGGGCCCACATCAGCTGGTGATTGCAAGTAGTAGGTCCCCAGGTAACCCACAACTTCTGTTGATGTGGCTACAAATTAGAGATTGCATGACCCCTCCTCAGTTTCAATTAGTTTGCTAGAGCACCTCACAGAACAGAGAGGAATGTTTATTAAGAGATATGATAAAGGATACAGTGGCACAGCCAGATGAAGGAATATATAAGGTGAGGCCTGGGAGGGTCCCAAATACAGGCTCTTCTGTCCCTCTGCAGTGAGAGCATCACTCCCCCAATACATGGATGTGTTTGCCAAACTGCCAGGTCTCCAAACTCCATACTATTGATAACTCATGGAAGCTCTTTCATGTAGGAATGATCAATGGTTAACTCCATGTCTAGCCCATCTCCTCGCTCTGGAGAATGGGGTTGGGACTGAAAATATCATGCTTCTAGTCATGACTTGGTCTTTATGGTGACCTTTTGGGAACTATCAGGAGCTTACCCAGAGTCACCTCAATAAAACAAAAGATGCCCTTCATGCACTTATAATTTAGGAAACCATATGGATTTTAGGAGCTCTGTGCCAGGAACCAGGGGCAGAGACTAAAATACATATTTTCTATTATTTCACAGTTTATGACTCAAGTTTAAGGCACCTTTTGGTGGGAAACCATTGGAAAAGGGCAGAAGGGACCAAACAAGTCTGGAAGGAAAAGAGTAAACTCAAAATACAAGTCAAGATAAAAGCTACCATTGTCAGGCTCCCACAGGTCTCTCACCCATGTCTCTTTCAAGTGTCTCATTCCATGTTCCCAAGGTCCTGGTGCAAGTCCGATGTCAAGAAGCAGGCATGGTTTTTTCTTCGCATGTCTCTTTGTTCCACCTACATCCCGAAAGTTTTCCCTTCCCAAGTCCTTTCTAGCTGCCAACCCTACTCCGCTACCCCAAGCCCCACCATTCAGCTTCACCCTTCATTGGGTGGGGCAAGGAACATGAAACCTCTTCTTTTTACACTGTTAAATTTCTACATTTACTAAGTAGAATGAAAGTATGATTACAAAGTAATTAGTAGCAAATTGAATACCAACAATGCTGATAAACATTGTAATGCCAGAGAGCAACAGTTGCTCATATTTGCTAAAAAAAAAAAAGTTTTAGCATCCAAATAAGGTACTATCATTCCAAAACATTAATAATGTTAAAATTATAGTAGCCAATTTCAAAAGACTTAAAATTTGAAATTTACTTTTGGGAAGTCCAGTACTTTTGGAATTCGCTTGGTCTAGATGCAATGGACAGTATCATCTCCAAAAGTCATTTCTTAAAATAGAACTTTTTCATGTGATGGCAGCAAAATCGTAGACTTGTAATCTTTAAGATCTTTTTCCCCCCACAAAAGTACTGGGGAAAAAAGTTGCCTGACTCAACTTCTTAGGACTCTGGAAAATATCAAAGGCTTACAAGCACCAAACCAATGCCTAAATAAGAAAGTAATCACCTTGAAAAGTGTAGGAAAACTTTGTGGCATTTTTATTCATCCTTTCCCCAGGCCCTCCTTTGCATGACAGTGGTGTTGGTTTTCAAACTTTAGTATCCTGATTTTTAGTTCCATACCTCAAACCCAAGGAAGCAGAGGAGAACCCTATTTGTAAATTAATGTGTGTGTCTTTTATAACATGTCTGACAGACATGGGTGTGTGTGGAGACACACAATAGACTATTTAAAGTGTGGAGGAAAATCTGGTGAGATTTGGGGGGGGGATTTATATATTCAAAAGCAGCAATGTATGTGGTGTAGTTCAGAATGCCACTTGCATACCTTGGCAAGATGCATGCTCCAAAAAATAGTAGATATTATGTTTTCACCTAAACTCAGAATAAGTCTGTGTTAAAGGATTGTCCCAGAACACATCCAGTATGCAAAGATAAAAAGTAAGAGTTTCTGTCATTAAGGGAAATCTCCGTCAAACCTCAGTGATCACATATGACAGGGAATAGTCTTCACAAAAGTAGTTTGGAAAAGCCTAAAAAATCTTCAACAATTAGGGAAATAAAATCTCTTCTGTATAAAGGACACTGTGTTATGAATATAATGTAGCTCATGTAGAACCTAAGATAAAGTTAACTTCTGTGTATTACCCTAATATGCTATCCAAATTTGCACTTACTCTAACCAGGAGCCCTAGCACAATTTTATGACTTGCAAAAAGTGTAAAAGGTAAACATTTTTAAAACATTATATTGAACATTTAGATTGTGACTATTGCATTTGGAAGTCACTGTAATTTCTAAATCATCAAGTCTCTTTAGCTAGTTTTGTCATCTATCCTCTGCACTGATTATAATACTGGAAAAGTCACAATTTTAACTTGTGGTGTAATGACTACAGGTGTTCACTAGAGGCCGCTATTAATAATCTTTGGTGATAACTTAGTGAACCATTTAAGTTAGAGCTGATTTTTATATTTTCAGGAATATTTAATATATCTGTGGCTCTAAGTTAATTTTGAAATAAAGATAAAATAGAGGAATATTAATTTTATGAGGTATACATACCTTTTATTCACAGTTGATGTGCTTTTTGTAATTCCTTAAATAGTTTGCATGATCTGTAGGTTGCATCTCCACCTCTTATTTTAGTCAGGTTCATCTACATTTGGATGAGAAACCTTTATAACTTTTATTGTAGGAGTATTTTTTGTAATAGTTCAGTGCTTCTTTGACAGGAATCACGTTGATAATAAGAGATTTTTTTCAAAATATATACAACCTGATTCCAGGCTCATTCATTCAGCTTTCCAGTGTAATCTATACCTATGTTATTTGAAATAATTCTCCCAGGTGCTATAAATCCATGGTTATATAAGAAGCTCTGGGGGTTAACACTTAGCCTTAATGTACTATTACTTTCAGAATCATGAGTGTGATTTATTTGGAGGTAAGATCTTCCAGTTATACTTTTTTTGTTTTAAACTTTAACATCCAGGTTTCCATTTTTTTTGTTTGTTTATGAGAACATGAAAAATTTTTATAATTAAAGTAGCTGAAAAAAAAAAAAAAAGAAAAAATATCCAGGGAAGGGAAAGAATCTTATTCCCAGAGTTTTCCATGGTATAGTAGTAAAATGCCAAATTTTCAACAACAAAAATCATAAGGCATATAAAGAAACAAGAGTATGTGGGCCACTGAAAAACAAAATAAATTGTCTTAAATGATCCCTAAGGAAACCCAGACATCAGACTTACTAGATAAAGACTTTAAGACAATTATTGTAAATATGCACAAAAATCTAAAGGAAAGCATAAACAAAGAATTAACAGACATAAGGAAAACAATCCATGAACAATAAGAATATAAAAACTGAGATAGAAACTTTTAAAACGAACCAAACAGCAATTCTGGAACAAAAACTGCTCTAGGAGAACAGTTCAATAATTAAATTTGTCTAACTGAAGAAACGATCAGATAAATTAGAGATAAGAAAAATGAAATTATTGCGTCTGAGGAACAGAAAGAAAAGGAATGAAGAAAAGTGAACAGTGTGTAAGAGACTTGTAGAGCAGCATCAAGTGGACCAACACATGAGTCCCAGAAGAGTGTGAGCAAACAGGGCAGAAAAAATACTTAAAGATACAGTGGGTAAAAAACTTACCAGGTTGGACTGAAGACATAAATCTAAATCTAAGAAGTGCCACAAACACCAAGTATGAGAAATTCAGATATTCATAGTGAAATAAATTATAATCAACCTGTTAAAAGCAAAAGTCAAAGAGAGAATCCTAAAAGCAGCAGGAAGAAATTCATTGCTTCAAAGAGGTCCTCAATAATATGATGAATTGACTTTTTTGAGAAATATTTCAGTCCGAAGGCAATGAAAAAAGTGTTCTGGGAGGCATCAAAGTATGAGATAGTCCTTGCCCTTAAAAAATATGACAATAATATTCAGAAGCACAAAATATTAATATATGTTTCAGAGAAGAATAAAATTAAAACTTTAGACCATGCATGTGGACACCAATTTGCTGTAGGAGCTCAAAGCTGAGAAAAAGCCATATGACTTTGCAGAAGAAGTGGGATTTTCCCCCTTCTTACCCCAGGGAAGAAGGGGTATTTCAAAGCAAATGGGGGGAATATGGATAAGGGAGCAAGTAAGGTGAGACTGTTGGAGCAGATATGCTACAAGTTCCATCCAATTTAAAGAAGTGGTGTTCTCACGGTCACTGTGTTCCTGGCTGATCTGACAGCTCTGCACATGGAGCCTCTTTGATCTGGTTCCAAGAACTCATTTGAATTTGTGCCTGAAACTAAGCAGTAGACATCAGTCCTCTCTCTCTACTCAAGTAGGTAGCATTAACTGTAACCTTTCTGGGCAGGGTTTGCATTCCAGAAATTGATTTCTTGATCATTGAGGAAAAATGAAAATAGGGGAGTCAGAAACCATTTTCTCCTCTAGAAACATTTTTACAAATAGTGGTTAAATGCCCAGCTTCCTTCCTGGAAAGTATACAGATGCCAGCAAAACTAGTTTGGTTTATTACTAGTTTTTTAGAGACAAAATTCATGGTTTCTATATGGGATATTCCTGTTATTTCTCTTCCTGGGGAAGGAAGAGTGATAATAGCAGCAGAAACCTTCTGATTCTTCCAGTCAACCTGTCCTCCCCTCCCTTTCCCTGCTCCCACCCCTGTCTTAATTCTGATTTATTTAATGGCATCTGCCACAGAGAATCTTAGGAGACTCTAACCCAAGCATATCTCATGGGACCCTTCTCAAATAAAAATCACCTCAGCTTTTTGTTTTTGTTTGCTTCCTCTGTGTTGTTATGTCACCCTCTTTTACCCCCACTGTTCTTGATTTCAAATCACAGACTCCCCTGTCAGACCACAGAGAAGGCTATTTCATCCTGCTCAGTTCTCTGAAGATGAGACACCACAGCCTCAATAAATCACTGAATAAACACTGTATTTTCTAAGAGTAGGTTTCTAAGTGTAACCAGGTCTTATACATTCTGTACCAGTGCCAGAAAGACCTTCTATTTTCTGTTTTCCCTGGATAGAACCCTGGGCTCCATTTATGCTGGAGTGCTCTGTATCTGTGTTGCCTCTGACTCATTCCTTTTTGCATTTTCTCTGTCCTCTAAATGACACTGAGAAGGACTCTGCCTTAGAGCTACCTCTGAGGAGAGCTGACAATCATCATAATAGAACTGCCATTGACTGATTGAATGTGCACCATGCAAGGAACTATCCTGAGCTTGAGCTTAGTATAACAGGTAAAATTATCAAGTTCATGTGCCAGATACTGTTATTTAATAGTTCAGTAACCCACAATATAGGAGTCCTTAGCCCTACTCTACATATGAGGCACCCAAGGGGAGGAGAGTAGAGCGGGCTTGGTGAAAATTCCATGGCTCCCATGCTTTTGGATTGTGCAGCTTGTACTCTATCCTCTGAGCATGATGGGGGCTATTGGCTCTCTTTGAAGGGTCCTGGGGCAGAAATTCCAGAATCCTAGTTCTTTGCACATTGTTTAGATTCTCAATTCTTGAGTTAGATGGGCATATCCTATGACTCTAAAACTTCAGAAAGAAAACAGTCCAAAAGACTGCCATTGTTTCTGACATTAACTGCTACTTCATGGGTTCTCAAGACCACACTCAGTTTTGATGATTCACTAGAAGGACTCACAGAACTTACTGAAAGCTTATATACCCTTATCTTTGGTTTATTATAGGGAAAGGATACAGATTAAAACACCCTGGGGAAGAAGTGCATGGGGCAGGATCCAGTAAGATTCCAAATGTAGAACTCCAAGAGGTCTTCTCCCAGAGGAGACACAGCAGCAACAGCTGTGGGACTGATCTGGGACTGCATCTCAGTCCCACTGGATGACGAGATGCACAGAGTATTGCCACATGACTGAGTTTACTCTCAGATCCCTCAGACACTGAACTGATACCCTCAGACTCTACCCTCACTGAAAGCAGAACAGCTACCATGTGGTCCAAATCTTTCTTCATAAATCATATTGTTAGACTACTTATTGTGATCTAAGGTACCCTGATAAGCAATTACACTTCCTATAGATCACCTTCCAACACGACCAAAGATCAAATCAATTTGGGTAAGATTATTTTTTATCATATTGGCCCACTCTCCTGGTTCTGGGAAAGCAGGGTGATAGAAATGATATAGTGCAGCCCATTGATTTTGAATTTTAGATGCACAGTGACAGTATTTTAGTATAAGTATGTCCCATACACTATATAGAAAACAACTATACCAAAAATCTATTTGTTATTTGTTTGAAATTAGAACTTAACAGGGTATCATATATTTTTATTTGCTAAATCTGACAACCACAGGGAGTAGGATAAAAGCTAGAAGAGCCCAGAATATTCTCTGGGCTGAACTGGGTAGCATATCCACATCCTTCCTGCAAACTTAAAGCAAAGTTGAGCATAATCAGGACCAAGGCCCACGACTCCAACCACAGATGACAATGAAGAGCCAGAAGAGCTAAGAACCTGTGGCCAAAGCTAGCAACTTGACAAAGACGGAAGGACCAGAGGCCCAGCGTGGAGTCCTTCCCTACAGACACAGAATGCTGCCAGAGCCTGTTCCATGAGTCATTTAGAGGCCAGCTCATCCTGCCAGCAACCTTCTGCCAGCAACCCTCTGCCTGCGCCCAAAGCTGGGAACCCAGGCATATCTGGCTTTCAGACCCGTGTCACCACTGCGGAGCTGTTGTCCTGGGGGAGGCTTTTACTTCTTTGAAACTACAGTTTCCTCTTCTATTGAGAATACAAGCTATTTCGCAAATTATTTGGAGTGAAACTGAGCTAATTTATTAAAGCATCCTGCTTATGCTTAAGAAAATATATGCCTTTTCCCTTTATGTTTTCTGGAGGAGGATGAACAATTTTTTTCTTTTTCTGAAGCTATACAGTTTTAAGATACCTGCAAAAGAAGCTGACAGGAGAAATAGGGTGTATACATATTTTTACCAAGGAAGTAAAATACTGATTGGGTGGACTGGGTATATTTTGTATCCTTGTTCCAAGTCCCCTGATTTGCAGCCTTAATGGGTTTCAGAGAGAATACTCACAAGCAGAGAGAAAAATAAATTTATCTGAGAAAAATTCACCCACATCCCACGCATAATTGTGTTCCTTAGAAACCACACCCCCAAACATCAACCATTTAATATTGTTTGTGTTGTGGCCTTTATTCCCAAGCAAGAGATGAATTCTAAAAGTTCACAAGTTCTTTGTCATGACTAATCTTCATCCCCAAAGGGAAAGCTCTCAAAAAACATTTGCGTTAATACATTCCTCTCTAATGTAACCAAAATATTCCAATGTTTTCCCTTAATACTCTCAATTTACAACTAGCAGACAGATGCTTCTTCTCAAAGGCCTTCATAAATCTTCCCATATGAGACGAAAATGAAGGATTTATTCTTGCCCATCTTTTAATTTTACTCAACACTCAATGAGTTATTCTTACAGCTGGCATTTCAAATGTATTAGTAGAATTTATCACTCAAAGGCTTATGCAAGGACTAAATTACACTAATGAATTGACTATGAATTGGAAGCCTAACATGAGGCCAAATATTTTCTGGCTTCATTTCTGTATCTCAGCAAACGGCTTAATTTGCTCCCTACTTATCCATTACTGCTAAATTGTCTTGCTATTATTGTAGTAAATGGCTGCAAACTCTGGCTTGCCCTAAGGCTCTGGCTGAATGGAGGGAATGAGGACATTTACTGTAGACAGGAAAGGTAAAAACCTGCCATCCACTCATTTTTGCTGAGCTGGAAGAGGCAGGAGGGGATCATAATCCAATACTCCTTTTTCAGTACCTTTCACAGTCACAGACTATTCTTAACAGCTGGCATTTCCATGTATTAATGGAATTTATCATTGAAAGGCTTATGAAAAGGTTAAATTACACTAATGAACTGACTTTGCATCACAGTTGAACATGAGGCCAAATATGTTCTGGCTTAGGTTTTTTTCCCTTTTCTTTCTTTCTTTCTTTTTTTTTTTGTATCTCAGCAAACTACTTAATTCTCTTCCTACTCACCCATTATTGCTAAATTGTCTTGCTATTATAGCAATGCCTGCTAGCAGTGTTATATTTAAGAGTCTGTGCATGTTTTCATTATAAGTGCCTATTTTCTGAGATTCAGACTACATAGGGAACTGTAGAAATCTCACAGGGCTTCTAAAATCTGCTGGAATTACTCCAACCTTAGAGTTTTCCTTTTGTGAACATTAAAAATCAGGCACTTTGAGGGAGGGGGACTGGGTATTTTCCCCAAATGTTGACTTTTGCCCACTTTGTGTTGTAGGTTAGCTTTGATTTCAGATATAACTTGTGGATGCATTGATGCTGGAATATTCTGGACCACATATGTGCAAAAACAAACCCTTCCTACTTCACTTCTTCAGAAAAATGTGGCAATTATTCAGAGTGTGTAGACACATACACACATACTCACAAAACTGCTAATGTTACTGAGAAACTGAGAAGTTTTGCATGATGGTTGATTAGCTAACAGTTCTTGATATTGCAATTAAATGAATTAGAAGATATGGAAGGATTTCTTCCAGTGATGCCTTTCTCCAGATTTCTCACACTAGATCCTAAAATTCTTGGTTCCATGACTTTTCTACTAGTTTTTTTTAGATTTCTCTTCTCTCCTTCTACACTAGCACCAATGATGCAGAACCCAGACCAGATATCACCTCTTAATCTGCCATTCTCTCTCAAGTCTTTGCTGCCTTCACCAAATATTCAGAGCATCTACACCTATAAAGAGACATTGGAAAAGATTTAAGTATGGTGATTTTGAGCAGAAGTTTTTAAGACAGAAAGATTTGGACTTATGTTCTAGTTCTCCTCTGACAATTAAAGCTTTATGTCCCCTGGAACATTCCTTACTCTCTCTAAGCCTTAGTTTCTTCTATAAAATGAGGAAGATAATGTCAATCTCATGGTGGTGTTGATGTGATTAAATGTTTTGACACTTGTAAAACATTTAGCTAAATGTCTGGCCTATGTTGTTACTATATTAAAGCATTTACCATTTTCTTCCTAAATTCTATGTGTAGTTCTTCTACCTAAGTATTCCCCTCTTTCTCCTTGAGGCTCTTAATTTCCTTAGACTGGGAATCAGGTCTTCTTTAAAGATTTTTTATTTTTATTTATTAATACATACACGAGTTGGGGTGCAGGCCAGAGGTGTGGGGCAGGAAGTCTATGAGAGGATTCAACAGAGACAGAGAAGGGAACAGGAGGATACACTGTTAAGGGGAGCAGCGGGCGGGACAGGAGAGGTCTGCTATGCCATGTGGATTAGCTCTCTGGCTAGCGATTGAACTCATGCCGCAGTGGATGGCGACAGCTTGACAGTGCTGAGACTTTAACTCCTGTGCCACTAGGGAGGCCCGGAATCAGATCTTCTGCATCTTTTTTCCAGACATCCTAGGATTATGCCTTACCATAACTGTTAAATACACGAATGGCATAGATTTTGAACTAACAACTGTGTTTGACTCTTGAAAGAGATATTGAAGTAGCACAAGTTATGACTCTGAATCTTACAAAAATGGGAACGAGGCAACATGTTTCAAAATGCCAATGAGAAGACTGAAAAATCATAGTGGTCAAGTAATAGAACTGTACACCTACAGACAACTATAACATGAATGTCTTTGTTGGTTTATGAGCTTTCAAAAAATAAAAATGAAAACAAGAAAAAATGTCAATAGAAAACACTATACTGGCTCTGTGAAAACCAAACTGTAAGTCAATCTGGTTGACTCAGCAGAACAACTTAGAATTTCAACATTTTGAATGAAGCATCTGGTCTCTAGAAAAGTTAGCCATCATAAGAATTAGTCGTCTGTCAGTTCGTGGGTACCCACATACTAGGCTCTATTTTGAGCTTTTGGATTAATTGCTAAAGTTAAATTCCTAGGCAAAGATTTATTATTGGAAAACTGAGAAAAACTGAAAGGTACATCTAATTAAAAAAAGGAAGAATAGTATGTACTTGAGCTATTTTATTTATAGATCACATTAATGATAGCCATTTTGTTATGATTAAAGATGGTGTTAAAGTTTACCTTCTCCCCAGGCCTCAGAGAATTATCACATTGTAGAATGTGAATATTTAATTTTTCTCAATATTATCTCCATACAACTTACAAGAAACACACCAGAGTATCATGACTTTTAATTTCCTCATGGCTTGTGTATAGGTGAGGCCCTTTATAGTTGAGCATGTGTGAGGTTTTTTTTTCTTCCCTCTATCTTTCTCTCAGAGAATTGTGCTTGAAAAATCATCTTTAATTTAGAGAAGTATTGTACATAAAGAAGTGTATACACTGCCATCTGCTACAAACCATCAGCAGGCTCCCGCAGAGTAGCTCGAAGCACCCTGTGGCTTTCAACATCATTACTTGAGGGATTCGGTAAGGTTTCTCCTAAATACTGTCAAGGCTGTGCTGAACATTTGGCAGTGTTAAGATTACTTTGAGCAGCTCATTTTGGTTACAGGCTGAAAAGACTTCCTGGGTTTTTTTTTTTTTTTTTTGGTTTTATTTGAGGTACCCCTTTCTAAGCAAAAGAGTAGGAAAATGCGGGCTGGCTAGCCACTCTGGAAGAGGGAATGAGACCTTGTATCAGACGCAATCGAGGAGACCCAGATGGTGAGACATCCTATTCTAAAGAACATTATGCAGGAGCAAAGCAGCTTTCAGGATTCACCTTGGTAGGAATTATCTCATGAAAAAGGTGAACGAAGTAGAAGTTTGAGCTACCTGCTTCATTTCCTGATTTTGACCATCAACATTTGCTTTCTCGGGAAAGTTATAGAGTGAGTCAGTACCCAGACCTGTGTGCACACATGTACACACACACACATCCACACATACATATGTTACACCCAGTGTGAATAATCTTTAAATATTACTTTTCACAGTTTTTGTTCAAAACCTTCCAGTAGTATATGTTTTCAAATCAAAACCCATCAAGCAAGTCATTCAACTTTTTTCTCATTTTTCTCCCTACCCCCTTTCCTCCCCCCCACATATCTCAGCTCTTCCCATCATCTTATTCTCAAATATGGTAGTTCTGCCAGGCATCCAACCAATCCGTCTGTGCGGGTGCCCTTTGCCATGCATCTAGTGTCTATCTATTTCATAACCCAGGCATTTCCACATTTTTAAACCTGCAAATCCTTTTAGAAAATGGAATTGTAGATGGAAATTGATTATGTAAAACTGGTTAAAGCTGAGCTGTTCTGTTTAAACAAGAATGGAGGTGCTCATATCTGTCTCCCGAAGTTCCCTTTGCCTTATTTGCCATTTTTCAGTGACATCTGAGTCACCTCTGTGAAGTTGTAGGGTCTACTGAGCACATTTGAAAGCCACTGGTCCGAGGTCTTTGTTTTGTAGTCTTTCCAAATATCAACGGCATTCATTTCTTTCTGTTAAATCTACACCCATGGATTCAGATTGCCCCCAGACTCAGCATTCCCTCACCATTTATTGCTTTGCTGTGTAGAACATCACACCAGGTTGAGAGTGAGTGACTGGACAAAAAAGCTTTCCTAGGACAAAAAAGCTTCACTTTACCCCTCCCACCCATCTTCATCCCCTGCAACATGCCCAGAGGCTGGGTAAGTAGTAGTGTTCCATTGAATGAAGAGCTATAGAAGTTCCTTTATCTCTAACATTTCAATGTACACATTTTTCATGGATTTGGATGATTCTATGCACCAAAGGCATAACTCTTCCTCTAGCAACATGAGATGGCAATGCCAGCACTGAGTTTGGACATTTAAATCTTGACCACCGTCTATTCAGGAAGCAATGTTATAAATTTTACAAATGAATGTAAATGAATGTTGAATGACACTTTCAGTTAGCCTGGAATTGACAACTGGAGTACAAAACTGAAGATAAAGATGAGAACTAACAACATCATATTTTAAAGAGAGTCACCAACAATTGTGACCACTAGCCTACCAGGACTTACTGTTAATCAGCTTAAAATTACTGATAGAAGTGACTCCATCCTTGACCTTAGCTCCTATTCTCCTACCCACAATATAGGCAGAAGGCTAGGAGAGAGGACAGAGAAAGAAAGTTCTGAGAATCTGAGCGGTGGCAACAGTCTTGTTACCATACAGTGCTTTCTAGATGTGACCATTGTTAACTGTTTCTTCTTTATTTCTCTAGAAACTTTCCATGCCTGTATGAGATTGTAGACATAGGGATGTGTGTGCTTCTTTTTAGCAAAACTGGTATTTACGAGACATAGCTATCTACAACTTTTTTTAATTAAAATATAACTTCATGTCAGTATATAGTGATCCATCCCATTTTTTTAAGCATTACATATTCCACTTTATTTTTGCCTACCACTTTTGCCTATTAATAGTTTTCTTTTACACATAATAAATCAATGATTATCGTGATATGTATATATTTGTCTAATCCTAAAAGAAGTCTAATTTAATGATAAATTTACAGACCAATGTTAAAATAATATTGCTTAGAATGCAGAATCTGAAATACTACTTGGTATTAAAATACTCAGTGACTAACCACAGATTAAATTATACTCAAAAGGTTTGATAATATTAAGTGATTTTAAAGCATTTCAGTCTAACCCTCAAAGTTGGCAGTTTAAATATTGTAAAAGCAGCTAGGATATTTATTTAACCAGTACACCACCTAGCACCAGGCTGGATAACAGAAGTGTGCTGAGTGTATACACATGCTTTCATAACCAGAGATATGGTGAGAATTAATAGGGTAATACATACAATCTCCTTTTGACAGGTGATTGCAGAAGCCAACATAAACAGTGTGACTATTTCCTTTCTCATTCATTCAGGCTCCATAGATGACAAAGCAAAGGCACTGCTACAAGGTTTATCTTCCATTTGTTTGTCATTCTTCAAAGTAATCTCAATCTCTCCCAGTTATCTGAGGTCAAAATATCTTCTGTTTTAACAAACCAAGGTAAAGAGCAGAGAACACTACTTCTGAGGTGTCTGAGCTGTCTGTCATATCAGGGATCATGCCTTATTTTTTTTCCTCTGAAGATAAATGTTTCTGTCAACACGAAATTCTTCTCTGGTTTTAAGTCGCTCACGGCCCCAATACAACTGCTCCTGTCCCTGGATATGGCTGCCCACCCAAGCCCTGGACCAGACATGCCAGAGGCCTCATCCCTCCCTGAAAGATAACTGTGTCTGAAAATGGGGTTTATCCCAGGGCTGTTTATACTCAGTAGTATAAGTTGAGATACCTCATAACAGAAGCCCCTGTTCTAAGGGGTGTGTCCATGTGAGCATACGTGTATGTATAAAAAGACATTTCAGTCTTCAATAAACTGTTTACTGTTCAAACATTAAAAAAATGTAGAACTGTTTTAATCAGCTGAACAAATATTTAATGTACACTCCAGCATAAGAGCTATGTTTAAAAATATCCTTTATACTGCTAAGACACAGGGAATTTATGGAATCCAGTGACCTGAGAGGTAAAACAAACATGAAGAGGGAAAAATAAAGTACATAATTTAAAATTCAAACTTGTCTCACCCCTCTTTTATTGGTATCCAGTTGTATTGTGTGTGTGTGTGTGTGTGTATTTTAAGTCCTGGGAAGTGCTGGTCATGTTACAAATAATACTTGTACTTTTTTAAGAACAGCTAGTGGTTGGGTGACTACTAAATATATTCCCAGTAAATTGTTATGAGATGGTAAAACATGGCAAAGTTCATGTTCTATCGAGAACTGTAATTCTTGGGGTAGTAAAGTTTTATTTGCTCTTTGGTTTCCAAACACCACCAGTCATTCATAACAGCAGTAACTGGTTTTTTGTCCTACACTGTTAGAAGGGATTGTCTGAAAGTCCAAGAGGAAATGCTAAGTTCTTCTAAAACATGTAATCCTTGGTTGATTCTGTGTAAGGGTCATAGAAAACTGGTAGAAGGTCTGTATTTTTGGAAAAATAATCTCTTACAAAGATATCTGAGAAATACCTTTAATAAAATGGGTGCCATCCTCTTTATACTAATTGTATTTTTCATTGTATTTGCAAAGAACAAAAAGTAGGGTCTTAAAGTGGTCATGCTTTTCAACTTTTACCATCTTGCTGTTTCAGTTTGTTCAGACCTCTAATTGAGGACATCTCTGTCTGAACGGACTCAGAACCAAGAGTTGTCAGGGCATATGCAGTGCTTGGCTTTTCATGGCTTTTATTTTTCCAGCATCTGGTGGTAGTTTAGATATAGCAGTATGTGTTATGAGGAGGTCACAGAGTTATCTATCTTTTTGGTCAAATGACATGCCTTCCCCATGTCATCCGAAGACTCTTTAAGAGCAGATTTCTACTGATCTAAGCAATTTGATTTACATTCAGGGATTTTAAATACCAGATTTATTGGCTTTTGGATACATGGCTTCTCAATGTAGATAGAGTTTTGAAGTTTCTTTCTGGTTTATCATAGTCATTCATTAAGTGAAAAACGTAGGACTTTTGTTTTTACCACTCCTTTTGGGATGTGGCACTAGCTATGTGTTTATTGAGCTATGTGTTTATTGAAAGTTTCCTGCCATTGGTTCAAAGTGAAATGCTTCAATTTTAGTTGAAATCAAGATCATTTTCTGGCTCCCTCTAGCTCAGTGACAATTCATCCTTCTGTCCATAATCACTGATAAAGGCGTCGTGTTTCTGAGAACACTAAGAAAATAGCACTTCAGAGCCTAAGTTCAGCTGTTCATAACCATAATGAAGAGGAACTGGAAGCTGAGAATTAAAAAAGAAGAAAGGAAAGGAAGCTACTTAGCAATCAGAAGTAACGCAGTGTTTATGAGATCATTAGAAACCCATTTGAAGTGCTCTTTCCTAACTAGCTTTTGCAGAAAGGAAATTGTCAACTTAAGTCAATGAATATAACTCTAGATCCACATGGCTATGGAGCAATTAATGCACCCTAATTCCATAATTAAATGGTTGCAAATTATAGAAAGCTTTTTTCAAATTTGGGGCTTCCTTTCCGTGAGGGTCTTTGATGTCTGAGCTGCCCTGCAAAACTCGTTCTCATGTCAACACCAAGATGGTGCCCTTGGCAGTGGATCCACAGGCATAATGCAAATAAACCTGTCGTCCTTCTCAGTACCCTCTGAAATAACTACTATACTTGAGCTGGAGAAAAATAGGAAATTAGAATGTTTGCTTATTTAGCTTCAGGTAGAGCTTTGGCTACAGCAAATCTGAAGCACCATGAAAAATGTATGGTATTTCCCACTGTGCTTTTAAACATACAATACATAAATACAGAGATAACAATGAAAGGGTTTCCAGACTGATGTGGCTTAATTCAGGCTATTTTCCTCTCATAACTCACTATATCTGATTTGAGGGTATGATATAAACATACCGACATATCGAGGTGGCTTAATTCAGGCTTATTTTCCTTCTGCATCCCAGCTTTCTATACTTGATATGTGGGTACGGTATTAACATACCATCCACATAATGAGGGCTTATCTGGACAGAATAGGAAACTTAAAGGTAGATCCCAGTGTGCTTTTCAGACATTGGACTTTTACATACCAGCCCAGAGAATAGAATTAGATTCTATTCAATATTTACATTAGCAATTTCCTGGTTCTAAAATTCATTGCAAAACAATAGTTTCTTCAGGTTTGCCCTCTCCCCTGTTATTTTATTTAGTGTTATCATTCCACTCCCTCTCTGCACTGTAAGCCGTAGGTTTAAGACAGCCTATTCGTATATTAAGCATTATTATTAGTATAAATATTATTTCCTTTGTTTTCTTATTTTTTAATCAGGCTTAAACTTAAAGTGATCTGGAGCACAAAAGGGTGGGAGGTGTAAGCAGAGCTGCTGTGCATCAGACACACTCACATCACCTGGCAGGTGGCCTTTTCTTGCATGCAGGTAGCAAGCTTATCCCTTATCCTGGAAGACAAACAACTCACCTGCACATTCCAGGAGAGTAAGGGCTCTGTGTTCACCATGGAAGTGCAGAAGACTGAGAATCTTACCCCTACCCTCTCAGAAGGCAGTGGGAAAGGACAGGCTTCGCTGTCATAACTACTTGGTTTAAAACTCAACATGTTACAGATGAAGATTCTCTTCTTGACATTCCAGGCATTCCCACAACAAGTCCAGGATGGAGTGTAAATAACTGTAGTTTCCCAGGACTGTCCAGAAAGGCCTGCTGAGTCAGAAGCTCGCTCCAGTTACCCCTTCCCAGTGCTTGACATTTGTGCCTACATGTTCCACTGCCTGTGGTCTGGTTTACTCGGTAGACACCACTCCACAGAGCAGGTTTCTGGTCAAAAACAGGTATCGCCACACACTGGTAAACACAAACAAATCCCCCCACAGACCCCTTTCTTCTAAGGGCAGTGCAAAGCCAAGGGTCAGTGGTCAGGGGGAATATCACCAAACAAACGGAAGCTGTGTTTGCTCCACCGTGAAACATGAGCAGGCTCGTCTCCAGGAGGATTTACTGTAGGATGTCCAAAATAAACGAACATGGGCAGTGGTGGGGGAGGGATGTGTTCCTACTTCAAAGTCTGGTCCCAAATGCTCCTGGAGAAAGACTCCTGGGTTTCTCTCCACAAGAAAGCACTTGTGAACTTGCCATTTGTGGACTGTCTTTATCTGTTTGAAACTGGAAGAGATGACAGCACTTCTGTTTGTTTTCTGTTGATGTTACACAGATGCATGGGTATGTTATAGCCACAAGGACCTAGTTCAGTGATACAAATCTAGGTTGCCCTTGGGCCAACATGAAGAGAGTAGATTGACCTCTTATTTTGCCTATTTGTTCAATATTTCCATTTGAATAATGTTTCATCTCCCCGATGGGTCAAGCTACTCCTACTTACCCTAGATTCTTTTCAGAAGCTAAGAGGAACCCTACTTGACAGAGTAGGATACAGTCTCCAGAAATTCACCATGGTTTCAAGATCAGCTGTTATTTTCCCCCACAGATAAGATCAACTCTGCAAAAACTTATTTTTTCAAACCTGATTTGGCTATGAAAGGCGGTGAAACAAAAGAAGGAGTCAAGGAAAGGAAAGGATGGGTAAAAAAGCAGAAGTTGGGTCAATCTTTCTTTCTTTCTAAAGTTTGAACAGACTTTGAACCATTCTAGGTCTTCTGGGCTATGTGATAGCCTGGCATCAAAGTGAACAAATCAGCCCCCGCTTTGGAAAACCCTGTTTTCTGAAGACTTAAATGTATATTTTATGGCTCTGCTTTCGGAGTAAGATACAATAAAAACTGAGTGGGGGGTATTTTAGTTTGCAGAATTTTTGTGTTTTTTCCTTGTATCAAATACAATTTTTGCAGGCATTAAAGGTCTCAGATAGTTTGGGGAAGTGAAGTGGGTATGGAATGTAAGCAGATTAAATTAGTAATATGGTAAAAACCCTGACTTAAAAGCCTGTATGCAGTTTTCCCAGATAGTATTACCTCAGAAGCTTTTCCCTTGGAGAGAAACAATTCCCAGAGGGAACACAAAACCCTGGCAGACATATTTCTTCAAGAGCAGGGCAACTGGCGCCTGGCATATCAATACCCATGCAGAAAGTCATTTTGCAGACACAGCTCTAAAATCTTGAATCTGCCTGAAGATTCCAGGAACAAATGTCAAAGCAGGACAGGCTTCTGGAAACAGGAAACTCAGTTTGCTCTAGTCTTTGGACCCTTTAAGCTACTCCTGCTGTACTAAGTAGGGAAGTCGATCTCAAGAGCATGAACGTTTATCATGTTCTGCAGGTATTTCTCTGAACTCCATTTCTTGCCAGAAAATAGCTTTATCCACATGGATACTAAGCTGTATGACTACCTGGTACCCAGGTTTTCCTATAGAGATCTGTACACAGTTTAAGAACCAATGTAGGTGGAAGATACATGTATGTCTCAAATAGTAAAGCCAACTTATAGAACTAAAAAAAGCAGCAGTGTTATCAGTCATGAATATTTGCACTTAAAAGAATCCCGTACATTTAGATTGGTTGGATGTTTACTTTGTACATTTTCCAAGACCTGTGATTTCAGTCTCCTATTTCCCACCAATCAATATTATAATAATGGAGACATAATGGGAATCTATCACTTTACAAAGTGAAATGTACTGATTTGAATATATATGTGCAACTGTTGTTTGCTCTGTAATGGTCCTAGGCCAAAATGGCTAAATTTTCAAAATTCTGTTTTCTTTTCTAGCATTAGGTGCATGCTCAAAAGGAACATATTTTGAATATTAAATTTGGAGCCTAAGCTTGAACTAAATTGAAGTATAAAAATTGAACTAAATAAAGACATAATTATTAGGTTTTTTAAAGGAATTTAAAATATCATTTTGGACAAACTATCTTTAGACTATCAAAATGTTTCATGACATTAATGAGTAAATTAATATGTGGGTAGAACCACAGAGTTTAAGGTTGTGATTTCCTAAGGCTTTGTTAATTCCACTTGATAACATGATTCATCATCTTTATAGTCATTTGGAAAATACCAATAAAAGGCTACATTCATTAATTCAGTTAGCAAAAGAGAACTGAGTTACATAACTGGTGCAATAAAGGGGTTTTCAGTGGATGGAGAAACAGAGCATGTGAACAACAGTTACATGGGAGGGTGATCAGCTCCACAAAAGAAGTCTGTAGGCAGTAGTAGGAGAACATAGAAAAAGGGAATCAGAGAAGGCTTCACAGAGGAGGTGCTTTTAGAGCTCAAGTTTGAGGGACAAGCAAATTTTTAAAAATGTGTACAATATGCCAACCACATTAGCAGATGCAGTATAGGGATGTAGTTGATATAAATTCACTTTTCTCCTCTTAATTTTCTTTCAAGTGTAGATTGTTGTTTTTATTCTTTTTTTCCATTTATCCTGAATTATCTCAGATGAAACATCTAAGACAAGGTATTAAAAATTGCAAGGTGACAAAATTTGGTTCAGTTTTAGGAAGAATTTCAAATGCATCCCATCAAGCTTAGGGCAAACACCAGTCTGATAGAGACTTGCTGAATTATATTCAAATATCATGCAACTGATTAGATGGATACATAAAAATGTCTGTTTGGGTGCTCAGATTCTGTGAATCTGTGATAACCAATGCAAGCTAGATTTTTGTTGTTTTGTTTTGTTTTTATTTAGCTAGTATAACCAATGATTCATAGAAAATATCTGATAAGTTGTTCTTTGAAATTTGGCACCTGAACTAATGTATGTAATACCCCATTATGCATGTGCAATTAGAAACATATTAACTACTTTCCTAATCACTTTTTAATGTTTATACTATAAATTAAGGCAGAAAGCCATCTTGATATTAATTGACAGTCTTTGAAAGTGCCCCATAGGTTTGGAAGAAAAGCAAAACCTTGCAAAAAATCAGAAGGCAATGTCCTGCAAAGAGAAATTTGGCACCATGAAACAGTAGTTCTCATTGAAGCTAAGAGGAAAGGAGAGGTCCACTGAGGAAAGTTAAACACACAAAAGTCAACCATAGGAATAAAATCAGTATCTGAAACCATTTCAGGTGAAAGTGTAATTTCTAGCAGTGGTAAATTTTCCAGATGAGGCTGAAGAGAGCTAATGAAGTCATGCTTTCCTCTCCAAATCTCCTGTCTTAAACAGTTCTCCTAGCAAATGGTTGGTGGGACTAGAGAACTCCAGAGGCCAGAGGGCATTTGTCTAAGCATCTGTGGAATTCCCTGAAGATGTTATCCTTGGAAATTACCCTAGGCGTGGTGTGCAGAGAATTTGCTGGGCTTAGCTTCATAGAGATAGTCAAACACTAACCACAACTGAAAGCAAACTTTACAAGGTATTTTTACAAAAGAGCCTATTAGTTTGAGATTTCATTTACAAAATCTTTTGGACAAACACCCCTGGCATAACAACTTTCCCCCTTCTGCCTCCCCTAACACCCCAGTCTTTTCATATTTTATTCACACAATATAAAATTAATCATTTTAAAGTGAAAAATTAAGGGGCATTTAGTACATTCACAATATGGAGCAACGACTATCTTTATATGCTCTCAAATATTTCACCACACCCAAAAGACGCCCATACCCATAGGCAGTCACTCCACATTTTTCTTCCTTCTTCAGACCCTGGCAGTCACCAATGTATTGTGTCTCCATCAATTAACCTATTCTGGATATTTCACACAAAAGGAACAATACAATATTTGACCTATTGTGCCTGGCTTCCTCCACTTAACCATGATTTTTAAAGGAAACACAGTTTATATTTTTGCCATACTTTACATTGTAAAGTGCCCCATTTTGCATATTAGTAACTATGCTTCCTACAAATTGAATTTACTCCCTTCTTATCTCATATAATTCTATCCTCTCAACAGTCTTTGAAAGTAGACAGAAAAAACCTTATCACTGCCACTTTGCACATGAGAATAGTGAGACAAGGCGAGGTGTCTGCATCCCAGTGTATGCATTCTGCTCTCCTTGTTCTGCTGCCTGTTCTCAGGCGTGGGGTCCTGTCAAAGCTCTCACAGAGTCCTCACTAGCACATATGTAGGCTTAATATCTCCAAAGCATACTTCACTGGACTAGAATAAATAAAAACAGCTTTTGGATACATTGTTGCAATTTGACTCAACACAGAGCTGCATTCGGCATCTTAACAGTTACAGGTGACTGCAAGGAAACTGCACAGAGACCAGATTCTGCCGCAAGTCCAGATTCAGCCACAAGTCCAAGTCACCATTGAGTCACTTGGGAGCCAGCTCAATCACCATGTCTTTGGGCCTTGAGCGGTGGCTAGGTCTTGACTCTGCTGTCTGATCAGAAGGCAGGACATCAGTGACCCTTAAGATCTCTTCCAGATCACACTTCTATAATGCTCCCCTAAGCCCCCTCAAACTCAGCACTGAGCTCCGTAGCTCCGTGGACATAAGTTCAGTACAACTATTTGAAAGATGAATCAATCAAAAGTTTTAGTCAAAGCTAATGCCAATGATCATTCCTTCTTGCTAAAATTTTTTTCAAGAAATTGGGACTACTCTATCAAACTACTCCTTTAAGTAGCGTTTATTTATTGACTAAACAATGTATGCACGAATAAGCAGTGTTTAGCAGTCTTAGTAATTTTTCCTTGCTTTTCTGGTATAGAGTGCTATCTCAGACATTTCTCTGTTTTTAAGTTGCTCATTCCATGGTAAAACTGCCCACATTCATCACTTTTGAAATTTGCACTGTCAAGTTAGGACTGCCAAGTAGCACTTTCAGCATGTTTGTAGACACATGTTCTTTTCAATCTGGTGTTCATACCCAACCATTTATTTACCATCAACCAAAAATTAATATCTGAATCTTGTTATATGCCCTCTCCATAGATTTTCCCTTGCTTAGCTGTGGCTTCGGCAGTTCTCCCAGCCCTGGAGAGTAGTCAGATTTAGCAAAGCTAGACTGCCATCTAGAGACCAGAATTTGAGTTCCAGCATCCTGGTCCTCAGTGAGCTTGCTCTTTAACAAAAGCAGCAATCTCATAAATAAAGAAGCTTGGGTTTGCTTTGGTAAGGTGGAGGCACTCACCAAATCTAGTAAGGAGAAAGTCCAGAGCAACAAGTGCGAGGTGGCCATGTTCTGAAAGTCCTCCGGTGACTGGGTGACTGAAGGTCAGGGGGCCATGAGAGTCATGAATGACAATGAAAAGACAGAATTTTGCCCCTCTGTCTGGAGCCTGCCTTCTTTCATTGGTATTATAACTAGAGTCCCATGGACTGGATGTATATGGATTTTCAACTTGCAACATGAATCAGAAAGGAAGGTATCCTTCCAAAAAGATGCAAAAGTCTGTTATTTTATGGGAGAATCCAGTCTCCATAGTCTTCCTACAATTCAAACCTGGTTTCCAATTTTCTGTTTGAGCAGAAAATTTAGTTTTTATATCCTGGGCATAACTGATACCATATTTTGCTTATTTTCCCTACAATTTAGAAGAACCAGTAATCTTCAAATTTATGAATTAAGATCTAAAGATCATATTGCTTCTAGTGTTTCCATGGGAAATGAATGGTTTGAAAATCCCTCCTCAACTCTTTTTCCCAAAGCTATCCTATAAGGCTTACATGTAAAAGTCATCTTTTCCACCAGACAGTCCTGTGATGATGTGATGAGGCTAGTTGAAAAGGTGCAGAACTGAGACTGAGGTGCCTAAGAGATATAAATAGCATACCTATTTGGTAAATATCCCCAGAAGTTTAGCTACGGGAATGTTTTATAAATAAAAAATAACAACTATTATATTTAACCACAAGAGTAGCTACTTTGCTGATGCTAATTAAGTGGTCTAGAGCTGTGCAACAGAGTGTCATCCAGGATAAAAGAAACACCCCAAAAGTGTACTATTTGGGAAATTTTTATAAATATAAGATGAAGTATACCATTTGCACCCAAAGTTCCAGTGATGTCACTTTTTGGCTGGACCTCACATGTAACAGAAACTTTGAAAGTGAAAAATTACTTGCATTGCAGGCATTAACAAGGTGTGGAAACAGACACTTCAGTATAGTGTGGAAGAAAAAGCTTGAATTTTAGAATCTGTGCGCTGGACTTTGTATCTTTGTTCTTTCACTCAGCAGAATACCTTGTCAAACTTTAGTTTTCTCATCTATAACTACTGGGGAAAAGTGACATGAAGAGCTATTAAAAGGATTAAAGAGAATAACATATTTGAAGTCCCCCACATTAAATATGCTTAATAAATGTCCATAAAATTTCTTTTCTTTGAAGTCTCGATTGCTGCCTTTACTGTAGTGGTACTCTGTACTTGGAACCAAGTATTTAATAATAATATGGGTCTGATAATTTTTACTCAACCCTAGGATGCCAAATCATCTAAAGCAAAGTTTAACCTTCACATTGCATGTAGAATCATCTGGTAATGTTAAAATCCAGATTCTGATTCAGTAGGTCTAGAGTGGGGCCTGGGATTCTACATTTCTAAGAAGCTCCCAAGGAAACCTGCTGGTTTGGGGACCATGTTTTGAATAGCAATACTCTAGAGCAGGGATTGGCAAACTACTTACTACCCACAAGTGACCTCCTGTGTTTGTGAAAAAAAAAAAAATTATCTAAACATAGCCTCACCAATTTATTAGCTTTCTACAATAGCAGAATTTACTCTCTGATCCATACAATTTAGCTGACTCCTGCTCTAAATAATTTTCTTTCTTGGTAATTATTGGCAGAAATTAAGTTAAAACTGAGTTAATTATTGACCAAAGCATATGGAGGTTCAGGAGAGGGATGATTTGGGAGAATGAAAAAGAGAAGAAGTTGTTTTAGTTTCCTATTAGTACTATTACAAATTGTCACAAACCTAGTGACATAAAACAACACATAACTATTGTCTTATAATTCTAAAAGTTAGCTATCTGACAAGAGGGCTCACTGGACTAAAATTAAGACATCAGCATGATTGCATTACTATCTGGAGATTCTCAGGAAAAATTCATTTCCAAGAGGTTTCCTTGAATACTTTGACTGAAGGCTCTTTCCTCATCTTCAAAGTTAGCAATATTTGCCTATGTTTTCTTCTCTCTATTACATAATTTCAGGTCTTACTTTAAAGTCATTAATCTATTTTGAGTTCATTTTTGTGTATAATGTATGATAGTCATTTTTATATGGTTGTCCAGTTTTCCCAAGACCATTTGTTGAGTAAACTTTCCTTTCACCATTGTATGCTTTTGGCTTCTTTGGCATGGATTAACTTACACATAAATGTGAACGTATTTCGGTCTTCTTAATTATAATTCTTGATCTATATGTCTATTTTTATTCTAATATCACACTGTTTTAATTGCTATAGCTTTGTAATATAGTTGGTACCATTCTTTTTTGTGAGGATTGCTTTGGTTATTTGGGTTCCATATAAATTTTAATAATGTTTGATTTAGTAATGTTGATTTCTTGGAAGAATTGCAAAACAATCCAGACATTGGCTTCAGAGATGTCTTTGGTGACTCAATTTCAACAGCAAGGGAAACAAAAGCAAAAATAAACAAATAGGACTGCATCATACCAAAAAGTTTACGCACAGTGAAATAAACTATCACTAAAACTAGGAGACATTTTACTGATGAAAGTATTTGTACATCATATAACTGACAAGGAACTAATATCTAAGATCTACAAAGAACTCCACAACAAAAACACAAATATCCCAAGCAAAAAAATGGGCAGAAGAGCTGAGAAGCCACTGATCCAAAGAAGATATAGTGATGGCCAACAGGCATATAAAAAAATGTTCAGCATCAATTATCATCAGGGAAATGCAAATCAAAATTACAATGAGATACCGCCTCACACTGTGAGAACGGTCCATATCAGAAAGACTAGATACAAGTGCCAGCAAGAGTGTGGAGAAAAAGGAATCCTCATATGCTGTTGATGGGAACATAGACTGACCGAGCCTCTCTGGAAAACAGTATGGCGTTTTCTCAAAGCATTAAAAATAGACCCACCATAAGATCCAGCAATTTCACTGCTAGGTATCTACCTGAAAAAAGCAAAAACAGGGCCTCCCTGGTGGCACAAGGGGTTAAGCACCTCACTATGAAGCAATCCACAGACTCTGCAGCATAAATTCAATCCCTAGCCAGCTAGGGAGCTACCCACATGGCACAGCAGACCTCTCCTGACACGCCCACTGCTCCCCTCAGCAGTGTACTTCGGTCAATCTGCCTGTTCTGTTCCCCGCTCTGTCTCTGGTGAATCCTCTCACCGCCCCCCCGCATCTCTGGCTTGTACCTCAGCTCTTATATGAATAAATAAATAAATCTTAAAAAAAAAAAGCAATAACACTAATTCAAAGGGAAATATGAACTCCTTCATTCATTACAGACCTATTTACAATATCCAAATTAGGGTTACAACTCTATGCCCATGGCAGATGAATTGATTAAGACAATGTGGTATATATACACAATGGGATACCATCCAGGCATATAAAGGATTGAAAGTTGACCATCTGTGACAGGATGGAACTGGAGGGAATTAGGTTATGCAAAACAAGTCGGAAGGAGAAAATACCAGATAATTTTGGAATATGGAGAAACAAAAGAAATAGCCCAAATGAAACCAAAACTAACCCTAGAAATCTGTCTGTAGAATTGAGGCTTCCAGAAAGGTAGATAGGGAGTTGAGGAGCAAAATGGGGGGAACTCCAATAGACCATGGTGGAGGATTATGGTAGACTATGATGGAGGATTATGTGTGCCTGGGTTGTGGGTGTGGTATAGTAATTTACATTTTAAGAGGTGTTAAAACACAATCTATGTTTTAAAGCAATGTTACCTCACTGAAAAATGGCGCTCAAACAAACAGTCAAGAAAACGTCAAAACTAGCAAGCTGACCATAGATTTGAGGCATACAGCAAAGGAAAGGGCAGGAGGAGTGCAAAACAGGGGAGGAAAGAACACAAGGGGATAGATACAGTGATGGTTCACAGGTGATAAGGTGTCGGGAGATCTATGGGGACAATAATTATGTAAGAAAAAAATTTGTTAAATGGTAAAATTAAATAAAAGAATGAAGCATGTGATGACCAAGGGGTGAGGGAAGCCAGCAATATTGTATCTCCTTGACTCTTCTGTTATCTCATTTCTGTCTAACCACAGCTAGAAAAAGTTATGTGCTCTTAAATACTCATATAATTATATTAGTCCCACTCAGACCCAGATAATTCAGCTTCATGTCTCCATCTCAAAGTTCCTAGCTGAATCACTCTTTAGATGTAAGATCAGATGTTCACAGGTTCCAAGGACTAGGATGTGTGTATCTTTGAACCTTTTACTACCTCAAAGCACATTCTTCAAAATGACACTTCCAATTATCACTATAGCATGTTATCATAATAGTCTTTATGTTAGATGTATCCATATGACAGAAGGACCATGTAACACATGGATAGGTAATCAAAGCATTTACTTTTGTGTCTTTCTTTTTTTTTTAACCAAACAAGCGTAAAGGCTCAGTATCCAAGGACACCTTGTACATCTCTACAGGTAGTGCACTGCACAATTCCAGAGAATGCCCGGAGTTATTTTTTGGACACACACCTCCCAACAAGGCAATTGTACCCACCCTGTCCCAGCCAGCTGCCCCTGAAATAAGCCTTCGTCTGTATCTCTATTAATTCTTTGGAAATATTTTATTTAGTTTAAATTGTTACATAAAACAATTCATTGTGTATTGTGAAAATATCACTCTGATGAAATAACATCAACCAGGAACATTTGAAAAATGTACAAAAATATACTTTAACAGTTACTGAGTGAGACCACTTCAGTAATAAGAAGCTTAAAAATAAATTCTAGTCACTCAACCTTGTACCTATATGTTATCATTTCCATAATAAGATCAAGTAACCCAGAAGCTCGGATGGCAAAAAGGGGAGAGAAATGCTGACCTGTGACACTGGGGAGAGAAAACAGGGAATGGAATACAGAAAAGATAAGAGAGCCTCTCAGAAATACTTTTCAGTTGCACCTGAGGCTGAATAAGGAAGATTTCAAATATGAATCACTGACAACTGCCTGCTAGGCTATTGGGCTTAATCCTTCACATTTTGAGTATGTCATGGTACTCCATAAAAAAAGCTTATTGTATAAGCTATTCTCACTCTCCTAAACTCATTCCTTTCAACAATGCCAGAAATATAACAACAGGTAAGTGACCAAGAAAATATATTTGACCCAGCCATTGTATAAGATGTTATTTTGCTAAAAGGTCAACACCAATGATCATGAAATCCTTAGAGACACCGTTAAATAGTTGTGGGGACAAAAGCTTTCCCTTCAGAAGAGCTTCTTAGAAGCAAAGTGTGTTCTGTTTCAACCCTGAGCTAACTTTTAGTTAATGACTCTTGCCTTTTCTACCACCAGCTCAGCTTATTAAAAGGAGAAAGCAATCTGGAATGTGGGCTGTCAGAAAGAACAGCAGGGTCAGTCACTAATCCCAAATTGTATGCCCCCAGGATGCCTGCTACAGAATGAGAAAATGCTAACATTTGATTAACCTTCCAGGTAGAGAAAGGGAGGCAGCCAGGGGTCTACAGCTACATGACATGGTATAATAGTAGTCTTAAAATATGACACTCCTAGAGGGATGCAAGAAAAGTCACAACAGAGTGCTGACTTAGTGTAACAAATGAAGATTGGGTCCACACAATAGCAAGCAAAGCTTTCGGAGAAGGAAACTGCCAACCTGGGCATTCATTCTCTTCAAACTGTTTGTGACAATATGATAATCCCTTATGTCTGTCTGGTGTTTTATGGCTGGTGTACCACTGGCAGGGCACCACCCCATTGGATTGTCACCTCTCCTTTGTGTCAAAGGGTAAGAGTGAAGAAATGGTTTCCCAATTAAAAAAAAAATCCTCATTTGTTGTCAATGTACTTTTTTCTTACCCAGACCTGTTCTTTAACAATTTCTGTAGGTAACAACAATGAAGAGGTACCAATTTCTCTTGGTACCAACAATGAATAGATGAAACCATGCAATTTGGAAAGACATTCCTGAAGACATTTCTCTTGGGCAGGAATGATTATGGTTCAAAGAAAGCACAAAATTCAGGTACCTTAAGAAAAAAACTATCGGGGTTAGGAAAATGGTTTAATCCTATTGTTAAGTGTGACATTATTTGGCGACTAAATCAAAACTTAAAATCTCATGTTTTTGTGAATATGAGGTCTAAGCCAATGACAACCCCATCCCCAGACACTCAAATATAGACCCTGCATTCATTATGCTACCAAAAATGACAATGGACAATTCAGAGGCAATTCTTTCATCTCTCAAGGAAAGTGGGGTGGTTGTTTTTTTTTTTTTATTTATTGTCCCTTACAACTTGATTCCATATCCATACATTGAACAAAATCCCATGTATCCAAGAACTAGTTCAGAAAACACATTCACCATAAGGTCTCCCCAAATCACACTGATGGGTCTATTTCTCCTCTAGTATGTTGATTATATGTGATTGTCATGTTCTGAGTCATCTATGTGCTTCTCTAAGTCCTGTCTATCCTACTAGACAGCAAAGTAAAGTTAGTGACTACCTTCCACTTTAAGAACTAAGAGAATGTTTTCTGAATAACTGAATGAATGGAATAAAGCAAGCACAGAGTGTCACCATAAAATTATCAAAACCCAATGATGCCAGATCAATTAAATTCATATTAAGTAACTTATGAAATACATCTATTTACACTGGACAGTTTTCAGACAAAATTGTTCCTGACTCTAACTCAAGAGTGGTCATCATCAAGTTGATGTCATAATTTTACCAGGGACTTGATGTAGATGACTTAGGTTAATGAATATTTTTATGATTGTTTACTCCAACCAGCTGTGTCTGATTTAAAAAATGGAATTTCTGGGCCTCCCCCGTGGCGCAGCGGTTGGGCGCTGGGTTGGGAAGCTGCCCCCGGCCTCTGCAGTGCCGGTTTGATCCCCGGCTGCATCCCGGCCACCGGAGGAGGGTCCCACACGGCACACAGACCTCTCCTGCCACCCGCTGCTCCCCTCAGCAGTGTACTTCGGTCCTTCTGCCTGTTCTGCTCCCTGCTCTGGCTCTGGTGAATTCTCTCACCCTCCCGCGCTTCTGACTGTACCCAGTGCTTGTATAAATAAATAAAAAATAAATAAATCTTTAAATAAATAAATAAATAATGGGATTTCTTTGTTCGGAACAAAATCTGAGGACAGGAATCACAGCTTAAAATTCTGCAATTTATTCTCTTGCCTCATATTCTGAAAGTTAGTACCAACAAGGTATATAAATCCCAGTCACTTCTTTCCCACATCAGTATGAAAGGGCATCTGGGTCTTCTTCACACGTGGGATCATTGAGCCAATGAGGCCCTGAATCCTCACCCACTTATCAACTGTGTCTTAAACCTGGGGCAACAGGTGAAACTTCTCTCTTTTCTACTTCGTTTACTCAGCACAAGTACATACTCTTTAAAATCCCTTAAAGAAAGAATTAAGAGTGCATCATGTTGGTGATAGATTCAGTTTTCCAATTCTAATAGAAAAATGTCTGATTACAAACCAAATATTCATGCAAAATCCAACAAGCCTCAGTCTCCTTTTAGGAATTGCAAATTTCTTTGTGTGAGAATGTTAGTTTAATAAATATGCTCAAGGAGACTTTGTTCTAGACAGAAAACAACTGTGATAAGAAATAATAGTGGGCCTTTTGAATGAGTTGAAGTTGTAATTTCAAATGGAAATACAGCTTGATTTCTTTGGAAAAGTGAACTTGCTGGAACATTAAATTTTCAGTCATCAAAGGGCATTTCTGGACATTTGTTTTTATCTCTAATTTTCTGCGTAACTATTTGTTACCTGCTAACAGTGTGTTTTATGACTGCCCTATATTAGCCATGCAGAGCTCCATGCAGAGAGAGTAGAGGAAGAGCTCAGCCTCCTTATTTTGTTGTTGTTGATTTTCAAAAGCAATCATCCTTGTTCATGAGAAGTGGAAAGATAGGTGTTTTTTATTGGCCAATCACAAATTGTGGCACGTCTCAAGATTGAAGGAGATGATAAAAATGTCTTAACTATTCAAATAAGTGAAATTTTTATGATTTATTTCTCAAAAGAAGGAATATAAAGGGGGGGAATAAGCAAATAGAAGAGTATTGTTCCTTTACATTTAAAAAAAATGCCTTGAAATATGTTTAAAAATATTTTATGAGGTCACACTAAAAAAAGAGTAATTGGAAGAAAAATTCTGCTTGTCTAAGCGAAGAGCACATTTGTAGCGGTAGGGTAAATGTTTTATCGATTGAGAAGCTGGGAAACTCAAGTCATTACTCACCATGGGCTAAAGAATAATTGCTAATGCTCTGGCGGAAAGATTAAAAACAGTTTCTGGAAGTATTTCTTACAATGATCAATGGTGTATCATCCCAGGCCATTGGATCTTCAATAACATTTTTCCCTTTTGGGATACAATCAATTTTTATAATATGATTCATTTGCCAGTGGGCATGCTTTCTTCATACGATGAAAAGGCACTTATGCATCTTATATTGTTGAAAAGTAATCTTATACAGCCAAAGATCAGGCTGTGGTGTGGAAGACTCACCTGAATCCATCTCTATTTTAAATGGGTTTGGGAAATCATCTGGGGTGGGGGAAGGGGGTTGGAGAGATAGTTGCTAGCTTCTTTGTTATTGCTTTGTTAACCCTTTAAGAATGCATTTAGCACACTCTAACAGCAGTCCTGAAAATCTTAACACAGGTAATGACTGAAGATGCTGTTTTAGATGTGAGCATATGCCACAGTGAACTTGACTCATTTACAACACTAATTACTGTGGCCGAGCTCTGAAGTCAAGGGTCACATTACAGATGTCTGCAGACTGCACACATTTGACAAGGTCTTCAGCTTCCTGCCGCAGAACTCAACTTTTGTCTGCTGCTGCTGAGTTCATCAATTCATCTCTGCTTTAATAAATAACAACTTCAGTTATGAGCGGATGTCCTCATTCCACGCTTCTCCCAGGAGAGAAAGCACTGAAGGCCTGGGCACCGTGACCTCTCAGGTTCCAGTTCACCACTGGATTTGCGATGAGGGAAAAGGCTGACCCATCACCAGGGTCTGCTAAATGAAGAGGCCAAACAACAACAACAAAAGGACAATATAGACAAGCTCAGAAGATGAACCAGTTTTGAAGAGTGACATGCAACACAACCTAGAATTTTGTTAGAATCTGAGAACAGTGGCTTTTGTGAGTTACACAAAGTTTAATTCACTTTTTACTGATTCCAAATTCTCTTCTTGCAACACCCTGCTGTGCACCAAAAGAATTGAACATCCAAATTAAAGTAAAATAAAATTTTGAAAATATGATTTAGATTGCCTACATTTCAAATCTCTTTCTGTTTCTGATGCTGAGATCATGCCCATCTGAGTTCCTAACCAATAAATATTTTTGTTTCCATTTGAATGTTTAGCAAGGAAACTATTTTTGTTTTTGCACATGTAAGTTGAATTATTTGGTAAATCGTTAGGTTTTTGTAAATCATTAGGTTTCCTAACTTCTTAATTTCAAATACAAAATATTTAATCCTAGGGCCTCCCCGGTGGCGCAGCGGTTGAGCGCTGGGTTGCAAAGCTGCCCGCGGCCTCTGCAGCGCCGGTTCGATCCCCAGCTGCTCCCCGGCCACCAGAGGAGGGTCCCACATAGTGCGCAGACCTCTCCTGCCGCCCGTTACTCCCCTCAGCAGTGTACTTGGGTCCTTCTGCCTGCTCTGCTCCCCGCTCTGGTTCTGGTGAATTCTCTCACCCTCCTGCACTTCTGACTGTACCCAGTGATTGTATAAACAAAACAAACAAACAAATGAATAAATAAACATGCCTCTATTAAAAAAAAAGAGTTAAAAAAATATTTAATCCTAAGAAAAATAAAGATTAAAAGGAAAAAAATGTAGAATTATTTTGAAACTTCACTAAATAAAAAAATTCCTTTTATTCTTTCATGTCACTTCAAGATTAGTCTTCCTGAAAATAAAAGTTAAATCATCCTACTTATCATAAAAGTAAAATTTATTGAGTGATTATTTTGGGCTATCTACCACATAAAATCTAAATATGTGTATATATATTTACATGCATTTCTAATAATTACAAAGTTGACCAATATTATTATCTATTTTTTTTTTACAAAAGTGAAAATTGAGACCTAAAGAGTTTCAGTGATCCTGGACCTAAAATTAGGTCATGGTAGGGCTAAGAATTAGGTCTGTATGCTCTGAAGACAGAGATTTTAACTATTTTACTATGTTTCATGTTCATAAATCTTGCTCCCCATTTACTAAGAGTATGGGTATAATGCTTAAGGTTATTTTATACATTTAAATTTAGAATGCAAGACCTTCCCTATCTAGTCCCAGTGAAGCAGTCTTCCTGTTGTGTTCGGTAACTGATACTTTGTGAATCTAACTTTATAAAATGCTCTCATTGCTATTAGGTCTGCCTGTGCCTATATACTATCTCTCCTACTTTCCAACTTCACTTCTATTATTGTAAATACCATATCCAGGGGCCTCCCTGGTGAGGAAAGGTGTTGAGACACAGCACTGCGAAGCTATTGGCAGCCACTGCAACACGAGTTCAATGCCCGGCGAGGGATGTGATCCACATGGTGCAGCAGACTTCTCCTGACTCACTTGCTGCTCCCCTCAGCAGTGTATTTCAGTCAGTCTGCCTGTTCTGTTTCCCGCTCTGTCTCTGGTGAATCCTCTCAATCCCCACACCTCGGGCCTATACCCCAGTTCTTGAATGCATAAATAAATAAATCTTTAAAAAAAATACCACATCCACACTGACCCTATCAACATTCTCTCTCACCATTCTGGACTTTCTACTTCACTTGTTTTATACTCTGTTTTCAAGGAGTATTTTATGTTTCCTTATATATTACAGTCATTAAATGTGTCATATATCTTATTGTACATTTGCCTCAATCTTAGTGCCTAACACCATGCAAGGTTCACAGTAAGTTCTAAAGTTTGGTAGATGAATAAATAAAATGTATGCATAACAGTAGCAGTTTATGGATATTCTATTGGGAAAATTAATTTCAAACCATTTCTAGGAGTATAAGTCATTCCCATGACAAAATTTTAGATTTTTAAAACTACTGACTTTTAATCAGACCTGGCTCTTTAGATAGTGGGTTAGTTTGCTAAGGTTGCCATGAAAAATTAGGCAGACTTGGTGATTTAAAAAAGAGAAATTAATTTTCTCACAATTCTGCAGGCTACAAGTCTAAGATCAAAGCACTTGCAGATTTGAATTCTTCTGAGGCCTCTCTCCTTGGCTTACAGATAACTTGCACAGTCTTTCCTCCATGCACACACAGGCTTCGTGTCCTTTTGTGTGTCCAAATTTCCTGTTCTTATAAGGATACAAGGCACATTGAATTAGGGCCCACTATAACACCTTCATTTGTAACTGATCACCCCTTCAAATGCCCTATGTCCTAACACAGTCACATGCTAAGATGCTAGGGGTTAGGTCTTAAACATCAATTTGAGGGAAACATAATTCAGCCAATGACAGATAAATTTTGGGAATAGATAGGAGGCATTAGATGAAAGCTTTTAATACATCCTGAAAATGGTTACCTCTCAAACTGACTGACATCCTAAACATATAAATGTTTTAGAATCCCTGGTCCTATGATTCTGTCTTAGCTTCAAAAATTGGGCCATTTTGTTTGATGATGGATCTGTCAGCAAATTTAAAAATGTCTGAATTATATAATTTATAGTGAACAAAGTGAAAACTCAAGGCAATTTCAATTATAGGGTAATTCATCACTACAAGGAAGAGTCTTAGAACACAGATTGAATTATGGTGAACAGGGCAGTGTATGCAAAATCCTTCCTCCAATATAAACTCAGGAGGGTCTCTGCAGAATGGTATAACAAAGTATAGCTATTTCCATAATTGCCTTTGCTCCTGCTCTTAGACCAGCCCACTTTTGATGCTCCAACGAAGTAGAAAAGAGCTCATAGATTTTCAAGGCTGCAACTCAAGCCAGAGGTATGCTGTTAACGGTTCAAGACAGGGAAAAATTGTAATGTATGGCTTCCAAATTTACACTCTTCCTGACCCAGGTAATGAAACATGAACTGCACATCCAGCTTTTGATAAAGTAGTGCTCACTTGGGCTGTGAGAGACTGTAGGTAGGTATTTCTTTCTCTAGCTGCTGTTCTAAGTTGTCCCTGACTGGCAAGGTGGTAAATTAACCCTTTTAGAGAGTATTTGGAGGCAGTTGGCTCCTGGGGATACAGTCATACTACACTCCCCACTCAGTGGGGAGTAACTATCTCCTTCAGGTAACTATCTCAGTGCTGTGTTCCTGTGGGCTGTTGCTGCAGTTACAAGGATATCATCTTGTTGAGTGATTATAAATAGCCCAATGAGGACAGGGAGACAATTTCTCCACTGTATTCAGTCAGCCCCCAGTAAGCAAAAAGCAGACTCAGAATTTCCTGTTTTATAGATGCACCTGACCCTCGGAGTGACCGGAATTGAGCCACTATTCTTTTTTGCACATTACATGATGATGTAGGAAATTCACTGACCCAGTTCTTGAGAATTAAGAGAATGATGACTGCAAATAGATATAAAATGGAAAACTTCAGAAATACTTAAAAAAATCATAACATCGTTAATGGACTGTTGGCAATAAACAAGGTGGGCCACCAGAAGAAAGTCATGGGGCTGGGAGTGGAGGAATTTTGAAGAGAAGAAAGGAAGGGGGAAGAGCAAAGGAGAAATGAAGATGAAGATCATCTTGATGGACAGATTTAACCTAGCACAAAAACAGGCCTGTAGTGAGAAATATAAGACTTGACTCCAGGAAGGATGATGTGTGCATGCACAGGGTCACAACAGAGTAAACAGCAAAATATATTCAAAGATAGCGCTATCAATTTTTGTTGGGTCCTACTTTAGGTAAAATTTAATAGATCCTTAAACCCTAAAATTTTCACTTGAAGAAAATCAAACTTTTCTTCAACTCTAAAAGTTAATTTCTCTGAATTTAAAAAGCTCAACATTTTTGTGGCCCTTCAAATGATGGTATTCCTTAGCAATGTTCCTACTGTGCCTCCTGGATAAATTGTACACAGTTAATCTGAACATTGGGGAAAAATCTTTAAATTTCTTAGAGGAAAGACATGATGGCAGCATTACACAAATTCACTTCCTTTATCTCTACTCAAATACTATAAATTGCCAAGCAATGGGGAAGAGTTAACAGATAATGAAGGGAGGGGACCTCAGGTTTCTGAGAATCTGTCAATCAATTATACAGCTTCCTTTCTCTGCTGTTGAATCTACTGGGCCAACTGAGCAACTTGAACAACAGCCATGAGTAGTAGCTGAGCGAGTTGATCATTACTTGTGTCTCCTACAGGGCAGAGCGAAGCTGTTTTCCACTTGCAAACATTTCTATGTTTTTTCAAGGTACTCTGCATTTCCTTCCTCTAAGGGGGAGCAAAATGTTACCAGGAGTCATCCTCTAGTCATAGCTCTCAAATATCATATGAATTTATTTAATTTGCAGCTCTCAGTATTCATTTTTTCTATTACCCATTTGTGTACTTTAATTCAAGCATTCTTTCCATCTCAAGCACTTGTTTCCTTCTTCCATTTTTCAGTTTCCTACTCAATCTTTAAGACCTAGGCTCCAAAGCCCCCTATTATATGAATGTTTTACAGACATTTGCTCTAAAATCAATATATCTTTTTCTCTCATGGAATTTCTATTTATCTCTACCTCTACTGCAATGCATGTGTCATAGTTAGTTGTGATAAATTCTTTCCCAAGTTCTAGAAGAGAACACCTTTCCTATATTTTTATTTTCCATTCTGCCTGAAAGGTATTCAAAAGCCTTTATTGGATTCTGAGATTGAGATTAAGTCCTTTCTTTAGGCTTATTATTGCTTTTACACTTTGTATGGACTCTTCCAGATATCTTGATTTGAAAAAAGTAAAATATGCAAGCATTAGGTGTCTGGAGAGCTTATGCATGTTGCCAAGAACTTCAGACAATTTTCACTTCTCTGAAATGTTGTACTTCAAAGAACCTGGTAAGGATTCAGGAAGCAGCAGTCACTGAGTTAAGTTCCTAAGTATTAGATCAGGTCGTTCATTAGAAACCACCAGTGACACCTACAAGTTGTCCCAAGGTACCTTTGATCACAAAGTCCTTAGTAGCTGCCAGTGTTCTCAGGAAGAAATGCTTCATACTTCCCCAAGTGTGAGCTCTCAATGGAGTGTCTACACAGGTCCTACTTCCTACCACTTCATCACTCTGCCTTCCCCTGGATTATCACTAAAATAACATATAAAACTATAATAACTATCATTACCTAAAATTTACTATCTTTCAAGCCCTGCTTGGTCCTTACAAACATGGTGTCCCTTTTCCTGTAAAAATCCTTCCAGTATTACTTTTACTGCTTAATAACAACCAAATAAATTCTGATAAGACCAAACTACCCCAGATGACTAGATATATCCTATGCCTTCTAATAGTTTTCTCATCAGATGTCTTTCTTCTGCCTGGCCTGCAACAAACCGAGGAAGCAGCAGAGATGGGTTGGGGGTGGGTGTCTCTCCTAGAAGTGGCTCAGCTGATCTCACTTTGTGCTACAGAACATGTCTCACAAGGACACAGTAAGTGCCCAGAACTGTTTGGGCCACTGCTATTGCTTAATATTTATATGAAAATCTTGAAAATAAAAGGCCAGGGGGGAAATACTTTAAACTTTATATAGTAGAAATGTCCCAGAGTTGGATTATTACATACTTTACTTGAGACCTGATGGTGCTTTTTAAGAGATGTACCAGTGTGGGAATCACTCATTTGTGGGCCTAATAGTGTTACAGGGCAGGGTGACGGGTGTGCCAAGACCCCTGAACTTGCTTGCTCTAATTGGGTTCTGCTGTCTGCTGCATCAAGACAAAACAAACTCTAGTGCATAAGATTTTCAATGGAAAGGAACTTTAATGCTAATACTAAGTGTACAATAAAGTAAAGAGAAGGGAAAGAATAGATCAAATAATTTTCATGAAACTCGCAACGTTACCCATCTCCTCGTCGGCAAATGCCCAGCCAAACAGGGTTGGTCCAAACCAGGGCAGATGAAGCCCAAAAGCTGCCACAAGTCTAAGGCACCTTCTGATGGGGACCCGTAGGAAAGGGACAGAAGTCAAAATCAAGCTAAAGGCTGCCATTGTCAGCCTCCCCACGGGTCTCTCACACGTTTCTGTTTCAAGTGTCTCCTTCCATGTTCCCCAAGTCCCTGCTACAATTTCTAGGCTGAGAAGCCAGAGTGGCTTTTTCACATGTCTCTCTGCTCCATGTGCCTCTGCAGCTCTCCCTCTCTTTGTGTTTCTCCTCAGCCAGGTCTTAGTCTTTTCCTCCCCTCTCAGTTCCACCCTTGTTTTGGTGGGACAGTAAAATTGGAACCTCCTCTTTCCCTGGAGGTCACTCTCTAACAATACCTTGAACACTCACAATGACAATAACCAATCTACCAACCACTGTGTGAAGATTCAGCAAGAAAAGATATAAAGATTACTCTGCAGGGCCTCCCCAGTGGCACAGTGGTTGAGCGCTGGGTTGTGAAGCTGCCCACCGCCTCTGCAGCGCCAGTTCGATCCCCGGCCACCAGAGGAGGGTCCCACATGGCGCGCACACCTCTCCTGCCGCCCGCTGCTCCCCTCAGCAGTGTACTTCCGTCCTTCTGCCTGCTCTGCTCCCCGCTCTGGCTCTGGTGAATTCTCTCACCCTCCCGCGCTTCTGACTGTACCCAGTGCTTGTATAAATAAATAAACAAATCTTTAATAAAAAAATTTTTAAAAAAATGATTACTCTGCAGCCTGTTAAAGAGCCACTATATATTTATGTTTTATTCATAATTATTTTTAAAATTGAAAATTAAAAAAATTAAGACAATGGTGATAACAGAAATCACAAAAAGGGACAAGCATTGCATTCACATGGAAATTATACTTAAAACAACCTCTTTAAAGTGTGCTTTTATTCTATGTGGACATTGATTTATCATAAATTATTAATTACCATTGAAGCTTGTTTAATCAAACAGAGACAATCCAAAACTGTGTCAGTCCAAGTGACTTTAGAATTGTGCCTACAGGTTTGCAGATTATTTATGTTGCCTGATACAAACGTCTTGGCCTGGGAACTTGGAGGATTTGGCCAGCAGTATTTTTCTTTTCTTCCTCTTCTTTCTTCCATCTCTTCTCTCTTGGGAGAATACCATTCTCTCATAGTATTCTGTTACCTCTTGTGGGCCTCAATAAGTCTATATATTCCTTGAAGAAAGGCTTCAAGTAGCTTTGTAAACATAAGAAAAAATAGATTTTTGTCAAATTTGGAATCAGAATTCATTTTTCTTTTTTTTTAAAGATTTATTTATTCATGCAAACAAGAACTGGGGTATAGACCAGAGTTGGGGGGTGGCGGGTGAGAGGATTCACCAGAGACAGAGTGGGGAACAAAACAGGCATATTGACTGAAATACACTGCTGAGGGGAGCAGCAGGCAAGTCAGGAGAGGTCTGCTGCACCAGGTGGGTCACATCCCTGGCCAGGGATTGAACTCGTGCTGCAGTAGCTGCAGATAGCATCATAGTAATAGTGTTGTGTCTCAACCCTTGCACCACCAGGGAGGCCCCAGAATTCATTTTTCATAAACAAAGCACGATCTTCTTAAAGCAGTCAACTTAGATGAGCAAGAACAGATTTCCTCAAAGGTATTTAAAAAGTCCCCTGCAAGAGGTCTTTGGTAAGAACATTTATAAAATGGGGGGAGAAAAGACTCCAGAATAACCAAAACTATTTAAAGCAGTGAGGAGAAAATACTCTGCTTTTTCCCTAAATTTCTG
This sequence comes from Talpa europaea, assembly GCF_964194135.1. Classification (NCBI taxonomy): domain Eukaryota; kingdom Metazoa; phylum Chordata; class Mammalia; order Eulipotyphla; family Talpidae; genus Talpa; species Talpa europaea. The sequence goes on from NC_140074.1 coordinate 48,564,639, forward strand.
AACGTGAAGAATAAAGTTCAGAAAAATAAATGTACACAAGACACCTGATTCAGTCTTTTTCCTGGTGGAAGGAGCTACATATTGGGTGAAACAAAGGCAAGGTATGGGCAAGGTGCTTTCCCGTTACCTTGACATCAGACAAGATGGTAAACCACCATCACAGTTTGTTCTTTAGGAAGATTTAATAAGGATCTCGTAGGAAATAAAAAATTGATTGTCACTGGAAAGGGGAATTTTGCTAGGCAGCTATACCAAGATGGGCTTACTCTGTTACATTCCTGGTCTACTTACTGGGAAACACTTGAAAGTTTGGCCAAGTGTCATCATTTCAAGTGTATTGCATACTGACAATAAAAATGGTGCTAGTGTATTTGACTTTCTAAACATTGCTTTCAAAGTAAACCATTTCAGAATGATTTTTTTCCTGTCTTCTCTAACAAACAACTTACATAGAATATTTCCCCTCTTATCTCCTTTTAAATAATACTTCAAGTTAAGATTAGCAAAACTAACTGGGGAGCACTTTGATTCCTTGGGAGGATATGGCAACAATGTGTCTGAACTTAGTTCTTGGGGAAAGGTTTTTGTTTTGTTTTATTTTGTGTTCTGCAATTCCAGATACTAATCAAACTTCGCATTTTTGCCAAATTAGAGCTCATGGAAACACTTCAGGGAATGACTTGGGTGCAGAATGTGCTATGGAAAAAGTCTGTTGACTGGTTGCAAATGGAAATGAAACTTTGTGAGGTTTCTAATGAAGAAAAATATGTGTGATAGGGCCTATTTTAAGTTTAGTCCATCAAGATAACAGTCATGGTCTGTAAATGCACATATTCATTTCAAAGTTATAAATGTAAACCAACACCCAGATTCATTCATTCACCCCAAGAGTTCTAGGTTCCATTGGTTGTTATGGAGCAAAAATGGAACTGGTTTCATTGTCTCCCTTGTCTGGTTAGTTTTAAAACTTCTGACAATTCCTCCCTTCCCCAAGAAGTTGACTCCACATCTATATCTATGTATCTGTCATCTTGTGATGAGGGTCATGAGATGTTTAGATAAATATAGGAAGATAGAAAAAGCTCTTAGCGTCAAGACACAAGTGGAAATCTCTAAACTCTTCCTTATATGAATCCTTAATGGGATGCCATATTTGTAGGGCAGGGGCAAAGGGCAATCATTCTCAGTACGAGTGTGATGAGTATATTGGCTAGAACTCAAGCTCTTGGGAAGTCAGTACATGTTAATTAGGGTTTGTGTGTGTCAGCACCTATCATGTAGGCTATTTCATCATTTGAAAATCTGTAGCCAAGTTTTTCTTTTCATTCCAGAGGATACCTACTACAATGAGTTGTAAACATATCTTAGGAAAAACAAACTAAAATTCCCATCTATGAATGCATTGCCCTGAATTTCTATATTTTGTGTTATGTGATGTATTCAATTTATTTTGCTGATAATGCAGGCTAGAATGAAATAAAACTGACTTAATGATGCTTAAATTAGTGGTACAAAACTTGGACCATAACACCTCTAGCCTCTTCTGCCCAAGTCCTACCTGCTTCTTTCATGACAAGGGGAGAGAAAGCAATAAATTGACTCAGGACTGAGGGAGGAATATCTCCAAGATTCTAGATGTTAAGGACAATATATAAGGTCACTTATCTAGTTATGCCCCCCCCCCACACACACACACAGGTCTCTTCTGAGAAAAGAGTTGGCAATCTGACTGATCTACCTCAACCTCCCAATTATATGTTTCTTATTAATGTCATAGGGTACAAAATGATAAACATCTTGGTGTAATTTTGTTTGACTTTTGCACTGGACAAAATATATTAATGCAAAGCCAGGAGTAAAATTTTGAGAGACACCAGAATATTATTCCAGAACTCTGATATATTGGAAACCAGGACCAAGGAAGCTACGAGAGGTCAGTTTCCCCTTTCCATACTGAAAAAAAAAAATTTTTTTAAAAGACAGAGATGTTCGTCCAAGTTCAAAAGCAACTGTTGAGTAGAGGGTGTTCTTATATATCCCTTCTGTCAAACTTTACTCATATGTTCTATAAATACAGACTTGTTGGCAAAGTATGTTCTGTGCTAACTTTTTTTGCCCTTTTCACCTATAATCCTAGCATGCTTAGCATCTCCTTGCCTTAGACCCTTAATGAAGATATTGCTTACCTGTATCTCAGCAATTAGTACTAGTCCAGCTGGCAGTGGGATGGGAGAAGAAAAGAGAAGTAGGGATGCCAGCTTGCAGGGGCTGATGATCATTAACTTGTACTGAGAAGGCCACCTGCCAGATTTCTCCATTAGAGAAATGGTGACTGTTAAAGCATGTTATTTATTTATTTATACTAATAGAAATTATTTTAGAACAGTTTGAAGTTTATTGAAAAATTCAGCAAAGTACAGAAAGTTCCTACACACCCTAGCTCCTTCCCCTGTGCCGATGTCCCTAATTATTAACATCTTACATTGGTGTGGTATTTTTGTCACAACTGATGAACCATTATCGATACATGATGATTAGCTGGAACACATAGTTTTCATGAGTGTTCTCTCTGTGTTGTACATGCCTGGATTTTGACAATGTATGATGTCATGGAACTGCCACTAAAGTATCATATAGAATGGTCTCACTACCCTAAATTTTTATTCTCTGCCTATTCATCCCTCCTAAACACTGGCAACCAATGACCTTTTTCCTATCTCCATAGTTTTGTCTTTTCCAGAATGTTATATAGTTAGAATCCTATAGTATGTAGTCTTTTCAGACTAGCTTCTTCCACTTAGCAATGTGTATTTAAGATTCTTGCATGTCTTTGTTTTGTGTGTGTGTGACTTGATAGTTTATTTTTCCTTATTATGAATAGAATGATAAAAATGTATTTTTATCATGCTACTTTATATATTTGCCACCCTTGCTTTATTCATTCACCTATCGAAAGATATCTTGGTTGCTTCCAAGTTTGATAACATTTGTGTACAGGTATTTGTGAGGTTGTAAGTTTATAACATAAATCATAACTCATTTTGGTAAATATCAAGAGTGTCATATACAGATAGTGCACATAATATGCTTTAAGGGCTCAAATTCTCCAAAATCTTGGATCAGTTCCTAGATCCTGCCTAAAACTTGCTTAAATTCACAAAATCTTTCTTTCAGGGGGTTTCTCCAAAAGTCTTATCTTGTTATAAAAACATTTTGTGAGTAGCTTTTCACTGACAGTTGTGTTTCACGTTTATATAGTTGCTTCTCTTTCTTTTGGGCCAGTGCAAATAGTGTCAACTCTGTTCAACTTTGTAGTGCTAAGGTAAGTGTGTTAACTTGACCTCATATAATACAACATTAAAAGCAAATTTCAGGGCCTCCCCGGTGGCACAGAAGTTGAAACCTGGGTTGCAAAGATGCCCGCAGCCTCTGCAGTGCCAGTTCTATCCCTGGCAGCCAAGCGAGGGTCCCACATGGCGCGCAGACCTCTCCTGCCACCCACTGCTCCCCTCAGCAGTGCATTTTGTCACTCTGCCTGTTCTACTCTCCGCTCTGGCTCTGGTGAATTCTCTCACCTCCCCCGCCTCTGACTGTACCCAGTGCTTGTATAAATAAATAAATAAATCTTAAAAAAAAGCAAATTTCAACAAGAAATAATAGCATGAAAATCATTACTAGGAGTGTTTGCATTAATATGTCTTCCAAGGGTGTTTCATAGGTGAATGATCTTGTCATAGACATTCATATTGTCACATGGTGGTCTTAGTATCAGACTTTCAGTTATTGTTGATTGAAAAGAATCCATAGACCTTTACATACGTACATACACACACACACACAAACACAAACACTGACAAATCAAAATTTTCCTTTCTCCTCCATGATCTCATCAAGGAATATCCTTCTTTATCCACTTTTCTCACTTTCTAAAGAATGTGAGCACCACCCAAGGAAGTCCTGTGTTAGAGTGACTCATCTCTTCCAGTAACATTACCAGCATTTCCACTTTGTTCCAGTTACAAGATGCAGTCACCAGAATAATTTAATGTCCTCCTGCTAATTGCCAATGCTAATAGAAAAACTGCTACAACTCTTCAAATGCTTTTCATTTAAATGTTGATTTCTTGCTTCCCACTAGGGAAAGGTGTGTTTGGCTCTTAAATGCTTTTGATCTAATGGTTCTATATAGTCTGACCTACTTTCATTTTTCTTACTGCTGACATTTATTTTTTTTCTTTATTTAAGGGCATAAAATAACAGAAAAGGTAATCATCATGCATTTAGGTCATTGTAAGTGTCCCAGTTACATTTGCATTTTTCTGCTAAAAGTCTAATGTTGCCTTTGAATGATTTAAGATATTTGGACAAGGGGAAAAATAACCCTTCGTCTCATAAACAAAGAGAATACATAATCCACCTGCCTTGATTCAGGACCATGTATATTACAAAGCCACAGTTGCAGATTTTGTCTCACTCCCAGAAATCATCCCTTTGGGAACAAAATCCAGGTAAGGCAGAGAGCCTCCCATTCCCCCTGCAGCAAGGAAGCTTTGAAGGACCTAACAGACAGAAACCTACCTTTTTGATTAGTGAGTTTCAAGGCAGAGTGTGATCTTTGTCACATACAGAAGAGGTAACATCCAAAAGAAGAATCCCAAGGCACTGTCTTATTCTACTGTGGGAATAGCACAAAAATTATGCTTCAAGGCTCATTTACATATTTTAAGAATCAGGATGAGATTGGTACATACTTGCAAAATGATTAAATAGCAATGAGGACACTGCTTCCAAGAAAGCAAAATTGTGCCACACTATCAGGGTTTTGGGGACAGATACTGGAGATAGACAGGAACCATAGTGATGAGATAATTAAAGGACTCAGGAGAATGGTAAGAGTTCACCTGTGTCACCAGCTAGAGGACTTTACAACAAGTTCTCAGTTGTGTTTTTCATTTGCTCTTCAAAGATTTAGCATGCATTATTTCCCTTCTGCTTCAGCATAGCTGCTCTTAGGCTAACACCTGTTTCTGTGGTCAAGTAAGGTCAAGGAATGCTGGTTTAAGAAAGATTGTTTCTTTTGTTTTCATGTTCAATTTCTCTGGCTTTTCATATGGCAATATGTATTGCAATTCTCCAAAATTGTGGAAAAGTATTAAATATATTCCAGACCAATTTACCAAGGAATCCCCAGGATGGAATGACAAATTTTTATGGACATGCCTTGAGCATATTGTAACAGATACACCTCCCTGCAGGAAAGGTGCTATTTTCCCTACTCCCACTCATAAGCTGCTGTCTTGGAGAGTAGGTCCCAGTGTGCCAGGAACTAGACTTCCTGAGTGGGGGTGCTACCGGGAATAAAAGGAGAAGCTAAATGGTCAGGTGAAACTATATAACATGGAAAGTAGGTGGCTGGGGGTGGGGTCTTGCTTCTTTGATTTTGTCTTGCACCCAGGGACTTGGGGAGACTTTGAAGAGAAGTATGGAGGAGAGCCGTGTAGCGACAACTGAAAGACTAGAGACATGTGGGATGGTTGTCCTTGACAGAGAAAGTGGCAACTGCTATCTTGATTTATACTTTGCTTTTTTTTTTCTTTATCCTAGACCTGCCTTCCCCCTTCCTTTCTGTTCCCCACTAGACTGTATCATAGACTTGTGGCAAGTTTTTGGGCCTCAGCCAACACTGCTTGGTTGGCAAGTCTTTTATTGCTCTCTTGCCCATGAGGGGATGTGTAATTTTCAGTTTTATTAGAAATATCCTTTTCTCTTCTCTCTATAACACTAATTCTGTTGCAGATATATCACACTAATAATCTACTTCCTTTTCCTATGTGTGCACAGAAGCCAGATCCCTTTAGTGCATACACACCTTAATAGTTTGGGATCCCTGGGTACCCTTTAGTCACATGCTAACAATTTGATAACAAAATCAAATATTGCAGAATGATATAGTAATGACCATCAACATTTCTGACATCTAGTCCTAGCCAGTATATTCTTGTTCCGATGAGAAACTTCTTTAATCGGGCCTCCCTTGGTGGCGCAGGCAGTTGAGCACAGCGTTGTGAAGCTGTCTGCAGCCTCTGCAGCACCAGTTCAATCCCAGCCAGTCAGCAAGAATCCTACATGGAGCAGCAGACCTCTCCTGCCTCGGCGGCAGTGTATTTCGTCAGTCTGCCTGTTCTGTTCCCCACTCTGTCTCTGGTGAATTCTCTCACCCTCCCGTGCATCTAGCCTGTACCCTGGTTCTTGTATAAATAAATATATAAAAAAAACTTCTTTAATCAAGTCTGTTTTAACATTTTCTAGTTATTATCCAATTTTTCGCAATAATACACTTATAGAATTATGTATAGCATTATCAACTTTTGAAATCAACTTTTTTTTTAAAGATTGATTTATTTATTTACTTATTTATACAAGCACTGGGGTACAGTCAGAAGCGCAGGAGGGTGAAAGAATTCACCAGAGCCAGAGAGGGGAACAGAACAGGCAGAAGGACCGAAGTACACTGCTAAGGAGAGCAGCGGACGGCAGGAGAGGTCTGCGCGCCAGGAGAGGTCTGCGCGCCGTGTGGGACCCTCACCCGGCAGCTTTGCAACCCAGCACTGAACCGCTGTGCCACCAGGAAGGCCCTTGAAATCAACTTTTAACTATTTGTGTTAATGCTCTGGGATTTTTATTTCATTTATCATATATGTCTATTTTCTCTCTTTCCTCTTCTTAAAATAGTTTGAGTTATTTTTAGTTACTTTAATCATGACCATTATAACTTTAAATGAATACACATAAAACTGTTTTTCATGCCATCTGCCTCTTTTGTACCTTTTTATTTTGAAGTAATATCAGATTTCTAGAAACGTTGCAAAGATAGTAGTAAGATTACATAAGGCCTTCACCCAGCTTCCCTGTATTAATATCTTTTATAATCATCATGAATTTATCAAAACAGAAAAACTAATATTGGTTTGACACTATTAAATAAACAAGTCTTTATTGCTCTCTTGATATATACTGTAGCTATTCCAGGAACCAATACTGATACCACATTTGGTTAGCAAATTTGTCTCCTGACTTTTCTCCAATCCATGAGAGTTTCTTAGCCTTTCTTGTTTTTCATAACCTAAACACTTTCAAAGAGTAGTGGTCAGGTTTTTGTCTGATGTTTTGTCATGATTATGCTGAATTATGGACCTGGAGAAAGAATACCACAGAATATTTTTCTCATCATGTCAAGGTTATATCAAATCAAATGGCTTCTTACTGGTGCTGCTACCTTTTATCTCTTAGATAAGGACCTCTGGCAGATTTCTCCAATGCGAAATGCCATTTTTTTCTTTTTCATAATCCGTTATCATGATGTGTTATTATGTTACCATTTTGGTGGACTCAATCATTTTAATCCTTCTATATTTAAGATGGATATTGGTTTATGGTTTTCTTTTTTATAATGTCTTTGCATGACTTTGGTATTAGAATAATGTTGGTGTCATATAATGTTCAGAATGTTCCCCATTCTTTTCTATTTTCTGGAAGGGATTGTGTAAAATTGATATTTTTTCTGAAATAGTGAGGAAGAAACAGTGAGGCTGTCTGCTAATTTTGTATTTTTATTTGTAAGATAAATGAAAGAAGTCTCTTCTGACTTCCTAACTGACCCATTAGCAATTTAGAAGAATATTATAGTTCCAAGATACTTTTTTTTAAAATAATAAATTTTATTTTTATATTCCCCGTACAATTGCAACCCCCCCATTCTGACCCCAATCCCTCCCCTCCCACCCCCCACCCCCCAAAAAGTGTCTCTGGTTCATAGTTTTTTGTTGATACTGATTTTCACTTTCTTATAGTTATTCATTTTCCTGGTCCCTTATTTAAGTTTTCTAGATTCCTGCTATGAGTGAGACCATCCGGTATTTTTCTTTTTCTTTCTGGCTTATTTTGCTGAGCATGATCCCTTCCAGCGCCATCCATGTTGCTGCAAATTGCATGTGTTTATCTTTATTGAATGCTGAGTAATATTCCATGGTATATATGTACCACATCTTCTTGATCCAGTCATCTATTTTTGGGCATTTCTGGACCTACTAAACACAGAGCTTCCATATGATCCAGCAATTCCACTCCTAGGTATTTACCCAAAGGACACAGAAACATCAATTCCAAAGTGCACCTGCACCCCTATGTTTATGGCAGCACTATTTACAATAGCTAAGCTTTGGAAACAGTTCCAAGATAGCGCAGCGGTTGAGCGCTGGGTAGAGAAGCTGCCTGCATCCTCTGCAGCGCCAATTCGATCCCCGGCTGCTCCACGGCCATGGAGGAGGGTCCCACATGGCGTGCAGACCTCTCCTGCCGCCCGCTGCTCCCCTCAGCAGTGTACTTCAGTCCTTCTGCCTGCTCTGCTCCCCGCTCTGGCTCTGGTGAATTCTCTCACCCTCCCGTGCTTCTGTCTGTACCCAGTGCATGTATAAATAAATAAATAAATAAATAAATAAATAAATAAATAAATAAATAAATAAATCTTTAAAAAAAAGAATCCAAGATACTTTTAATTTTTCCCTATATATTTGTGATATTGTTTTGTGTTTCATTTTGTTGGTGAACCAAATATTTTCTTATTAAATTATTATTTATTTAAATTTATAAGGATTTATTTCATGATTGTAGATATGGTCTATCTTGGTAAATGTTTCATGTGTCCTTGAGAAGAAATTGTATACTGCTTTCGTTGGATGAAGATTTCCATGTCAGTAGGTCAGTAGGTCACATTCATTGCCGCTGTTGATTTAGTGATCTGTAACTCATTATTTTCTACTGACTTTCTCTAGCAATTGCTGAGAATAGTGTTGAAGTCTCCAACTATACTTATGGATTATTTTTTCTTCCATCTATGAGTTTTTGCCTCATGCATTTTTAAGCTTTGTTGTTAGGTATATAAATACAATTAGGATTTGATTGAATTATTGAACAATTGCCTTTTTTATCATAACTTATCTTTCCCAAAGTTCAAATCATTTTTCTACCTATACAATCCATTCCATGTTTTCCTTGAAGACTACTCAATTTCCATTGCAATTGTACTTATTTTTTGCACAGTTTTCTTTTTGAAGTATCTAATTGTTACTTTTTTTTCCTTTTTTGCTTCATGCTCATCACTTTTTAAATTTATTTTACTGATCAAATATTTAAGAGTTCACTGCTCTCCTGCTTAAATTTGGATTTATTTCTTCTTACACCTATTGTGCATCCCCTACTAATGTGGAACTATTTCTTGGATCCTGTAATTCTCTCCTCTCCAATTACTTCTTTACTGGAATGCATCCTTAAGTACTCTCATAGGAAAGTGTGCTTTTGGAGGAGTAAGGTAAAAGTATTGTCCTTTGCATGTGTGCAAACTCTCTCTATATTACTGAAAAATAAAAGAAAGCAAGAAAAATCTGAGGATTTGATAAGGGAAATACAGGTAAAACTTATTACAACCAGTATTTTGCTTAAACTTTCTTCTATGTATTTTGTGATTTCAGGTCTTCTGCCCAAGTCATTAATCCTCTTAGGCATAATTTTTGTATATAGTATGAGATAGTAGTAGTCTAGTCTCATTTTTTTGCATGTGGCTCTCCAATGTTCCCGACACAATTTGTTGTATAGACTTTCCTTTCTCCACTGTGTAGTCTTGGTTTCTTTATCATAAATTCATTGTTGAATGAATTTAGTATGGATTTATTAACTATGGGTTTATTTCATCAATGTTTGTATTTTTTTATTCCAATACCATACTGTTTTATTACTGTTGATTTGTAGTATAATTTGACATCAGTGAACATAATACTTCAGAATTTCTCTCAGAATAATATTTCTGTCAGAATTTCTTTGGTTATTTAGGAATCTTTTATGGTTACATACACATTTCAATAATGTTTGTTCTATTTCCTTGAAGAAAGCTTTTGCAATTTTGATAAGGACTACATTAAATCTGTATATTGCTTTGGGTAAGATGGTTAAAAAGTAAACATATATGTAGTTTCTTTACCAAGTATTAAAATGCAGCTCCAATAGCAATTTATGAGAGTGCCAATTTTCTCACAGATGCACCTCTGATAGGTAAGAAATGATATCTCCTTTAATTTATATTTATCTTATTATAAAGATAATAGCTTATATGAAGAGTCTGTTTTGCTAAGTTTCTTACTCAGAAGTTGCTTACATATCATTAGTCTGAACTTAGGTGTTCACGTAGCTGCAAGTCAGGCTGGGAAATACAGTTTCTTGTTGGGTAACCGTAAATCCAGCTAAATCTTGCAGAAATGTATTAGAGAATCACAAAGATAATTGGCAGCATTCTCACACAAGTTCCACTAATCGATAGCCAGAAGTCTATTAGATATAGATATATTTCTAAAGAGTTAGTCATTTATAATCATTTTGTCTATTCTTATTTAACACATATTCACTCAGTAATACTTTTCGCTATACATAGATAAAATAACTGCCTCACCAGGAGATGACAGTTTGATGACAGGAAAGAAATTATATTTTAACTCAGAAGTGTTACGATAAGGCTAAGAAAATTTAAGAAAACACATAAGACCGTACCCTACTGTGATTTGAGAAGTTAGAAAAGCATCCCTGAAGAAGTAGAGCCACAGTCAAAACACAAAGTAATTTTCAGGATGAGAAGTGACTGAGGACAGTAGAAAAGGAAGGTTTTTAAGGAAAGACTCTAAATGTACAAAGACCTGAAGCTGAGAAAGAGAGAGTATAGTTCAATAACTGTTGACCACTGCAATGGGCCAGGGAAGAGGGAGAGAGCAACTGGGCAGATCACCTATATTACCTTCCTGGTTTTGTCAGGGAGTTTGTATTCTCTCATTCTCTCTGAGGGCAATGGCAGCCATTGAAGGCTCATGAGCATGAATGAAACAAGTTAGACTGATAATTTAGAAACATCATGTCATATAAAGATGCATTACTGAAGTGCAAGAGTGGGCAAGGGATGAGAGAGAGAAAAATCAGTTTACAAAAGTGTAATTTCTAACCTTATTCTAACCTTAGGTTAGTGATGAGTAAATTTGTTGAAATCAAAAATCTTAAGCCAGGATGAGTGACAAGTGGGAGATAGAGGAGGGATGGATTACTGGTTTTGCCTTCATAGACTTCTAAAATTCTGTTAATGTCCTATTTCTATGAATGGCATTCTAATAAAATTTAGGGAATGTTCTGAATCAAATATGAAGTTATTTTAAAATATTACTCATATCAACAATGTACTCAAAAAAAAAAAAACAGAATCCAGTGGAAAAAGGAAAATTACATAATCTAAGTTGATTAAAGGAATTTTCCAAAGGATAACCATCCTATTGCAATGTGAATTTAAATCTACTAATCTTTTATGGTGTTAATTTTTTATTAAGACCAAATTATGTTCACAAGGTAAGTAGAGGATCTCAGCAATTAATTCACTATCTGAAGCAAATTAACTTCCTAAAAACACTGAGTTGATCATGGCAAAAATATTGGGCTTATTATTCCTATTACCTGATAATTGTCTCACTTCCCTCTTTCATTTAGTATCTGCCAATATAACCTCAAAGTACTTCATAAAGCCCAAAAGTTAATAACATCAAAGACTTTCTTAGAAACTCACTGCAGCTGTTTTTAGAAGCATAGCCTATTCACTGGTTTTTTAGGGAAAAACTTACTGCCCGCAGAAGCTGGCTGATGACCATAGTGTTACTGAGGCAATTTGATTCTAAAAAGTCCAAATGTACCTCATCCTGACTACTGTAGATAATTAATCATTTTTATTTTCCAATGGTCAGCCATCCCTTGCCCTTTTACCCTTCAATCTGCTGCATTGTGACAGAAATGGCTGCTATATGTTAAATCCCTAACACTTAGCCAAATTGTTCCGCATATATATCTGAAAGGAAAAATCATTGCTTCATATGGTGTTAGAAAACTCAGACTTTCCCACTTGTTATCCAAAATTTAATCTTTCTAAAAATCAATAGTATTTTTTTACTTTGTAAAAAGGTCTGCACCTTTTCTAGAAATGGGGTAACTAAGTCATGTGCTAAGAAAGTTGAGAGTCATGAATTCTTGTCCTATTTTCGGCTAAAGTTAAAACAATGTATCAAAATGCTTAACATCTAGTCTGATGGATTACCACATTAGTTGGGATGAAACTTTTAAAATTGTATCTAATTCTAAAAGTTATTTCATCCCAGTTTTATGCACCCTGCATTTTGGTGGTTTCAGATATCTTTTTATGTGACTCAATGAGTTTAGAATGTGTTGGACAGGGAGGTAAGCACGATTTTTTGTGTTATAGAGGTTGCGCCTCTGATTTTTCTCATGCTGGGATTTCTCTGATTTTATCACGCTGGAAGAGTAGTGGCTTGCAATCTACATCCACATGAATATTTTTAAACATTTGTGGAAATTACAAGCACATAATTTTTTTCTAATTATTTTATTTTATTAGTCAATTGATTAATATTAAAGTGGTTTGAGTCAGCAGCAACTGATTGACTCCTATTAGTAATTCAGTTGCAATAAGAAATGAATACTTATTTTCTTCAATAAATTTCATCTTATGCATTTATTTTTTTAAAAGAGTTAATTATTTATGCATACAAGAACTAGGGTGCAGGCCAGAGGTGTGGGGGATGAGAGGATTCACCAGAGAAAAAGTGAGGATCAGAACAGGCAGATTGACTGAAATACACTCTTGAGGGGAGCAGTGGGAGAGACAGGAGAGGTCTGCTGTGCCATGTGGGTCACCTCCCTGGACGGGAATCGAATTCATGCCACAGTGGCTGGTGATAGCTTCTATCATTAACCCCTCGCCACAAGGGGGGCCCTCCTCTTAAGCATTTATAACTTCATATATGACTGAATCTTGTTCAATGTTATAATTAGTCAATCCCCACTAAACCTTTAACATTGGACATAGTATCAATTATCCATGTGATGCTCTACATTTCCTAAATTTTTGAGATTAGCTTGCAGTTAATTTGGGGCAGGGTCATAGTACTGATATCAGTGGATGTGAGTGGAAATGAAATCTACTTCCAGGCCTGGATTTAAAAATAAAAACATTCCTTTTGACCTTCCAGTTTCCTCTTCTCTTGCCATGGTGCCTTAGTTATGCATGTTGTGCAAAACAATTCTACAGAACTTAATGGCTTAGACAGTCTTATTCTGTGGGTTAGAAATCTAGGTATAACTTAGGTGTGCTCCTTAGGTGTGTGCCTCTGAATCAGTCTCTCAGAAGGTTATATTTAGGTGTCCCATGGTCTGCATTAAAGGCTTGACTGAGGGAGGATCAGCTTCCAAGTCCATTCATGTGCTTGTTAGCCAGACTCAGGGCATCACTGAACCTTTGCTGGAGGTGTCAGTTTTTTGTTCTGGGGACCTCTCCATAGGGCCACTCTCATCATAACAGCTTACATTTCGCAGAGTGAGAACACCCAAGGGTGGGAGAAGGAGATGAGCAACATAGAAGTTATAGTCTTTTAATGAACTAATCTCATAAATGACATCCCATTACTTTTTCACATCGTATTCATTAGAAGTAAACACGGAGATCCAGCCCACACTCAAAGGAAGGGGATTACAGAATGGCATGGCTATGTTGAGACAGAGATCATCATATCTATTCTAGAGGCGTTCCACCACACATGGTGACCCTAAAAGTCATGTGTTCCAGAGGGTATATCTTCAAGATGGAGTCAACCTTAGGGAAGCACCACGTTCCTTCCACAAGGAAACTAACTCCAGAAAAAGAAACCCTGAACTCCTTTGAAGTCCCTCCTGCAAAGGAGTACCTGGAAGACTATTCAAAATGGCATACACTTACTGAGAAGATAGGAGACATTTTCACTTGAATAAGTCTAAAGAGCATTTCTTTTGAGCATGTTGTCCTACACATAAAAACAGAGCATCGGGGCCACCCCAGTGGCACAGCTGGTTGAGCGCAGTGCTGTGAAGCTGTCCGCAGCCTGTGCAGTGAGGTTTCGATCCCCGCCAGCCAGGGAGATTCCCACATGTCACAGCAGACCTCTCCTGTCTCGCCCGCTGCTCCCCTCAGCAATGTCTTCAGTCCATCTGCCTGTTCTGCTCCCTGCTCTGTCTCTGGTGAATCCTCTCACCTTTCCACGCCTCTGGCCTGTACCCCTGTACTTGTATAAATAAATACATCTTTATAAAAAGGAAAAAGAAAACAGAGCATCTTCCCCTAAAACGTCTTTATTAAAAGAATAAGAAAGATAAGTGAACACACAAGGTGAAGCGTCTGACATATACTAATGTTTAATACATTATATTCTAGATTAAGGTGGCAGCGTAGGAGGCCTGTGGACCACCCTTGTACAAGCTATACCACTGAATACACAGCAGCGCATGGAGCAATTCTTTCTGAGAGAAACTCAGAAACTAGCTGAGTATCTCTTGCACATCAGATGACTCAAGACTCACATGTCATTCTTTGATTTTCATTTGATTTCTTTTTGTTTGACCCATTGGTTGTTCAGGAACATCTTATTTAAATGCCACATATTAAATCAGATTGCAAATACTTGTTTTTTTTTTTTTTAAGTTTAAGCCATGTACCAAATTTTTGGCCCAAATTGTATAGGATAAGTTAAACTTAAATTGTGTTCTATTAATCAATATGAGTGTGTTTTTGTGAGTAAAATTATGTTGTAAAATTTCAAAAAGAAAAAATAAACATATTTGTGAAACTCTTCTTTTGTAACTGATTTCTGGTTATATTTTTTATGATTGGAAAATATGTTTGGAATGATTACAGTCTTCTTAAATTTATTAGGACTTGTTTTGTGTCCTAACATAGGATCTATCCTAGAGAATGTTCCATGTGCACTTGAAAAGAACGTATATTCTGTTGTTGTTGGATAGAATGTTCAATGTATGTCTCTTAGGTCCATTTGGCATAATGTAAAAAAGGAACCTTGACAATCAACCTACTCCAAGCTCCTTTTAAATCTTGCAATTTTCCCAGCCACCATCTTTGTACTTAGTGGCTTAATTCAGGTGTGCCAAGACTCATAAGTATCCCAAAGGGGAGGATTACAGTCAGACAAAGGCACCAAAAATATAAAATGAAGAAAATATAATATTTTCAATAAATGATGCTGGGAAAATTAGACATCAAATGGAGAAGAATGAAACTGGACCTTTTACACATTCCACAAAAGTCAACTCAAGACAGATAAAATAATTGAATGCAAAACCTAAAATTATAAAGGCCTACCTAGAAGAAAAGTACAAGTAAGATCCTTGATCTTGGCAATGATTTTGGATTTGACACCAAAAGCAATAACAGAAGAGAGAGAGAGAAAAGAAAAAAGATAGAGAGAGAAAGAGGACATCAAACTAAAAAATGCAAAGGAAACCATCAAAGCAATGGAAATACAATCTATTAAATGGTAGAAAATATTTGCAAATAACATATCTAATAAGGGGTTACTATCTAACCTATACATGGAACTCATAAAACTCAATAGCAAACATACCAAATAATCTAATTAAGATGGGCAAAGGACCTGAAAGACATACAAATGACAAACAGAAAATGTGCTCAACATCACTAATCATCAGGGAAATGTAAATCAAAACCCCAAGGATATTTGACCTCATGCCTGTCAGGATATCAGTTATCAAAAAGACAAGATAACAAATGCTGGTCAGCATGTGAAGTAATGGGAAACCCTGTAAACTGTCTGTGGGAATTTAAGCTGGTGTAGTTACTATGGAAAACAGTGTGGAGGTTCCTAAAAAAATTAAAACTAGAACAATCATATCATCTAGCAATGCCACTTCTGGGTATGTAAACAAAGGTAATAAAATCATCATCTGGAAGATATGGCTGTGGTCCCATGTTCATTATATTATTCACAGTAGTCAATGTAAGAAATAACCTGTTTTTTCATAGATGAATTAATGAATTAAAAAATAAGTAGTGTGTGTGCATACATGTTTGTGTGTATTCAATGGAATAGTATTCATCGTTAAAAAGGAAATCCTCCCTTTGTGACAATATGGATGAACTGAAGCCAGACAGAAAAAGACAAGTACTGCTTATTATTATATATAGAGATAATTATATATATTATGTCATGTTATATATATATTATATATAATATATATGGAATCTAAAAAAAATGAAAATAGTGAACTCAGAAACAGACTGTAGAATGGTAGTTGCCAGGGGCTGGTGTATGTGGCCAATTGAGCGAGATTGGTAAAAGGGTAACATTTTCAATTTTAAGATGAATAAGTTCTAATGATCTAATGTATAGCATAGTGACTGCAACTGATAATACTGTATTGTATAATCAAAATTTGTTAGGAGAGTAGACCTATAGTATTGTCAAATACACAAAAACATAACAATGTGAGCTGATGTGTTAATTAAATGACAGTGGGAATATTTTCATAATGTATACATATATCAAATCACAACATTGTATACTTTAAATATATCATAATTGTATGTGTCAATTATACCTTAAGAACACTGAGACAATGGAAGCAGCCTGGATTCCCAAATTCTAGCAAGTTGGAAAGATGTGAAGGAAATCTTTCAGTCCACATCAGATTGCAATATAAGCAAGTAATAAATCCCTATTTCATTAAGTCCCTGAAATTTCAGGCTTCATTTGTTTCAGGAGCATTATGTGAGGTTACCCTGACTAATGCATCAGCTTTCATTTCCTGGCACCCTCGGTCTTTATTCTTTTACAAAACACTTTTTTTTTCAAGAGTCAGTTTCCATTTATATCATTAACAAGCTAGTATTATACTCTTGGTCTGTGTTTGCCCTTTTGTCAAGTGCTGAGGGGAGAAAGGGGCAACACGCTGTATTTCTTCTGTTAGATTAGAAAATCCTTCATGTATGGCTGGGATGTATTTATTCATTATTTCATTCAAAAATATTAACTTTATATGCATGGTCATTCATTTCACTCTACATTGATCATTTTATACCCTATAGTGATTTTCTTAGACTAGATGGAAAATTCATTTTATTTAATGAAGGCACTTAGAATTCAAGAAAATATTTTTTGAGTTACCTTCGTCCCTACCCTTATGTCCCTGTTTTACTTACCCATTACCCAGCCTTAAGGCATTGACTTGGATGACATTTTATTTGCAAGAAGCTTTTTGTGAAACCTACAAAACTGAACTGGGTCTCATTCAAGTTCCTCCAAAGTACACTGTGCTGCTGTTGTTGCCCTTACTACTCTCTATGGCAACTGCCTATTTGCTCCCTTTATGTTTTTAGAGTATAAACTACTGACTTAAAGCATTCTTGATTTCTCAGCATATGCAATCATTCTTTAAGAGAAGGTTAGGTGAATCAATAACAAAAATAGTGGAGTTTTTTAAGTTTTCTGGAAAAACCTTTGTTAGTATTTCAAAAGTGGGGACATTGAAACACCTACATCTGATCAGCTGATGACTTGTTTGGGTGCACCGTAGAAACATAATTTTTCTGATCATTGAAGTAAGTGAAGGGTTATCGGCCTATTGTCCAAGCAATAGTGGAAGCAGGTAGATCTTAGCTATTAATTGGCATTGTTTCAAAAGATGAAAACCAAAGCGGTATGACATGGAACACTGCAGTATCTCACCATGAAAGGAAGAAAGGAAAGAAAGGAGCGAAGAAAGAAAAACACAAAAGCGAAGATAAGAGGAAAAATGAGAGTAATTGCTAGTGAATGAATGTATTATTTCTAAATGTTTGTTCTGTGGATAAATAGATAGTAGATGAAGAAGAGCTTCTCTTCATAATAGTATGCAGCTAATGGATGAAGAAGGAATGATAGACTTGGGGCATCAGCATGTGAAAATATGAATTAGTTAATGGATCGACGTATTGATCATCAATAGCTGCTAACATCATGAAATGACATCTTACACTTTCTAATAAAAAACTCTACGGCACCTGTAAAGTAGTCTTGCCAAAAATTATCAAACCTGAAAATAATTATGCCTCTAGATTCAGCCACGAACTTACAGAAAATATAGATGTTAGAAGAACATGCTAAATAACACCAAGGATATGCAATCAGCAACATTCAAAGTGTGGGAAACTATAGCATCACTAGGCCAATTTATTTGATAAATTAATTATAAGAGGACAAAAAAGTAATGGAGAGATTATTAACATGTTGAAGGAGACTTAAGAAAAACATTGCATAGTAGCAGTATGTAGACTTTATATTAATTAAAATTAGTTGAAATATATATTTTGAAGGAGGTGAAAACTGAAACATTGACTGGATATTTGATAATATTACAGGGTTTTCAGGGTTTTACTGTGAGCATAATAGTATGGTGTGGTTGTGTCTGTGTGCTTATATTTTAGAGATACATATGGAACCACTGAGAGGTTTATTTATTTCAAAGTAAAATGGAGGAGGGAATTGGCTGGAGGTAGAGACATATAAAGATTGACCAAAAGTTGAAATAATTATTAAATTTAAGTGGTGGTAAATGAGAGTTTATTATAATATTTTTTCTTTATGTGTTTTCCATGACTGATGTAAAAAAAACACAAAATTACCTAAAATGTACTAAAATATACTTCAGAGAAAAATGGAGCATGGAACGGAAATTCGTAAATATGAGGACACTTAATGCTATAATAAAACTTTGTTATGAAAGTTACTATTGAAAATATACAGTTGCTAAAGCTACTGAAGGGAGGTCTTAGAACATGTGACTGTGAATGAACTAGAAAATTATGTCACTTAATCCCTTACCCCAACACTGTTGCTATTGGCTGGGAATCTGGAAAACTGACTTATAATGCTATTATACCTCCTCCCCTTGATATCTGTGTAAACCTAAGCAAACTACCCTCTACTCTATGCTATACAAATAATTGGAAGTTTCATTGATGGAATGAACCAGCCTCTAGTGAAATAAGTGTTTTCTTATTTTTCCTCCATCCCATGAAAAACTGGAAAAAATGTAACAAAAATTGGGTCATCAACAATTAAGCTGCAAACTTCCTAAAACCCAGGATTGTAACAACTTGATTCATTGCTTATTCTTGTCACAATGTCTGGTAAATTACAAACATACTAAAAGTTGTGAATGAATGAAAGGATATGGAGGATGGACAGATGGAGGGATGGATGACCAGTGTGTTCCATAGAACAGCCAGATTTTATCACCAAGCATCTCCATCAGAATTATATGGGGAACTTTTTAAATATTCAGATTCCTATGAGCCCCCGGTAGATAACTACTAAATAAGAAATTATGAGATCTAATCTCAGAAAAACGAATTTTAAGAAGCTCCCTAAGTCATTTTTGGTACACTCAAGTTTGAGAATGGCATAGACTTTTATTGTCCAGTGGAACTCCCCAGGGATGGGAATGGTCTATATGTGTACTGTTAAATTTGACAGCAACAAGCCACAAGCAGCTCTGGAGCGCTTGAAATGTGTCTAACCTGACTGAGTGTCGGGGCCCAGACCTGAGGCCCAGACCTGAACATCCGGGTTCTTGCCTGAAGCAGGTACTGAATGTTAGCTCCAGGGAAGGTTTCAAGTTTCCTATTGTGATGACTGAACCTTTCCCCCTGCTTGCTACTGTGGCTTGTTTGCATTGGTGGTCTCTCCTTGCTAGAGATAACGAGAGACCTCCTCCTCTGAACCCTATATAACATTGTACACATTCCTGAATAAATGAGACTGGCGATGATCCTGGCTTTGTCTCCACTCCTTGTGTACCCCTGTTCCATACCAAGCCCCTGCTTCCTCCCCCGGGTACCCCGTTGATCTGCCCGGCTGGTCCGGACATTTGGCGCCCAGCGTGGGGCCCGGGTACGAGGAAGAACTTACAGAGGGAGAAGACGCCCGAAAAGGAAGCTAGCTAGCTCAGGAGGAAGCCTTCTCGACGTGGGACCCTGCCGCACAGCAACAAGCCACAAGCAGCTCTGGAGCGCTTGAAATGTGTCTAACCTGACTGAGAATCTGCATTTTTTATTTTTTATTCTTAATTAATTTAAACTTACACATAAATTGTCGCTTGGGGCCAGTGACTGCCATGTCAGGCCACAAAGCCCTAGATTTTCAACACTCTTTCTTAAAACTAGAGTTTCCTTCAGTCATGCAAAAGGGGAGATCTGGAATATGGGGTTCTTAGAATCCTCCTCCCCAGGTTACCTTGAGCTTTCATTTGCTATTATGTTTCCTGTCCCCATGGAAGCCCATGGTCTTATGGGTGCAGCACCCAAGCAAGCTCCAATGAAAGAGAACGCCAAGTGCTTAGACTCATTTTCGAATGAATGGCACATGGCTAGCTTGATGGAATCATTATTTACCTGCCAAACAATTATGCTTTGAGTCTATTTTAGTGCCAGCTTCTCAAGGCATTCCCAGTACACTAACCAACTTATTATCTCATTAATCCTCATATTGACTTTATGAACAGGAAAAAAGACTCCAGTTATTAACCCCATTTCACACGTAGAAATACTGACTCTTAGAGGAAATGAGTAGCTCACTGAAGTGTCCCCAAACAGCTCCCTTATGGGATGTTATTTTTTTTTCTAGTACTTGTCATTCTCTGTAGGTAATTAAGGTTCCTACACTCAACAACACCTCAACAGTTCTTTAAAAACCAAATTGGGGCCTCCCCGGTGGCAGCGGTTGAGCACTGGGTTGCAAAGCTGCCCGCAGCCTCTGCAGTGCCGGTTTGATCCCCAGCCACTGGCGAGGGTCCCACATGGCGCGCAGACCTCTCCTGCTGCCCGCTGCTCCCCTCAGCAGTGTATTTCATCAGTCTGCCTGTTCTGTTCTCCCCTCTGGCTCTGGTGAATTCTCTCACCCTTCCCCGCTTCTGACTGTACCCAGTTCTTGCATAAATAAATAATTTTTTTTTTAATTAAAAAAAAAATTGCTTTCTTTGGCCAATTTGCTTTCTTTGACATCTGCCAATCCAAAGGGATAGAACTTGGATCCTGAGTGAATAAGACAAACCCAAACTGAACTCAGACAACCTAGAATTATATAGCATTTTATATGCCAAGGCCTCTCAGAGTTTCACAACACAACCCATAGACTACAAAGTTAATTACTTATAATTAACTAATTAATTGATCAACTTGTTTATTTAGCAGAGAGATATCTAAATAGGTGTAAAAACACGCATACTATTTACATTAGGGGAGGGAGGAAAGTTATAGGTGGGGTAGGAAGTGGAGATGGTAGATTCGAAATGGGATCATAAGAACCTCTCCCCAAATGTCACATTTCAGGTCATCCTCAGCTGATTTAACTTCATAGCAAGATTTATTCATGGGCCATCATCCTCAACTAGATGGAATGAGACAAAAGTATCCGCCATCCCTAAGTCAACGGCCTGAAATAGTAATTAACTACAAGTAGCCCAAGGAGACTCAAAAAATGCTGTCAAAGTCCAAAATTTACAAAGCCAGCTGCAGCTTCACTTTGCTTTTTATACAATGTCATTTGAATTTCCTATGCAAAGCTAAAGGCATGTAAAACAAACACCCTGGATGGGTTTGAGCAGGGGGAGGAGGGGAAACTCACACAGGCTCTTCACATTGTTTCATCCTGAGTTTTCTCTCCATGACAAGTAGGATGGACTTTTTCCTGCAGATGCAGTGGGGAGCAGGGCTGGGGAGGACAAGGTGATGAGTGCATGAAATTGGGATGGCATCCCCTGAGTTTAAAATGGAGAATACCAACAGGAAGAGAGGCCCTGGGTAGACTTTATTCACTTAATAGACTTTAAGTGCCTGAGGACACAGTACAAACTTGTATCACATTATCAGACAGGCCCCCTCACGGCATCAGTGTCGGCAGAGGCTCATGAATATGTAAATACTATATGTATCTTGGAAACATGCTTGACAAGAGAATAGCTAAAATGAACTGATTCTAGTTATAAGCCCATCAGCCTGCCATTCTTTATGTTTGAACAGGCAGGCTATTGCTAGGTGACAGATCATTAAGGCTATCTACTCAGTCAGCGGAAATGAAGAAATAATTTGTTCTTAATAACCTTCAGATGACCTCCCAGGCAAAAGGGAGTCTTTAAAGTGCTGTCTCTGCCGATACATGTCAGGCGGCGCGTGGGGTTCTTCTGGCCCCGAAGTCAGAGCAGGGCGGCTGGTGAAACAGATTAATAAACACCTACTGACAGGGACATATCGGGAAAAGATCTCATCACCTGCCATCATCAGGTTGATGAATAATTCAGAGCTCTCCATCAGAACCGGGAATTTCAGGCTGTGCTGTGCTACACTAGCGGGGAGGAGGGACGCTTGGAGGCACTGATTGCCAGGATTAAAAGGGGCCTATGAGAGATGCTGCTTTCCAGACTGTGGGGATTTGGTGGGGGTGGGGGGAGTAATGGAAAGGCCTGGAAAGAAGATTTGCCTCTTCAGAACTTGATCACTAGCTTCAGGGTAGAAGAACCAGCAGGAAGCTCCTCAAAATCCCAGGGACTTGTTCTCCCATCCCCACTACTGTTGAAAGAAGCCCACCCAGGACTCTGTTTCCTAACCTTGTTGGTGGGGACCAGTGAAGATAGGCCAGTCTCCTGAAGAGCTGCTCATTCCTGAGCACTTAATATTATTGCCTCCACTCCTGTTGTTTTCTTATCTAGAAGGAAATATTTGCTTTGTCAATGTAACTACTGTAGCAGCTTTTGACTTAGACAAGCTTCTATGGGGTCTCAGGATAGTATCTAGCTACCTGCTGTGTGACCCTCACCATGCTGCATGACTCTCTAGGACTTAATTTCCCAATTTGTAAAATGTACTCAGTATTACCTGACTCAGAAAATGAGGTTTAAAAAATCAGGTGTGCATGGAGGGATCCTAGCAGAGGTCTGGCACCAAGTAAATGCTAACTGTATTGGAGATAAATGGCTGCCTCCATCTACCCATCTGTGTCATCTGTGTCTTTCTAGAGACAAGGCAGGAAGCATAGCAGAGCCACATTTGGTCATTGGAGAAAAGCTAAATAAAGGAACTGTTTCTATAGGTGCTGGCAAAGATGAGCAAACCAATAAGGGATGGCGACAAGTCCCAGTATGAATTATAACAGTGATCTCTTATCACCCCACGATTTAAGGATTTGAGGAGGAGGAAATCAACCATTTCATGAGCGATTTGCCAACTGATAGAAGTCTTCCTTCCAAGGTCGCAGCCAACCATGGTGAGGTTAAGAGGTTTGGACCACAGGACAGCTATGCTCACCTGCACTCTCCTCCTGGCTAGGACAAAGGTCAAGGTGGGAAAGGAAGGGATTGAGTCTGGAGGGACAAATAGAAGAGATCCAGCACTTTATCTGTTCTGATGGCAATTCCCCACCTATGGTGCCTTCAAGGTGTGTGGAGTAAATTAAAAACAAAGCAAGAGAAAGGGTATATTTATGCATTTGAAGAACTTTAGAGTAGAGTAGAACTTTAGAGTAGAGTTGAGAGTGGGAGGAGAGGGGGAGAGAAAATTTGAATAGTATAATAGAATAAAGCACTTATTGATGAGTCAAAAAAATTTAGGACTTTGCACATGCTTTACTAAGCTACTTTGTCACTTGTTTCCATCACTCATAAAATGAAAATTTTTGGCTCCCCGATGTCACAGACTTTTTCTGGATTGGTGTAAATTACTTACTGCAGGAGAGTAGAGTACTCTGTCAATGCTCTCCCTTTCATGGTCTCTAAAGGAGGTACCATGGTACAAAGACTGCCATTCTTTGAAACTCAGAATCACATAACATCTCTTCCTAACTTGAACTTGATTTACAGTTCACTGTGCTATAACACTGTTGGTGAAAAGCATGCAGTATTTTGAGTCTAGACATTTCATGTGTTCAGCTCAATTTGAGCTTTACTGGACTTTATTTACTTTGGTCAATAGGTAGTAGGAAAGGTGATGTCCTGTTCTTAAGAGATAAGCCTTAAAAAGACACTGGTCTAAAAGATTGTAGATCTTTTTGAGAGTCAGTTAATTCTAATGAAACATCGTTTTAAAGACTCTTATTAAATGACTTAGAAATGAAGTACTTTTTTCAAAAACATTTGGCTTAAATATTAGAGTTGAAGTTAGAAGCATTTGGTAACTTGAAGGTTGAAAGGAAACAATAAGATTAGAGTAGGAGAAAAGTGAGAAAAACTGAAAAAATAGACGGAGGGAGGCTGGAGATTGAACAAGGATAGCGGGAGATGACCCTAACTAGGACGGAACAGGAAGACAGAAATTTCCATCCTTCTGGAAATTTCTTCTCTTTCATAAGTATTCTTAGTAGCTTTGGTTCAACTGTGTTTTGCACAGAGCCCTTAGAAAGGAGGAATGTGGCATGCTTGGGAAGGAAGCCTCCCAGGAGATCTCAGATGGCCATAAGTAATACACTCTTCAGTCATTTGAGCTAATAAGAAATTCATTCACTTACTCATTTATTAATTCATGTTTTCAAGAAATATTTATTAAGGACCTGTTAGATTCCAGGAAGTCTTTTGGAGATATATTCATAACCTACCCAAATATGAGAAGTCTTGAAATGTAAGTGTTAATGAAAAGTGGGTCAGCATGACAGGATTAGAAGAAAGAAGAAAATGTGGTTGGAGAATTATGGAATGTATATTTCTGAGATACATATTAGTCTTCTGGTTGAATACAACTCTCTCTTATCTAACAGCATTTGTTAATGGTGATTGGAAAGTTTATTCTATGTAGTACAGTACTAGAGATCTTAAGTGCATTATTTTGGTTAATCCTAACAAAACTGTTGTTCTATTTTACAATTTCTAGTCGCTTCAAATTCTTTCAAGCCTAATTCTATCTGACTGAAAAATACCATGTTTTCAACAACCATGTCATGTCTAGGATGTTCTGAGAAAAACAGCAAAGACTGTACAAAGCTAGGATACGCTGCAGTAACAAACAACCCACAATCTTACTGGGTTAAAACATTTCCCAGTCATGCCACATATCCTTCAGGAGAGATCTGGGGGCACTGCTTTGTGTTATTCTCTCTCTAAGGTGAAGCAGCTGGAGTAGTAATCATCTGTGGACCTGGTATTCTGGTAAAAGAAAAGAGACAGAACAGCAGCTTTCACACTGGTTCTTAAAGCGTCATCCAGAAGAGTACACATCACTTCTCTGTACATTTCATTGACCAGCTCAAATCACATGACTACACCTAACTACAGAGGATAGGCAGTGAACTCCTACAACAAACCAGGAAAAAACAGGAACGTTTGGTGAAAAGCACTAGTAACTACCACACCAAGGAATTCCTAGAACACAAGTCCCTCTCGCATTTTTTTAAATTTTCTGAGTTCTAATTCCTTCTAACTGAAATTTTATAAAGCTAGGTGTGCATTTTGATTCTGTTTATTTAGTGCTTCATTAAACTCTTTGTTACCCACAACTTAGTAACTGTGTGTGCTTTTTTTAAAAAAAAAGTCTCTTTCCAAATAAAAAGATAGAATGAGATGGATATAAACTATTCCTAATCCAGTCATGTCCCTCCTCTCTCTCAGAAGGTCTTAGCTGTATCTACCACCCAACTAAGAGAGGATAGTTCAGAAGGAAAAGGTGTGTTTACCTCAGGAAAGTGTGTCTTTATGACACTGATCTGCTCTGATGAATCCACTAATGTGAAATTTCTGACCCAATAGGCAGTGATTGCACAGCTCTGAGACTCCTCTCATTATTCATGAAATATGTGCCGTGTGGTGTCAGTGTTCTCCCTGCAGACTCGCTGCCAAGCAATTACTCATTTCCATCACTTAGCTTTTTATTATTATTTTTTTCCAGTGGGTGTCTATATATTCAGCACACTTCAAGAAGCAAAGCACAGTCCCAGAATGAAAATGATGCTTGTCTTGTTTGATTTTAAATAGAAAAGCACTTTTAAGTCCTTAAAAATTGATGTTGTTTTAAACTTTACAACAAGCAAGAGGGGAAACTGATAGCTGCAGAAATAAATGGAAAGCAATCAAGAGCATTTCCACTGTTGTATATATTTGCTACTCAAAAGCTGCTGGAAGGACTATCTTATATGCCCTGGTGTATTTCTCTGACTCCCCCCCAAGACCCCTTAAGAGGGAACAGTGAACCAGAAATGGTGACAGAGTTCTGGCTGCAGTCCTTTGCCAGAGGCAAGAGTAAACATGAGCAGTCACCCATGCTCGGCAAAGGGACAGGCCCCAGGAAGCATGCCCCCTTCTCATCATAATGTTTGCTTGTGATGTCCTTGCAGATATAAAGTCTAATGCAAAAAAAAAAAAAAAAAAGGATGGCTGATATAATCTGAACCGAGTACTTGAATCCTTCCTCACATCACAACAGAGGAATGTTCTAACTCCAGTATTTGTGCCAGATGAGTTTTAGAAGTGTTGAAACTTTATTAAGCAAAGTGTCCTTATTCCTAGGTTCCAAGTTCCCTATGTGGACAAAATCTTCTCATATTTTATATTCAATTATAATAATGGCCCCAGTTCCTTACACTTCCTGCATCTCTCCTTTCTGATGTGAATTTGCAGTCTTTCTCTGTCTCTTGAATATGAGCTGGTTTTATGACTTGCTCAGATGAAAGAATGTACAGAAATGATGGCCAGCCAGTTCTGAACCTACACCTCCAGCATGTTACACTTGATTGCTTGCACACCCTTGCTACTGCCGTGGGAGCATTCCTCAAGGTTGGCCTGCTAGAAGAAGAGAAATGGGGAGCAGTTCCAGGCTGCCTAATTGTCCTAACCACAGTCAGACAGAATAGTTGACAACCACCAGATGTAGGAGTGAGCCCAGCCAAGATCCCCAGAACCATCTAGACAATTTCTGGCTGACTGCAGACACATGAGCAGTAGACGCGTAAATGTCCTAGAGTTTAATAAAATGTCACAGGGGGTAATTAGGTAACCCTAGATGGTTTAGCCTACCACACACTCTGTGATATGGTATATGTATACACCACCATTGTATATGCAGTCCATTTTTTACCTGAAACTCGCTAAGTGACACGACTGTCTATGTCTATTATTTATTACTGTAAGGCTTTGTAACTGTTATAGAAGTCACTTAAATAACAATTTTTTATCCCACTGAGGTATTATGGCTTTCTTTTTTTCCCCCTCTCCCACATCCCATACTGACATACCTTATCTGCTTTAGTCTTTCACTTTTTTTTAGTTTTTTTTAAACTTTATTCTCCGTATTGTTATGAATTATGTATCACTGTACTGGACAATACGGTTAATACTGAGACAGGTGAATCTGAGAACTTTCTCTTAAGGAGCTCTCATTCTAAAACAGCAGCTCTCAATATTTTTTATCTTGACTTAGTAAATAGATGGCATTAATATGTACAAGACATTCTCAAGAGCAAACTTGGAGTTATGAACAATTCCTGGTGCATTTATTTGTTATCTACCCACATCTCTTACACCTAAGCAATTGCACTTGAATGGTAGTGAGTGAAAGCAGCATTAAAATGTTTGAAATATAGCATAGATGTCACCCTGAATCATTTGGATGTTGTTATTTTCCCTACCATTACTTATAAATGACTTACAACACACTTCACTGCTGATTGCTACAACCTGAGTTTGATGTCCCAGATGAGAACCACTGGCCTAGTGAAAAGAGAATGCTGACATCCAGGTATTAACTGCAATCCAAAGCAGATTGAAAGGAGGGCTTAGCAGAAATGGAAGCAATAGAGTGTGAGGGACTCAGAAAGGAACAACAGCATATTCTAACTGGGGCACATGGGGACACTTCCCTGAGGAGTTGACAACTGATCTAAACCCAGGGTTTTGACAGAGATTGAATCACTTCATTAGAAAGAGAGCACTCCTTTTCCCATCCCCTCCAAACGCAGATGTCTCCCAACCTTTTTGACTGGGCTCAGTGGAGGCTGAAATTTCAGTCAAAGCAAAGAAACTGCATGTTATTGCCATCCTTACTGAGACAGATGGCAGGAAGGTAACACCTCAGAATCTGGAAATCTGAGCCCAGCTTCCCTCACTGTTACTCTGTCTCCCCCAAAAGGATGCTCAAGGAGTCAGCCTCCCTCACATGCATTTCCAGTGAAGAAATTAGCCAGGTCAGGTCACAAGTTTTCCATCGTCTGGTTAACAGAGGATCTGGAACAATGTTTATTCCACTTCACTGAATGTTTGATGATCTTAGAGTCCCTCCAAACCTTGGCTTCAAAATCATGTTTTCTTTCGAGCTTTGCCTGCCAGAATGAAGGAAAGATTTTAGACACCTTCCCTCCCACTCTTGCTTTTGGGGACCAAATCACAGGAACCGAAGTTGTTCTTTACACAGATAGAGGTCTCGGAGATTCCAGAGGACACATTTTAAAGAAAAATTCTTTCGTTTTCTCCTCCCAGGCTATCCTAGCAAAGTTTGGTCTTCGGCTTTCTTTGCACTGCATGGCTCTTGCAAATGGTCTCCTGCTACGTGACAGCACAGGAGCAGGAGACCGCTCCCACTGAGAGTGAGCATCACAATGAGAGCAATAAAGTTCTACAAAACAACAGCGCACAAAGAAAGCTTGGCAAGGTGAGTTCTTTCATGTAGTTTGAAAAAGGGAGCTTCACTGGCCTGCCGAAAACATGTATGGAGCCTTTTCTCTCCTCTAGGAAAAGCACAGTGCTGACTTGAAGGTCTAAGAGCAACGTTAGGCCATCCTCTGCACTTAACAATTCTTTGAGAAACAGCTGCTAGAATGCTGCTCGGCCCTAATAGTCTTTTTTTTTTTTTTTTTTTTGCTTCTAGTTTTATTTTTTAAATAATTTATGTACATTTTACATCATTGTTCATTTTTGTACAGTGTTTGCTTTCTTTTCTCGGGTGTAGTCCCCATAGAATTCACACCACCAGTTCACTCATGTACCATCGCCATAGTCCCTGGTGCTCTTCCTGCCCTTGTTTTGGTCCCTCTCCTTTCCCCTCCCCTGCAGAATGTCTCTGGTTTATAGTTGCCTGTTTATTTTTGTTTTGTTATTATTTTTTTCTGTGATCCATTATTTGTTTCCCCCATATTCCTCCTGTAAGTGAAACCATACAATATTTTTATTTTTCCTTCTGATTTATTTCACTGAGCATAATCCCTTCCACCTCCATCCATGTTTCTGTGAATGGCATGAGTTTATCTTTTTTGATTGCTGAATAATATCCCATTGTGTATATATACCGCATCTTCTTGATCCAGTCATCTACTTTTGGGCATTTGGGTTGTTTCCAAATCTTACCTATTATAAATAGTGCTGCAATAAACAGGGGTGCAGGTATCCTCTTTAATTAATGTTTTTGTGTCCTTTGGGTAGATCCCTAATAGATGACAGGCTGCAATCCATAGACTTCCAGTACCTTGCTGCCATTATAGCACTCCACAGAGCGGCCCACCTGACCAGGAGCTCATGAACAGCAGGCTGTCTCACATACACTACCACAAAGTTGGGAGGCACAGCAGCGCTCCATCATCATGTGGGGATGCTGGATATGAGATTCTGTTGAGCCCATGGCCCAGGTTTTCATGGCTTCTATACTACTTATTGCACCCCCTCTTTTCTCTCAGCACACCCCTATGAATTCATTAGGGGGTTCTATCACCAATTGACCAAGAAATAAAAAGTTAAGGCTTATTTTAATGATTCTGCATGATGGCTATTGTACCTCAGTCCCACTTAAGAGAGTGTTCATAAAGACAGTGGTGAGGGAGTATCCAATGATGCTTATGAAGGCTTTGATTCCCTAACTGGATCCTGGTTGGTGAAAGGGGCTGGGGAAGGTGTGCAGTTCATTCATTTCATCCAGTTGAGGTTCATTAAGCTTCTCAGGGCATGGCTTTGATGTGTATCTTGTCCTTGGTCTCAACAAAGGAATTTCTATGTATAGAAAGGAAAGACTAAAAGAAAATACTCCTACTCCACATAAGGTTAAAACCTTTTTTGGTAGTCTCACTACATATGGTTTCCTTTTTTTTTCCCTACTGTTATATCATTTCCAAACTCTTATAATAAATATATTTGACCTATTGTTTGATTAGTAAAATAATTAAATTTTATTTTGAATAAAATGTGGGCATTTTAATAAGACACTTGGTATTTTATACATACACTAAGGCATCACACAAAGTCCATTTGTTGAATAGAGTTTAATTAAACAGTTTGCACCCAGTGTATGCCCATACAAGAGTACTAATTCAATAAACACCCTACCTTTCAGTAACTCAAGCAATAATTAAGGCAAATGGGTATGCTAGTAAGGTTCCTTTGACTACAAGAAGAAGCTTTCTAAGGCTCAAGGTGTAGTGGTTTGTTGTTAAAGACAAACAGACAAACAAAAACCACACTAAATGGCTGGAATTTTAAATTGGCCCGAATTTCAGAAAGGCACAGAATACCCTGCGGCCTGTGAAGCCTGGGTTCTAATTGAGATTCAGCTGGCTCTGAAACAGCTCTTGGGAACTTGGGGGAAAGTTATGGTTCTTCACTCAAATAATTTGTTAATTGATGTTCCAACTTCTCCCTGTCTTTTTCTCTGTGTGTGTGTTTGTGTGTGTGTTTCAGAAAACACATAGAATTATATAATTTACAAGAAAAAATTCAAAATCTATCTCATCCTTTATATACCAGAAGTATTTTATTATACAGACAATGGGGAGCTATAGTGGAGTTTGGAGCAGTTAAATTGAGTGTTCAAGTTTAAAGATGAGATTTATAATAAAACAGCAGAAAGAAGGTAAAAAGAAAGTCATTGAGGGATAGAGACCAACCAGGATGCTAGTGTGGTGAGAGATAATATGAACTGACTCAAGAAACTGGCAATAAGAATCAAAAATTATGCCAGAGAAGCTAGTGACAATATCACATCAACATGTTTAAAACCCACTTGTTTATCTTCAATGTAAAGCAACATTTTTATTGGAAAGGAGCAAAGAAAGGGTGGATTTGCTTTGTGCGAGATGTAAGGTGGGATTTACAATTCTATGGATTTGATAATCACAGCTTTCTTCTTATCTTATCTGTCTGACAAAGCAACCTGATGGTTCATGATTATATGAAAGGGAAGAGGGCTGTGCTGCTATTACAAATAGCTCTCACATCTCATTAGCTTAAAACCTCAAGGTCAATTCCTCCTTCATATTACAGATCCATCATGGGTCATCTGAGGATATTGCTCTGCCAAAGTCTTGCTCTAGAATCAGGCTGACAGAGCATCCACCCTACACCATTTACCTTTCACTGTGGCGGGGGAAAGAGAATGTGACCAATTGGATAGAAGCTTTTAAAGCATCTCTTTGGAGTGCAGCATTGCCTTTCATTGGCCAAAGTAAATCATGTGGCCCTGTCCAACTTCCAAGAAGTAAAGAGGTGCAGTCCACTGCATGCCCAGTTAGCACAAGAAATCTTTTTGCGAACAAGGTTAGCATCCACCCCACTGGTTATGGCTTTAATATTAGCAGTGTAATCTGGGCTGCCTGGAATCATGAACTACTCAGAGATCAGGAAAACAATTTACACTAAGAGTCCACATGCAGCAGCAAATAGTGATGATATTAATTCCCACAAGCTTTGTTAGGAAGCCCTAAGGTCTCAGTTATTTATAGTTTCAAACACCCAAGACATTTCCTGACAGATTATGGATGTGAAATACAGTAATAACCTTAGTAGAATTTCCGTTCTGGTTTCTGTCTTGTCAGGAATCTTCCCTGTGGTTTACCTGGGGCCTCCCAAACCATACACAGGGCTTGTTCTTCACCTTCTGCCCTGCTGAGCACAGTGACTATTAAGCAGCTGTCTTCTCCCACTGTGGGGAGGGCTGTGCGTCCACAAGGCGTTGTTAGTACAGCAGCATATGCTAGCTGAGCACTAAGGAAGTGGGCTGGATAGAAAACAGAGGGACTTAATTGAATTAGAAGAACACACACTGGATATTCCAATCTGCAATCTTCACAGTCCTCTGTTTGTAGAGAAAATCTGCTTCCATATGAACTGCTAGCATTTGGGATTTATTCTTTGAATTTTCTACTAAACCCAGTAGCCATCTCTTATCCCTTTGCATTTGCACAGACTACAAACCAAAGAAGATCTTTAGCAAGAGTCTACAGTCCTTGCAGAAATAAACAAAAGAAGGAACTCTTATTATTTTTTTACACTGATGTCTTGTTGGGTTCCCCTATAGTCCTGCTATAAGTGAAACCATCTGATATTTTTCTTTTTCCTCCTGGCTGATTTCACTGAGCATAATTCCTTCTTGTTCCATTCACATTGCTACAAATGGCATGAGTTTATCTTTTTTGATTGCTGAATAATATTCCATTGTGTATGTAGTCCACATCTTCTTGGCCCAGATTGATCCAGTCATCTAATTTTTGGGCATTTGGGTTGTTTCCAGGTTTTACCTATTGTAAACAGTGCTGCAATGAACATATGGGTACAGGTGTTCTTTTGAAGCTAGAAGGGAAGCATTGTCACTTGGGAAAACGGGTAACACTTTGACATGTACAGAAATGTTCACATTGGTTTCCTAAAACATGTATACAACCTCTCAATACCTGATATGTATGTGAATTGTCAATGGTGATTGTTGCCTTGCAATATTGTATAGTACAGAAATTGTTTCTGGAAAAAGTAGGGAGAAAAGGCCTCAATGGATTCCTATTGATGGAACTGTTGAGAGTAAAAATTTCCTACAAAGAACTGAATAGACCTGGAAATACATCTGATTTTTACTAAGTTTTCTTTGACATAATACTGGTAATTTTTTTTTTTTTTGCATTTTGTTCCGTATCCACAAAGTTTTCTTGTTTTGAGTGACCAGGATCTGCAGCAATGTTGCTTTTTTTTTCCAGCAAAGTTAACTTGTATTCACATTTTCTCTCCCCTTGATACCAACACAGCGTGAAAATAGTGGTAATAATTTTTTTTACTACTTATCTCAGAGTCTATTTTTGCATAATTTCCATAAGGATTTTGTCTGCTTAAACTAAAACAATTGCTCATGAGTTTCATTGTGTGGCTTTGAGTAGAATCTTCCAGGAAGTTGAAACAGAGCTGGACCAAGAAGAGGAGAACCTGTTGTTTTGTTTGTAGCCTCCAGAGACCTCCAAGGGAGGTGAGAAAGCTACCTCCATGGGCAGGACTGGACAACCCGGAAAAAGAAAAAGCCTTGGTTCCCTCGAGAAGAGGAAGCCCAGGTGGAATCTGATGAGACCAAATTTGTTCTTGAAGCATACATGGACCAGATGTCAAGAGTTTGCTCTGATCCTTTATGGAGTATTCCAACAAAGTGGCTAAAATTGCTGTTTAGTTATTCTGCCCTGTGATTTTATGCAAAAATAGGTATATGGCTTAAAAGTAGATTTGGTTTGCAAACTTTTGCTACACTATTGAAACAATTTGGGATCAAGGTTGGGAGAAACTTTTTTGCATAAGTTGAATCAATTTTAAAATTTTTCCTGTGATTTGATACATTTGCTGTTTTGTTTTGGCTAATGCCTCCAGATTTTTCTTTTGTTTTTGTTTGTTTGTTTGTTTGTTTTTGTTTTTGTTTTTTGGCTTGGACTGATAAACTATTTCCCAGGAATGAAGGACTTTTGCTTTCCACAATGGACAATTCCTGAAAAGACTGGTTTGCTTTCCCATGGGAACCCTGAGAAAAATTTTCATCTGAGACTGTACCCCAGCATCCATACATTTGATCTTCAACACCATGGAAATGATGGCAAAAAGTGAAGCTAACTCCATACAGGCTTTGTGGGTGCCACCCCGACTCTTTCAAGACACCAGGAACTACAAATCCCAGGAGGACCTAAGGGAAGAGTTAAGCAGCCATTTTCTCTGTTTGTAAATAAAAACCAGCCATGTTAGTCGGGTCGGGCACACTTGGCTCCTGCTCTTGGCCAGGCAGGTTTGGTCTCGGCAGGTCATGTGGGATTCCAGGTCGGCGGAACAGGTAGGACACATTTAAGAATTTATCTCCCTCTTTTCTCCCTGAGTTGTACATTTCCTCATTCCCCTTCCCTTGTAAATAAACCTTTTGTTGACCTTTAAAAAAACTAAAACATAAATATATAAATAGAAAACCTAAATAAGGGATCAGGAAAAAGACTAATAATAATAAAATAAAAATAAAAATCAACAAGCAACTATAAACCAGAGAGACACTGTGGGGGGCAGGGAGAAGGGAGTAAGATCAAAGCAAGTGTGATGAGATTTGTATGGGGACTACAACCAAGAAGAAAATGCATACATTGTACAAAAATGAAAAATGATGTAAAAAAAAAAATATAAAAATAAAAAAATAAAAATAAAAATGGTTAAATTAAAAAAAAAAACTTAAGAGTGCTAAGAATGAGTGAGAGCCTTGAGACAATCCCCACTCATGGCTCCACCTTCTTTGGCACCAGCCAGCCCTCTAGGCATGAGTTCTCAGACTTTCCTAATGATAAGAAGCAACCAAGTTGTTGTTTAAAATGCAGATGACCCAGGCTACCCAGAGGAAGATAGGAGTCAAAAGATTTGGAGAGAATCAAAAATCTGATTTTAGAAACACTTGAGATGAGTCTTCTCAGGCCAGTTTGGAAACACTGGCCAGTGTTTATTCCCTTCCACTTGCAATACTTGGATGTGTTCCAGCTTCATCAAATAAAACCTCAAGGCTGGAGAATGATACCATGAAACCCTTCTCGGGTATTCTCAACCCAATCTGTTCTCTCCTGTCATAAAATTTTTCTGCCTCAATGTATATAATATTTAGTGTACTTTCATATACCTTTATATAGTATTGGGCTGTTTTCTCCAGCTGTTTCACTCAACAGTATGTATGTTTAATTTCTCCCTCAAAGTATGAATTCCCTAAGGTCAAGCCTAGTGTCTCTACCTTATTTTGTTTTCCTTTCCCTCCTCACACAGCCATACCCTATCTATCTATCTATCTATCTATCTATCTATCTATCTATCTATCTATCTATCATCTATCCATCCATTCCCCATTAGAATATAAACTACATTACAGCATGGAGTTTACCTCCTCTACGGCATGTAGAACTATGCTAAGTGTATAGTAGGTACTCCAAATAAATGAGTGTTGATTTATGTGCCAAATTCCAAAGAAAGTTTTAAACAAGTCTGGGTCATTTAAACATTTCCAGTTTGCCATGTAATTCATAATTTTTTTAATCCACTCTTCCCCTACCCCAGTAAGAATAAAATGTATATGGCCAGTATACTTGTATGTAAGGATATTGATACCACTCTTTAAATTTGTTCAGCAAAACGATTGCTTAAGGTTTGTGGGTGGACATTCAGGCTAATGATAAAGCAAAACTATGCATCTAATCACAGCAGTCAGTCTAGCCACAGGAAACCATGACACACTAAAATTTCTTCACACTCTTGTGTAATGTCCATGAAATCTTAATGAATCGTAGAACTCAAAGTATTTCTCCTCCTCCAAACTGTCCTCAAATAGTGTAGGAATTATTAGCCCCTTGTTCCTGCTGAGAAACTGAAGCACCAGTTAAGTAACAAGTCCACTAAAGGAGCTATACCAGCTCATGCTTTAAGATAATACCTTACTTCATGGAAACTTGAGTTAAATTTGAGTAGTTTGCAATATTACTTTGCATTGCATCTAAATAACCACACCCCAACACAGTGCTGGTGGGGGCTTGGTTTTTATCTCATATGATGCAAGCCTGTATTTTCATTAAATTGTTTTCCTAGTTGCTCCTTTTATTTTCAAATGTAATCCTAGTTATCTCAAGAACACAAAATCCTAGTGTGAAATAGTTAATAACAGCTTTTAATGGTCATTACTCATAAAAATCTCAAGTGACTTTGGTGGGCATCTGGTGGTCATTAAGAGGATTGAATTTATCAGACAGTCATTTTGCTTAATTAGGTGGCTAACTGGCAGGGCCTTCTTACTGAAAAAGCATTAAAATCATCAGCAAAAACCTCAAGAAGTCCTTGATTGGACCATTTTGTCATTATTTACTATGTATCATTAAATTCCCTCTTGAGTTCATTCAGTTCCAGAATTCTACGCTAAGCTCACATAGCCAGCTAGCCAACTTAAAATGAGGACAAGTTAAATGAAAAGAACAAAATGAGCAATGCACTACTTGACGTAGACTAATTTATGCTTTGGTATGAGGCTTGCTTTAAGAATTATCAGTTACTTAGATCTATAAGTTTAAATTTTAGAACCAGGGTAGCCTAACAATTTTGGGAGATCCAATTAGTAAGTCTCAAGTCATCCTGAGGTAGAGGAGAGGCTTCACAGATTATAACAGATGTTTAATTGGATAAACACCAACTGTTCTTTCACTCGAAACTAACAAGCTACAATTCAGTAGTATGCCCATTTTTCAAATATATTAAAAAGAAAAAAATAGAATGTGATAATCTAGTCTCAAAGTTAAAAAAAAAGAATCATCTAAATTATTTTACAATGGATTAGCTCTAGATGAAATGAGCAAGGCAAATGATCAGTTTCAGTGAAAAATGTTAGAGCAAAAATCTGAAGTGCAATATTTCACTTCACCAACACTAGAGGTTCTGACATTTTAATAGGCAGTTCAAGCCTTTCTCTTCTTCTGATAATGTCCTTTTAGCTTATTCCTGGATAGCAAACTGAATGCTAGTCTTTGAATTCAAATATTCTTCAAGAATCCTGGGGATGCTGCCCACAGCTCAGAGATCTAACAACTCTATCAGGGAAGAAGAAACAGTAGTAATTGGGTCCCTTGAGCCTCTACTTGCAATAGTTAAGGAATGAAAAATAAACTGATTGAGTTGTGTGGCAAGGTAGCCAGACTTGGAAACACCATTAGAAAGAAATCAACCAGTGAAACAAGTAGAGTCAGCCCCAGGGTTCTCTGAATGCTCACAATAGCAATGAGTGTGTGTGCACACTCACTATTCAGGATGGAGAAATTCCAGGCAGAGTTTTCCAACCCACGAATGCTGGCTTACAGTGAAGAAAAATGCTATAGCCTACACCCATATTTTTTACCAAATCATAATAGCCAACTTTACTTTTTAATGGCTGATGATTTGATAACCAGATAGACTTCGACACAAGATAATCTTATTAATAGAAAATAAATCACACAATTCATGAGTGTTGATTCAGAATAGTTTCCGTCTTAGTCATTGATCAGTAGATCCTAACAGTTAGACCTAAGAGTTCTAGATTCTTAATAAAATTACCATCAACTACTTGAATATTTGGGCAAGTTGAAAGTTTTTGTCTTTAGTTTTCCTGATTTATAAAGTATGGGGGCGGTGAAATTCAGAGGAATTTATTACTGCAACATCTATTTTCTAATGAATGTAGTGTGTCACTACATCCAGAATGTAGTTTGCAACTACTAGTAAGTTTACTGCAGCAATAAGTGGATTTTTTGAAGTAAAATTTAGAGAAATTTGGTAGCAATGTCAAATACAAACCACAGGAAGGTAATTGTGGTATATGATAAAGAGAATAATAATAATTTAATAATATTAATAAATATAATTTAAATTAATAATTACAATTCATAATTAATAATAATTTACTGAGCACATTTTACAGACTCAGGTATCCAATGAGGGGTTTCATGGACATTATTGGTGTAATTAAGTCAACATACTATTCTTCAACACCTACATTGACTTTCACTACTATGCCTTCTTTTTAGGGGATCAGTTCACATCATGAGAAGTTGAACCTGTTTCCTCTGGCTTCCTCTTTCAGAGACTGGGAGAGGAGGGAACATGAAAATAATGACATTTCAAAGTATGTCCCAGGGTTTCAAAGATAATATAGTTCAGAAGTATCAATGAATCATTAAATAAGCCTGATAGACCTTAATTCAAGGAAAAGGAAGGATATTAAGCTGAGATAAAATGTCTTCCTAGAGAATCCAAGGTTGAGAGCTCAGAAAAGTGGAGTCAGAGGGTGCTCTAAGGAGCACATAGAGCCAGAGAGGGTGCCGAGTCCCACAGACAGACATGTATATGTCTTCCCACACTTACCTGAGCTGAAAGGTTCAAATTCTATAACAAATCAGTGGATGACAGATGCCAAACTTCGAAATTAGTGAGACTCAGCAGAAACTGAACCCAGATATAGATCTAACAAGAATATTAGCACCCCATGGAGTTCACAAAGACCTTGAAGAAGGCTTTGCTCTTCACACACAAGGAATAGGAACCTCACTCTCTTATTTTTAAATCTAAAAGTACAAGACTTCAAACAATCTCAAACTCTTTCATCCCCAAATCTTACAGCAAACCTACAAAGTACCAGTTGCCACCTCCATCTTACTTGTTTCTATTCCACAATGGTCTGAGTGAGAGACTAACCCTGAGACTGAGGAAGAAAAACAGAGTTTGGAGCTTTTAATTGTCTCTCATGATGCCAATACAAAACCATGATCTTGGGTGAATGCCATCTAGAGGGACTGGGAGGGAGGTTATACAATGGCAGTGCTTACCACTCATTTCCCCAATTGAGGAAGGTTAATAGAAGCAGAATATGGCCTCCCCTGGTGGTGCAGCGGTTGAGCACTGGGCTGCGAAGCTGCCCGCAGCCTCTGAAGCGCTGGTTCAGTCCCTGGCTGCCAGGCGAGGGTCCCACATGGCATGCAGACCTCTCCTGCCGCACCCGCTGCTCCCCTCATCAGTCTGCCTGTTCTGTTCCCTGCCCTGTCTCTGGTGAATTCTCTCACCCTCCTGCTCTTCTGACTGTAACCAGTGCTTGTATAAATAAATAAATCTTTTAAAAAAAATAGAAGCAGGATAACCTAGTCTATCTTTACCTAGATGGAAATTAGAGGGTGGGGTTTCAGATTACAATTTTAAAGGTTTTTCTTACTTCTGTTACTCCCTGACCTGAGCAACACAATTTTAATCTGTGGAAACTGGTTGAAGTCAGAGTATCTATAGCCTTTTTTTGCCAAGTCAGGATTCCCACAAGCACTGGAAATTGGAATTTGGGATTGATTATAAAACAAAAATGATAAGAAAGGAAATTCCCCCTCATATTTCTTTGGGATTTTTTTTTAACTGACTCTGCTTTTATACAATGTTGAAAAAAAAAAATTAACCCTCATAGAGGATTCATGACCCCACAAGATAAATTTTCCCTCCCACAGTATCAGCACTAAATGTCATCCTGGTGCCTCTAAATTTATTACCTATCACGTGGAGGATCAAAGCAAACCTTTCGATTAGTTCCTCAAGGTGGTTCTGCATTGTGTCAATTCTAGCATCAAAGTGTTGTGCTTATAGAACTCCTTTCTATGTACAGAGATAATAATGCTGACAGAATGGGGAAAGCTGTGTGTTGGAGCCTCACACATTTTTGTTCTTTCCTTTTCTTGGGAATATTTAGTCATAATTCAGGATGAATTCTACATCTTTGGCTTGGAATAAGACTAACCAGGCCACTATGAACTTAGAGGGGGTACATAGCACTGATGAATTTTATCTACTGAGTAATCTGCTTCTAACACCGAAGAACATCTGATGTGCAGAAATGATGAATAAAAACTGCATACTCATTTAAAAGTAAGCATAATGAAACCATTTTCATTTTTGTTAGGATTCTAGGAGAACAGATGAAATGAATATTTTTTTCTAACCATAAAACTATTGGAAGCTCACCACAGGAAATTTGAGAAGAAAAGTTTAAAAATTTTTAAAACATCTATTATTACAATAGATATATTTGGTATATTTTCTATGTGTTCTTAATATCCTTCAGATTGTGATTTGTATAGAATTAAGTATACTGATTTTAACATATCACTTAAAACAGTTATAAGGTTTCCTTAAAGATAATTTTAAGTGACAAAATAAATTCCTTATGGTGTAGGTAAACCTTGATTATATGCATCTCCTCCATTGAGTATTTAAAATTTAAAATATTTTTATTATGTAAAATGGTGATCCTACTTGAGGTAATGTTCACTGGTATCAACTGTAAAATCGAATATTTCTTTTAAACATTTTAATGTGATGAGAATAATTAATGTAGTTATAATGTTTCCTTAAAAAATGTTGGGGGAGCCTCCCCTAGTGGCTCAGCGGTTGAGCTCTGGGCTGCGAAGATGCCTGCAGCCTCTGCAGCGCCGGTTCGATCCACATGGTGCAACAGACCTCTCCTGTCTCGCCTGCTGCCCCCCTCAGCAGTGTATTTCATCAGTCTGTCTGTTCTTTTCCCTGCTCTGGCTCTGGTGAATTCTCTCACCCTCTAGCTCTTCTAACTGTACCCAGTGCTTGTATAAATAAATAAATCTTAAAAAAAATATATATTGGGAGGGGCCTCCCCGGTGGCACAGCAGGTTGAGTGCAGTGCTGTGATGCTGTCCACAGCCTCTGCAGTGTGGGTTCGATCCCGGCCAGTGAGAATCCCACATGGTGCGGCATACCTCTCTGTCTTGTCACCCTCCCACATCTCTGGCCTGTACTCCAGCTCTTGTATAAAAATAAATAAATCTTTAAAAAAAAAATGTTTGGAGGAAGCCTCCCTGTTGGTGCAAGGAGTTAGGCACAGCACAATGAAGCTATCTGCAGCCTCTGAAGCACAAGTTTGATCCCCAGCCAGCCAGGGAGCTACCCACATGGCGTGGCAGACCTCTCCTGTCTTGCCCGCTGCTCCCCTCAGCAGTGTATTTCAGTAGATCCTCATGTTCTGCTCCCCACTCTGTCTCTGGTGAATCGTCTCACCCCCCGCACCTCTGGTCTGTACCTCAGTGCTTGTATGCATAAATAAATAAATCTTAAAAACAATATTGGGAGGAAAGCAAGCGACCTTTTGACTATGTATGTTTCACATATGGCCCTGGTCAAAACAAGCAAAACAAAAACCATGTTTCTCTTGCTGTAAATAGTGGAGGTGGAGCAGGGTGAGAAAAGCCCCAGCTCCAACAGCTCACTGCTGTTCCCAACCTCTGAGCTCATAGTCTCTTTTTCCATTGTGTTCACGGGGGACAGCTGTGATGGTGAGGCCCTGGGAATTGTGCTTCTTTTTGCCTACCCAGTTCTTGTTGGGTTGCTGTGTCTTCTTGGGAAAGAGACTCCAACTGTCTTCATCCTGACAATGGTTCTCATAACTGTTATAATTTCTAGGACTTTGGGGGATGGTAGTTGATTTTGTTTTTTTCATATACTACAAAATCCTTTTTGGTTTTGTTTTTCTCTTCTCTTTTTTACTTACTTTTTTCATATACAACTCTTGGGTTGATGGTTTATTTCTCAGATGACCCTTCAGCATAACTTGAGGAGTTTATTTTACTTTCCCTCAGATCCTTTTGACAGTCTTGTAATGGATTAAATATGAAGGATGGTCTGTGCCTTGAACTGACTCCATCAGAATATCCTAAGTCTCCCTGAGTCACAAGAGGGGGCCTGGACCATTAAAATTTAGAAGTCCAGCAATTCCAAGGCATCGGGCCAAAAGCCTTGCCCTAGTGCTAATATGTTGTTCTGCTAATGTGTACCTCATGCCTAGTATTTCTTATTAATAAAGCACTGAACAAGGGGCAATTCAGTGTTTCCATTGCCAAAAGAGAACGTCTTTCTTAATTAATCAATGTAAATGGGCTTTTACTGGAAAATAGAAGGGAAGTATTTCTAGAACTCAGGATATAATGCTACATCAGGGAATACCATGCTCTTTTTATTTTAAAGTGGAATTTTTTTTTCTAATACCGGGATGTTGGGTCTGGACTGACTAAAAGAGTTCACAGACTATTGCAGAACAGGTGCTTTTTTGTAAACTCAGAACTTTTGTTTCCTGATTCACTTTTTCAGCAACTCATTTGCATTCAACATGAATTTTGATCAAGTAACTTATCTGGATGGAACATTTTATGAAACAAGAAATAACTTAAGTCAAACACACCTTTCTTATTTCTATTTGTCTTCCTCTCGTAGACTGATGCAATTAATCACTAAGCCAGGGAGTAATATAAATATTGATCAAAACAGGAACACCACAAGATCACTGCTTAACTTGGCTTCACTTCAACTTACTTCTCCTTAGTGTCTTTCCTGATACAAAGGTTAACTCTTATTTCATTTCTTCTTTCCTTTTTGCTTCAGTTTTTCTCTCAAGACAATCTAATTTAAAATTGATCCAATTGGATTGATCCAAAGCCACATTTTACCTCCAGTGTCACAAAATCTATTGTTTAGTGTAGACATTTATATACTACCTAAACCAAGGATCTGACTTAATTAAGGACAATCAGGAGAAATGAGTTTTTCAAAATATGGGTTGAGCCAGGCATTTGTGTCCTTTCTCTTAAACCCATTAAGGACAACTTTTAGAAGTGAGAAAAGCCAGAATGGAAATGTCTGCAGATGAGAAGTTCTTGGAGTATGCAACTTCTAGAAATGTGAATCAGATTAGCATCAGATTTTTCATCAGAATAAACAAATATTGACAAAGATGTGGAGAAAAAGGAACTCTCTTATACTCATGGTGGGAATGTGAACTGGTTCAACACTTATGGAAAACAGTATGGAAATTCTCAAAAGATTACAAGCCAGCAATTCCTA
Source organism: Talpa europaea (assembly GCF_964194135.1). Taxonomy (NCBI): domain Eukaryota; kingdom Metazoa; phylum Chordata; class Mammalia; order Eulipotyphla; family Talpidae; genus Talpa; species Talpa europaea. Next base: position 48,607,233 of record NC_140074.1, read on the forward strand.
CTCGGTGGTATCAACCCAAAGAATACAAAAAATACTAATTCAAAAGGAAACTTATACTCCCATTTTCATTGTAGCACCATTTACAATATTCAAAATATGGAAATGACCTAAATAACACAAAATAGATGATTGGATCAAAAAGATGTGGTATGTATGCACAGTGGAATACTACTCAGTGATCAAAAAGAATCACGCCCTTTGCAGCACCATGGATGGAGTTGGAAGGGATTGTAATAAAATAAGTCACAAGGAGAAAGACATATACAAGGTGGAGTCACTAATAAGTGGACTATAGAGAAATTAAACAAAGGGACATATAAACTCAAACTTAAGAGCTAACCTTTGAAAACAGATTATAGAACTAATGAATCCAGAGGGGTACAGAAGGAGCAGGAGAGTGAGCACGGCTCACAGTGGACTGAGTTGGTGGGCTATGAAAGCTTTGGTGGTGGGTGCACAATGGTAATGAGACTTGAAGTAGGGATCCTATCCTCCCAAAATACAAACAATGTCAACCCAATAGTACATCAATTTTAATTTTAAATAATGAATAAATAAATATTAATTAAATAAATTTTATTAATAACAGTTAAAACCAGTTCTTCAGTTGTATTAAACACAATTCCAGGTTTCAACAACTACACATTGCTAGTGCTACTGAGTAGAGCAACATCAGTTACAGAAATACCCATCTTCAGAGAAAGTTTTATTGGAAGCACTAGATAGGACAATAAAATGCTTCATTTTGAGGATGCATGCTTCTATGCAGTCTCCTCTTTGGATAAGCTTTAGCCATTACTTCAATACCTGTTTTCTTCCCCAAAGCTTGCAGTATAAATGAGAAACAGGTTTTTCAGCCTCCATTAATATATCTTCATTTTGGACTTACTTTTCAATGGAAAGCTTTCATGTATTACTTGACAGAAATCATAAAGTAAATCAAGTTGCTAGTTCTTCAGCTTCCCTTTACAATATTCCTCTTATTCAAATCTTTCTCTGTAGGCTCCTCTTCCCATGCCACATCCATTCCATGACTTTTCCCCTCAAGCGGATACTCCATGAAGCAGCCACCATATAACTTAAGATGCATGTTCTCATTATGTTGAAACTGATCTCTGTGTGTGTGTGTTGGCTTGAGGATTGGCACAAGCATGGGTGCTAAATGCAATATTTAATAAAGAGATGATTCAACAGTAATTGAGTTAGGTAAATTTAGTAACTGATTAGTAATGTAATTTTCTCTCATTAAAAATAAACTTTTGGGGTGCTTTAGGATCTCATACTTCCAGAATACACAAGAGGACTCCAAAGATGATATAAAATAAACTGAGTTCTTAAAAATTTTTATTTCTACAAGAATAAGTAATAAAACTTTTGGAATAAGAAGGAATGGGGAGAGTGTATTGATTTAAAGCTTTGCCATTGTTAAAGACAGTAGTTATAGTTACTGAGATAATAACATCACTAGTATTTGCATTGTTTTAACTGTAATATTAAATTTATTTTTCCCAGTAATGCTATGAGATAATAACTATTATTTTCCCATTTCACGGATTAGCAAATTCAAGGACTGAGAGGTTAAACAACTTTTTATAAGGTCACAAGACTATGTTAATGAGCCAGAGTTGTGATTCAAATCCAGCAGGCAGTCTCTGGAGTTTAATAGTAATGTGCTGGCTTGAGGAAGCCATCAGAAATTCAGAACACCAGCAGCTGGATTATATCCCACTATGGGCTTTGAATTTTTGCTATATCTATTTATCAGGAAATCAAAGTCAATTTCATCAGCAACTTATAATGCAGAAATTAGTAGTAAAATCTAATAACATTTATTCAAACATTTTTTTTTTAAGATTTATTTATTTATTTATTTATTTATTTATTTATACAAGCACTGGGTACAGTCAGAAGCGCTGGAGGGTGAGAGAATTCACCAGAGCCAGAGCAGGGAGCAGAGCAGGCAGAAGGACCGAGGTACACTGCTGAGGGGAGCAGCGGGTGGCAGGAGAGGTCTGCGCGCCATGTGGGACCCTCCTCCGGTGACCGGGGAGCAGGCCGGGGATTGATCTGGTGCTGCAGAGGCTGCGGGCAGCTTCGCAACCCAGCGCTCAACCGCTGCACCACCAGGGGAGGCCCTATTTAAACATCTTTATTAATCTAAATCTTGTCCTACATCCCCTTAAGTCTGTTCTACTACAAGAATTATGAATTGTTAATTATTTTCAAATAGTCTTACTTTTCTAAGATTAAAAAATGGACAGGATCATATGCAGTCCTAGTGTCCACTAAAATTGTGATTGTTAACCTTGGCGGCCCCATAGAATGATCTGGAAAGGTATAATAACTTTCTCTCCCTCTCCCTCTCTCTCTCCCAAATCCTATTCAAATTCTTCAGGTGGTTCCAATTCCAATGTATTACCAAGCTAGACCATGATTCCATTAACCTAGAATTGTTAAGAGAATTGCTGGTAATGTATCCAGAAGGAAGTAATAAGAATATATACTTTGGATTTTAACTTTTGTGACATTATGGTACAATGAGAATACTAAATATTTGGGCAGCATACTTGCAGGAAAGTGGTATAGACAGTTATCTGTTCACTTACATCTCCTTTCAGTGATATCTCACAGTCCAATGATTTACTGCTCAACAATTTCATATACATGAAAGACAAAATACCCACATATTTCATTAAGACATGTCATTTTAAACATCATTTATATAGGTTGTGTCCTCCACTGTAGCATTTCTCATAACCCGACTTAGCTCACATCCACCTTACAGAGGCCTCCATTCATGTTTTCATTTGAATGTGATGTGAACTAACTTCAGTCAATTTGGAACCAATTTGGTCTCTCACAATTGTCAGGTGCTTTTGATAAACATTGGTTACAGATATTCTTTAGAGGTAAGAGGGGTGTATTTAGAGATTTCCATCTTTTCCCCAATCCTTGTAACTGGGAAGTCCTACTCCAAATTTTGCCCAATGCATTTAAATTTTCTAGCAAAAGCACAAAAACAGTTATACTATTTGTGTCCGTGAACTCGGAAATCTCTCTTAGTTTCTGCAAGATTCTTTATCGTAAAATTCACTCCAAGGCAAACTGGGAATCAGAACCAACACTATCAGTCGTGACATTGGCAGACTCTCGACCGGATTCATGGTCAAACACAGCTTCTAAACCTAGAGGACACTGATAATTTGAATGGCAGACTACTTGGGCTGTTATAAACATGATGCATTATGTGGATTTTATGTATACTAATATAACCATGATATAGATTTTGATAAATGTATTAGAAATGCTTAATTATCCAATTCTTTGGAAGAGTTCCTCATTGGAGTACTTTACTAACTGCCAGTAGGACATAGATTAAAATTAATTAATATACACAATGCAGAGTGATCATATTAATGTTTGTATCATCGTGAATATCATCACTAAATTTTAAAAATTCACAAAATTTTGGCAATGTAATTTGGATGAAGTTCTTTCTATCCATCTTTGACATGACACATTTAAAACCATTCTGCAAATTAGCATTTGAACCTATTAACAAAAATGTATATTGTGTTTTTGCCCATTTCAACTCCAGCTCAGTAAAACTTGTGGATTTTTTTTGACCCAATAAACAATAATTGGTCATATTAACTACTCTTTATATTCAGCCATAGCTCACTGAGTATTCATTACCTAAAGACTAACTGCCACAGTTAGTTTACCAGCAGACTGAATAGAAAATAAAATGAGAAAAAAGAAAATAGCATTTACAAATAAACACATACATATAAAAACAAAGAAAACAGAGGCAAGGCCACAGCAGTCCTCATTTCTGTAAATGGCCATGAGACCTGAGTTGACAGCTATGGGTTCCTTTTTTTACGACACATTCCCCAATTCCTTTGCTCTCAGCCAAAACCTTTGCTGACCTGTTTTGTTTTGTTTGTTTTAACTAAACCAGAACTTCACAGTCCTGACAAAAGCAATATGGGAAAGGAAGTCACATCCAGATCCAGAAGATGTATCTCTTCCACTAAAGATCAATCTCTGTACCTTCTGTGATGGAAGAAGTCTACTGTAATCAGCGTGGCACCCAAGTCATTGGAAAATGGTGCTACATCCGTGAATCAATGTCCTTCACTGCCTTTGTCAAATTTATTACTCAGCACTGCATGAGCCAGGTGACCATTGGCAAAGGTAAGTCCATGTTTGTGAGCTCAGGCATATCCTGCACTGGTTGCCATTTGGTGGACATTCATATAGAGCACAAATATTGTCACAATCTGCCGATTTTGTAAGGTCCTGACTCCACAAGTCAGGTTTTTGCTTATCGTAGAGAGAGTATTCATCTTATATAGATGCAGCAATGCTGTAATAGACTGCTCATCTAGTTTTGTTTCTAGAAACCCTGTTAATTACCCACTACAAAATAATCTCTACAGGTTAAGAAATTATTATTGCTTATTGTTACTGATAAAGTCCAATTCATTGCTTATTATACTTATCTTTTTTGGCACTGACCTCAGTGAAAGTCCTCATGACTGTTATTTTGAACACTCTGTTGGATTAAATCAATGATCTTCCTTATTCTTTTGCTTGGAACTTATTACTCTATTTCATTTTCCTTTTCTCTCTGTTTTGGTTTCTGTATAAAGATAGAACAGTCACTTCTGCCAATCTGGCAGACAAACCATGTAGGAGATGAAGCTCAAAAACTGACTGAGCAAGTTCCTGGTTGTCTCTCAAACTTTTGCATTATCAAAGGTGTGGCCTTTTTTCTTACTAACTCCCAGTAATGAGGGTGTGCTCAAGGCTGTCAGTGTTCCAAAGGAAAAGCTTACAGTCAGCACCTAGAGGCTTGCTGATTAGAAGCTGCATCCTCTGACAGCAGTTTGGAGGGGGGGCGGGTATAAAGTCAAATCCCTTCCAAGGAAAGATGGGAAAAGAGACATTTTTGTTTGTTTGTTGCCTGTTGTCTCTGCACTGAGTCCTGGGAGACAGCAACAGCCAGGTTTGTGTGCCCCTTAAAAACTGGTTCTTTGTTGCTATAGTGCAGTGGGCATGTAATTGCAAGCCGCATTTGCTTTCAGAACTGAGTGATTTGGGTGCCTATCCCTCAGGCCATAGCCTTAAAAGTTGAGACACTAGAAATTGTTGTCCAAAGACTTAGCTCCTTGGGGAGAAGCTGGGAGATGGGAATTCACTCCTGATTGTGCAGTATTATGTCCTCAAGTGGGTTTTATGACAAGAGTTTGTCAGCCTTTTATACCTGTCTTGATGTGGGTATTTTCTGTTGCCCTCCATGTAGGAGTCACTCCACTCATTTCTGAATTTCTCTCAAGAGAATTGCTTTTTGTAACTGTATTCAGTATTATGCATACAAAGAGGAAAATTCCAGAACCTCCTTTGTCACTTTGTAGTCAATCCCTCAGGTTATATCAAACACTTAAAATTGCTAGAAATTTAATAAACAATAATTGAGAGCTTATCACTGATGCAAAAATTAATATCAAATATTAGTTGTAAGGACACGTATTGTGTCCTATGATCTTGGTGACTCTCCAAAAGCATAGGTGCCATCCTTCCCATTTTAGAGATAAGAAAACTGAGGTCCAGGAAGGACAGATGATTTGTCCAGGTTAGTAAGTCACAGAATATAATTGAAATACTGGTTATTTGTTATTTTTTCCTTTCTTTCCTTTGTTTTTTTTTTTACTTCAAAAGTCTAAGAATATAACACATGAAAATATAATTTTTTTCACAATATTTATGGCCCCCTTTCTTCCATGTAGTTTGCTAATTGTAACAGGCTCAGCTTCAATTTGCCATATGACACTTAATTGAAAATGAGTGGATAATCCAGCCCTCTAAAAGGTCAATCATGTAGAGACAAAAATAGGTCAAGTTAATAATTTAACATAATACAAGATTTACTGCCTTTTTAATTTTCTTTGCATTTATAGTAGCCTTTCATGAGCAGTGGTCCTGGCTTTGAGAACTGCAAAAATCTTGCCCTTAAAGTTGTTCGCTAAAGTAAACCACTGTAGAACTCTGAAGTTATCTGCTTTTCTAGGAAAATGCTAATTAAATTTGATAGTACTATTAAAATGATATTAGTTGAAACATTGCAGTCAAATATGATGCCAGCATACAATAAAAAATATTAATGAAACATGTTTTTGTGAGGTTCCCCCCTTTTTTGGATTATATAATGTTGGGCTAAAAAGACTTGTGACTTAGAACTTAAAAAAAGTTTTTCCAGCAATAGACACCTTAAAGGCATAAACTGGAAACCAAGTACTTTGAATGGCCACTACCAGCTCTCTCATATCTTTTCTCAGTCCCCAAACACACACTTCCACACAATCCTCAGACTTTGAAAAATAGTTTTCAGATCATTAACTAGTTCAGCCCCCTTTTCTCAGATGTGTCCAGGGATGTCAGAGTCTGAAATCACAGTTTTTCACAGACAGAAGCAGGCACTGGGTGTAGTAATGCTTAATACCTGTTCTTTATACTACTCCTCAGTGATCGCTTCAGCCAGTTCCTCTTAGATAGAGGAGAAAGCAACATTTAGGGGCAACATTTCAGCATTTTCAAGTCACTCACTTTGAGGAAAAACTACAGAATGTCTCTCCCTGGAAAATGAAAGCTGTTGACTAGACACACATTCACTCAGGAAGAGAAAGGAGCTACATACACTTTAGAACTTACACTTGCTCTCCCCTTTCACCACTCTTCCTCTACCTGCTGCTTGTTTAGATACAGTTTAGTTGAAACTTCAATATTCTTGCTTCACTAAAGACTCCACCTATTTGAATTGGGAGATGATTCCAACAAATTTGTGACTCAGTTTTAAATATCAGTCTTATTGAAGAATAGGTTGCTTGCAGTAAACTGGGTACATTTCAAATATAAAATTACTGAGCTTTGCCAATCACACATACATAAAATTGCACATACTATTTTAACAATTACACATTATTTTGATAAAGAACATTTGCATCACAGCCAAATAATTCCTCAGACTCCTTTGCAAGGAGTTCATCCAAGCCCCGCAATGTGTGGTCTGTTCTTTGTCACTACAGATTTACTTACAATTCCTAGATTTTTATGTACTCTGAAATATTTTGTGCCTGACTTTTCCCACCCATGTTAATCGTTCTCTTTTTCCCCACTGAGTAATAGTCCATTGTATGAATATATCACATTTGACTTATCCACTCTCCTGTTCATGGCCACTTGGTTTGAGATCAAAGAATAAAGCTGCCCTGCTCATTAACATATGAGTATTTTGTGGACAAATGTTGCATTCCTTTTCTGTAAATACCTAGGAGTAAAATGCTTGGATTGTGTGGCAAATGAGTCATTATTTTTTAAAAATTTCAAATATTTTCCCAAGTGCTTTTCCATTTTATGGACACAACAGTGGGATATGAACATTTCAGCTATTCAGCATGTTTGACAAAACCTGGTACTATTGGTATTTTTAATTTCAATAAGTTTAGTGGGATTGTATGGGTATCTTATGATCTTAATTATCATTTGCCCAATGATTAATAATGTTGAGTATCTTTTCAGAGATGTATTTGTAAGTCATTTGTATATGTACTTTTTTGAAGTTCTGTTAAAATCTATTATTGGGTTAATTGACTTCCTATTACTGAACTGCAAGTATTCTTTATAAATTCAGGATACCAAGCTTGTTTTTTGGTATATATTTTGTGAATATTTTCTCCCAGTTCTGACAGTTTACCTCATGGAAACATTAATTGTCTCTTTAACCCAGTTTTAGGCATATTACAGAGTTGGTAAAGAAAAATAGTTAACAATATTCTTCTTTAATTAAATTTAAAAATATATATTATTTGCTTTTTGTCTTCTCCTTAGTCCAAACTGTAAACGCTGTACTTCACAGTCTGATTCCTCTTATTTAAAAATTGGTGCCTTACAGTTAAGGCATAAGACTTGTCTTGACACTAGTATCCTTGCTATCTTAATGTCTAGTTTAACACACACACACACACACACACAAAATGCAATTAAATGACCCCAAGCCATAATTGCCTATTAATTATTTGCCTTCTTATGTAAACAAATCTTTTACCAATTGTGGAAATACCTGCTTAACAATAGTCTTGCCATTGGCTCACAAAATAAGGATGAACAATTACTAGAAAAACAAAGTAGATTCCATTCATTCCCAGCCTGAGGATCTGAGCATTGAGATTGAACTCAGAAGAGCTTTTACAACCAACTGATATAGTCCTGGAAATGGAGTTTTCCACTGGTAATGCCAAGAGACCCTTGAGTACAGATGCAGGCACTGTGGAGATAAACATCTGACATTTTCATTTGCAAGTATTCATGTTTCATTTTGGATAATGTTCCCCCTATTTACTTCTTCAGCAGCAATGCATCAAGTATCCTACAGTGTAATCCTTCTCTCAGCACTTATCAATGAACTATGAAATAGTATTAAATAGAATTAATTAGAAGTTTTAATGAATCATGTCTGTCCTCATTTATTATACAATGTAATTTTCAAGGAGTGATTAATTACAAGTTACAGATGAGTGAATGGTTAATGTAGTTTGTTAACCTTACTAAGGAGTGACTGTACACAGCAAGCTGCTGCTTCTCTGTTTATTAGTACATGGCTTTGTACCACCATCAGTTTAAGTGAATGGAAAGGTTTTAGTGACTTTGCAATTAATATGCACTGTCAGCTAATAATTCACTCCTTTATTTTCTTCCCTGTATGTCATTATGAGCACTGTTGAGATTCAAAAGTAGAATTCCAGCATCCTCACTTTGGAGTGATTCAATGCAGCTATTCATTTGCCCATATCACGTCCACCTGAGCTGCATGATTATTTTAAGTAGATCCCATTGAATACAAGTTCGCTTGTTTGAAATGAGACTCCCTGAATATTTCCTTGGAGAATATACCAATTTATCACATTATTACTATCATTATCTAAAAAGTGGTAGCTGGAAGCCCTTCATTTTCTATTTTCTTGTATGCACCTTTCAGGAACTGAGTAATGCCCAAGCTGATAAAAATGTAGTAGTTAAATACAAAGCAGTTTTGTGAACAGGAAGTTGAGACAGGCTCATGAGAATGCCAAAAGGGTTTTTGCTTTCCCAATAGACATACCTACAAAAGACCATGGCATCCTTGGGGATGAGTGGGCATCTTACAATACTTTTTAAAGGACTCATTGCTATGATTGTATGTAGGTAGAAAACCTTCATTGTGTGCCTCCATTTGCTTGTTGAAGTGTAGAGAACCAATATCTCAGTTTTGCTGTGCATCAGACCCTTGAGTTTTCTGCTCTGAGGATAGGGGAGTTTGATAGCTTTTTGGTGAGCCAGCTAATCTCATAGGAAAAACAACAAGTATCTATATTTCAGTAATATTAAATAATATCTAATACTTTTGTGTAGGTATTATATTATTAAATATAGAGGAAAAGCTCCATGAATGAATAAACTATGATTAAGGACTATTAACTGACTTACCCAGGACCCCACAAGCAGTTAGTAAATGAGCAAAACATTCATTAATTGATTAAATATTTATTGAACAGCTAATATGAAATACCTACTCCTGTTTTGTGGACTGGATAAGACAAAGTCCTTTCCATCATGGACCTGACATACTAGAAGGAAGAAATTAAATAAATAAATTAACAAATAAATAAATATAATGTCAGTCCTGTGAATAAAATAAGAAAGGAAAGTAGTTAGGGAGAAACTGGACATGAAATTTATTTTTAAACAAGGAGGTCAAGAAAAGACTCCTTAAAAAGATACCATATCAGAACAAAATTGACTGATGAAAGAGTCAATTAAAAGAGAACATTCCAGAGAAAGAGAATGGCAAATCCAAAGATCATGAGACTTTTGACTTATTTGAGGAAGAGCAAGGAGAGTGAAAACAGCAAAGAGAGATGAAGTTGGAGAAATAGACAAGGAAGAGTTCTTCCAGTGATTTCCCTTGGAAGTACAAGCAAAATCTGGATTGAAACTCAAAAGATAGTGGATGATAAAACTATTTTTCCAACCCAATTTTTCCTGAGAAATGAAAGATAATGTCCTGGAACATCAAATAGCATTTTAATTTCCATTGTTCATTATAAGGAAGAAAGGTAGAAAAAAAGAGTTTCCCTTAGAACCTAGAATTTGAAACCTTTGAACCTAGACTATGAAATTATGCTGGGAATGTGCTATCTTCATTGGGGGAATCAGCTTTCAGATGGGCAATGGTTTTGAAGTCAAGGACTATGCCTTATCTACTTTTTTATTCCATTGTGTGCACAAATCAATGTCTCCTGTTCCCAATCAGCACCCTCTCGGATGAACTGAATGGCCTCATATTTATTGCTCTATCCAGCTCATGTCTGAGGAATCCTGAGAGGAGATGCCATGGTATTTGAAATCACTGTAACAAAACATAAGGATCCAGAGAGCAGCCCACACTTAGCACTTGGCTTTACAGTGTATATACTATCGACTCAGATATCCAATTTGTCTCTGGTGGGGTATTGCTAATCCCTGAAGAAAGTGTATAATAATTCACTTATTTTGCAAAGCAAAATGTACATTTTCTGACCTACTGTCCCCAAGGAAAACTATGAGGACTGCTAAATGTTAATTTTCTAAGACAATCTAAGGAAAACTCAGTCCTACTTCCTCTCTACACAGACTCTGAGAGGCAATGAGCTCAGATAAAAGAGCACCACCATTTTGGGCTACAGCAGTAGGATCCACCCAAAAATTTCAATGCCATCAGCCACTGGCTCCTAAGAGTCAAAGCATGATTATTTTTAAATGATTTATTTTAAAGTGCATTCTTCTCTAATCACATAAGCTAGTATAGCAGAAGGAAAACAGCATTTTCTCCTACTATCTTAGATTCAGTGACTAGATCTGTGAGGTTTATTAATACCTTCATGTGGTGATACCTACATGAGGTATGTATGTATGTCCAACTTACTAATACAGTGGGAGGCAAATTGAATATATAAACACAGACATATGGAACAAGGTTCTGGCCTTTGCAAAGTTCTATTGCATCGTAGTTGACAAAACTAAAAAGGAAGAAAGAATTTTGAAAATCAAAAGATATCATGCAAATGCTAAACTGGTCAGTTTATAATTTAGTTTTAGTAGATTTTCTTTTTTAGAGTATTACCAGGTTCACAAGAAAATTGCGCAGAAAGTATATAGTTCCTGTATACTTCCAATATCCACATACACGCAACCTCCCCCACTATCAAAGTTCACACCAGAGTGAGAGGTTTGTTACCACTCTGGTGAACCTACCAGATAGATGAGCCTCCATTTTTACGTAATTATCACCCAAAGTCTGTAATTTACATTATGATTAACTTTTGGTGTTATACATTATAAGCTACATGTATCATTATTATAGTATCATGCAGAATAGTTTCACTGTCCTCAACATCCTCTGGGCTCCTCCTATTCACCCTTTCTCTCTTTGTCCCAGTCCCTCATAACTGCTGATCTTCTCACATTCTCCGCCTGAATATAAATTGTCAGCTTTAAATTTCATAAAGTCTAAAATTAAATCAAATATTAAAAAAAGTGTAAAATACAAATCATATTTTGAAGACTTACTATGAAGAAAAATAAGATGTCTCAATATTTTTTCATTGTGATTACATGTTAAAATGTTTGACTACATCTAATAAAATAAAATTAACTTTATCTACTTAATTTTACAATTTTACATGACTACAAAAATTTTTACATATGTGGCTTGCATTATTCCAAGACAGTGTTGCTTTAAGCTTCTGACAACTGAACTCCAGTAATATCAGTAACTGGGAAATCAAATATTTCCTAGATATCATGAGTAAATTGCCTTTCATTCTATATCATTAAATTAAAATTTAAGAAATTTTCCTGAATAAATATGATGAACTATTGACTAAAACGAAACTGTCACAGATCCATATGTGGCTTTAGCAGAGCAATATAAGGGAATTAAATATTTTAATCATAAACATATACCATAGTCCCTTTTTTTATATTATATCCATGGACCTTATAAATGCACAGTCCCCTGTGCCCATAATCATCGCCCTTGCCAGTCCCCTTAACTCTTACATATATGCCTTTCTCCATGTAGGCCTTTGTGCTAATGACAAATGCTAGAAAGTTCCCAAGAAAATGGAAGTATGCATATTGAACCAGCTTCTATTCATCCTGCGCTGACAGCCTTTTGCTTCTTTCAACCTCATCATGCATTATGGAGTCAGAGGGAAGGAGGGAGAAGAATGCCCTGCCAAGGATTTTCTGGAGAGAACAAGCTGGAGGTTACACACCTGCGCTCTCTTTTTTCTCAGCCCTTAGATTCACTGATGCTTAAAGGGGGAAATAGCACTTAAAAGTGCTGTATTGGTACTCATGCTCAATCCACAAGTCTCCTCTCGTCTGTGCTACTACAATGCTGGAGGGTAGAAGGAGAGGCAAGAACTGTCTTTAAAAGTGTTTTTTTCATGCACACTCAGCTCTCTTCCAACCTTGCACCCTGTATATGACATGCTGAGGACATGAAGGACACAAAGAAGTTTTGCCTGAATTCTGAATAATATACTATTGTTTCTACTCCAGCACACACTTTAGAGCAGCTCTAAATCAGATGATTTTCTAAGTAAGATGATTTTCATGAGCTATTTGAATTAACCTACAGTTAGTGAGTGGTACAGGGGTTTGGCCGCCCAGAAATGGAGAGCTAAGACATGTACCTCAGTTTTTGTAAGAGCTGAGAAGGATGATCGAGAAGTGACATTTAATTTCTGTCACCTCCTTACTTATCTGAATGGAAGGAGCCCATGGTTTTTTTTAACTTGCAGATCCTATTTTCAAGAAATGAAATGAAGGAATTGAAGAATTTTGAAGAACACTTGGAAGATGAGGTAAATGTATCTGGTTTTAAATTTCATCAAGTTAAGAACTCACTTCCTGTCAATCTGGTGCACCTAGATATTTCTCATGTCAAAATGGTGACTGTCCTGGAATCTTCTTATTCCATGCCTATGCTTTTTACCCACCTCTTCTTCCTTCATGTTTCAGTTTAAATGCCATTTTCTCAGGGAGATTGAGAATAGTATATTAACAGTTTTTTTTCTTTATTGAAGTAACTTTGATTCACAACATCATATAACATTTAGGAAAACAGGTTCACACCTCCTTAAATGGATGTCACCACATCACTCCTACAATCAAAGCTCTCAAACCCTTACCCTCGGTCGCTCGGTCCCCATCCCCCTTGGTTCCCACCGCACCTCCCTCCACCTTAGTAGCTTCATTTCTGCAGTCATATTTCTAGGGTTTGTTTTGATTTGATGTTGTCAATTGCTTTTTTTCGCTCTGTATTCCACATATGAGTGAAATCATCTAGTATTTGTTTTTCTCTTTCCGTTATATCCATCTTGTTATAAAGAGCAAGAGTTCATCTTTTGTTACAGCTGCCTGGTATTCCATTGTATATACCACATCTTCTTGGTCCACTGCTCTGAAAATGGGCATTTAGTACTGCTGCAATGAACATAGGCGTGCAGATGTTTCTTTGAATTAGTGATTTTACATTCCTCAGGTAGATATCTAGGTGTGGAATTGCTGGGTCATATGGTAAATCTATTTCTAATATTTTGAGATAACAACATACTGTTTTCCATAGGGGCTGGACCAGACTACATTCCCACCAAGAGTGTGTGAGAGTTGTTCTTTCTTCGCACACCTTGCCAGCATTTGTTGTTTGGGGATTTTGTTGTTGTTGTTAGAGCCATTCTTACTGGAGTGAGGTGGTAGCTCACTGTGGCTTTATCATTTCTGTATCTTCTTCTACCTGGGTCCTTAGTGCATTACTATGTTCAAGGTCACTGATTAGATCCTTCATTCCATTTTTTCTACTTCAATAACTTTCTCAAGATTTTTACCTCATTCTGTGAGCTCTTTACCTCTTAAATTTTTGTTCTTTCCTTATTTAAAACTTCATTTTCTACCTTCTACCTTTTGTTCTTTGATTATATTTCTGAGCTCATTAATTTATTTTTCTGAATTTTATTGTATCTCTGACTAGCTTTTTTGAGCTCTCTTGTATTTCTTTGACTTGCCTTTCTTTCTCTTGTATTATTTTGATTAGCCATTCTGAATTTTCTTCTATCTCTTTGAGATGCTTTATTACAGTAGTTCTGAACACTTTATTTGATAGAGAGTATAATATTCATCTTTTTCTGCTGGGAATCTGGAGAATTGTTCTCACCTGTTATATCATACTGTCTTGCATAACCATATCTCCATGTGTTAGAATTTTGTCTACCATTTGGCTATTAGTATTCTCCCTGTTTTACTACTTTTTTATTATCTGTAGTGGTTGTCATTTTATTTATTTATTTGTTTGTTTGTTTGTTTGCTCATTTATTTATTTTTGGCCTTCATAGACTCCTGTATGTACTTAGATCTGCTTTGTAGTTGTTGAGTCAGCAGGGTGAGAGGGAATTGGAGGGATCCAGATGTTAGTTTGAGTAAGTTGGGGAGGGGCTGGCTCCTGCTTTGCTCCTCCCCCCTGTGTCCCTCCTCTCTGTGCTTTTGGGTGACAGACTTGGCAGTCCCTGTGCTCTTAGTGTGCCTCACAACGTAAGCAACAGTAGCAGGGCAGGGCGGGGCGGGGAGAAGAAGGGAGTGCAATTCAGAATGACTTCTCTGCTGTTATCTTTACTGGGAACCTACATTGTGTGGAGCACCCCAGCTTCTCCACAAGATTTTCCCCTCTTTCAAAGGCATATGTGTCCACACAACCACCACTCTCTCTCCCTAGGACCCTTGGGTGAATGGACTTCCCTGCCACCAGTATCCCGAGCTCCATACTACACACCAATGTTTCCTCTCCCCACCTACCTTCTGCTCAGTACAGCATGAATCCCTCAAAGTCAACCCTGGTGAAGTCTGCACTGGTCTCTAATGAACACGTGATAATTAATTCTAATCCTATCAGAGAGACTATCTTTCCAAACAGTACCCCTCTGTTCCAAGAGCTGTAGCCTGTAGGAACCAGGCCCTTCAGTTGCCTCTACCAGGGACTGTCACATCTGCTTTAGCAGGGCCTGCTTTAGCAGGGCCTGCTTTAGAAGGGTCTGCTCCACTGCTTTCCAAGACCTCCTAGATCTGGGTTGCTTCCAGGACCCTCCTAGGGCTCACCAAGTGCTATGGGGGGGGGGGTTACCACCAGTGGGGCTGCTTTCAGAATCTGCCCTGGGCTTGCTAGATTGTCAAGGCTTACTGTGGTTCATCTGCCACCAGGATTTTCCCTGGAGCTTACTGAAATCTGTGGAGGCCCACTGTGATCAATCTGCTTCCAGGTCCCATCACAGAGTTTGCTGAGGTCTGCCAAAGGTTACTACGTAAGGCACTGCAAGTTCCACTCCGCCATTTGTAGGGTTCACAGGTGAGGCTGCTGGGACTCACCTTGTTTGCCTAGGTAGGCTACCTGGCTGACCTGTTCTGCTGCTTACTGAGGTCCCCCTCCTACTGATATTACTCCTAGCATGTGCTGTAATCATCTGCTTTTACTTCAGGAGTTATTGGCTTTGTTCAATTGCAATCCAGCTGTGATTCTGTACAGGACTTGAGCTCAGCACCTACATTCCATTGTCATCTTTTCCCACCTCACACATACTCAAATATAGTTATAGTTTCAAATGAAAATCAAAATAATGGCTGGAATTCTTTTTATTTCTTATAACCAATGAAAGTAGTAAGATGCTGAGAGAAAGTGATAAAGGTTTAATTATTTATAAATTCCCTGACTTTCAGATAACCTGAAGGTACCCCTTCATTATACTTGCAAATTATCCTACTTCTTCATAGCATAACACAAAATTATAATGATCTCTCTCAATGACTAGATAAAAAAGGAAAGAGACTGTCAGTTCATAACAAAAATAAGCTCTGTAAGGGAAAATATTGGTTTGGAATTTATTCCCAATACTAGTATATTTTCTGGCAAATAGTAGTTACTGAATAAAAAGTTATTGAGTAAATGAATAAATAAGAATGAAGAGGTTAATTTCATGTTCATCAATAATGCTTTACTAGAAAAAACATTTTGGGAAATAGACCACGAGACCATATATAGGGAATGATAGAAATCAATGCATGGAGTATCTTGCTCACTTTTTAATATAAAGTGCTTCAATATCAAAAGGCTATACTTGTTCTTTAATCAACCACTGAAATATGGTATTGTAATTGAGTTAGATTATACAGCAGGATGTAATAAAAAAAGTCTAAAGTGAGTAAGTCAATTGTGTATGTGTGAGCATACATGTGTGTACATGTGTGTGCATGTGTGTGTAGGATATGCTGTCAACATGAGAAGAAAAAAGAAGCAGAAATGATGAAAAGCCATTCTTTCTGTCTGAGTGTATCTTAGGGTGCTTTAAGTGACTATTCCTTTCTAAGACTTTCTAGGGGTTTTTTGAGCCATATCTGTGCTTCCTGGGGAAAAAAAAATCTCTCCTTAACCATTTGCTAACAACTAGACCTCAGCAGTCAATCATTTCTCACTTCGTATCCTTTCCTTCATAATTCCAAATATCATATTTTCCAGATGAAATGAAAAGGCTTTTGACACCATAATCATGTCATATTCATATTTACACTCTTCATGATACACAGTGTGACATGTTCCTCATAGTAAATATTAACATTTATTGATTAATGGCAATTAAAAGTTATCATTTTAACTCAATAAATCATGTTTCAAATTTAATTTTAATTTATTTTTTACTTTTCCTAAAGAAGTAACTTACTCTAAACACCCTTATATCTATTTTCCAATTCAATGACTATTACAAGAACATAGCATACAAATACGGGTGTCCTGTGTGGCCTTCCATATAGGAGCATCCTCAATATGTTGGTGTTCCAGGCCAATAACCTCATGACCTGATATATCAAATGACCCCACATGAGAACCTAATGCCAATAATAATAACAATGTTATAGAACTTTTGAGATTATCTCAATGATTATCCATGAAATGGTCAATTGTAGAATAATATAAAGTCAAAATTAAAATAAGCACTGGGACTCATTTTTGAAAACTCGTGAAAGCAGTAAGAGGCTGGGAAAAAGTGGAACTGTTTTATTTATTTTATTTATTTATTTTTAAAAGATTTATTTATTTATTTTTTAATTTAATTTATTTATACAAGCACTGGGTACAGTCAGAGCATGGGAGGGTGAGAGAATTCACTAGAGCCAGAGCGGGGAGCAGAGCAGGCAGAAGGACCGAAGTACACTGCTGAGGGGAGCAGCGGGCGGCAGGAGAGGTCTGCATGCCATGTGGGACCCTCCCGGGGAGCAGCCAGGGATCGAACTGGCGCTGCAGAGGCTGCAGGCAATTTCGCAACCCAGTGCTCAACCGCTGCACCACCGGGGAGGCCCTGGAACTGTTTTTATCATGTAAAAATCTAAAGAAATGGGGCCTCCCATGGTGGTGCAGTGGTTGAGAGCTGGGCCGCGAGGCTGCCCACGGCCTCTTCAACGCCGATTCGTTCCCCGGCCGCTGGCGAGGGTCCCACACACACACAAAAAAAATCTGAAGAATGCTTCTGTGATCCGGCTATTTATGGCCTTCTAGAATCACAGTATAATGTAATAATATAATCCCAGGGTTGTAAAGACCAGAAATGGTCATTTTTCCAATTATCCAAGCAGTGCTTCTTAGTTTTTTGCCAAAACACAGTGATAGTCAATCTGTATGGTTAAACATTCTCTTTCTCATATATAAAATATAGAGAAGCAAAATGAAGGAACACACAAAACTAAACCAAAACAAATCCTAGAAAACTGCAGAATTGGCAGGGATGGAGGGTGGGGGACAAATCTGTGAAGAGACCCAATGGTGGTGGGTGTAGGGAGGTGATACATCTGAGGAGGCCTGAACCTAAACCCCTAAATCATCTTCAGTGTTGTAAACCAAAGTTACAGCAATAAATGAACAACAATAAAAAAAGAGATTCATGGTGCCTATAAAATATTCTAACTTTTAGAAATATTCTCACTCTACTAAAGCAAAAAAATCTCTGTATAATTTGAGGGGGTTGATATGACCCATTAAGGCCTTCCAGAATGAATCCATATTCGCTTCCTGTTGGAGACTTTCAGATATTTGAAGAATCGTTTATTACTTATGAGTCTTCTCTTCACTCTTCAATGTGTAAGGGGGGTGAATCTCATTCCAGTACTGGAACCTACCCTAAAAAACCATATGCCCCTGCCTGTACTCCCATAATTATGTGCCATTTCTCTCTTCAGGAATCAGAATTTCTGTTACTTTGGATTAAGTTTTAGGGGAAACATGGAAAGTGCTGGAAAAAATCAAACATAAAGATTCTGGTAATAGAAGTCATGTAGGAGACAGAAATTCAAACATTTGTCCTTGGAAGGAAGTCCCAATCTGAAGCAATGATTTACAAGGTCAAAAATTTGGAACAAACTCAAGAAAACTTTTATATTTCTTTCACCCAATTACTGTGTCTGAAGGAAGGGTTAATTTTTAAGTCCTATATCAGTAGCCCTGAGTCCCTCTCTAGAGCTATGGATACATTTCGGACCTACAGCAGCATGAAGCAGGACAGACAAGCTTTGTTTACATTTTCTGTGTTTTTGTTTTTTCAATCTTTGCCATTTTAATAGCTTAACTTTTGTTCCCCTGATTTCATTACTCAGATGTGTGGTACCATGCCGCCTTTCTCATTTTTATTCTGCGTGGGTACAATTTTGACCTTCCGTGTCTGTTCCCCAGGCTTTCAGTGGCAATGACCCTGTCAGCCACATCACCTTTGCCCCCTCGCTAACTGACACTTTTGCAAATGTTCTGGGCCAAGGGTCTTATTAATAAGTTTCCTTCCATTATTTCATAAATAGCTGGATTTCATTAAACTAATCATATCACTTAAGGCAAAGGGATTTCTCACTGAAATATGAACAATATTTTGTATGCTCATAGAAAACTGAGCTTGAGTTTCATGCAAATCCATTTTTTTAAATTCAGCTCATATCATTATTCTTACTCTGAAGGTAATCAGTGTAAAAACTGCCAAAATCTTTACTTCCAAACTTCTGGCTTTCCAAAATTATGGTCCTCCATTGAGGACAATTTAAAGCAAAGAATTTAAATTAAGGGTATTTAGAGCTATTTAAATTTTAGAGTATTTGGAGCTAGATAGAGAAGGCAGATGATTGTATGGAAAAATAAGTTATTCCTTGGACTTAGTTTTTCTTATTTTGTTGGAAGCATCTCAGATATCTCTCAGAACTGAAAGGATTCAGGTCTTTAAAATGGGTAGGAAAGAACATGTGAGCATTTATAGAAGACTTGGACTAAACCAAAAGTTATAGTCAAATGGAAACGTGACATTGATGTCTTTCTTATTATGATTAAATTAAGCTCTAAATTTTTATTATTTCTAAGTCATCATCTATGTTCATGTCCATTTTATTACAACCTCAGTACTGGACAGTTGCTACATTCCAATATGGTTTAATATTTAAACTGGAGTAGGGTGGTGGTTATATCAAATTTAATTCAGCCAGGGTATGGGGAAAAGCAGAACTATCTCTGCCTATTCATAAGGAAAAAAATATGGTGATTTCAGAAACACATTTTTTTTAAAGATTTATTTATTTATGCATATAAGAACTGGGATACAGGCCAGAGGTATAGGGAGTGAGAGGATTCACCAGAGACAGAGTAGGGAACAGAACAGGCAGATGGACTTAAATACACTGCTGAGGGGAGCAGCAGGTGAGTCAGGAGGGGTCTGCTGTGCCATGTGGGTTGCTCCCTGGCCTGGGATTGAACTCATGCTGCAGTGGGTACGGACTGCTTTTAACTGGTAATGTGACAGTAGGCAATGCTGACCATCAAATATGCCATCCCAAATCTTAGATCTGCTTCTCAGAATATGGCTCAAAAAGTCTGCTTCCTTCCCTCTGGAGGAGCTTGTTAAAAGTGAATATGCATAAAACCATTCAGATACTCAGATATGTCTGAGAAAGATCCACTTAAAAAGAAAAAATCTTCAAGTGTGCAACATCGTGCAAAATTTCACTGCAAAACCCCAGACTTACAGCTCCCTTTATAGACTTAGTCATCTACTAAATCTTTCCTTTTTTATATTTTATTTCCAATATTTCAGGAGATGATTTATCCCCACTTCCCTCACATGCAAATGTCCCAAAGTCCCCATATAGGTTGCTATGCAGATAACAGTGCAGATGTCAGAGACTCACCTTAAAAGATCTCAGGATGCAATCCATCAAAAGGTACATGCTCCGGGCTTTAGATAGGGTGTTTTATTTCAGGCTGATGAAATCATACACTGTCATTCCTAATCCAGATTAGCATCACAAAGTCTTTGATGTATGCCTTCCTACTCTCATCTGAATGCATGTTCAAGTGTTTTCCACTTTGCAATCTGAAATCCCTCCTTTTCCATTGTGTCTCATTGTTCGCTTCATTCTGTTTCTTGCAAATAAAAAGAACAATTGATTGACTAAGTAAAGATCCCATAAAATAAACATTTATTGACTGATTTTTCACCATCAGCATTAAAATTCTGATTTGTGATTCAGCACTACTGCTTAAGAGTTACTTCTATCAGTTTCTAAGTTAGCATAATTCAGCATTTGCATTCCCAAGAATTCATGAAACATCCTGAAAAAACTTAACATGCATAGATATATGTGGTGTCTGAAATTATGCTTTTGCAGACTGATCAAAAACAGCTAATCTCTGCCACTTTCCAAATTCTTGTCATCCCACTTTGCAACTCAATATTTCCTCTACATATAAGTACTAAAGTCATAATCTGTTCAAAACTACCTGCCCACATCTGACACCAACATTTAGAGGACTTCTGTAAAATTAATACATTATCATAATTTATTTAAGTTCCAACCATACTGAAAATAAATGGAGGAGATGGCCCAGAAGGCCACTCACACATCAGCATGCTTTCTCCTTGTTTCTACTTGGGAAGTGGGGCAGAGGACTGTCATTTTTAACAGGGTAACCAAGACCCAGAACATCAGTTTATAAAATTTTTGAAGAACTCTATGTCACATCAGTCTTTAAAAAAGGCAATCCTGTCATTTGCAACACATCGATGAACCTGGAGGGTTATAATGATAAATTAGTTAGGGCAGACAAGTTAAGAAAATATTTCATTTTATTATTCCTCCACTGATGGACACTAAGGTTGTTTCTATACCTCAGCTATTGTGAATAATACTGCTGTGAATGTGGGAGTACAGAAATCCCTTCAAGATAATGAGCTTGCCAAAAATAGATGACTGGATCAAGAAGATGTGGTACATATACACCATGGACTATTACTCAGCATTCAAAAAAGATAAACACATGCAATTTGCAGCAACATGGATGTCGCTGGAAGGGATCATGCTCAGCGAAATAAGCCAGAAAGAAAAAGAAAAATACCGGATGGTCTCACTCATAGCAGGAATCTAGAAAACTTAAATAAGGGACCAGGAAAATGAATAACTATAAGAAAGTGAAAATCAAAATCAACAAACAACTATGAACCAGAGACACTCTATGTGGGTTGGGGGACGGGGAGGGGAGGGATTGGGGTCAAAATAAGGGGGTTGCAATTGTATGGGGAATATAAAAATAAAATTTATTTAAAATAAATAAATAAATAAAAGTAGGTGTTTATACAGGGGAAAAAAAAAAAGATAGTGAGCTTGTTTCCTTTACAGGTATAGCCAGATATACTCAAAGGTGAGATTGTTGAATTTTGGGCTATACGGGCTATGTCCCCACCAACAGTGTATAAGTATTCCTTTGTCTCCACATGCTTGCCATCATTTGCTCTCTTATCTTTTTGATGACAGGGGTTCTCCTGAGTTTGAGGTCATATCTACTTGTGATTTTGATTTGCACCTTCCTCATAATTAGTGATGTTGAACACATTTTCATGTACTTGCCAGTCATTTGTATGTCTTCTTGAGAAAAATGTTCAGGTTCTTTTCCCATTTTTGAATAAGATTATTATTATTTGTTGCTATTGTTGCTGTTTTTGCCTTTTAGTTATATGAGTTCCTTGTTTATTTTAGATATTGACCCTTATCAAATATGTTGCTTGCAAATCTTTTCTCCTAGTCCATAAATGACCTTTTTACCTTCGGTTTAATGTGGTCCTATTCATCTGTTTCTTCTTTTGTGGCTTATATGATACGTGCCATATCAAAAAATATCATTGCCAAAGCCAATGTCAATAATGTTTACCAATGTCTTAGCAGTTTTATGGCTTCTAGAATATGTACAACATCTTAATCCATTTTGAGTTGGTCTGTGTGTATGATGGTTCAATTTTATTGTTTTATCATAGAGGCCAAATTTCATTATTTTGTACATGGGTATCATTTTCCCAACATTATTTATTGAAAAGACTATCATTTCTCCATTGTGTGTTCATAGATCCATTTTCATAATTTAGTTGACCATATATGTGTGTATTTGTTTCTGGGATTTCTGTTCACCTCTATTGAGCTATATGTGTTTCTATGCTAGGACAATGTTGTTTTGATTACTATCATTTTGTAGTATAGTTTGAGCAGAGGCTATATTATGTCTCCAGCTTTATCCTTATTTATTAAGATTGCTTTGGCTATTTGGGATCTTCTGTGATTCCACATAAATTTTAGAACACTTTTGTTATTTCTGTGAAATATGTCATAATCCTACAGTGATAATAGACTAGTGATAGATCCTGAGAGAGTAGAAATTTGGATAGTTCGTGCCATTTCCTTCTTTTTGCACCACAAAAATAAGCAAATGTTTCACTTAGTAGTTATTTTTTGATAGATACTACTAATCATTTTTGTAAATTCTTTCTTTGTTCTCTCACACATTTTAAAGGAGGTACTATTTTTGCCCTATACATATGCAAAAATGGAGTCTTGGAGGGGTGTTAAGTATCTTATGCAAGGTCATCTAGCTGTTAAGTGCTGAGGCCAATATTTGAATTCATGCATTGCTGAATCCAGAGGTTGCATGCAAAATCCTTGAACAACATGACTTTTGAATACACCTTCCACCTCCACTTTTTAGATTATAGGTCTCATGTAGTTTATTTGATTCAGCTGCAGAAGTAAAACAGGGAGAAATGGAATGGACTGTTCATTTCCTGAAGTTGCCTTAGCAACCATCTGGAGTCAATACATCCTTTTTATCTCTTAATCTATGGATTTTAGAGGAGAAAGGCTAGCCCACAATCAGATTTTGAAACGGGTATAGAATATAGTCTATGCCAGATCTCAACAATGCGCCTCAGTTTCTATATGTGAAAAAATCATGAGAACCTTCTCGATTTAACTGGATACAGGGGTGGGTTGAGAGTTGAAATTGCAAAGTCATGATTGTTTATATTATGTCTCAGATTTCCCTGGATATCAGGTAGTCTTTGATTAGTGCCAGAAAGCAGCCAATGGGAGATTGAAATCTTTAATGAGTTTTAAAAATTGGGCTGTTTTATATTAACATTTAACCTATATGCTATTGAATTCTTGCCAAGAAATAGCAGGTAATGGTTTTACTTTGGTTTAGGGAGTTGTTCTATGATCAGTGCCCTGCGTGTAAGATGGTTTCAGACAGTCCATTCTAAAGGATCTTATATCACATTTCCTTAAGCCCCTACCATGATTCTGATTTTGGTTAAAATTCCTTGCCAAGTACCAAGCTTTCCTCTACCAGTAGAGAGCTTTCCTCTCACCAATACTTAACACCCTCCCACCCCACTTTGTACCATGTAGAATGACTTGTAAATCCCCAAAATTGCCTTGTGGGCCTGTATCTATACTAATCCTCTGTTCCCTCTCACAAGTGATCCCCAACTTGTTTGCCTGGCCAATTCCTTTCAAATCAACCTAAAATGTCAATTTGTATCTCCTCACTCTGAGTCCATTCTCTAATTGTCTTCTCCAGACTGAATGAAAGTAGTGTCAAGTGTTCTCACCTGTGGCTGCAGCCCAGCAGGCAGTCAAGAGCTCAAGTCTGCAGTCTACAGTAGGGTTTGAACTTCCCCCTAGCCACTTAACAGCTGAATCAACTTAATGTAAATTATTGACTTTTCTGGATCTCAGTTTTCTCAACTATAAGATGGATATTAATAGTATCTGACTCAAAGATTATTGTAAAGACAATGAACATAACTTCATGAACATTAAGTTCCTACCCTCAATTCATTCCCTGTTCCCTACTGCTGTGTGATATTTTTTCTGCAGGTAGCACCCCCCACCCCCACTTCCACCAAACCCTCACTCAATCTTGTAAATTCTACCCCAGATATAGACTGAGATTTCATTTTTTGCATACCCTCACATAGCTATCAAAACTACCGAAACCGTCAGAATGGCCAAGTTTCTCAAGCAAAGGTTTTTGACGGTAAGACTAAGTCCTAATATCTTGTACACGTTCGCCATGCCATAGGAGTTAAAGCTGATTGGTTCATTTTTTCAGTAGCTACTCTAATTTTCGTCTATAAATTAGAAGGCGCTAGTAAAAACATGAATTACATTTCCCAAATATTCTGGTAGCTGGTTTGCAGATGTGACTTAGGTTTTCCAACCATTTACACTGAATTAAGTGGGGTGAGGATGGAGACAGAGGGGGTGACATCATCTTGCAGTAAGGCTGAAGCTTTCTCAGACTTGTGACCATCTTCTGTTCTGGACTCCAGCAGTAGCACTGCAGTTCTAGTGGTGTCCCTGGCTCGCTCAAGGCAGCAGCTGCTACCTGGGTGTGTTATTTCTGCAACACTGTCTTGGGAGGCATTACTGAGAGGCCCAGGTGGGAGCCCACATCCTCCAGACCAACCACAATTTCCTAAATTCCTAAATCCTAGATTAAATTCTTTTCTTCTTAGCTAGGATAGTACTGATGAAATTCTTTTTGGCAGGTTTTCTTATAGCTTTGTTGCTGTGGGCCTTTTGTTCTCTCGCCAACATCTTCTCCCTTCCTGGCCCTCTTCCTTCTCCTCTCAATTCTATCCATCTCATACTAGAAATTACTTTAATGATAATTACCTTTCTCCAACATGAATTAGAATCCAGGACTGTATTTATTGGCTCTGAGTTCCCTCCTCAGTGTTATAACCTACCCCATTCACTCTGCTTTCTATCCTAAATGTCCAGCCTCTCACTAGGAAGGACACTGCTCTTTACAAATGATTTGCAGACACTCACTGAACCCCAGTGAATAACTAGCTCCAGTGAGGGCTTCTGGATTCACTCACTTTAGGGAAAATTTTCCCTCTTTTCCTAGTGTTCAAAGTTTTCACCCACTACAAAGATCTCGTAGATGGATACTCTAAGAATACAAATCTGCAGAATATCCCAAGAGCACAAACTCAATAACAAATGAGAATTAACACACAGGAAGCTAGCTATAGGGTGGCCACACAAATGGAGCCTTATCTTTCTGAGGTTGCAATGTGAAACCAAAAGCTAAAGCCAAAAGCCTTTGCTTCCTCCCTATATTTTACTCCTCTATTCCCTTTCTTAAGAGAGGAGACTCGTGTTCTTATGCTAAGATCACAATCTGAAAATATTGGAAACTTATACAGCCAGGTTGTGAGCTCTCTGTGAATGAGAACTGCTTAGCATCTTTCTACCCGTAGCACCTAGCTTTGGGGCCGGCCCACAGTTATCATAAGCATTCCAGCAACAATTTCTGTGACACCAACTGGGTGTCAAACAGTTCAATTAGATTCTCACACTAACTTCTTGGAGTTAGCCTAGACCATAGGTAAAGGCTTAGTCCCATCAGACTGCCTCGCTCCAGATGCCAGCCACAGGTCCCCAGTGTCCCCAAACTGCACTTCTGTCCACTGAGCTACAAATATGACGATTTTCATAGAGCTCTTCAGGTTTAATAATACACCAGAATCATCCACATAGTTCAGTGAAAGCACTGTGCTCATAATTATCTATGTACTGAAAAAGATATCATTTAGTAATCTCCAAAAGGAAAAGATATACAGGGCACATTCTGGGGAAGAAGAATGCAGAGTTTCGTGCTTTTGGACTTAGTGTAAGCCACCCGCCCAGTACATTGATATGTTCACTGACCGGTGAGCTTTCTAAGTCTCTTTGTTCAGTTTTTATTGAGGTTTCAGTAGGTAGGCATGACTGACTATAAATCACTGATCACGTGTTTAAATTCAATCTCTAGCCCAACATCTCTCTCTGGAAGTTGGGAGTGGGGATGGAGCTGAGAATTCCAAACTTCTAATCATGTTCTTGGTCTCTCTGAGTGTGGCAAGACTCTTCCTTGCAACTATCTAAGAACCCAACCATTGGTCACTTTGTTGCTATAAACTCAGGTACGGTGGAAAGTGGCTAATTATGAATATGAAAGACACTTCTACCAGGAAAATCCCAAAGGTGTTTGATGCTCGGTGCTAGGAACCAGGAACAAAGACCAGCTCTAGCCTTTATTTTATCATGCCATATGGGAGACATTTGTCAAATTGAGTGAAGTTGGCTACTTCCAGATTCCAGTCAGTCATTTATAAAAATTAAATGAAAGGGTCTTCAGTTATAGGATCAAAATGTTCCCATTGGAAGTAATGATCTTTAAGCTCTTCCTTGAATAATCATTTAAAATATAGCTTAAATAATCCCCAGTTGAAAGCCTGAATTTAAGTTGCTTTTTGACTGCAGATGATAGGAAATGAATTCTGTTACCTCGGATGTGCATTTAAGGCTTTAATATATTTACTGCTAGCATTTTTATATCACCTTTGAAGTTGCTATTATGGGGATACCAGATATATTTGTGGCCCAAACCTGGGTGAATATACTGCCCTGCCAGTCAGAGTAAATATCAAGCACTTGAGTTTTATCAATGCCCATGATAAAGTGAAATATTCTTTTGTATTTAACTATTAAAGTTAGGGAGAATGGGGATAGGGGATGGGTAGTCTAGATACTATGCTTCAGGGTTTATATTAATTTCCTTAGAAGAAAGAAAACAAGAACATCAGCAAAATGTATGCTTTTGTATGTAAGGAGAATTTTAGGTGAGGAGAGAGAAGACAGATGTTTAAATAAACACATGTGCATTTATATAAATGCATGTGTTTAAATATACAAGGAGTCAGTGAGCTCTTTTTCTGCTAAAGGACAGATAGTAAATATTTTAGACTTTGTAGGTCAAATAGGCTCTGTAAAATTGTTCAACTCTTCATAATAGTGTGAAAGCAATCCATAGACTTTGCATGAAAGCATAGTTATGGCTATGTTCTAAAAAAACTTTATACGAACACTGAAATTTGAATTTATATACTCTTCATGTTTCAGAAAATAGTAGTCTTTTTTTGATTTTTTTCAGCTATTTAAACCCATCTTGTTCTCATGTCATACAAAAAGTAGCAGGGGCCATAGACTACATCCATAGACTATGGAGGTTAATCTGGCAATAACTCTGCTCCGGCCGCCTGATCTGAGTGAACCTGCATTAGTCTGGGACTCTAAGTGGGTTATCTGAATTCCACTGGATGTTAAAAGAAATATTATCCCTCGATAGCACCAGTGCACTCTCCCACCCTCTGTCCACCCCTCTCTCCCTCCCTCCCTCCTCTGTCTCTATCTTATTCTTGAAAGACAAGATGGGTTTAATGGCAAATGTGCCCCAGATACTTCCCACATTGACTGTTCATGCTATTAATATCAAGGTAACATAGCTGGTGACAGCTTCTTTCATTGATTCATAATTCATGTCCCTGCTAAAAGGTATCCTGATCCTGTGAGTTATACATATTTCATTCTGAATATGCTAATGCTGTCAGTTTATATCAAAATAAAACCACAACTTATTTCTATCTTGACTGGTGAATTAAGGGAAGAAAATGCCTCTGTTGAGGGCTAATGGGAAATCCCAAAGACTGGAAAAATACATCTGACTCTGAAAGATCAAATTCTGTTCAAGCTGCAATCAAATCACCATTTAGAGATTCTACCTAAGTCAGTGGTGGGCAGCCTATGGCCACGTGGCAGTGTTTCTTATGTACTAGCTTCCTAGAGTTTCAAGACATAGCCTTTCTTTGCAAATATATCTCAGGAAGTGGTTATATTTTTAAAAGCAAATTTTAAAACTCTGTTTAAGTCAATAGATTCATCAATCAGAAGGCCCAAAGGCAGATAGAAAAAAAGGACAAAGTTTTCTTTTTTTATTATTGTTATTAAAGTCAGAGAAATCATATCTGAGGCCTGAAGCTCAATTTGTGAAGAGCATGATCCACAGGACTCCTGTTCAAGGGAAGCTGCTGCTGAGACACTTCAAAGAATCATCTTTATTGCAGAACAATTGCCTGACCCAGTTTCCTGGTCAGCAACATGCTTTGTAAAAACTTCAGGAACTGATGAAAAAGCTAAGCAAAGTTAGCATATGTACTTTCATCTATGGCTATAGGGAGGGGAAATCTGAAAAGGTTGCCAGGTCTCTTGGATTTAACATTGCCAGGTCTACTGACACAAACGCAAAGGATGAAACAAAAGATATAAGTATGTTTTAAAAGGTGCTATCTAGTTGGCCAGTGTGCTTGCTCTTAGGGTTCATAGAACATAGAGGCCATTCTGTATTCATAGTCTTTTGTATTTTGATATTGTAATAAATATTTTGATATTGTAATAAAATTCTATTGTAAAGTACACTTTGTCCATTGAATAAGGATTCACTGCCTCAGTATGAAAAGACACACGATCTCATGTTTCCATGAGAAATAATTCTTGGTGCATAAGCATCTAAACAATATTTAATTTGGAATTCCGACATGCATCATAAAACTAACATAAAGAGCAAAAGTGTATATTTTAATGATTTCAAAGGGGAAAACACATTTCCACAAAAGGCTGTACGTTCCATTCATGGCTAACTGCAAAATATTGCATCTTTAAGCACAATGCTCTTCAGCTTTTTATTTTAAGCATCTGTATATATATTTATCAGTAAAATGAATCTTTTAAAAAAGATCTATTCTATTTAAGAATATTCCCTTCCAAATTTTGTTCCTTTAAGTTCATTTTGGACAATGTCATCTTAAAACAAATTTATTAGTTTTCTAGGGCTGCTGTACCAAAAAAATAAGTGACTTAGAACAACAGAAATCTATAGTCTCACAAATCCTGGAGGTTGGAATTTCAAGCTCAAGGTGTCTACAAAGCCATATTCTCTTTATGGGCTTTAGGGGAGAGGCATTCCTTATGTCTTTTAGCTTCTAGTGTTTTCCAGCAATCTTTGGTGTTCTGTAACGTGTAGCTAGCTCACTACAGTTGCATGACCACCCTCTCTCTGTGTGTCCTCACATTCTTCCTCTGTGCATCTGCATCTGGATCCACATTTCCCTTTTTTATTTTTTTTAAGATTTATTTATTTATAGAAGAACTGGGGTACAGGCCAGAGGCACAGGAGGGTGAGAGGATTTACCAGAGACAGAGCAGGGAGCAGAACAAGCAGATAGACTGAAAACACTGCTGAGGAGAGTACTTGGCGAGACAGGAGAGGATTGCCACGCCATGTGGGTATCTCCCTGGCCAGCCAGGAATCAAATTCACCCTGCAGAGGCTGTGGACAGCATCACAGCACTGCGCTCAACCCTCTGTGCAACGGGGGAGACCCTACATTTCCCTTTTTTATAAGCACACTAGTCATATCAAATGATGCCCATCCTAATGACCTCATTTTAACTTGATTACTCCTATAAAGACCAAATAAGGTCATATTCTGAGATATAGGGGTAAGACTATAACATATCTTATTGGGATGAACATAGTCAACCCATATCACTTGCAATATCATGAATTTAATGTAATATAAAATCATTGTTTTTTAGCAAAAATGGTAATATTTAAAGAGTGTGGCCAAGAAAATTCAACAATACCAAAGAAGGTGGCATGATCCCTATCTCATGTATAGTTGCCTTGGGCCTTCACAACATGGAGTGTCTGCCCAGAAATTCAACTAATTCAGTGCACCCCAGACCAAACTGCAGGAGAGGACAGGCCTGGTTCTCATTTTGTCAGAACTTTTCCTAAAGCTTCTTAATAAAATATCTGGGCATTCATTCTGACCCTTTATTAGAATTCACTTCAAGTCCCCCCAGTCACAGCAACTCTACAAATGAGCCAGCACCAGCGGAGAAGTACAAATTGCAATGACTCTATCTACACCACTCATGCAAGCCTCGCTCCTGGCGCTGGCGCTGCGGCATTGGGAGACACCACGGCTCACGGACCCTTAAGAGTCTGACATTTGAATGTTAGGAAAGTTTATTTTTGAGATGAATGTCAAAACCTCGAGCAGTGGTTCCCAATTTAAATCACCTGCAGAGATCTAAAAATATCCTGGTTAATGGTCCTCACCTGCATGATTGTAACTGAAGTGGGTTGCCAGCCAGAGCATCAGCATTTTAAAAGCACCCACCTACTACTAATGTGCAGCCAGAGTGAGAACAGCTGATCTAGTTCAGCCCTTGCACCCAGAAATATATCTAGGAATCTCTTTAAAATGCAGATTCTGATTCCCCAGGTCTGGGCTGGCTTGAGATCTTGTATTCTAAACACACTCTCAGGTGATGCTAATGCTGTTGATTCACTGACCACATTTTGAGTAGCCAGATCTAGAGAACAGTTCTCAAACTTGGGTCACAATGGGATCAAACTATATGGAATTCTAATCCCTGGGTTTTACCTCCAATGCTTCTGAAGTATTTGATCAGGTGCACTTTGTAAGCATCAGGAGTTTGTTTTGTTTTGTTTTGTTTTGTTTTTCAAGTTTCCCATGTGATTCCAAATGCAACGCAGAACCACTGCTATCGAGAAATGTTGGAAATGTTGGAAACAGTCATCACTGTTTCTGACAATCCAGCAAGTGGGTTGCATTGGCTGTTACTTCAGCGGTGGCATCAGCAACCAGACATACCTTTCCTCATCCATCCAATCCTATAAACACTTATCAAGGGAAGAGCATACCAGTGAATCATTCTGAAGCACTAGGAAAGTAAACCCTGAACATAATCCTGATGTTCTAGCTTTAGGTTTCTATCCAATTTTCATGCCCCTTCTATCACTGCTATGTGGTCAGTAATCAGCTGAAAGTGCCCTAGTGATGTCAAGCATTCTCCTTGAGTCATCCTGTAGGGCCCATGGGAAAACATAGTTTTCTCAGGATTTCTCAGACTGTTTTTCACCATGACCTTCCAGCACAGGTGACCTAGTAGACCTTATAGACTTGAGATGTAGCCCACATGTGCAGAAAATGGTAAATAATATGTAACCTTGATGTATCGTTCTCATGCACAAACACGTATTTCTGTAAACTAGACTTAAACTTGACCCTGTGCCAGCTATATCTATAAATTATATAAAAGCTAATAGGGCTTCTCTGGGGGCATGGGGTAGGAGTGGTCACTTGCTGGCCACTCACAGCCTCTTACGGGGGATGGGGCCACCGCTGAGGCTGGAACCCAGGGACATGGCCACTGTTGCTATTTGTGTCTCCTGTTATAATAAAGACTTGTTCCTGGTGCTACATATGGGCTTGTGACCTATTTTCTCAGCCTCTACCATTGGCAAGCTATAGCTAAGGCCCTATACATCCCCAGGGTCCAGTAACAATTGTCTTCTCTTCCACATCTGTTACCCCCCACTGAAAGAAGGCTGCCTAGTCTTGGGTTGTCTGCAAGAGAATGGAGAAAGACTGAATTAAGCTTCCAAGGAAGGTGGTACCTAATGGAGAGAGTCACCTCTTGGCAGCATAATTGGGGAAGGTGACAAAGTATGAGAGGTAAGCTGATGACAAAGAGGGAAATTGAAGAATTTAATGTGATAATATTTATTAGACTGTGTTCGCCAGTGGGGTGAGTGAAGATAACATTCTTCTCATTCTCCTTGGGTGAGACTCAATAGAGTACACAAAAGGAACTAAATTCTTTGTGGTGAATGCAAAGTACTACTGATTCCCACTTCAAGTTTTGTGCAGCATAAAAACAAAGGCTGTATGGGGAACCACATGCGAGGCATACACACATAAGATTGTAAGTTACTAAGGCACATGTTATGCGTTCTTGCAGATGGCGCTCAAGGAAGATATTCTGTTTTCATCTTGGTCAGCTGAGGGCTTCCATAGCTGGACTGAAAGCTGAGGTTTTTGTAACAACAGTCAGAGCAGACCCTGATGCCCACAGAAGGTTGAACACTTACCCCACTCACTCACACACATCAGAATACTGTCAGAATACTTCCCCACATCAGCCTTAACTTACCCAGATTGTCCCAGCAGCTGATGAGATTTGGCAGGTTAGCACAAATTGTAGCTTAAATGTCATGAGCAGAATTGTGTCCCCCAAAATCCATGTGTCCAAACCTTAACTGTAGTACCTCAGAATGTGAGTGTGTTTGGAGATAGGATCTTTTTTAAAAAAGATTTATTTATGCATACAAGAACTGGGGTGTAAGCCAGACGTGTGGTGGCCATGAGAGGATTCACCAGAGACAGAGTGGGGAGCAGAACAGGGAAGATCTACTGAAATACACTGTTGATGGGAGCAGCGCCGAGTCAGGAGAGGGGTTGCTCCCTGGCTGGCCAGGGATCGAACTCATGCTACAGTGGCTGGCAATAACTTGATAGTGCTGTGTTTAACCCCTTGTACCACCGGGGAGGCCCTGGAGATAGGGCCTTTAAACAGGTGACTAAGGGCCTCCCCGGCGGCACAGCAGTTGAGCGCTGGGCTGTGAAGCTGCCCGCAGCCTCGGCAGCACCAGTTCGATCCCCAGCCACTGGGTGAGGGTCCCACATGGTGTGCAGACCTCTCCTGCCACCCACTGCTCCCTTCAGCAGTGTGTTTCATCAGTCTGCCTATTCTGTTCCCCGCTCTGGCTCTGGTGAATCCTCTCACCCTCCCGCGCTTCTGACTGTACCCATTGCTTGTACAAATAAATAAATAACTCTTTAAAAAAGAAAAGAAAAATAAATAAGGAGCTGACTAAGTTACAACGAGGCAGTAGGGATGAGTCCTAATCCAATCTGAATGACATTGATTTAAAAAAAAGAAATTCGAACAAAGAGATACCAAAAATATATGGACACAGAGGAAAAGCCATGGGTGGACACAGCAAGGAGATGGCCATCTGCAAGTCAAGAGAGAAGCCTCAAAAGAAACCAAACCTGGACCTCCCTGTTGGCGCAACAGGTTAAGACGCAACCTATGAAGCTATCCGCAGCCACTGCAGCACGAGTTCAATCCCCAGCCAGGGAGGGGAACCACATGGTGCAGCAGACCTCTCCTGACTCACCCGCTGCTCCCCTCAACAGTGTATTTCAGTTTGTTTGCCTGTTCTGTTCCCCACCCTGTCTCTGGTGAATCCTTTCACCCCCACACCTCTGGCCTGTACTCCAGTTCTTGTATGCATAAATAAATAAATCTTAAAAAAAAGAAAGAAACCAAACCTGCCAACATATAAGGATATAAATTTCTGTTGATTAAGTCACTCAGTCTGTGTCCTTTTTGTTATAGTCACCCTGGCTAACAGTATATACATCTTCTATGGAGGAATTGGAAATCCATCAAGAATGTAAATTGCCTGGGTTGGATGCACAATCCTCAGTGCATTTATCAATCATTATTACAGAAAACACAACCACAAAAATTCCTATGATACACAAAAATAAATAAATGTTTCAAATTTATACATCAGCAGACTGAGATTGGTTAATCTTTTCTGAACTTCCTTTACTTAGTCCTCGGTTGCAAGTTGGGTTCAGGGTAGCATTCTCTGGTACTGGTATCGATCTGGGGCATGTTCTCACGGCAGCGGCAACAGAAAGCAAGACCAATCTTTCTGCACATTACACTTATGTACACTAATATCTGATTGCCCAAAGCAGACCACAAGGTCAAACTCAAAGCCAGAGGTGCTTAAAGACATTGCAACCACAAAGCCATGGTAATAGTTTGAATAAATAATACTATTTAAAGGGAAACGAAGAATTAGATAAATCATTTACACTTAGATTCAATCAGTGCATTTTTAGGTCAGTGACATTGGACTGGTTCTTATTAAATGGACTTCACACTAGAGTCTTATCATCAAGCGTATCAAAAATAATTGCCTTTGAAGACTTTCTGTGAAGCAGTCACTTCTCATTCCTGAGTCTGTTTCCTTTATAAAATGAAAGTCCATTAACTAGATTGGCTATGACAACACAACTTGACCCACACAGAGCTTTGTTTTTTTCTGTTTGTTGGTTTCATTTGTTAAAAATGTTGTAAAAGCCTGGAGGATCCAGGTATAAGATTCTGACATAAAATGAGACAGGATATATTTACAGTGCAAACCCACCCCTAAAATTGTTCTTCAAACAGACTGTGTATGGCAGTGTTTAAATTCGGAGAGAATGTCTAAATAAAACTTGCCTTGCTCATAAGAATCCATTTTTCACACTCTTTATTCAGAGCCATGCGCCACAAGTGTTCCAGCTTTCCATGTATGGATGTTCTCTTAATGGTTGAAAGCCAGGTGACGCTATGTGTTCGTGTTTCTGAGACTGGTTGGGAGCATATCATGAAGAGCAAAACAGATATAATTCTTTTCAGAGTTCTTCCCTTCTAGCAGTTTCCACAATCCACTGGCAGTCTCACCAAATGCATCTTACCCAACCAACTACCTTACCATTGTCTGTGGAACCAACTTACGTGGTCAGGGAGGTTCTCAGGCACACTCTACTACCCCACACTTCGTCAGAGTGGGCACAGCTCTCTGAGGCATGTCTCCTACAAAGGAGACTCTCAGAGAAAAGATGTTGAATTTTTTTTTTTAAATAATAAATTTTATTTTTATATTCCCCCATACAATTGCAAATGCCCCATTCTGACCCCAATCCTTCCCCTCCCGCCCCCCATCCCCCAAAAAGTGTCTCTGGTTCATAGTTTTCTGTTGATTTTGATTTTCACTTTCTTATATTCATTTTCCTGGTCCCTTATTTAAGTTCTCTAGATTCCTGCTATGAGTGAGACCATCCGGTATTTTTCTTTTTCTTTTTGGCTTATTTCGCTGAGCATGATCCCTTCCAGTGCCATCCATGTTGCTGCAAATTGCATGTGTTTATCTTTTTTGAATGCTGAGTAATATTCCATGGTATATATGTACCACATCTTCTTGATCCAGTCATCTATTTTTGGGCATTTGGGTTGTTTCCAAAGCTTAGCTATTGTAAACATATGTTGAATTTTAAAAATAAAATTGGAGACAGGAATATGCACTCAATGGTAAGATCTGAGAGATTTAAAAACAAATGATTTTGTTATTTTTGGTTTAGGCTGAATGGCTGCTCTAGAAAAGAGGACACAGAGAGAGAAGCAAGTCCCAGGAGCAATACATGAGGAAGGCATGAGATCTAGAGAAAGTGAGAGACCAGGAAGGTCAGAAGTATGAGCAAAAGCGGGTTCAAGGAAGAGAGTCTCTTCTTCTTTCCTTCTCTGACTGACTTGAACACTGCTCAGGACTCTTACATGAGGGTACTTTCTGTTGCTAGAAATAACATTTGCAAAGTCATTGTAGTTGAATATATTCATAGGTTATTTTTCAATGTCTGATCTTATTTAATTGTTGCTGGTAGACAGCAGCTGGAAAGGGGATAGTCAAGTTCATCTTGAAGCAGTGGTCATCTCCAAGGTGCCATGAAAATGAGCTAATTTCATTCAATCTTTATCACAACTCTTTGCTGTGTATTATTACCCCATTTTATATTTGAGAAACAGAAGCAGAGAGATTTTTTTCAAAATTGTACATCCATGGAACAGTAGAGGCAAGATTTGAAACTAAGTATCTGCATCCCCAGACCATGCTCTTTCCACAACATGTACTTGCCATCTTTAAATAGGAGGAGTTGGAATTAAGGTTTAAAACTATCAGAATACTTGCCCCAAATTCACACAACAAAGCCAGGATTTGAAGTGAGCCTTTATGACTCTAGGTCCTAAATTCTTAAATTCTTTGATGCCTAAGATTTCTAAATCTTCCCATATAGATAGATATCAATCTGAAGCTTTAATGTATCCTGGGAAGAGGATTATGAAAATTTATAACTATTGAGAGAAAATAAAAGAATTATTGATCTTCCTAAGTAAAATGAATCCTCCTGGTAAACAACCCTCAGTATTAGAGATTAGAGAAAGAACCAGAAACCTCTGTGCTCACTCCAGCCGTGTGTGTGTGTGTGTGTGTGTGTGTGTGTTGAGGGAGGGTAGGGTAGTAGAGCTAGGTGCTTTGTAGAGAGAAGGATGCTAAGTCAGAGGACACACCTGGATCTGAAAGCTAGTTGGCAAACACAGGCGAGCCATCCCAGTTCAGTGGAGAGGAAGGTTCAGGATTCCATAAAATAAGAAACAAAGAATTATAGTGAAAATAAAGCACAGGTGATAGCAACAAGCAAAGTTGGGGAGTGTACTGTATATATTGTTTTGTAAACATTATGGCCCTTATGTAATAAAGAAATTGGTGTTGAGAAAGTATAGAGGATTCACCCAATGACATAGAGTCTGAGTATGGCAGAATCATGATACAAACCCCTGAATATTGGAATCTTAAAGAAGCAAGAGAAGGGTAAGGCCCTTCCATGACTGCGAGGGTCCAGATGACTCTGGGCTATTAGGAAATTTACCAAGACTTGTGAAGGCAGAGGGGAGTTGCCCTTAGCCTGAGCTTAAAGAGTCACTACCCTGGGAGAGCATCCCACAGTCATCTTCTGGGGGAGGAGAGAATACTTGTGTTTAAATGAAGTCATTTAAACTTCATATATGAAGAAAAGGAGAATAAAAGAATTGAAGGAAAGAAGGGAAGGAGAGAGGCCTCCTTGGTGGTGTAAAGGGTTAAGCATGGCACTATGAAGCTATCCGCAGCCTCTGCAGCATGAGTTTGACCCTGAGTCAGCCAGGGAGCTACCCACATGGCACAGCAGACCACTCCTGTCTGACCGGCTGCTCCCCTCAGCAGTGTATTTCAGTCGATCTGCCTGTTGTTTCCCACTCTGTCTCTGGTGGATCCTCTCACCACCTACACCTCTGGCCTGTGCCCCAGTCTTGTATGTGTAAATAAATAAATCTTGATTAAAAAAAAGAAGAAGGGAGGGAGAGAGGAAGGGGAGAGAAACAGAGGAAAGAAGGAAAAGATGTGGGAGAGAAAGGAAAGGATAGAGGAAGAATGGGAAAAAAAAAAAGATTTTAAAGGGCATGAGAATCAACTGTCTCAATTAGAGCCCTCAGGAGTGAATCTGTAGACAGCTGTCACTGAAGATTATTTTCAGGTAACAAAATTAAATACACCCTTTTATCTTTTGTGCTCCTGTAGATCACAAGTTCTATCATGGTGTGTAATACATACACAATTCTGATAATTCTTCAAGGACTTAGAACAATATGGTGCATACAATGGGTGTTGAATAAATAAAAGTTTGACATTGATTGATAGTCTCTTCCCTAAAGGACATTGATCTCCAATTCAAATCTCTAACATAACACTGAGCAAGGTTAATCTTCATATCCCCACAGATGGAGACTAATGGGATCGCCCTAAGTGGGCAGAAGTGCATCAGGAAACCAAATTGGGAAATGATAGCTATTGTCACTCAGGGAATTGCCAAAAGTGGATGCCACTAGAAGCCCCCAGCTCCAATGTCTGAACATACTCTTACAAGTATCAATAGACTGGTGAAAAACACTGATAAAATTTTTTAAATTCATGTAAATAAAGTTTTCATACATTACTGAAACTGACTTTGGCAAGTTTGATCATCAGCAACACTTAGTTATTCGCTTTTGAAGAATAGTCACTGTTGAAATGTTGAAGGTAAGTGAAAAACAATTCCTCCCTACAACCTCAACCAAGTAGCAGACGGAATGTGCCTCTAAGTTTGTATTAAACAAACAACCTCAGCAGTACGTGGTAAATAAACATCCACTAGCAAGGTGACACTATGCAGCTGTACCACCTGTAAGTGAAAAGAATTCCTCTCTGAGTATTTTAAGCAGTTCACATATTTTAAATACCATGAATTTCACCAATGAGAAGCATTTCCTATGCCCATTATGCTGATTAGATGTTGCCAGCTTCTCCATTAAGAATTTATTAAAAATAATCATTATGCTGGTTAGCGAAATGACCAGTGTGGTTAGGAGATAAGGACAAAACCAGTCCTTTAATTATTACCTCTGAAGTGTGTCTGTATTGTGTGTTGTTAGACGACCAGCCCTGAACTATGAGTTCCTGCATCTATCAACTGACTCCCCCTTGGATAGCAAAACCAACATCTATATTTCACTGGCTTTGTGTTGAGTATCTTAGGGCACATAATAAGCAACATAACATAAAAGATGAATCACATTTAAGTACTTTCCTTTTCTCTTTAAAAACAATGATTTTAATAAATGGCAAATGAAATGGATTCCAATGTATACATTAAATATATTCAATATTCTCTTTTCTTGAGTGTGAAAAAATTTGAAAAGCATAATTGCCTATTATTCATAAAAAACATAAGAAAACCCAGCTGCTCCAAGATAATTTCCTACATATAATGACCAATATATTATTTTTGAGCAGAAACTTTCATGCTGTCTTTTCAGTTGAGGGAACACACATCAGGTGGAGTCAATCTGTTCCCTACGTGTTGGCTCAAACCCCGATTCCAGAGGTCACAGGACATCTGCTGTGCCCCTAGACTGTATTAAGTGTCCTGAGGTCCCAGCAGATGGTGGCAGGTTCTGGATGCTCGACATCTGTATTCAGTGCAGTTCAACTATAGGTACCCTCCTGTGTGCCCCAAACCTTTTTTCATCATCTTGACCCTAATATGGAAGTTAGCACCTTTTACTGACTTTCAAAATATATACGCACTCACGCCCTCGCTCATTCATTCATTCAATATCTTTACTGAAGGTTTAGCAAAATTGAGTTTATATCTCAAAATGTTCAAATCCAGAATTTAACAGAAGATTTCTTATTTTGACTGTTCGGCCACACAGATCCAGGTCCAAACTCTGGTGGTTTGTTTGTCCTCTGCCAAAATGGAGTTATCGGTTTCGTGATATGTCATTACTGTGTTTTGCAAGCAGGATTAGTTACTTTGCTTCAGGTACTTTACTCCTCCCTTGCTGCCTGTGCTTTCAAATTTTGCACTGTTGGGTGATTTGATTTTTCCAGTAACACAAGACAAATTATAATTTGGAGGAACAAGTCACAAAGATATTCAACATAATGGTCATCCTAAAGGTGTGTTATGTGTAAGAACGAAATACAGGTGCATTCAGATGACAGAAAAATTAGCTAAAAATCTCCAATTTTTTAACTTTCAACCTCTGAGTCATCTACATTAGGACCATTATCCAGCCAAAACATTCCCCCATTCTCCTCTTCTAATAGATCAGAAACTTATTTTTTTCCCCACTTCTAGTTTTGTGATATACAACCTTTCCTAAGTTTTCTAGAGAAGAAAGGATGGTTTTATTTCCTACATGATGGAGATCTTATACTCCGTGAGACAACTTTACTCATTCTATTTGACTCTCTGAAAATGAAAAATTGACCCTTTGAGAGTATAAAAACAATCCATGGAAATATTTATATTCCTTTTGGGTCTGAATTCTAAGGTGACAGAGAAAGTGGCTGGCATATTTATTACCAATAAACTTCTCATATTTGTTCCCTTTCTTATTATAAAAAAGATAAATCTGGAGTCCATTTGTCTATCCAAATGCAAATGAGGAATTGTGAGCCCTCCTGTCTTGTGATGCCTGTGGACACAGAAACCAAAGCGCTTTAACCCAAGCAGCATGGGGCAAGGATGTCTGCTTCCAGAGCAGTCTTGCCAGGAACATAGAAGTTCAGGGATGTGCGTGCCAAGACCCGCTTCTGACCATGTAGGAATATAATGGTTTGTGTAGGATAGGTGATGTGAAGGAGCAAGCCCGCAGGAAGAGCACTGCTCAAACTTTAACGTGTAAAGGAATTATCTGGGATCTTAGTAAAATAGTTTCCAACTCAGCAGGTCTGAGTGGAGTTGAGGTCTGCATTTCTAACAAGTTCCCAGGTGATATCAATGTGGCTGATCCAAGTCCAAAACAAGGAGCAAGATATTAGAGATGAGTGGAAGTTCTTGCGAGCACTCTGGAGGACATTCTAAATACAAGATATTTTGTTTTTAGTTCAATGCTACTAAGAACCTTAAAAAAAAATTCTCTCTTTCTTTCTATATTTTTTAAAATGGCATGATATAGTAATACTGTTTTCATTTATTTTTGTGGAATTAAATGGGATGCATTAAAATATGCAAATTATGCTGCACAAATTAACCACCATCTAAACCAAGAAAGATAATATTACCAGCAGTAGCACACGAGCCTCTTCACACCTAGGTCTAAGTCACTACTCTTCCCGTCCCCCTTTCAGAGGCTATGGTCATCCTGATTCCTGCAAACAGAGATTTGTTTTACCTTTTGTAAATTTTATATAAACAAACTCATAACTATTCTTCTGTTCCTAGTTTCATTCACCATTATGTTTGTGATATTCATCCATATTATTGTCTATATTGGTAGTTTGTTGTATTTCATTACTCTATACCTCTGCCAAAGCTATTCAAATCTGCTTCTGTAGCATAAACACAGCCACAGAAAATACATAAACAAGCAGACCTAACTCTGTCCCAACTACATTTAATTTACGAAAGCAAGCATAGGTCAAACTTGACTTGCTGATTACAATAAATATTTATTCTGACTGACTATAATGTTTACCGATTACTATGAGGGTTTATCACTAGGTTCTCCATTTCTTTCTAAATGTGTATATTACTTTTCTATAGTTGCCTTAATAAATTAACACTAAATTAGTAGTTTAAACCATGATAAATTTATTATCTCATGGTTCCATAGGTCAGAAGTACCGGTGGACCTAACTAATTTTGCTCCTCCTCCTTTCACAAGACTGGATCAAAGTGTCAGTTTGACTTAGGATCTTATCCAGAGAGTCTGGGAAACAAATTACTTCCTAACTCATTCTGGTAACTGGCAAAAGTCAGTTCTTTGTGGTTGAGGTTCCCAACCCTTGATGACTGTCAACTGGAAGATTAGTTCCTCAAGATCTCTCTGTAGCTTTTGCACATGGTCCTCTCCATCTCAGAGCCAACACATCAAATTCTCACATTTGGAAGCTCTCTTCTAGAAGCATTATTGTTTTACATTTTAATGTACAATATTCCTCGATTGCTGTAAGGTGTAGTTTGAGGAAGAAATGAAGAATCATCCTCTTATCTATGTAGATATCCAGGTAAGCTAGCACTGTTTACTGCTCTGTAGTGTCAGATTGTTTTCAATCAATGACCATATAAATGAGAGTTTATGTTTGAACTACTTGTTTCAGTAGTCTAGATCTCTATTGTTTTACTATTAAAGACCATACTTTTATGAAAAGCTATCTGATATTGTTACTCTTTGAATTTTGTTCTTCAAGATTGTGAGAGGGGGCCTCCCTGGTGGTGCAAGGGATTAAGCACCACACTATGAAGCAATCTGCAGCCTCTGCAGCATGAGTTCGATCCCCAGCTGGCCAGAGAGAAACCCACATGGCAATGCAGACCTCTCCTGACTCGCCCGCTGCTGCCCTCAGCAGTGTGTTTCGGTTGATCAACCTGTTCTGTTCCCTGCTCTGTCTCTGGTGAATCCTCTCACCCCCTGCATCCCTGGCCTGTACCCCAGCTCTTGTATGCATGAGTAAATACATCTTAAAAAAAAAAAAATTATTGTGAGAGGAAGAAGGAAGAATTTGACTTGAGACTGATTTTGACTGGCATGCGCCACCTAGTGGGAAGGTGGAAGGTGGTCTCTACCTGCTTCTAACCATTGTAACCACTAATGCTAACTGTAAAGGACCTAGGACTCACTTAATTGGCCTTGGTGAGTTTGATGTGCATTGCTGGACAATTTTGACTAATCATAAAGAAGATGAATGGTACATCTGGAATTCATTGAAGTGGTCAGGGTTCCAGATGACAGGGCCCTAACGTGAATCTGTGACAATTGTGTTATAAAGTGGTAGATGTGAGAAAGCTAATGGACTTTACTTGGAAATCAGTTGCACCTGGAGCGTTGACGCCAATGATGAGGGATATGGTACCTAGTAATGCTACAAGAATTCAGGAGGAGCTATATACAAAGATAATGGCTTAAGTATTATGTTAAGGTTAAGTTTCCTGATACCTCTTTAAATGGAAACATTTATCAGAGAGAAATAGGGGCTGGTGATCAGCAAAGAAAATAAGGTTAGAAATATATTCGGGGAAGTTTTCTGCATTTAGGTGGTAATTGGAGGGTGATTGAATTGGATCATCCAGGGAATGTGTACAAAGCAAGAAGAATACTGCAGATAAAATCTTGGTGAATTTCCCTATCTGTAAAGCATGATAAGAGAAGCAGTGTGGGTGAGAATGATTTGCTGTATAACAGGGTCAGGAACAAACAATAATCTTAGATCAACCTGAAGTTGCAATTTAATCCTTAGTAGTAGGATCGTTGCCTTCTTAAAATAGCAACAATTCTACTTAAAATATATAATGTTGCACAGAAAAAAATATTGACCTTGTATTTGCCCTCTTTTTCAAGGATCCATAGTGTGTTCTATATGATAATGAAGGCATTCATAATTTTCTTAATGAAGAACCTAATTTTATTTTAATTAAAATAGATAATGATAGCGAAATGGAAAGGGAAAGTGTCTGA
Source organism: Talpa europaea (assembly GCF_964194135.1). Taxonomy (NCBI): domain Eukaryota; kingdom Metazoa; phylum Chordata; class Mammalia; order Eulipotyphla; family Talpidae; genus Talpa; species Talpa europaea. The sequence continues at coordinate 48,650,132 of NC_140074.1, forward strand.
GCTGGAATCTTGTTCTCAGGATTACAAATACTAAAAGAAACTCCTTGGAGCATGGAGATCATTACAGTGAAATGTTTAGACTGTGAGGGAGTTGGTGGGACCCTCTTTTCAAGCCAGGATTTCATTTGTATGCATTGGCAGCCATTAGATATCTCCAGCTTCTGATAGGTTGGGAATTCCTAGCAGGGTCCAGACAAGAAGTGCCTGCAATGTGGATGAAAGAGAAAAGCAAGGCATACTGGGGCAAAAAAGTCACTCTGCCAACCCAACTGTCCTCAACCTGTAAAGAATCTTCTGCCCTCTGGGTCCTTGAAGATAAGAACAAAAAGGCCATCAGTTCACAGGTTCCATGTTCATTTTATCCAGTAAAAGAGTTGCTTCATCCACAGGGCAACAAGAACAATATAAAATTAGAGGAAGGAATTAAATCAATAGTCAGTCCAGCAGGAGACAGTGTGTGTTCTTCTTTGAGCTGTGAGCAGGTGCACTGGGTGAATACAGATAAGTTGATAAATGGCTGATTCGATAGACTGGTAGCAAACACATGCTTTGCCAGAGATGACTTTTTAAGTCACCATACATCAAACAGACAGTGTCAGCCTTTGAGGATAAACCTGTGAAGCCTTGTTGTGCTCTTTGAACTACCTCTGAGACCCAGAGACTGAAAAGGGGCCTGAGTGTTCCTCTGAATCCACTGGGAGGATTGAAAGCTTCAAAGAGGAGTGCCATCATATCCAATGGGAAATACATTGATTGAAGGAACCAGTGTGAAATAGTCTTTAATAATTACCAGAAAGCTGGAATCGACTGGTGTTTTGCTGAGCTATATTTTATCTTTATTGGATTAACTGTGACACAGTAGGTTATGTCAAAGGGAATCTTCATGAATATTAAAAGTAAATGTGGTGTGAATAATAGATAACTTACATTAGATGCACCAGCATGCAGTAATTTTTATTCACCTACATAATTAGATTAAAACAAATCTGCTGAATAAAATACATTGTCTTACTATAATCCAGTTTGAAAACACCCAAAAGTTATGGCCATAAGGATGTTTGCTGGTATTTTACATATAAATACATAATTCACCCTAAGAAATGTTTTCCAAAAGATTCCATAGTTACAAGAGTGTCTGATTGTGAATATTAACAGCCTCGAGCCTGTAAGTAATACCCTTTAGGAGATATAAGCCTCCTTCAATGTTGATGTCAGAGTAAAATCACCAATATGTAACTTTTATGTTCATCTCTGGGAAATTAGGAGGGACAGTAGGAAAATTAACCTCATAAAATTTCTATCTGCAGCCTGAAAACCCACCGTTTATTATTTTCAGGTGTCTATTTCCCTTTGTCTACTTCAGTTCTGCAAGATAAACCTATTTCTATGGCAAAACTATCTTCCTCTTTGGGGTTGGGGAAAGCTGGCATGAAGATTTACCTGGTTGGGCCTCCCCGGTGGCACAGTGGTTGAGCGTTGGGTTGCGAAGCTGCCCGTGGCCTCTGCGGCGCCGGTTCGATCCTCGGCTGCTCCCCGGCCACCAGAGGAGGGTCCCACATGGCACGCAGACCTCTCCTGCCGCCCGCTGCTCCCCTCAGCAGTGTACTTTGGTCCTTCTGCCTGCTCTGCTCCCCGCTCTGGCTCTGGTGAATTCTCTCACCCTCCCGCCCCTGACTGTACCCAGTGCATGTATAAACAAAACAAACAAACAAACAAATAAATAAATAAATAAAACATGCCTCCATTAAAAAAAAAATTATTAAAAAAAAAAAAAGATTTACCTGGTAGATCCCAAAGCCTCATGGTCTTTAAGCAGGCATTATCCCATCCCCCCACCACCACCACCTCCACTGCCACAGCCACTGCAGGTTCTGTTGCTGAATAATACAGTTAAAATCTGTTGTAACACTGACTAATTCCACCCAACTATGAATGCTGGGGACGTTCCCACCCGCCTACCTGTCTCTGCTCCCAGAAGCTTCTAAATCTCTGTCCATTGAAAAGGAGAATGTTCATGTATGGAAATCTGAAAGTGGTTCAGCAAAGCGTATGGGAGGAGTAGACCTCACTTCACTGGATGATGGCGAGGCTCTCCCCAGAGAGAGCATGTGGTTCATCAGACAGTTGAGCAGTGGGATTTACTCTGATGTTGATGGATGGGTTATGGGTCCTCACTGGTCCCCAACAGCTCTCTGGTGCGGCAAGAAATGGAATTGGGCTCTCTCTTCCAATCCTGTAGTCCTCCAAGTAATGTCCCAGGCTTTGCATTGCCCCGATCCAGCTTCTCTCCCGCTTCCCCAGCACAATGCACCTTGCCTAGGGTGGCGACATGCCCTGACTTGCCTGGGTCAGATTCTGGCTTACACATTTGGTCCCAGCATAATGAATAATAATTCCCCTTTCCACTCTCTACAGTAACCCATTTGGACATTAAGTTATGTGGTCATCTTCATCTTGTCAAGGCTTGCTGGGGACATCCTTGACTAAGGCCTCCAGCCTTCCTTGCAATCTGCTGTTACAGCAGAGACTTAATTCCTTGCCTCCTTCAGGGCCTTATGCTTAGATTCTTAAGTCATTTTGTTACAGGGCAGGGATAGGGGCATCCCAGACCCGGTAAACCTGCCTGCTCTAAATAGGTTATGAGACTTTAATGATAAGGAACTTTAATACAATTAGTAAACAATACGGGAAAGGCAAAGAATATAGTTTCTAAATCAAGCACCCAAAGTTACCCGTCCCCTCATGGGTAAAAGTCCACCCAAGCAGGATTGGCCCAGAGCAAGCCTGCCACAAGTCTAAAGCATCTTCCAGTGGGGACCCACAGAAAAGGATCAGAAACAATCAGACAAGTCTGAAAGGAAAAGAACAAAATCAAAATCAAGATAAAAGCTGCCATCTTTATACTCCCCAAGGGTCTCTCACCCACATCTGATTTAACTAGTCCACAACCAAAAGGCAAGCGCAATTTCTTCATGTGTCTCTCTGCTCCATGTGCCTCCTCCAGGTCACCTTCTGGCTCCATCCTGCTTCCTTCTTTCCTCCATCCCTTCTGCAACTTTTTTTGTTCTCTTTTGCTCCACCCTCCTTTAGGTGGGGCAGGGAACCTGGAATTTCCCCCTTCCTGGGGACCACCCTGTCACAATGTTTCCCCCCTTCACAAAATTAACTCTTGCAAATGGAGAGTCTGACTAACAAAGTAAGTTTCTAAGGCTCCCCTCACAAGCTTATTTAAGAAGTTCAAGATAGAACATTAACTGCTTTGCTCCTTTTATATTCCCATCACTCTAATTCTCCTTGAAACAATCTAGATGGCTGATGACAGAAACTGTCATATATAAAAAATTCCAGAAAAGAAACTCATAGGTTTATTTATATTGAAAGCTATTTCCCAGCCTCCCTGGTGGCACAAGGGTTAAGATGCAACCTGTGAAGCTATCTGCAGCCACTGCAGCCCAAGTTCAATCCCTGGTCCAGGGAGTTATCCACATGGCGCAGCAGACCTCTCCTGACTCGCCCACTGCTCCCCTCAGCAGTTTATTTCAGTCAGTCTGCCTGTTCTGTTCCCCACTCTGTCTCTGGTGGATCCTCTCACCCTCTACCCCTCCCCCCACACCTCTGGCCTGTACCCCAGCTCTTGTATGCATAAATAAATAAATCTTTTTTTTAAAAAAAAGCTATTTCCTCACTATTCACCCATTCCCAAACCCCTATGCAATCTAAAGATGGTTTTGCCACATCTTCTGGGCCTGGTGTAAGTTTTGTGGAAAAAATAATCATTATAAATTATTATTTATTATTATTGCTATTATAGTAATTATTATTTAGTAGCATCCACCACATGCTTGCAATAACCCCATAGGTATTATTATCATTATTCCCATTTCACAGAGAGGGTGGCTGGTGCCTACAGTAGTCAGCTCACCTAGTCAAGATTATGGTTTCAAAAGTGGTTGCATCAGAAGTTAAGCCCGGGAATTTGCATCAAGCTCATACACTGAAAACAGAAGCTGGCCCAAAGACACAAAACTTGCAGAGAGATACTTGGCAGATTAATTAAAACTGTAAACTTCCAGTCCTGAGAAAGGGGGGAGGGCATGGTAAACACTGTTCAGAAAGCTTTTTCACTCAGTAGTTCTGTTAGGGGGAAATGATGTCCTGAGCTAATCCCATACAGGCTTTGTGGACTTCACTCCCACTCCAGACTATAGCCATCAAGACATTGGGAAAGACAAATCCCTTCACCACCAAGGAGAAGGTGGCTGGGACCTGAGGGTGGAGTTAAGCAGCCAGGTTGGGTATAAAAACCAAACACATGGGCCTTGGGCGGACTCGCTCTGTTGCTCGCCTCCTGGTTTCACGGCTCCTGGCTGGCAGCCAGCTCTCAGAGTGCCATTTTAGGATTCCTGATCAGCGGATTGGGTAGGACTCATTTAAAACTTTGTCTCCCACTTTTCTCCCTGAGCTATACATTTCCTCATTTGCCCTTCCCTTGTAAATAAACCTTTTATTAACCTTTCCTGTGTGCCTGCAGTAGAGCATTGATAAGTCCTTTTAAGTGCGCGGGTGAGGACCCACAGTCAGGCACCCCGTTTTGTATCGGGGCTGCCCTATAACAGTTTGGCGCCCAGAGTGGTTTCCAAGTTACACCCACGGTTGACCAGCCCAAAGTAACATTCCTTGTGTTGGTCACCATAAGCACACTAGTTCTCTTGGCAAAAAGTGAAAGGGGGGAATTTTTAGGGGGAAATGATGTCCTGAGCTAATCCCATACAGGCTTTGTGGACTCCACTGCCACTCCAGACCAAAGCCATCAAGACATTGGGAAAGACAAATCCCATCACCACCAAAAGGAAGGTGGCTGGGACCTGAGGATGGAGTTAAGCAGCCAGGTTGGGTATAAAAACCAAACACATGGGCCTTGGGCGGACTCGCTCTGTCGCTTGCCTCCTGGCTTCACGGCTCCTGGCTTGCGGCCAGCTCTCAGAGTGCCATTTTAGGATTCCTGATCGGCGGATTGGGTAGGACTCATTTAAAACTTTGTCTCCCACTTTTCTCCCTGAACTGTACATTTCCTCATTTCCCCTTCCCTTGTAAACAAACCTTTTATTAACCTTTTGCATGTGCCTGCAGTAGAGCATTGATAAGTCCTTTTAAGTGCGTGGGTGAGGACCCACAGTCAGGCACCCTGTTTTGTATCGGTGCTACCCTGTAACACTTCCCCCAAGTGATCCCCAAAGCCTCCCAAGAGCAGCTTTCAGAGGAGTCTTTTCCTATATTCTTCTAACAGGATGCCTATATTTCTTCTAACAAATGCCTTCCCCCAAGAACTGCTCTCTCCTTGAAGGAGGACAGAAATAGAAAAAAAACTGAGAGGGAGGTGGGCACAAGACCAGAAACCTGGCTCATGAAGTGCCAAGAGCTGGAGATGGGGGTAGAAGGGATTAGCATAGCCATTGACCCAGATATAGAAATCAACATCCTTAGGTGCTATGCCTAGATTACAAAGCAAAAGATCCAAGCAGGTATCAGACTGCTGTAGGGAGTGTCTACAGCCCAGGCCAAGGGTCAAGATATGGAGATTGAGACCAACAGACCCCAAAGGTAAAAATATGGAGATTAAGCCCATTGTGGAATCTCTGGTCCCTTTCAAATTCTGCATAGTTATCCAAAATCAGCAACTACTAGAAGGCTCACAAGTGACCCCTCCCAAACAGAAGAAGACTGTTATCAGTACAGTCTCTGCACTGGCTCTGGGCAGCACTCCCTCTGCCCAACTGTGACTATGCAGGTGCTTCTTTTCACCAACTCTCTTCCTCTGCAGGGCAGCAGTCTCCTGCCTGCCTGTGACCTGTACCATGCCAGGACTTCTTTCTCTGACCTCCCTCAGCAGAAACCGCTCTCCTCAAGGCCACCTGCCTGCAACCATGCAGGCCTCTCTTAGCAAACCTATCTCTTTGGGGCAGCTCTTCCTGCCTGCTTGTATCTATACAAGTATCTTTTACTCTTCTGTCCCTTTCCCTAATAAACCTGTTCTTTAAATATAACTAAGGTCTCTGTCTCATGGAGAAACTCTCTTGGGAAACTTGCTGCGTGTCACTGAACCGGGAGCTCTGGTGAAACTGTTGTAGAGCAACCCCGATACAAAACGGGGTGCCTGACTGTGGGTCCTCACCCGCGCACTTAAAAGGACTTATCAATGCTCTACTGCAGGCACACGTGAAAGGTTAATAAAAGGTTTATTTACAAGGGAAGGGGAAATGAGGAAATGTACAGCTCTGGGAGAAAAGTGGGAGACAAAGTTTTAAATGAGTCCTACCTGATCCGCCGATCAGGAATCCCAAAATGGCGCTCTGAGAGCTGGCCGCCAGCCAGGAGCAGTGAAGCCAGGAGACAAGCGATCGTGAGCCAGAGAGAGCCCAAGGCCCACGTGTTTGGTTTTTATATCCAACCTGGCTGCCCAACTCCACCCTCAGGTCCCAGCCACCCTCCCTTGGTGGTGATGGGATTTGTCTTTCCCAATGTCTTGATGGCTTTGTAACAGGGTGGTCCCAGGAAAGGGGGAGGTTCCCTGCCCCACCCAAGGGAGGGTGGAGCTGAGCAGGAAGAGGAGAAGCTGCAGAAGAGACTGAGGAAGGAAGCAGGATGGAGCCAGGAGACCTGGAGGAGGCGCATGGAGCCTAGAGACACGTGAAGAAACTGCGCTTGTTTTTTGGTCGTAGACTGGGTGACACAGATGTGGGTGAGACTCATGGGGAGGTGACAATGGCAGCTTTTATCTTGATGTTGATTTTGCTCTTTTCCTTCCGGGCTTGTCTGGTTATTTCTGACCCTTTGCTGTGGGTCCCCACTGGAAGATGCTTTAGACTTGCGGCAGGCTTTGGGGCTTTGCTCTGGGCCAATCCCATTTGGATGGACTTTTACCCACAAGGGGACGGGTAACTTTGGGTGCTTCATTTAGAAACTAGACTCTTTGCCTTACCTGTATTGTTTCCTAGTTTTATTAAAGTTCCTTCCCATTGAAGTCTTATATGTTTTGTGTTGATGCGGCGGATGGCAGAACCCATTTAGAATAGGCAGGTTTGCGGGGTTTGGGCTGACCCTTTAGTCTGGAGTGGGGGTGGAGTCCACAAAGCCTGCATGGGATTATCTCAGGACATCATTTCCCCCTAACAAAACCTTTCCCAGAGTGAGCCCAAGGACCCTGCACTCCAAACCCACTGATTCCAAAAAAAGACAACATCCTTATGTTTATTCACAACTGTGTGCATCTCAGCTCAAAAGCAAGTTCTCTGGGGAGAAAGGGTCAGTGGAGATGGCTGGTTAAAAGCAGCAAGTCCCTCTAAAGGCAAAACGTATTGTGGCACCTGAGCTCCACCTACTGTGCTTCTCCAGGTTGCTTGAAACGCTAAGCCCAGCTGGCCCGGAGCCCAGACACCTCCCCCCATACCCCCTGTGGTCTCCAAGGACCCTGCTCTGTGAACAGGCAGCAGGGAGGCTGCCCAGGTCAGACTGACCTACTTTCCCTCATAGCTTCACACAAGAAGTGAAAGAGTTGAAGAGAATGACAGGTAAAATCTGCAAACATAACTAGAAGTGTGTATTTAAAAGAGGAATAGGGCCTCCCCTTGTGGTGCAAGTGGTTGAGCACCGCGCTGTGAAGCTGTCTGCAGCCTCTGCAGAGCCGGTTCCATCCCGGCCCACCAGCAAGAATCCCACATGGCGCGGCAGACCTCTCCTGTCTCGCCCGCTGCACCCCTCAGCAGTATATTTCAGTCTACCTGTTCTGTTCCCTGCTCAGTCTCTGGTGAATCCTCTCATCCTCTGGCACATCTGGCCTGTACCCCAGTTCTTATATGCATGAATAAATAAATCTTAAAAAAATAAGAGGAATAAAAACTAATATATTCAAGAAATCCAATTCAATGTATATGTGTTTCAAGAGCAGAAATCATTTAAACTAATCTCTCAGGAGAGTTGATTATATAGTATATAAATAGAATAACTAGCCGTTATGAATGTAGAGTGCTTTAGGACTGTCAAAGCAATCACACCAAAATTACCCCAGCGGTATCTAATTTCCATCACGCATTCGATATGTGTGGACCTGTATTGATAAGATGGAATTAATATCTCAGAGGCAAGGCTGCTTTTTCCCTGATCGAGTTAGGTGTTTCTCAGTGATGGATGAGGTCAAATTGTGATCAGCAGAATTTGTCAGAATTAACACAGATGTTCCTACATGTGGTGTTTGGGTTGTGATTCTCATTTGTGGCTTTTATTGTTCCCTTCTCAACATTTCACTGCAGTGGCAGATGGTTCCTAAGTGCTCATCCCTTGTATTACTTGACATCTCCTTGCAAAAGACGCTGTGCCATGGTCTCCCATGGGGTTCCAACTAGTAAATCTTGTATAAAAATTTTCATTAATAAATTGTTATGTATGTATGCATGCATGCATGTATGTATGTATGTAGTAGAAAGTTGAACGGACTAGACTGACTTATAAAATACAATGAGAGTCTCTCATATCACAATTTCCCACTCCAGTCTCCAAAGACAGTCACATTTAACTACTTCTGCTCTAGTTCTTTTGAGAGTTACACAAGGGTCTAAATAATTTTTTTTTTGAGAGCTAATTTTTGTACAAACCTACATATTTGTTTTTGAGAGCTATTTTTTTTACAAACCTATATATTTTCAGTTTAATTTCTTGCTATAATGGATATCTTTTAATATCACCCCTAAACTTTCTTTTTTGATGGTTATGTTATAGGACAGGGAGAGGGGCAGCCCAAACCCCGCAAACCTGCCTATTCTAAATGGGTTCTGCCATCCGCCGCATCAACACAAAACATATGAGACTTTAATGGGAAGGAACTTTAATGCAACTAGGAAACAATACAGGTAAGGCAAAGAGTCTAGTTTCTAAATGAAGCATCCAGAGTTACCCGTCCCCTCGTGGGTAAAACTCCATCCATATGGGATCGGCCCAGAGCAAGGCCCCAAAGCCTGCCGCAAGTCTAAAGCATCTTCCAGTGGGGACCCACAGAAAAGAAACAACCAGACAAGCCCAGAAGGAAAAGAGCAAAATCAACATCAAGATAAAAGCTGCCATTGTCACCTCCCCACGGGTCTCACCCACATCTGTGTCACACAGTCCACGACCAAAAGACAAGCACAGTTTCTTCACATGTCTCTAGGCTCCATGCGCCTCCTCCAGGTCTCCTGGCTCCATCCTGCTTCCTTCCTCAGTCTCTTCTGCAGCTTCCCTCTTCCTGCTCAGCTCCACCCTCCCTTGGGTGGGGCAGGGAACCTCCCCTTTTCCTGGGGACCACCCTGTTACAGTTATACTGCTATTTTTAATGTTTCTAATAGTTACTTTTGAAACTACAAATGAAATACTAGCCCCTAATCTCATCTTCCAGACATTTTTGAAAATATGTATTGAATCTCCAATTTGTAAACTAAGAATTTTAAGTGTACCTTTCTTCCTTGTCCTGCCCACTCCAGCCTCCCACATCTATTTTAAACATTTTGTTGTAACTCTTGCTTTGACTAGATTGATTACAAGTTTATAATCACTAAATATCTTAGCAGAACTGTACGTATAGATATTACTCACTGTGAAGCAAAGAGCATGCTAGGGTTAAATCCTTGTGTGAGGGTCCTAGTGTTGTAGAGCAACCCCGATACAAAACGGGGTGCCTGACTGCGGGTCCTCACCCGCGCACTTAAAAGGACTTATCAATGCTTTACTGCAGGCACACGTGAAAGGTTAATAAAAGATTTATTTACAAGGGAAGGGGAAATGAGGAAATGTACAGCTCAGGGAGAAAAGTGGGAGACAAAGTTTTAAATGAGTCCTACCTGATCCGCTGATCAGGAATCCCAAATGGCACTCTGAGAGCTGGCTGCAAGCCAGGAGCTGTGAAGCCTGGAGGCTAAAGACAGCGAACCCCCCCAAGGCCCATGTGTTTGGTTTTTATATCCAACCTGGCTGCCCAACTCCACCCTCAGGTCCCAGCCACCCTCCCTTTGGTGGTGAGGGGATTTGTCTTTCCCAATGTCTTGATGGCTTTAGTCTGGAGTGGGGGTGGGGTCCACAAAGCCTGTATGGGATTAGCTCAGGACAGCATTTCCCCCTAACACTAGCATATCATACCTCCCTCTGTTAAATGATTTAGTTATCACAATGCTCCTAATATCAAAGTCACTGGCTCTTGTCAAAATCAGTCATTGTTTAAATTTCTCCTTTCTTTCCTGTTACCAATAAATCAAGATTGTGCTATGTTTTGATTTGCTTCGTATTTGGGCCATGAGTTATATTTTTTTCCTTGGGTATTTTATTTCTTATTTTTTCTTATACTTGAAAGAATGACATGCCTTCATCCCGTCCCTAGTATTTGTAGGCTTTTATTCTTTTTCACATCCCCATCTTTTGAAGATATCTTATTTGGATCCCACTAACCTCCTGTTTGAATTTGGTCTTGCTGCTTTGTAAGCCGACTGTTCAGCTACTGTCTTAGTATTTCATTTTATTGGATTCAGGATTTCAACAAGTTTTCTCCTTTGGACTTTGGAGTATATCCTTAAGCAATTTCTTTAGATATGGTGAATAAGAAGTAACTTTCTGAGTATTTACCTGTTTGGAATGATTTTGTTTTACTTGCATTCTTTTTGATATGGGCTGGGGTTCTCTGTTTTGTAAATTCATCTGCTTATCAGTGGGCTACTGGGTTCTTTCACTGCAAAGCTCCCTTATTCCTCATAGAGCTGGGGTTTTTTTATTTTGTCCCCTTATTTCTTTAGCATTTTCATCCTCTATACTCCCTCAGTTCCCTCCTTCCCACTCCCTTCCCTTTGCCCCCTTGTATAAAAATTTTTCCTTGATCAATTGTGTGTATGTATGTAGTAGAAATTGAATGAATTAGGCTGAGATAAAATAGAGTTAGTATCTCATCTCACAATTCCCCACTCCAATCTCCAAAGACAATCACATTTAACTTTCTGACTTTCTGTTCTAGTTCTTTTGAAAGTTAGACAAGGATCTGAATAACCCCCCTGAGAGTAGAGGTGGGGAGAGAGAAAGAGAAAGCAAGATTGATCCTATTTATAGAAGTTTGAACTCCTGGACCGATTCTCTATACCTCTGGTTATTCCTCAAGTGTTTTTTTCTTTTTGTCTTTTTGTGCTTCATTCTGGTATCTTCCATATTTGCCTTTTTTTTTAAAGATTTATTTATTTATGCATACAAGAGCTGGGGTACAGGCCAGAGGTATGGGGGTGAGAGGATTCACCAGAGATGGAGTGGGGAACAGAACAGGCAGATTGACTGAAATACACTGCTGAGGGGAGCAGCAGGCGAGACAGGAGAGGTCAGCTACGTCATGTGGGTTATTCCCTGGCCTGCTGGGGATTGAACTCATGCTTCAGAGGCTACGGATTGCTTCATAGTGCGCCACCAGGAAGGCCACCCAAATTTGCCTTTTGATACAGGGCAGTAAGGGGTACTAAAACTGGCCAAGGACAGTGCCCAAATAGTTTATAGGTCACTGTCTGAGATTTTCACCCCTGCGCATAATTGTGATACCAGAATTGTCAGGCCTAGTCTCCCAGCCAGGAACGGATCCCAGGCTACAGGGGCAGTACTGAGCCCCAGCCACTAGACCCCCACGGGTTGGTGTCTCGCGAAGCCGCAGCAGGAACTTCATAGACTCTCAGGCAAGCAAGCAAGAAGAGGCAGGTTTGTTTTGAGAAAGAAAAAGTTTATTGAGGAGAAAAAGAGCAGAAATAAAGTGGGACTCCCAGGACAGGAAACCAGGCCTGGGAGGGGCAAGGAAGCCCAAGTGGAGTTGTGTCTCAGGGAACATATACCTTCTTTCCCTAATTATTCTAAAGCTCCACCAGTCTCTTTGTGATTGGTTAGTTCTCGGCTGTCTCACTTAATTTGCTACTGAGTGGGGCATGTTCACATTCCTTATCTAGCAGGTCTGTCTTCCCCCATTTGTTGCATCTTTATCTTTATGTCCCAATCCTCTGGATGGGCATCCCTGCATTGAAGTTAAACAGCCGCCTTTTAAGTTGTCCATAAATTAAACCACTCTCCATTTCCCCAATCTCTACCTCCCTTTACCACCTGAAGGAAACCAAGGCCAGCTTTAACAATGTTGTTCTTGGTCCTGGGATGTTTGTTTTTCCAGGTGGAATTAGTTACATTTCTCTTGCTGCCTTTATTTCTGAAGCCTTCCTCAACTCTCCGAGGTCCCCTCCTGTAGTGTCCCTAAAACTGCCTAATTCCTAGCTTGCCCTGTGTCTCAATTGCAAGACCACTCAGGGTCAGAAAACAACAATTTATTTATTTCCTTATTTAACAAACAAGGAAAAACAAAGAGTCACTGAGGCCACAAATGCTCATTTACCTCACCCAAAGCAAAGCAGTCTCCAGTGCCCTAAACACAAAGTCTCCCAAAATGGCATCTTCCCACCCCTAAGGACCTGGAGTCCAGAACAGGCCAGGATCCAACTCACAAAGACAGCAGAAGACACAGCAGGAGATGCTCACCGGAGCTGCTGAGATGTGTCAGCACAGTACCAGACAATCCACATTGGAAACATCAGCTGCAGTAGCTGAAAGACCCAATCAAAGGCCCACATTTACACAGCTCAGCGAGGCACCCAGGTATAGCTCCTTCCCTTCCAGGCTGTTAACTGCAGAAAAGCTGGGAACAATTTCTGTTACTCACCTACCTGCAAAGCCTCTGAACTTTACTTCTCTGAGGTTGGCTGCACGGGAAGCATCTCCAGTTCCTTCAGAGGCCCACAACAGCCTTCTGGGAGATCGGCATGGTGGGGCCAGAAACGGCTGAGCCGAGAATTGCTTCTGTAGTCCCTTGTATTTCTTATCAGAGACTCCACCCCTACCCTTAGTTTGTCAGTACTTAGCCTGCAGCTATTCATCTTCACCTGTGCCACCTTCCAGGGGGCATCACATGTAGAGGCCTTTGGCTTCAGCCTCCTGTTACACTTTTCCTGTTATTTTAAAATTTTGTTGACGTAGCATTGCGCTATAATATTATATTACAACTTATGTATGCTTGATAAATGCAGTTGGCCATGCAAAACTGGGTGGGAGAAGGAAACATCAACAGAGGGAGCAGATGACCTGTGTGAATTTCAAAGATGAAAATAGTGGCACACTTTCTAGGAACCGCATTGAACATGCACCCGCCTATCTGTCTCTGCTCGCAGACAAGTTCTGCTTGAGAACTTGTCAAGACCAGGCATTGTCTAAATCTGTATAATCGAATAAAATTAAGCTATTGTGACATAAGAATTGAGAAAGAGTAGCCCACCCAATTGATGTTGTCTTAATCACAACCCCATAAATTGTGATGCTGAGGTACTTTCTTAAAATGATCCAACACAACGTTTTTTTTTCACAGTGTACAATATGCTGCTTTCATACTAGCAAGAGTAAATTATGTTGACATGTGGGTCTGCTAGACTTAAACGGCCTGCTTGGCCGCCATCTTGTTTACATGCAGTTCTGCATTCCAGTACAAGGTCAGAACAACATAGTCAATCAGTTATCTGACCTAAAAGAATGTAGTATACCTGGAGCCTCCCTGGTGGCACAGGGGTTAAAGACACAGTGCTATCAAGTTATCACCAGCTTCTGCAGTGAGTTCAATCCCCAGGCAGGGAGCTGACCCACATGGCGCAGCAGACTTCCTGTCTCTCCAGCTGCTCCCTTCAGCAGTGTATTTCAGTACATCTGCCTGTTCTGCTCCCCACTCTGTCTCTGGTGAATCCTCTCGCCCCCTCAACTCTGGCCTACACCCCAGTTCTTGTATGCATAAATAAATATATCTTTAAAAAAAGACATTTAAAAAAATAGTAATATATGGAGAGATATGAAAGAAAGTGTGCATGCCAGTGGATAGTTATTGAAGTTGGTAGTAAGACATTGTTGGCATATATAGGAATGATGAATGCCAAAGGGATATGGAGGAGACACTGACACAATTTATTCCAGAAAGTTTCCCTAGATGGGCCTCCCCTGGTGGCGCCAGTTCGATCCTTGGCCACTGGTGAGGGTCCCACCAAAAAATAAATAAATAAATAAATAAAAATTACCCTAGATACAGTGAAATTAAGTTTCTACCACCCAATGAAGGGACAGGAGCTTGTGAGAGATATAGAGATATATTAAGTCTGAGTTAGTTAAGGAGGAAAGAAAGTTATAATTTGAGCATAAATAGATGTATATCTTACAATCATATATTCCTACATTTGTAGTTCATTTTGAAGTGGGAGAATCAACTCAGAGTGTTGCTATGTATACCACCAGAACCATGAGGAGAACAAATTCTCTGGAGTTGAGGAGTTACTTATGGCTCCCAGTGGGCCTATTTTCTTCTTTGGTAAAAAGGCAAACACCTAATTCCAAGAGTATTGCCTTTTCAGTTTCTGTAAAAAGCATTAAAATTCTGGAGTAAGAGGAAATATAAAATGACACCATAAAAGTTGACATATCTCAATTTACTGGTAAAGAAGTACAAATGGCACATATTAGAACTTCATTAGCAAGACCCTGTCATTACAGATATTCAATAAAATTAATATTATAGTCGATAGTCTTGAATTTTAAAGGTACATGTGAGGATCAAATAAAATAGAATAAAGTCAGGGTACTTTTTAGATTTTTAAGGAAATTATGAATTAATGATTTCTGTAATACTATAAAACAACCCTACACCTGAACTGAGTCTGAAACTCTAAAGCAAATTTAATATAGAATCTTCCATATCTAAGCATAAAATCATAAATTTACTTATTTGAAAAGAATATGCACAAAGAGCTCATAAAGACAGTGATATGGTGGAATTTAGTCAGAAAATATGTTTTTTCTAGCATTTACATGACTAGGAAATCTTGAGGAAGTTATATTGAGACTATTTTCTAAAAGTAACAACAATGATACCATTCTTTTGAAACACATTATTATGGAGTTTTATCAGCTGAAAATTTATAGAAATGTACCTTGCAAACCATGAATGCTCAATGTGACTAAGACCTTAGTTTGTTTCAATGATAAAAGTTTAGAGCAGAGACCATTAACCTGATACAACCAATTAAAAATCTCATAGCATAAATTAGAAAGCAAACAGGGATTCTAGGAGGTAAAAGTAATTTTGTGTAGGTTATTGATAAGAAATTTTCTCTGAATCACTGTGGTCATGACTTCTAATATTTACATTTATCCAGTCATCTCTGCTCTAGGACGTGTGAAAAGATTGCCTTTCCCTGTCCCCTTGAGACTGGATAGAGCTATATGAATAGTTCCAGGTTTATAAGCCCTTAGCAGAAGTGATGTCTAATTTTACTGGGTTAAAGCTTTAATTGCCAATATAAAGCCCTGCAGCATTCTCTCCCCCTGCAAGTGTGACTCATGAGGCCTCAGTTGAGATGGTGGAACAAAAAATAAAAGCCACATGGATAAATGTGTTGCCACATGAAGGAATGTTGCCATAGAAAATTGCCTGGGGGCCTCCCTGGTGGTGCAGGCGGTTGAGCACTGCACTGTGAAGCTGTCCGCAGCCTCTGCAATGAGGGTTCGAATCCCGCCGGCTGGCCAGAATCCTACATGGCGAAGCACACCTCTCCTGTCTCACCCGCTGTTCTGCTCAGCAGTGTATTTCATCAGTCTGCCTGTTTTGTTCCCCTCCTCTGTCTCTGGTGAATCCCCTTACCCTCCTGCACCTCTGGCCTATACCCCGGTTCTTGTATAAATAAATAAATCTAAAACAAACAAACAGGATTTGCTTTTTATTTTTTTTAAGATTGATTGATTGATTGATTGATTGATTGATTGATTGATTTATACAAGCACTGGGTACAGTCAGAAGTGTGGGAGGGAGAGAGAATTCACCAGAGCCAGAGTGGGGAGCAGAGCAGGCAGAAGGACCGAAGTACACTGCTGAGAGGAGCAGCAGGCGGCAGGAAAGGTCTATACACCATGTGGGACCCTCACCAGGAGGCCGGGGATCCAGCTGGTGCTGCAGAGGCTGAGGCAGCTTCGCAACCCAGCGCTCAACCGCTGCGCCACCGGGGAGGCCCGAGGATTTGCTTTTTAAAAAAAAAAGAGAGAGAAAGAAAATTGCCTAGACCAACACTTAAGCAGGAATGAACCTCTATGACACTTTTAATTTGTTTTATATATTAAATTTTGTTACTTCAACATAACTGACCCTATCCTGAGTAGTATAATCACTGAGAACATTGTCAGGGTTTCTGTTTTCCACCATGGTCTGCATGGTGGAACATCCACAAAGGTCTGCAGATGTTGAACTTTATATTCTGAATCTCATATCTGCTATCAATCAACAATATTTTTTTCATTATTCAGACCCTTCAATTCATTAGCTTGTGTTTAGGCTTTACAATGCTAGAAAAAAATGGTTGGTTTAGCAAATTCAGAAAAGAAGTTTACTTCCCTTCATTGTGAGTTTGCTTCCAGAGACATGTTTGCAGAAGTCACTACTGAATTTTTCCACTATCCCAAACTGATATTTATTAGATATGCAACATAATGCATCTGGCTAATTGCAATGTGGTTTCCAAGACAAGAAGATGAAGATGATTTCATTATTATTTATTTATGAACCCACATTCTTCTAAAAGAATTTGGGGCACAAATGATGAATTGTTCTCCAATTTCTTTAACTGGTCTTATTTCATAGCAAACCACATTGCAATGAACCAATCACAAAAAATCTTGAATTAAGTATAATGGCATTGGATCTATTTATAAGTATTGCAAAATGAGGCTTAAAAGTCAGTAAAATTATTACTGGGCAATCCCAGCGGGAAAAAATCGAGGTGGCCGGGTCTAAGCATATCCATGCAATTAAGAACTTGGAACAGGACCCAAAATCAGACACACAGAGAGAATTTTTTAAATATATGTTTTTATTTACAAGGGGAATGAGGAGAACGAGAGAGAAGATTTATTTGGGACATCAGGTGCAAGGCAAAACCTGAAGAGCAAGAGAGCAAGAGCACGCAAATGTTCAGTTATAAATCAAACATGGCTGCTTAACTCCGGCCCTAATTCCTAGTACCTCCCTCCCCCATTCAGGAAGTCAGGTTCAGGACATGCTGGGAAGAGGAGACCTTGGCTTAGATGTAGAGATTGGGGTGGAGTCTGTAAAAAAAACCGAGAGGAAGTGGTGTTTATTCAGTAAGTCATTGCCAGGCTCAGAGTTTGCACCTTATTGTTCCTCTAAAAGAGTAAGTACCAAGAAAAGTGTCTACCATTACTGTACAATCTCCATCGCTTTGGGCACATTATTTATATCCTATTACCATTTCTATAACTCTAAAACCGGGAATGTGTGGCAATTCCAAATGTACTATGTAGGAGAGATAAGTAGCACTGTGGAAAGGAAACTTGTACAGAGAGTAAGGAAACAATCCAAAGGGAAGCCAGCTCATTAGGAAAGAGATTGCAAAATAAAAATCAAAAGGAATATATCATATTAAATTGCAGTGCTACATCAACTATTTGATTTTTAATAGCTTTTTATTTTTAGAGAACTAACTGTACAAGAATAACTACCATTTAGAGTGGAGGGGGTTTATGGGGTTGGATTTCTGAAGGGGCCACTTGTTTCTTAATGGCTGTGAATATGCTCTTTTTAAATACAAACCAATGTCAGCAGTTCTTGTGAGTGTGTGGTTTGGAGTTTTATGTTGGTCTCCCTTCATGGTAAAGACCAGCGCAGTGGTTGTCAAAGTATGGTAACTGAGCCAGCATCACCTGGAACTTCCTAGAAATGGGAACTCAGTCCCACCTCAAACTATTAAATCAGAAATTTGGAGCAGGACCAGAAATCTTGTATAACAAGGCCTATCTGTAGTCCCTGGTGCATGCTAAAGTTCAAAAAACATTGAACAAAAAAGGGTCTTTCCTTAGAAACCTGCGAAAAGCACCCTAATCCATTAAGTGCTTTCTAGCATTCAGAAATCAGATATAAATCGAGAACCTGTAAGACCTTTTTCTAAAACTGAGAATTTATACTATTCTAGTCTATTTCTTTTTTATATTTTCTGATTCTCTGGATCTGACACCCTATATTTCAAAATGGAGCCAGTTTTTAATGTGTACGTAATAAACTCTTGAAAATATGGGCTTTGTATTGGAAGTGCTGACACAATCTTCATGATAACATTGCAAATGGCGATGCTATAATTAAGCTTCGATCTCCTTTGGAAAAAAAAAAGGAGAGAGAACGTGAAGAAGGAGGTTACTGTTCAATGAACTGCTCTGTCATTTGCCGCAGTGATTCTTAATTGTGTCTCATTACGGCAAGATGATCATTACTCTACTTGTCTGTCTGATTTAGAGACCACTAAAAGTGTCTTGTAACACGCAGCCGTCTCCCTTGCAACAGTCCTTTGGCTCTCACCCTCATTACTCAGAATCTGTCCAATTATTTGTCATTAAAGTAATAAAAAGGACTGCAGCAGAAAATGTGGGAGGTAACTGCTGGAGGTCTGCCCAGGGAGGAAGAAAAAATGCAAACTGTTTTCAAGGCGCTGGGAAGGTGACATCGTTAATTAAGTGTTAGGGAATATGCAAATCAGTCCCACTCTCAAGAGACTGTAATAAAACTGAGAAAACATTATTATCACTGCAAGTAAGAGAAGGCCTTGTTACCCCATCTGGAAGACTGTGTCATTTTCTGGTGGAGACTCAAGCAAGGAGGGGAGGGAGCAGGAAAAGAGATGAAGAAGGTGGAGTTGTTCAGGGCCATTGAGTACGCTCAGGCTGTTAAGAGTTCAGAATTAAGGTGTCAACACGGAGGGCCAGTGGATTACAACTTTTAATGAGGGATGTTTGTCTAATCACAGGATTTGCACACCCAATTTCCTCTGCAAAATGACTTACAACTCATCAGCAGGCTGTGTTTTTGTAGGTTAAAGGAAGGGAGAGGAAGTGAGGGGGAGGCTGACAGCTGGCATGGTAGGCATCTTGGGTGTTGTTCTAAAGATGGTAATGATGCAACGCACTTCAAGGTACATGGGCACTGGCTTTTTTATTAAAAATATACCGGGCACCAACACAGACTCCTCAGCCTTTGCTCAAGCTGAAACCTTCACCTGGAATGCCTTTTCTTCAGTTCTATTTTGTCTTACTACCCTGACCAATTGTTTTCTTATTCTTTTGAAGTTTATGGTAAATGTCAATTCTTCTTGAAAACTACCTCTTATTTCCACCGCAGATAGGTATGCAAAAACAGTAACAGTGTGATTTCTCTGTAAATATAGCTTCAAGGCAGACTAGTTCTCTGGCTGCTTTATTCTACCCTACTTGCAGATATTTACATGTAATATATATAAAACCTTCCTATATTGAAATGCTAGCACCATGTCTGACTCTAGAGTTGCCTAGGCTGACTTTCATTTGATCACAAGGGAATTAAAATCTTACTCATCTGTAGGTATATATTTTTGCCCATTATACTCTCACAGTGTGGAAAGGGTCAGGTGATAAACATGTAAGGCTACTGTCAAAAAATATAGGGTGCTATGTAAAAATGAGTCCTCAACTAAAAAGTATGTCCATTCCCATTTACTTATGTTGCTGTCAACCTCCCATATCTGCATGGAAATGGGAATACCAACAAAAGGCCATAAAACCTTGGTTTAAAGAAATGTTTACTCTAACTAGAGGAATTGAGTAAGTACATGGTAACTTTTAGTAATGAAAAGAGCTTTATATTGGGAAAAAGATCTTCAGAAATTATCACTCCCATACCTCATTTGCCAGATCTTTTTATTTATGAAACATAAAGATCTATAAATCCATCCTAGTTCCTACACTGTAATATTTATTTTCCAAAGACTTCTAGAAGGAAGAATATTACCTGGCCACCTTAAATCAGTCCAATGCATGTTGGAAACACAAGACATTAGGTAAGTGATAGATAATCACCAAGCACACATTGGCATTATGTAAAATACTGTCATTTTCCTATTGCAATACACTGAACTGTATCACTCTGATGAATAAATAATGAATTCCAGTCCATTTATGAATGCACTGCATGATGTGAGAGCTCAACTTCTTTACCTTGACCATCCATGACAACAAGTGTACACGCAGAGTGGGATTGAATGTATCAAATTTCTCATTTTTAGAGCTAATGAATATGCTTTCAGACTGAAGCCTAAAGACTAATTTTTATATTCAAGTTTGCTATGCAAAAAGAATTCATCTGCAGAGTGATCTTGTTATACACTTGTGAGACAGAATATATATAGGTGCCAACAGTTACCTTGGGTAGTTAGGGTAGAAATCATTCATCATATTAATGCAACAAAACAGGGCTTGAATTCTGTAGTGTTGTACTTATTTTCATTTATTACTAATAACAATCTACTACTTACCATATGTCAATGGTAAAATCTGTGACAAATGTACTTTATATATTTACTTATTGACACCCTAAATCCTACAATGTAGATGAGAAATTTGCAACTAGAAGTCACCTAGCCTGTTCAATGACATTCAAATAATATACCCTGCAACTGAGCTTCAAATCAGGTTCAAATATAACTACTTCCAAATCCTAAGTTCTCATATAAGCCATTATATGCACTCATTTACAGAAAATAATATTAGATTTTCTGGTAAACTTCTTATGGGTTTGCAAAACTCCGTGGTCTTAGGACCAAAAAAACTAACAAATCCCATTTAGTTTTATTATCCTATGTTCTATCTCCAGAGAAGCTCTGGATTTTACCTCATTTGAATTATATTAATTGTGTCTCCGTGATTTATACCTTCCACATTCAAAAGTTCAGAAACGTCTTCAGAGAAGGATGTTTCTAATATGCCAGCCCATTTGGTAACCTAAGTTTAGACTACTTAAGTCAACTCTAAACTAGACTCTCCAACAATGTATAATATCCCAGAAAAAAAACAAAAACAAATCCAACTTTAAAAACATTGGCAAGTTGACACTAATTTTATTAATTTTTTATGGTGATGAAGAATTCACATCACATGGCAGATGGTCATAATCTAAAAGGACAATTTAATTAGACATCTTTATTTCTCCAGCATTCTCTTCCCTTCATCATCCAGTTTATGACTTTCTCTCTTTGGTTCTACAATCTCTTCCAATGCCCTTTTCTCAATTTAGTCATTCCTCTAATTTGAGTACTCAATTCAGTAAAATAAAACTTCACTAGAAAGAAGAGTTGGCTAATAAATAATACTTTGGATTTCTTATTTCTCATATAAGTTAGTGAAAATGTCAAAGTATTCCAAAAGGGACAGCCACATATTTTCAGTGCATGCTATATATCTAATTGCTTTCATATAAGTTAAGAACTAAAAATTAAAATACAAGATTAATATTACTATTCTCATTTTTACAGAGGATGAAATTTAATCTCATAGAAGATAATTGATGTGTCCATATTCACACAGTTAATAAGGTGAAGATCTAGGTTAGGACTCCATCCACATAAATTTTCCTTATGGCTTGGCACAGAGTCCCCTGTAGATACTCAAAATATTAATTGACTAAATTTACACTTAGTACAAATGAATTTATATCCACACTAGGGTATTGCCATCAAGATCATTTCAGTAACTAGACAAGTGCTTAAGGACAATAAGAAAAGTCAATCACAAGAGACAAGTCATTTGGTAAATACAAACTCCTTGAAAGAATCTAGGAGCCATAATTTCAAGGACAAAGAAATAGAACAAGTTTTACATTCCCAGACCATTATGGGAAAAAAAAAAAACAGCCTAATTTCTAATATTTCTGAAGCAAAGCAATTGTCTTTGCTCTTTCCCTATTACTGACAAAAAAGGTAAGTTTCTTTTTTCCTTCTTAGGTCATTGAGATAAGAGGTTTTAAACATTCTGAGAGCATGAGGCAGAGAGTATGCAAGCACATGTAGGCAATAATTCTGTCTCCCATGTGACTGAATTCTGGCCAAAAGAATGTGGACGGCAATGATATCTGCATTTTGAGATTTGACCCATGGACGTCTCCTAGAAATTTTTTGGATGAGCTAAAGGGTGGAGAGTACCAATATCCGTGAATATCCCCTGAAAGCATACCTTTAGAAAGAGAAGTTGGGGCCTCCCTGGTG
The DNA here is from genome assembly GCF_964194135.1 of Talpa europaea. Classification (NCBI taxonomy): domain Eukaryota; kingdom Metazoa; phylum Chordata; class Mammalia; order Eulipotyphla; family Talpidae; genus Talpa; species Talpa europaea. The sequence goes on from NC_140074.1 coordinate 48,672,310, forward strand.
GTGCAGGGGTTAAAGACACAGCGCTATCAAGCTATCAGCAGCCACTTCAGCACAAGTACTATCCCCCCAAGGGAGCAGCCCAAATGGCAAGGCAGACCCCTTCTGTCTCACCCACAGACCAATGCTGCCCTGCCTGCTGCTCCCCTCAGCAGTGTATTTCAGTGGATCTGCCTGTTCTGCTCCCCACTCTCTCTGGTGAATCCTCTTATCCCCACCCCTCCCCACATTTCTGGTCTACATCCCATTTCTTGTATGCATAAATAAATAAATCTTTAAAAAAAAAAAAAGACAGACTTTGTGATAAATGGGGAAAGTGAGTCCAGAGAGCAGAATGAGAAAGCAGAGTCAGGGGACAAAGGATATTATTTAAAGGGTGAGTTATTCAGGCCACTGGTGTGGGCAAAGGGAGCATATTTTTCTGATATCTCCTGAAAAGCTGAAAAATGTTCCTTCCTCACCCTGGCCTTGCCCAGTATTGTCAGTCCAAAGATGGGAGGTGAAATCTGTGCATCAGTTCTCACCAGCCATCCTCCATCAGCCGCAGGCTGTTTTCAGGGGTGTTAATCCCTGCTATTGTAAACTGCTCAAGACTGTATTGAGTGAGCTACTCCTACACCTCCCCAGAGACCATGGAGTTCAATGATCCCTAGGAGAGATGAGGATGAGAAATACTGTGCATGTTGTAGGTGAGACACCAATAGCAAGAAATGCTCATACCCATTCTGGTTGGCAGTTAGAGACCAAGAATATGAGTAGGGACCCACCCTGTGTGTCTGCTGAAGACAGAGCTGGAGCCGACATCCCCTTCGCCACCAACTTGACCCATATTGAACCATGACATGAGTGAAAAATGAGTTTGTATTGTGGCAAGTCTCTGAATTTTAGTACATTTGTTTTGCTGAAGTTTATAAGTAACTTGAATAATACAGATAGGCGAGTGGAAACGCTAGAACCTATGAAATTTTAAGTTTTGTCTTAAACATGATGGATATTTAACCACCATTATTATTTGCGTGTTAAATATTCAGATACATTATAAGTAAACTATAAGCTAAAAATTATCTCATAAGACTCACTGGCAAATTGGAAAATGCTATAAATTTTAATTAGACTGAAAATTTTAATTTCCAAATAATCAATATTTTTAACAAATATTAATATTCACAATATTGATAGAAGGGTGACAAAATAGTGTATACAACAAATATCACAGGAAGTCTAAGCTGCTATGCATTTTAGTAATTAACTTGTATTCTTGATTAATATTTATTAATAATGCATATTAAGAATATCCAAAAAAATCCCTAAGTTTATATTCCTAGATTCTAAAGCTACCTAATTAGTCTATTTATTTGGATCTTGCCTTACCCAAAATTACTCCTTTGAGTCTTCCGGAGAGCATTTCCTAGGGAATAGTCACAAATTCAGACAAAGATTTAAACACAAGGAAATAATGCCTCATTATTTATAAACGCACACAATCGGAAATGACCTGAATGTCCAACAACTGGAGATTCATTAAATTATGGCACATCAATATAAGGAGCTATTATGTGCTCATCATAATTCATGACTTCAGAAATATTTAATATCCTTGGGAAGTGTTCATGCATAATGTTAAGTGAAAAGAAGTACAAATTTGAATATGCAGAACAGTATGTAACACAAAAATATACATACGTAAAATAATGAGGGGAGAAAATATATTAAAACATTAACACTATATCAACATTGTAGCAATATGCTGGCCAGAAATAGCATTATGGCTAATTTTAATTTTATAGCTTTGCTTTCTTTATTTTCTAAATTTGCTATTATAAGTGTATATTCCTTTACTATTATAAAATTATTAAAATGTTTAAATCGCATTTTCCAAGTATAATTTACATGAGATTATAGGCTTGCTTTGGGTACAATCCAGGTGTATTGAAAGAGTTGCTCTGAGACATGGAGACTTATGCTAGCAAACTTTGCAACTGTTAGACAAGGTTGTGTGGGGCGTGTTATATATAGCATTTAATTAGGGCAAAGTGCTTAACTGGGAATGTGATCATGTCACTGCATGGCTAAAAATTCCACAGTTCACCCACTGCCTTCAGAACAAAACTCATCCCTTTAGCGTGCACCCAAGGCCTTTTCTGGCCTTCCTCCGCAGATGATCCTTGCCTGGCCCCAGACACCTGCTCTGCCGCCACAGTGATTTCCTGGCAGTTTGGAGAGCACTCACTTGGTCTCAGTGCTTTCAGACAGCTCTTTGTTGTGCCTGGACAGAAATAGGAAGGAATGAGCAGAAAGCATGACAGAGGGAAGGAAGTCTGTGCAGGAGTGCATGGTCATAGTTACTGATATAGGCCAAGGGCGTCATTTCCCTGGGGTCTCTGAGAAACCAAGAGAAGGTCCCCAGGTGTTTCTACCCAATGCAAAAGAGTGAAAAGCATTTATCCATCAATTCCCATCTTCTATTGCTTAAGTGTTGCTCCTTGGACATTAACTGCCTCAAGAGTCTGAAGACACGCTAGAGCTGCCTCCCCTCCCTCTAAATTCCTTTGACTCATCAATATTCATTTCAGAATGTTTTTGGAAAGGCTTTCCTTTTTATTCTATTTCTGTATTTCCACTTTTATTCTGTATCTGCATAAGGTCTGGAAGAGTAGACACTTTTTAGATCAATGTCAGTTGAATGAACACAGCAGGCAGTGATATGCTTCCACTATAAACATTATGACAATGTCCCTTTAGTTGTCTTCAGATGACCAGCTGAGTCACTGTTTTCATCCTGAGCCATATCTCCATAATTTCGACTCCTACACAGTCTCCCTGAAGTCTTGGATAAGCTGCAGAAAGCAGAGCTGTATGAATGTCTGCACCACACATTATTTGTGCGGCAAGAAGATACACCAAACCCTAAAGAGGCCTTGGTCAGCAAAGCATTGTCATGGTAATAAGTTTGTTCTAAATCATCCCCTCTTCCTACCTATATATGACCTTCTTTCTGTCATCCTAAATTTGCTTTCTCAGGCAGATCTGTTCTGACTTCATCATGAATGGTCTCTTTAGGTCCCCAAATAATCAACCCTGATTTTTAGAGGGTACTTTTTCTTTCCTTTAATCTGTTAGACCTCCTTAAATATCCCACCTTAAAACAAGATGCTATTCACTTTCTCTTCCTCAATATGCTTTACACATTGCATTTTATTTTATTTATTAGAAATGCCAAGGGGTATTTTCCATGTAATGTATATTTTTATTTTTAAAGTGGCACAAAGATAAAAGTATACATAATAATCCTGAGTTTAACCAATAGTCGTTTGGTCATATTCTCAGCAAAATTTGTCAAATCACCTCAGTCATGTTTAACAGGGTCAATCTATTCCACTCCTCTGCAATACAACACTGAATCTCTCTGAGAAATACAGGGGAAAAAAAATAATTTGAAAGCATTAATTGAAAAGACAGCAAATTATTCTTTCCCAGAATTCCCACAGGTGTCAGTCTGACCCTGGACTCAGTCTGACCTAGGAATGCAACTATCCCTATAATCTTAGGATTTATAATAGCCCCTCTGGCTTATGAAGGGGCAATAGAAAGCATCAAATGGCCTCTAAAGTTCTCAAGCAAATCAGGTCAAAATTGGATCCACTGAATATTAATAGTTTTCTTAAACCATTAAGTATTCTTTTCTCGTAAATACAAAAGGCATTCTGTAGTCCAGACCAGAAATGGCCAAAAATTTTTGTTAGTCTCAGATACTGAATCTTTTCAGTTTTGTGGGTTATGTGGTTTGTGTCAACTAACTCCTCTGTTGTAGTGCAAAAGCTGCCACAGACACCAGATAAACATTAGGAGGGGCTGTGTGTCAGTAAAGCTTTACCTATAAAACTAGATGGTGGGACAGTTTGGCTCATAGACTATACAGTTTGTCAAACCCTGGTATAGGTAAATAGGTGTTATTGTCAAAGATCTAAATATTTCTAAGGAAAATGACTTGGCCAATATTTAAGCTCTTATTTACCAGAATGATAATAACAAAATAATACAATTCCTTTAATCAAAACAAAATTATAAAATTGACCTCCTTATCTAAAACTGGTTTATTACCAAAATATACCTCTGAGACAGCTTGACTCATATCTAGTCCCACTATTTAAGCTGCAGGTTTTGTTTGGTTGTCAGCATGGCCTGTAACTAACAGCAAAGTGTGCTCTAAATAAGGAAATCTAATTACATTCAAATAATCAGAATCTGTATATTTTGATTAAAAGTAACAGGAATAAGCTAATTTGATTTCCTAATGTGATATACAAACTTCCTGTGTCAGAGACTCCCTGGTAATCCTGCTAAAAGGCTGTACCACTCCAATTTGACATCAGCTTAAAGAAAAAAGATACGATCCTTTCAGAATAAAAGCAAGAGATTGGATATTTGCACACCTCCATTTCTCTTGTTCAGGTCATTTCTTACTAAAATTGAATTTGTACCAATTAGAGGTTTATAGGTTTTAGTTTTCACAAAAATAAGGATACAGGTTACCATGCAACCTTACAAGGAAAAATTCTATTTCCTATTCAAGGTTTAGTTTCACAAGGAGCAAAGAAAATTAAACTACAACTCAGAAATGAGTGCATGAAAACATTATTACCAAAGGGTTGTAGACTAGCAATAGCAGAGTGTTTGAAGACTTAGTTTCCCAGACGTGAACCTTAACCTTTTGCATACTCCTCCGAAGACTCAGGTGCTTCCATTTATGGAAATTCATTGGCATCAGTTCAGTGATAAGGAAGAAGTGGTCTTCAAGGTCAAGTTACACTAGCAGTGAGTTTTCAGGGGTAATTTACTTTAAACAGAAATAACTCATTTGACTTTATTAACATAATTAAGGTTTGGATTCCTATTCTAAGCTAGGGATTTTTAACCTTTTTGTGTGGTGAGCCTGTTTAGTGGTCTGCTGATCACCTTGGATCTCTTCTCAGAGTAAGGTTATTCAATTCATAAAGTAAAATTAATAAAACACATGTGAGAACAAAGGAAATCATATTCACTGAATGTAATTGTCGAAGTTTTTAATATTGTTTTCTTTTAATCTCTGCTGTCTCTACGTATTTATCTCTACTTCTTTACTTTCTTGTCACTCCCTCTCCTTGTTTGAGTAAAGACTGAGGAAACAAGAAACAAACTTCTAAAGAATCCAAGAGCCTCTACCTTTTCAAGATTCCAAGCATCTTAGAAGCAAAACTCAGGTTGAGCGCTGGGTTGTGAAGATGCCTGCAGTTTCTGCAGCGCCGGTTCGATCCCTGGCCACCGGGCGAGGGTCCCACATGGCCCGCAGACCTCCCCTACCACCAGCTGCTCCCCCCAGCAGTGTATTTTGTCAGTCTGCCTGCTCTGCTCCCCGCTCTGGCTCTGGTGAATTCTCTCACCCTCCTGCCCTTCTGACTGTACCCAGTGCTTGTATAAATAAATAAATAAATAAGTCTTTAAAAAAGAAAAAAAAAAAAAAACTCACAGAAACGGAAGGAAGCTAAAGAATCCAGTAAACTAAGAAAACACTAACTTCTTTCACCTAATCCAGTTCTAGGTAAACAACGGACTCACCCTATCCTTTGTGCAGAAAGTGCCTGCCTACTACAGATGGTAGGAATTATTTTCTAATTGTTGCATTACTCTTCATTCCAGTGCTCTGAGCCTGGGTTGTCCTACCCATTATGAGGACCTCAGCTTAGGTAATACACTACTTCTTCTTATGTCCAGGATTCTGAACAAAATATTCACATCTGCACTCCAATTGCACACTGTACACCAGAGAACTCACCAAGCCATATAATAATTTCCTATTTTCATGTTAACGAGTTTATCCCCTACATTGACTTCTTCTCAGTGCCTGGTACAACATCTTGAAAATATAGAGACTCAAAGAAAATTTGTTGAACAAAATAACCCTAACAGGCCTCCACCACAACTTCTTTATTATCATTCCTTGCTGTATAAGAAAACTTTGATATTCCCCAAGAAATTTCTGTAATGTGGATGCTACAAGGCATCTTTTTAGAATAAGAAAGAATTCAGATTAATAACTAAGTTGAAATATTTTATTTGGCTCCCCTAAATTTTCTTGTGGAGTATGTGATAACCAGTTATAGTAAAGCTGGAATATAAGATTTCAAATTCTCTACAATCCACTTCTAAGGTGTATAGCCAGATGGAAATCCATCTAGACACTCATTAGAAAATTCATGTCAGCTCTACTCATAATAGTTCCAAACTATGTACACTACCCAGGAATCAAAAGACAGAATGGATGAACAAATTGTGATATATTTTATTAGCAGAACACCAGCAGTCATGAAAATGAAGAAATTACATATGGATGAATCTCATAATTTTGAATGAAAGAAATACATATATATTTTTAAAATAATAGTCCATTAAAAATGAGTGAATGGAAATTACTTTTTTCAACCAACGATACTAGGAAAATTGGATATCCACATGCAAATGAATAAATTGGACTTCTGTCTCCTCATACCATATACAAAAAATTACACCAAAATATTCATGATGTTGGATTAGGTAATTTTTAAAATATGGTACCAAAAGTATAAACAACACACACAAAAATAAACTGGGTGTTCCAAAAATCCAAACTTTTGTGCTTCAAAGTACACAGTCACTTTAAAACTGGATAAATATCAATAGCGAAAGGGAAAAAAGAGAAATGACTGGGAAAGTCTCAAAAGTTTTCCAACTTCTATCTTAGGACATTTGATTGAACTGTGCTCTCCAACTTCATTCAAAATTGAATGCCTGACATGATTTTTAAGAAATAGGTAGACTTTAGTCCCAAACCACAAAAGTCAAACTGAAAGGTAAACGGGACTGCTAATTCTCACAGCACAAAAATGCTCAAAAGTTTACTTCAGTTTCACTTTACATATGCTAAAAAAGTGACTTGAGTACAAAATGAGCTAAAAGTACGGTAAGAAAAGGCAGTAAAATCAGGCGTAAAATTTTTTTTTTCACAATCTTAATTTAAAGAAATGTCCTAAAACCCTAAAATGTGGAAAACATGAACTCTGTACTACCTCTTCTCCTTTTAAGTAGGAAACACTCCAACTACCCAAAAGAATAAAATTCCTCTCATTTTCCCTTCCTCACAAATCTCAAAAAGAAAAGACATAAGTACTGGCATGGGGACAGTCTCTTCTTGATTTTAATAGCTCTCACATTTTACCTGAAAATTATACAGGATTCCATAGCACATAAGCACTCTTTGGAGAAATAGTACCATTTCTCCTCTCTTCAAATTAGAATACTCCTCTCATCTTATAAAATGTCCCCTTAGTTTAAGATCTAGTATTTAAATCAATTTCTTTACCCAGAGAGTAACACTGATTCCTAACACTACCGTTTCCTGATTCCCCGAGAGAACAAATCGGTTCCATCCTGAGACTGTGGGCAGAGATCAGAGCACAGGTGCCAGGGTCATAAACTGTCAAACTTTGTCATATCCCGACACTGAAAAGAGAAAAGAAGGGTCTCTGTGCTCCTCTCTGAAGCCCAGCAGTCTTTTTTCACTGGTCTTGGAGATAGCAACTGCCTGGCTCTGTGAACTCTTTAATTTTCTATTCCCACAATCAACATGAAGAGGGACTCGAGAAGGTTAACTGAAGAAGGTTAACCCACACACAATATGCCTTATCCATTGCCCTGTGCTGATTTCAAATTAAGTATATAATTAGCAAAATAGGAAATCCATGCCTTCTGGTGATGAAAAATTAGGAAATCAATAGGTGGTTGCCTCAGCAGAGACTCGGGGGAATTTTGGGTCGACAGTTGGGGCTGCCAGTTCTAATATCTGAAATGGCAGCACAGGCATCCTCATCAGCCCCAAAACACTGAGCAGATGCCCCACTTCCGGGCGGGCTGGCTCAGAAGATTTGCAAAGAGAATTGTGAAGATGAAATTGGTCTCTGAAATGCTGGTAATGTGGAAGCAATAAAATTGCTTTATTTTATTATTTTTTTAAGATTTATTTATTAGTACATACAAGAGCCGGGGTGCAGGCCAGAAATACAGGGGGTGAGTGGATTCACCAGAGACAGAGTAGGGAACAGAACATGCAAATTGACTGAAATACACTGCTGAGGGGAGCAGCGGGCGAGACAGGAGAGGTCTGCCTCGCCATGTGGGTTTCTCCCTGGCCGGACAGGGATCGAACTCATGCTGCAGAGGCTGCAAATTGCTTCATAGTGCGGTGCTTAACCCCTTGTGCCACCAGGGAGGCCCTAAAATTGCTTTTAATCCTGCCAGAAAGCTTAGAAAGCTTTGTATACATTTCTTAAAATATTCATAGGATTAGAACTTGTTTTCTCTGAAATACCCCCTACTCCTAACTGCTAGAAGTGATGCATTCTTTCAAGTTGTCTATGACTTCATGGACCAAGAAGTGGAGCTTAGTAAGTTGTTATGGGCCTGCCCTCTACTGTGCTGGAGGATATATAGCACTTTTTACCCTTAATTGTGTGTTGCCTAGATTTTATAGCCTCCTTGCACATCCCGGGCTTCTTTTAGTGCCATTTGGGGGCTGGATGCACTTACTGATACGCAAAGCTTTCTGTGTTCATAAACTCCTCATGGGGGACCTGAATCAACCTTTTTGTATAAATTTCTTCAGTGACACTATGTCTTTCTAAACACTGGTAACCCACAGCCAACTGAAGAAATAAACAGTCAGGTTTGTGTATTTGTATTCAGTCTCTTCCCTGTGTTGTAAGGTGCTGCGTGGTGGCGGGTTTCAGCATTCCATGAATAAACCATTGTCATATTCCTTCACCTGGGGCTATGAACAGTAAAATCCCAGAAATGTCTCATTCCACTCCAAACCTCAATTGTGGCTTTTTGAGAAAAATACTATTTAATTAGAACCATTGGATTCCCCCCCTCCCTGCCCCAAGATAGATGTAATGCCTCATGTAGCAATTAGTATTTTGGAATGGTGGTATCATTTGTGCAATACAAAATTAACCTAGATTCAGATCACAGGTGTTCTTTTGAGGTATTTTTAACCTGACTTTTTTTTCTAAGTTGAACTTAACAGTTATTCCCTTTCCTTTCAAAAAGCCTAGCAGGAAAGTCTCCACCTTCAGATATAGCTGAGAGTTTAAAAGCAGGGGCTTTGGAGGGAGGTAGACTAGGATTCTGCTCTTGACTCATCTGCACCATCTCTCTGGGCCTTGATTTCACTGCTTATAAAAGAGACTAATTATTTGTTCCTACATTTTAAAGTTGTCCTGAGAATTGAATGTAATATACTTCACTACTAGCCTGGCTAATACTCCACCTCAAGTCTCAGATTTATTTAGGAAGCCTTTCGTAATCCCCCGCCCTGGGTCAGCTCTTCCTATGTGCTCCCATTAAACATTCTTCTTGCTCTATCACACTGCTCTGGATTGTTGTACACACGCTTATCCTCCTTAACCCCCCTCCCACCCCACCTCACCCCCAAACACTCTCACACTCTGACTAGAAACTTTCTGAGCACAGAACGAGGTCTGTATTTTTCAGAGCTTGTGACATGCATTGATGCTATTTCCAAAATATGTCCATGGATTTGCCCTGTACACACAGTCGGACTGCATTTCCTGACACCTCATATAAGGAGGGGACGCTGTGACTCTTTAACCAATGAATCATCAGTTGAAATAATGGCAGTAACTTTCAGGTCAAAGGACTGAGTTGCTGGTTAGATATACAAGCAGGTCTTTTTCCTTCAGTGAATGATGACACTCCACATGATGACCAACTGATGACTTGAGATGGCCAGCCTGAGGGATTTCAATGAGCAAAACTATCCGCTGCATCCTGGTGGACACATAGAATGAAAGGGATATATACAAATGTTAATTTATGATGCTGAGAGTTTGAGGTTATTTTTTATTGTGACAAAGCTTATCTGTCCTGACTGGCATGCAAATATATCCCCAGTCCTAGCCCAAGTGACTGGCCATAGCAGTCTTCATAAACCCTTAGTACACATTGTTGTCACACCTTATGCAGGATATGCACACATTAGTGTTGTTCATGATACAGCACCCTTGCTCTCCGTTGTTCTAAGTTCTCTTTCATTTTGGTTATTTTTTTTGTGCCTACAAGAATGAAAGGCCCATTAAGCCATAGTCAGGCCTCCAGTTATCACAATCTGGAGAAAATGACTCGTGTGGCCTGCCTTCACTCTTGCAGCAGCAAATGGTATTGGGCAGCTATACAATGAACTTCCAACTTCCTCTGGTGAAATAAACTTGTATTTCCTAAACTTTATGCAGTGAACTCTGGCCTTCTGGACAAAGTTAAAAAACAAAATCTCTAATGTCACCAGCAAGAACTGAATAATGCATTTCATTTAAAAACCTGAACTATCATGGGTATAATTTTTTTTCACTATTTCCTGTTGATTTGAGGACCCTCATGACTCTTTAAGCTTCTTAAGTACTTGAGCTTTATGAAGAGTAATTATTGTTAATTATGGAAAGAGCAATTTTTCCTTCCTCTTGATTTTATAAATCAAGGTTTTATAAATCAATAGATGGATGGATAGGTGGGGTGCTACATGCATGCAAGAGGTCTTTGGGCTGCGTTCCAATGTAGGTGGCCAGATAAGGGCAGACAGTGAAGAAGATAAAAGAAGGCATGAAAAGAATAAAAGTACAGAAAGATAGATTAACTTCAAAAGGAAATTATACAAAAAGAACAATAACTTGGAAAATTGAAACAGGCAACAGAAAATGAGCTAATGATGTTGTTAAACAAGTAAGCATTGAAATGGAAGAGGAATGAGATGTAGCCATTAAAAGTAAACTATCTTGGAGGCATCAATTCATTATAGCTCAATGGGACAGATAAGCCAAGTGTTAGTATGAAACCCACATAACCTGAAGGCCAGGTCTCCAAGACAGAGAAAACAGGAGGGAGCATTACAAAAATTCATATTAACAATACAAGCAAAGCAGTAATTACAGCATGGGTGGAAAGATTTTTGTATGAGTTATATTGAGAATTTGCTCAGTTATTTAGTTTTACCAGTGTAAACCTAACCCCAGGTGTAGTGACCCCTTCACCCAGGATTCTGGAATTATGGGAATACATCTTCATTGTTTTCTGCTAAGGATGAGTTCCTTGGCCAAGAACTTGGAATTTTTTAAGCTCACTGTTTGCTGACAGACCTAAGTTCTAGCTTAGTTAAAGAATCAATTGGGAAGATTTAAAAAAAAAAAAAAAGCAGGATACAATGAGGACCACACAAGTAACATTTCGCTGCTTTACCTTATTTTTCACTTCTCCCACTTTTTAAAGATCCATAGCAGTTTGAAAAAATAAAACTACTAGATTTTTCTGGAAATTCTCAAATGCTGAAGTTCACCAAATATGTGAGGAGGATTAAGCAATACAAAACAAGCTGATGGTGGAATGGGTTAAACACATTTCCCTTATGGGCTTAACCAAGAGGATTTGATTCAGCCATAAAACAAAGACAGCTTGTCTTTATGAGTGATGATGCCTGCATAGAGCAGTTTTCAAGATCTTTGAGAGAAGATCGTATTTGTTACTTTGAATAAGAAATTAAATCAATTTTTGATTTTTTCAAAATTGTGATATACACAATAATACATAATAATACATAATAAATATGTATTACACATATACAGTATACTAATACATATATAGTATGACTATATACCTAACAAATCATATACAAATGTATGTGCAAATATGTTTCTATAATACGTGCATAAATACATGTATATTATATATTATTATATATTTTATATATTTATTATGTGTTTATATAAATAATTAGGAGGTTCAGTGACTCCAGAAGACTATTATCTCCTACTAAAAAAAAATCAATCATCATAAATCTAAATTACACAGCAAAATGCTATGCCAACAAAGAAAAGAGGAAAATCATGGGTTCTAAACTCTCTAGCAGCAATAAAACAGATGCTTCCTGAACACTGCAAGTATATTCTCTTCTGCTTCCTGCTAATGCTGAATTCTCAATGGGACTGAATGTGACTTCTCATCTGTTACGTAAACCTGGTGACTCCCTGCATCTCTACTCTAGCCATAGGACAGAAATGTCAAAGAACTAGGGTATAGGCCAGAAGTGTGGGGAGGGGGTGAGAGGATTCACCAGAGACAGAGTGGGGAGCAGAACAGGCAGACTGACTAAAAACACTGCTGAAGGGAGCAGCAGCGAGCGAGACAGGAGAGGTCTGCTGCACCATGTGGGTTTTTCCCTGGCCGGCAGGGATCGAACTCATGCTGCAGAGGCTGCAGATAGCTTCACAGTGCTGTGCTCAACCCCTTTTGCCCCCAGGAAGGCTCAAAGTACTTCTGTTTTTTTTTTTTTAATTTTTTTAAAGATTTATCCATTTATGCATACAAGAGCTGGGGTACAGGCCAGAGGTGCCTGTGAGAGGTGGTGAGAGGACCCACCAGAGACAGAGTGGGGAACAGAACAGGCAGATCAACCAAAGCACACTGCTGAGGGGAGCAGTGCGCGCAATCCAGGAGAGGTCTGCCGCGCCATTCGGGCTGCTTCCTGGCCAGCCTGAGTTTCCAACCCATGCTGCAGAGGCTGCAGACAGCTCCACAGGCTGCATCTCACCCCCCTGCACCATCAGGGAGGGCCGTACTTTTGTTTTAAAGGAACAAAAAAGATGGGTCTAGTGTCATTTCTGCAATAAAATGTTAGGGGGACACCAGACAATTTGGAGAATAATAGATGAGCCCATTTCGTGGCAATGAATCAAAGACAAGTTTCTAAGACTATGGGCCCTAGTCTTCTTGTTAGAGAGAGATCACGCCCTAGGGATGGGCAAGGTCAAGTTAAAGTGAGGAGGAGAGGATTTGGGACCAATTATGAACCTCAAAGGGGAGCCAGTGTGCTGCAGACTCATTTGGGGTTTAAGTGATATTTTAGGCAGAATGGACAAAATGCAAAAAAGAATAAAGCAAGGTGTTATTTTGCTCTGTATTAAGAGACATGTGAGTTATCAGTTCAGTTATTCTTCTGAAAATGGAGTAGCAGAGCTAAGGCTAGAAAATCAAGGTGGGCTTATTGTAGATGATATTGATATTGAAGTGATTAATTTATTCTTAATTGAGAGGGAAAAGTCAAGCCATTGAAAGTTCTACTGACAATCTTAGTCCTTATGCCAATAACTAGACAGAGAGTAATATACCTGGGATCTATCTATATTAGTTTTATCTATATTATTACTTTGAACTATTCTCAACTAAAAGTGTGAAATTTGGAATTAACCAAGAATAATGCATAATGGCAGTTTCCAGGCTGTGAAAAATAAATCCATGGAATATGAACACATATGCACATAGAGTTTCTAAAATGGATTAATTTTCATTGCAAATGAACATGTGCTACTGTATTACTGCTCATGTAAATTCTACAGTCATTTTGCTGTAACAGAACCTAATTGACCCTGGTTGACTGTAGTGGCACACATTGGCTAGGGGAGTGGCATTGCTACAATTGTGTCATCTTTTCCTCCCCCACATAAGAAGGTACAATTACACTGCTAAATGAATGAAAGAAAAGAATGAATGACTTTTCCAGAAAGTTAAACCAAATGTTAATTTTATATAGTCGAAGATGTATGATACTCATAAAGTGTTTTCATTTTCTCAAAATTGAGCTCTTAAAGTCAAACATAAGAGGACGGCTTGCAAAGATGCTTAGAGCACTGATGCCCTCATGTGGGAAAAAAACAATTAACAGAAATTTCAGCTGGGAAGAAGCATGAAACAACAGGGAAAATTTTACTAGATAGTATTAGGGGAAGATATAGATGGGTGGTTCATAAATTAGTTGTCAATGGACATTTAGAATTTTTCAGGCATCTTTGTTTAGAATCAGAGATTGTATTTCTTATAATAATACATAAGAATTTTTCAGCTAACTTCCAGCTAACATAGAAATATATTAAAACTTCTGAAACAAAGTACTAAATGTGTGCATTAAGGTGCTTTATTCAATACACTCTTCCAATATTATCAATTGCAAGGTGAAGATTTATAAATGGAAGACTACATAGAAGCAAACAAAACAAAACAAAACAAAATTCTGTAAACCTCAAGCTATGCTACAGCCCAAAGTTTCTATAGCTTAGTATTCCGGGGGAAAATTAGCTTGTAATTAATAAATCCCACTCTAAAATTAAGTCTGTTCTCTTCACTATGCAAAAGCACAACCCCGATTGTTATGTTGAAGTACATCGTGTTGAGGAGGCCTGAAAGAAAATGGGGCAAAAAAAAGGAAAGGGAGTTGGAAGAGTTGATGGAAACCCAAAATGTTTCTAGTCAACCAATTGTTATAGATATTCCTACCTTATCATACTACCCAGTTTGGAAAGATCCAGGATATCAGACTGACTTTGTAGGCAGATACTATGTTCCCTAGACCATCTCTCAGACTCACACATAACTTTGAAGGGGTCATCCAGGAGGGTGTACAACAGCTGCAAGGAACACATCTTTGTTCCAATCATAAGGTCATTTTGAAGGGCACATAGAAGGGCACACACTGAACTGTGAGACATTAGTGCTACCAGCTTTCCTTTCTCATGTCCCTTTCTCCCTGCCTCATAATTTCCCTCCTTGCCCTATGCCCATTAACTATTCACCTCACTATGCAAAACTATCCTGTGTTGAGATATTGAGTTTGTGCCTAAACTCATTTGGAAAATACATTAGAACCGAAAGATATGAGTGCAGGTAGGTATGAATCTGTGTGGGGCTGGTCACAGACCAGCCAGTCAGTTCTCTCTCTCTCTCAATCTCTCTCTCCCCACCTCCTTCTGTCCACCCCTTCCTCCCTCCCTCCCTCTCTCTGGCTTTGGTTAATGTACCAGCATCGATGGTCCCTGCTTCCTCTGTGTTTCTACCTCTCCATGCTGAGAAATTGCAGGTTCCCAGTCTCTGATAGCACCAATGCCTCCTCTCTTTGTCTTTCCACCTTGAGCAGTGACAGCAAGTCTCTGTAGCTGAAATCTCTCCTGTTGTCACTGTCATCAATATTGTTAGTTCCCTACATTAAAGTTTGTCAACTAACTTTTCCTGACTTGACCTTGACTGAAGCACTGGGCTAGAGTGGTTCATATTTCTTTTGAAATGCTGCATATCATATGTGATATGTGATTCAAACCATATGTGAACACACAGCATCATAATATTCACCAATCACTAGAGAGAACATATCTTATAGCACTGCAGGGACACAGCAAGGCGTGTATCAGAGGGAGGCACGCATTAGGGCTTCTTCCTCATGTCTTTATTAGGTACTGGACCACAGGGGTAATTGTCCTGTCCTCCTGTGACAGCCCCAAATAACACTGTCTTATCATAATACAAATTAGACCAAATGGTGAAGGAATTACAGAAATACCACAGCCCTTTCTCATGTCATTGCACAGTGCAGTGGCACACATCACAAACTAAGGAGAAAGTCCTTTGTGTGCTTCAACATTTACCTGCTTGATTTCAGATCCCAGGGCAGAGATTCCCTCAATTGTGGGTGGGATGAAGGCAGAGCTTATTGCTCTATAGAGAATGCAAAATGGGTGGAAAACAACTAACTTGGAGCCTCTACCAGCCCCTTCTCGGTTGGCAGTTAAGACTGGGAAGAAGAAAAGCCCACAGGCAGAAAGTCTATGTCCTATTTTATTCCTCATAACAGGGCTTACAGCTGAAGAGGTGGGGTCTGGAAATGAATGTTATTTTGCAGCTATATTTTGTGCACAAGCACAAAATAAAAATCTCAAAAGCTTTTTTTATTAACACAAATCATTTTAACTTAAATCTTTACCAAAACTGCTAGCAAAATAGGAGCAGTGGAATAAAGCAAGTCAAAAGGACAGAATTTTTTTCACTTGAAAAAAACTTCATCCTTGCATTTGTCTTATGTAATTTTTATATACCTTATAAATATATTTATCAGAATACTCAATGTCCCATCATTAAAGCAACACTTTTTCTTTTATATTTTTGTTGTTGTTCTTCTTCATCGGTCCTTGTTTTTTGAGAAACACCAAATACATATGTTGCATTTCTGCATTTGGTTATAGTTTGTAATTTCCTCTGAAATTTCTTTTATATTTCTCGTTCTTCTTTTTGGTTTTCTTTCAGATTCTGTTAAGCTTGTCCCCTTTTGGCTGATTGAAATTACTGCCATACAGATCTTTTACTATTTCATTTCAAAGTTCTGTGAAACAACCATTTTCTCTAATTCCACCCCTCTTTCAGTTCCCTTTATATATCATTCTGCTTTTCTCCTGTAGGAAATTTTACATGTCTCTTTGTTGTCATTTTCTGATTATACATCTTGGAAGAAATTACATTTTGCTAAATCAGCTATCTTGCTATCAAAAATCCTAACAAAATAGGAAAATGAGAATTTTTTTTAAGTTGATATATCTCCAAAGCAGCCCATCAACAGCAAAAATAACGGAATGATGTTTGCTGTCACCATCTCTACTTCATATTTTTCTGGAATTTTTAAATCATGCAATTAGTTAAGAAAGAGAATATATTAAAATTTTAAAAGAGAACACAATGTTTGTGTCATTTTCAAATTCTATTATATGCCTAGAAAATTCCAAAAGAAGCATCTAAAATAGTAATATAAGCAATAATCTCTTTAAAGCAATTAAAAGATTACTCTAGGTAGCTTCCCAATATATTGAAAATACCCAACTAGTATATTTAAGGAATTATGAAAATGATCATTATTCCAATCAGAATTTACATAATAATAGGTAATATCTGAAGGAAAAAATCTTTAAACAGTAAAGACAGGTTACTTATTTACAAACCCAAAGCAGTCCAGAAGTAGAACAGCCTTCAAATGATCCCCAATATATTGGCATAGTGTTAACAAATATCCTTTATCATGTAGCTACAAAGTGTTGGTGCTTCAGTTAGTTAATAAATACCTTGTATAATCTCCCCTTTAGGAAAAATTTTCTTTTTTAACCACAAAAGTCACAAACTTCCCTCTAATTGGCCCACTTTGGGTCAAAAACCTATCAGTAAGTCATTATGACTTGTTATGAATTGTTATGATTAAGTACATCTCATGCATTAATTGAATTTGGTCTGGATTATATGGCCATCCTGAATTTGTCACTGTGGCAATGAGGTAGAATTAGCCAGCTCTGGAGTATAACCAAACCTGCTCATTAAAAATGCAATAGGGGACTCCCTGGTGGCTCAAGGGGTGAAGACACAACCTATGAAGCTATCCACAGCCACTACAGCACAAGTTCGATCCCTGGCCAGGGAGCAACCCACATGGTGCAGCAGACCTCTCCTGTCTCACCTACTGCTCCCCTCAGCAGTGTATTTCAGGCAGTCTGCCTGTTCTGCTCCCCTCTCTGCCTCTGGTGAATCCTCTCAGCCCCTCCCCACACCTCTGGCCTGTACCCCCATTCTTGTAAGCATAAATACATTTTTAAAAATAATGGAATAGGGTGAAAAGGATATTAATGAGGCAACCACAATTGATGATGATGATGATATTGACTGTACCAATAATAACAGTAGAATGTGTTAAGTGTAATACTGGGCTAGTCATTGTGCTAACCTCATAATTATAAAATTTAAGTGCATTAATCTCATTTGGCTCTTGAGCAAATTTAAACATATTATCCATATAAAGTTTCGATACCTAGTAATAATCATTATTACTATCATACCTAATGATAATTATTGATACCTAATAATGATTATCATCATTATCATTTAACTAAATAATAATTATTATGAAAGGAGCATTAATAATATACTAGTTGTAATAGGAGGAGGAATAAAAGTGGTAATAATGATAATATTGGGTAGGTAGGTACTATTATTCTCCGAATTTCGTTATAAAGGAACCAACACTTAGGAGGTTATATAACTATAACAAGGTGAGTAGAGATTGTATTAGATGAAAATAATTCACAGAACTAAAATTTTAATGCTGATCTGGCCCAAAAATTAACTGTCAGAAATTCACAGGATTTATAGGAAGGAAAGTTTGAGAAACAAAGAAATGCCAGAGTAAATGGAAATTTATATAGTTATGCCTTGTTTTTTTGAAAAGGAGTATCCTATCTTTAAAAGATTAAAATGGGGTCTCCCCGGTGGCTCAGTGGTTGGGCGCTGGGTTGCGAAGCTGCCCGCAGCCTCTGCTGCACCGGTTCCATCCCCGCCCACCGGAGGAGGGTCCCACATGGTGCGCAGACCTCTCCTGCCACCCGCAGCTCCCCTCAGCAGTGTACTTCAGTCCTTCTGCCTGCTCTGCTCCCCGCTCTGGCTCTGGTGAATTCTCTCACCCTCCCGCGCTTCTGACTGTACCCAGTGCTTGTATAAATAAATAAATAAATAAATAAATCTTTTTAAAAATAAAAGATTAAAATGTTTTGCAGCAATAACAATGAAATTTCACAATGAAATTTCCACTGTGCATGTGTGCGCGCCTACACAGAGACATTAATGCTTGCTGAATATTTCATTTATTTCCCTTTACACCGAGCTCCCCTGCATTTGTGCAGGATTAGGTAACTCGTTCTGGACATACACTGTCCAACACCATTGCTCCTAGGCACACACAGATACTTATATTGAAAGTTAAATTATTTTCCCCAAAACTTAAAATTCAGTTCCTTAGTCATATATTAGTCACATTTCAAGTGCTTACAGTTTTTTATCCACAAAGGCTCAGCGGCCACTATATTGGACAATTCAGATTATAAAACATTGCCATTATTGTAGAAAGTTCTCTTGGACAGTGCTGGTTAGACAATAAGTTGTGAGGAAAGAAAACACATATTTCTTCAACCTGTGCACAAGTCTATTGCTGCTCTCCCCTAAACGGGGTCACTGGGGACTGAGAAGACCCTAAGTTCTTGGAAATGAGCGTAAAGTGTTAAGAGTCTGGGTCAGCCTGTGTTCCTAAAGAACATTGGCACATTCATACACTTTGAGTCAAAAATAAACTGTTGTCATGTTAACCCACTGAGATTTAAGGATTGTTTGCCACCATAGTTTATGCTACACATATACAGTTAAAACTTAGTGTGTGTTGGGGGGGGGTTGTGACAAATAGTATAAAGATGGGATATTTGACAAAGTGATTTTAAAATGCAAATATAACGATTAACATAAAATGCAGTAAAATTCTGGACTTGAATAAACTGCAAGCTTCTGATATTGTAGACATTAAAATATACTATAAAGTCACAACTATTGATGGAGTGCAGGAATAGTCAGATCAATGAAAGGGAATAAATGTGATAATAAATGAAAATACAGTGTGAAATAAAGGTCTGATTTATAATTACCTGTGTGCACTGCTGTCTCCTGGTAGTACTATATCAGAGTCTTAGGGTTTGAGATGGAGGCACTTTTTCTATTTTTCTCTGAAGACTTGCCCCTGATAGAGCCATCTAATAGCTAGCTGGTCCACTAACACAAAGTGCCTTTTGATTTTGTAATCCCTGGGTCCCATCCTCAAAGAATCTATCTCCGCCCTGTTTTCTCATTAATTGTAATCGCCTGAGGCATTCTATTAACTTATTGTCTGTTAACATTCTAATTCCTCAGGGCCCTACCTATCAGGCCAATCCTATCTTGTCAGCCTCACAGATCATATATTTTGAATGAAGATGGAACTTTTGCCTCACTTGGCACAATGCTCTATGAAACTTCTCATTTATATTCACCCTCTTAAATATTTGAATCCTTCTGTCTATGGTTCCTTACTTCTCTATACTACTGAAAGAGTTATTATAGTCCATAAAGAAGCTTTATATTTCATCAATCTCATTAACATTTTATGATGTACAAATTTGATCTCTCCTTCCAACTATTTTACTACTAAACACACATATCTAATATAATAATAAATATTACATACTAATAGAGTTCCCATTACCAAGCAAAATTATGCCCACAATCTCAGTAATATAAATGCTAAAAAATAATAAAACACCAAAGTATTAGGATACATGAGATATTTTATAATCAAGAGAAACTTCTTTCCACTTCTGACATAAATACTAAAAACAGCAAAGGAAAACACTAATCATTTGACATTGTATATTTTAAATATGTCAACAACACTAGCAAAAACAACTTAAAAAGCTTTTTAAACACCTAATGTTATAGCACATAAAAGCAAAATCACCAGTAAAAATGAGAGATTTTAAATATGTATGATAAAGTTTTAGACATTTTGTAAGAAAAACAAAACAAATGGAAAATTTAGAAAAAAAGTGATCACTTCAGCATAAATCTGGACAAAGTATAAGAAGAGTCAAATCATAAAAAGACACTTATAACAAAAATAAATATAGAAAAAACATTCTGTTACAGGGCAGAAGGGACCACCAAATCTGCCTGCTCTAAATGGACCACCCACCGCATCAAGACAAGACATACTTCAGTACATTAAGACTTTCAATACAAAAAACTTAATATAATTAGCATGCAATAGAGAGAAGAGAAAGAATATAGTTTCCTAATCAAGCACTCAAAGTTACCCATCCTCTCATGGGTAAATGCCCGGTCAAAAAGGGTTGGCCCAAAGCAGGACCATTGAGGCCCAACGGCCTACCACAAGTCTAAGGCACCTCCTGGTGGATACTCATAGTAAAGGGACAGAAGGGGCCAGACAAGTCTGGAAGGAAGAGAGCAAAATCTAAACCCAAGTCGAGATAAAGGCTAACATTGTCAGAGACCCATGTCTCTCACCCATGTCTCTGTCTCTTGCTAGTGTCTCCTTCCATACCCCCCAAGTCCTTGGTACAAGTCCAAGGTCAAAAAGCAGCTTCTTTACCTGTCTCTTTGCTTCTTGTGCCTCCTCCAGGTCTTTGATCCTCCTTCCTTCCTTCTCCCCATCTTCTTTATCTTCTCCCTGCTCAGCTTCACCCCTCCTTAGCTTGGGGCAGGGAACCTGGAACCTCCCCTTTCCCCTTTCCCTTGTTACAATTCCAACACCCAGGTAATCAAGGAAATGCACATAGCAGTACTAAACAAAGTCTTAAGAGTTTGAGATAGAGACACTTTCTCCACATTCTCAGAATACTTTACTTTTCATTTTAAAATGCTGAATTTGCTATGCCCAGACTCCCCATTTACATCAGAACAACTGAAACCAAGGATCAGAGGATTGTATAGCAAAAAAACACTCCCACACTGGTGTTAGGAATGAAGATGTTAAAACTTTCAAAAGAACATTATTAAAAAATGTTTAAAAGTTTAAAAGAGCCTCCCATTTGATGTAATAATCATAATACTTGAAGCCTATGCCAAGGAGAAAATCCCCCAAGTGTGCAGCAGCACTATTTACACAGGCAGAAATTGGAAACAACTCCATCTGCATTGCAAAAATAGACTGATGTAAAAGTTGGTGGTAAAAATTTGCAATGCAGGGCCTCCCCTGGTGGCGCAGCGGTTGAGCACTGGGCTGCAAGGCTGCCCGTAGCCTCTATAGCGCAGGTTCGTTCCCTACCACCAGCGAAGGTCCCACCAAAAAAAAAAAGTTCTCAATGCAATGTTTTTCAGGCACCTAAAGGGATGATGTCTATCTATATTAATTTAAAAGGAAAAAAGGCCCAGATTATTGAGGAAAATATGTGATTATGTATCTGCATCTGTATTTGAACCAGTTATGTAAAACTTTATATTGAAAGCTTTGTATGTATGAGTAAAGAGATGAATGAAAGTTTGTTAAAATAGTAATTATCATTTCTCTTTGATTG
The DNA here is from genome assembly GCF_964194135.1 of Talpa europaea. Taxonomy (NCBI): domain Eukaryota; kingdom Metazoa; phylum Chordata; class Mammalia; order Eulipotyphla; family Talpidae; genus Talpa; species Talpa europaea. Next base: position 48,694,128 of record NC_140074.1, read on the forward strand.
GATTTGAGATGATTTTTGCTTTTTCCCTTGTACATTTCTAGATTGTTTTATAAATTTGGTAATGTATCTGTGTGTACCATAGTAAAAATCAAGACTAAAAAATTAAGAACAAAGACAATTATGAATATTATATAGCAAGCTAGAAAACATGATATTTATGAGAAAAAAATATACTAGCTATATATTTATAGATGGTTGTATCTTTAAAAATAAGTGGGCTTACTGGTAAGGAATAGAAAATAAATAAGGAAAAAAGAAGGAAATAACTGATAGATGTTGAATTGACAGAGTTGATTTTTCTTTCCTATGAAAATGTGAGTCATGTAATTATGCTCTGCAAACAAGTTAAGGAAGAAAAATTGATTAACGGTATGCACTCGTGTTTTGGTGGTGAAGAAAAGTTATCAGAAGAGAGTTGCAAACTAAAGGAAATGTGAAGATGAGACATAGTTACAAACTATTACCTCTTGCTGTTTTAAGGTTTGAGATTTCTAGATTGCTAACTTCCATACAAAAGGAAGGTTTCATTTACAACTCAAGCCAAGTTCATATCGCCACAATATGAATTGATTGGGAAGAATCTACATTGCAATAATATAAACACACAATTTAATTGACAGCCAAAAAAGGGGGTAAGGTAATGACCCTCTTGACAAGGTTCACAAGACTGATGATTCAGAGAAGGTGAAGTCTAGTCCAGAGAGCTCCAGGCAACTCTCAGTCTGCAGTAGAAGGAAAACTTCATGTGGTCATTTAAATTTATGTCAACACAGGCGCCTCTCTGGTGGCGCAAGGGGTTAAGACACAACCTATGAAGCTGATGGAAGCCACTGCAGCAAGAGTTTGATCCCCGGCCAGGGAGAAACCCACATGGCGCAGCAGACCTCTCCTGATTCGCCCGCTGCTCCCCTCAGCACTGTATGTCAGTCAATCTGCCTGTTCTGTTCTCCACTCCATCTGTGGTGAATCCTCTCACCCACCCCACTTCTGGCCTGTACCCCATTCTTGTATGCATAAATAAATAAATCTTTAAAAATAAATAAATAAATAAATTTATGGCATCACAGAGTTATGTCTTCAGCATAACCTTGAACTCACAGGCTTTCCTATTAATTAGTTATAATTACTATGAATATTTTTCAATCTGCTTAAACCATGTCAGACCAATGCCCAGTATGTCCATACCTGGGAACTCTGCTAATGGATTACTCATTGAATACTCACATATTTTCTAATAAAATTATGACTCTCTTCTTAGCAAAGTCCCCTTGTATGGAAGGAAGAGCTTGCACATTATCCTGGGGTTTGACAAACATAGCCTTCAGAGAAGATTTGTATTAGGCATAATAATTTTTGTCTGGTTCAATCTTAGAAACTTACTTATATCTCTGAGAGTTCAATGGAAGAAATCTCAGGCTCCTGACCCAGAAATACCCACCTGGATTCATGGGGACCTTGTCAACTGTCACTGTGAGATGTTAGCAAAATGCATTCATCCCTGGCATCACAGAACAAAAGGGAGACTCAGGAAACTGCAGGATGTTAGCTGCAGAAGACCTGACAAAGCCGGGACAGTCCTAGCAGCTGCCTCAAGCCCAGTTACCGGAGAACTTTTTGGAATTTTTGGTGGGCCATTGAGACAAATTTTCAGGCATTCTCATCTCTTCCACTGCTACGGTCAAAACAGTCATATGTACCTTCTTTACACATTGGATTTCCCATTAGCCTTGATTTGCGTTGTTGGGAGAAATTGTGAAAGACATCAAATTGGACCAATAGATCCCTGCACATATTCAATGAAAACTGAGATGCTGTCTAAGACACCTACTGAGTTACCTTATTCTACAGCAACTCTGGGCCTTTCCTTGAATTTGAATTATTTCACAGCTCTTGTAAATTATAGATTAGGTAATAGATAGCAATGTAAATAACACTTGCCACAGACATGTGAACTTTGACCAGTGTAGGGACAACTGACCCATTCTCTCCACCAAAAAAAAAAAGCCAGTTTTGCATGTATTTTTTTTTAAAGATTTATTTATTTTTTTATACAAGAACTGGGGTTCAGGCCAGATGCGCGGGAGGGTGAGAGGATTCACAGAAGACAGAGCAGCGAACAGAATAGGCAGACTGATGAAATACACTGCTGAGGGGAGCAGCGGGCAAGACAGGAGAGGTCTGCCGCACCATGTGGAATTCTCGCCACCAGCCGGGATTGAACCCGCGCTGCAGAGGCTGTGGACAGATTCACAGTGCAGTGCTCAACCGCATGCGCCACCAGGGAGGCCCTTGCATGTATTTTTAAAAACATTTTCATATTCTTGATTCAACTATAAAAGTATGGTACTATAATAGGTAATCCCCAGGGAAAGGGGAGGTTCCATGTTTCCTGCCCCACCCTAAGGAAGGGATGAGCTGAGCAGAGAGCATAGAAACGAGTAGGAGAAGGAAGGAAGGAGGATCAAGAAAAAGATCTAGCGGAGACAAATGGAGCAGAGAGACATATGAAGAGGCTGCACCTGCTTTTCAGCCTTGGAGTTGTACCAGGGACTTGGGGGATATGGAAGGAGACACTTGAAAGAGACAGAGATGTGGGTGAGAGAACCATGAGGAGGCTGACAATTGGGAACTTTTATCTTTTTTTTTTTTAAGATTTATTTATTTATTTATTTTATTTATTTATGCAAGCACTGGGTACAGTCAGAAGCGCGGGAGGGTGAGAATTCACCAGAGCCAGAGCGGGGAGCAGAGCAGGCAGAAGGACCGAAGTACACTGCTGAGGGGAGCAGCAGGCAGCAGGAGAGGTCTGCGCGCTATCTGGGACCCTCCTCCAGTGGCTGAGGAGCAGCCGGGGATCGAACCAGCGCTGCAGAGGCTGCAGGCAGCTTCACAACCCAGTGCTCAAACACTGCGCCACCGGGGAGGCCCGGGAGCCTTTATCTTGACTTGGGTTTTGATTTTGCTCTCTTCCTTCCAGAATTATCTGTCACCTTCTGGGAGACAGAAGGTGTCTTAGACTTGTGGCAGGCTTTTAGGCATCAGTGGTCTTGCTTTAGGCCAACCCTGTTTGGCTGGGCATTTATCCACAAAGGGATGGGTAATTTGGGGTGCCTGATTTAGGAAACTATATTCTTTCTGTTTGCTTCTCTCCATTGCATGATAATTGTATTAAGTGTCTTTTGTATTGAAGGTCTTTTCACTAGAATATGTCTTGAAACAGTGGATGGTAGAATCCATTTGAAGCAGACAGGTTTGGGGGTCCAAGGGTATCCCTCTCTCTGCCCTGTAACAGGGTAACATTCTCTCACCTTTCAACATGATTGTGATATTTCATCATTGCATATTTTTCTCCATATTTTTATCAAAAGCAACTTAAATAATCCTTAGAAGAATCCATCAAAATATTTATACATAGTAGGTGTTCAATAAATGAAAGGTAGGGCCTCCCAGGTTGCACAGTGGTTGAGTGCTGGGCTGCGAAGCTGCCCGCAGCCTCTGCAGTGCTGGCTCCATCATGGCCACCAGGCGGGGGTCCCACATGGCATGTAGATCTCTCCTGCTGCGCTCGCTGCTCCCCTCAGCAGTGTATTTCGTCAATCAGCCTGGTCTGCTCCCCGCTCTGGCTCTGGTGAATTCTCTCACCCTCCTGCGCTTCTGACTGTACCCAGTGCTTGTATAAATAATTAAATAAATCTTTAAAAAAAATTTTATTTACCATAAATAAATAAATAAATGAAAGGTAATCCACAAAGAACTGTCCAGGGTATTTTGTCTCTTACTGATAACCACATGCAACTGTAACCTGAAAAAAAGAAAGGGAGCTGACAATTTTTTCTTTACATGCATAGAATGCCTTGTGTTCATTTTTAGTTCTTTCATTATTGTTCTCCCCTCGAAGCTCCCTCTTACTCTGCAATTCTGGGATGCTCTATAATTAGAAGCTAGCCAGGCATCAACTGCTTCCTCTGGGCAAGTTTGTGCCTTAACACCTCTCAGTGACCTTCCGTGCTAATTAAACTACGTGTGAGAATAAAGAACATTGGTACTTAACTGAAATAAAAAGCAATTAAGTGGAAACATTTGGAGATGATTGTATGTTAATAAGAAATCTTAATCAATGTGTATACCTATGAGACCAACAGCAGTACCTTTGAAGGATTCACATTTTCTGATCAAACAAAATACAAACTTCCCTGTTTCCCAAGATGTGCACAAGCTCATAAAAGCCTTTGATTTGTTTCAGAGACAGAAGAAAAAATTACTGTTTCTGTTATTCTCTTTGTAGTTTTCTGCAAAGTACTGAAATATCCCTGAAGCAAAGTTTATATTCTCTAATATATTAATTGAGAGGACTCTAAATTTTATCCAAGAAATCTAAGCTTTTTTTTCCCTTTTATCTTGGAAACACATTAGTAACATGTAAGTGAAGGAATAAGACAGATTAGATGCAGAAAGTTTAGAATGAGGCTTAACAACCTGGCCAGAGTCTAAATTTTGCACTGCCTCTTTCTATATAGCCTAATAGGAATGATTTTTACAGTTTTAAAAGATTGGGACAAAAAAGAAGACTATGAAACAGGGATGATATGTGACCCACAAAAACTAATATATTTGCTAAGTAGAGCTTTACAGAAAAAATATCCTGACCTCTCATGTTATCAGTAATATTTCATTCACAAACTCAGTACTGTGTAGAAACTCTCTAAAATGTGGTGCTAATAGCAATAATATTTCAATTAATTTTAAAATCCAAGTTATATTTCCAAGCAGCTGTTGCCTATTGTATGAATAATTACTTTCTAAGAAGAAATCATACCAGAAGCAATTTTTTAAAATACACCACATTGTACAGATTATCTTCATTGTTTATTTTTATTGAATTCTCTACCTCAGCTATAAACACATTTGTCATCTGGGCAGTGCTTGACAGTGTTCAAAACTAACAAATTAACGCTCTTCTTAAATATGAATGTGCATAGGGGCAACAGTTTTTGCAGTGTGGGAGTCTCTTACTTCTGATCTATCCAGAGAAGAAAAGTCCCCAGGCTGTAAATCTTGTTTTCCTAAAAGGTGGGCAATTAAGCTAAACATTTTCAGATTTGTATAATTTATTAGTTCAAAACCAAAGTAATATAATAACCAACTCCTAATTATAAGGAATTTTATTCCAATTATTGCATTAATTTTTTTTATAAAGAATACATTGTGTTTCCATAATACATAAAATTATCCTTTAGCAGAGGGAGTAGAAATTGAACACTCATTAATATCTTTTATTATCCTAATCTTCCCCTAAAATACATGTTTTAGGGGGAAATATTTCTTCTTTACTCTTTATGTATTCCCCATGCAAAAAAATTTCACTGCAGATAAGTTCCTTACCTCCATTTCTCTTTCCACTCTCTGGGGGTTGTTGGGTTCATTTGGAAATCATCTTGGTATTCTCAGTTCAGTGCTGCTCCTGCTTCCTCTGGACAGTGAGACTCCTCGCAGAAAGCATGGTCTTATCTGTGTCCCCATCCATTCCACCAACCTCTCAAAGGCCAATCCTCCCACCAGGGGAGATATACAACTACCTGTACTCAGCCTGAGTTTATTGATCAGCTAGTTTGGTCATTATTAGTAGTCAAGATGATATTTTGACTTTCATCTTCATTCTCTTATTCCTCAAGTTATTAAAACCTGTACAAGGAAGAAAGGCACTACTTACATGGAGACCTCTGTATTATATAATCCATTATTTTTCCATTTCTATTGTATTACAAAATGTACATATAGGGGCCTACCCGGTGGTGCAGCGGTTGAGCACTGGGTTGCGAGGCTGCCCACAGCCTCTGCAGCGCCAGTTCAATCCCTGGCCACCGGGCGAGAGTCCCACATGGCATGCAGATATCTCCTGCCTCTCGCTGCTCCCCTCAGCAGTGTACTTTGTTGGTCTGCCTGTTCTGTTCCCTGCTCTGGCTCTGGTGAATTCTCTCACCCTCCCGCACTTCTGATTGTACCCAGTGCTTGTATAAATAAATAAATCTTTAAAAAAAAATGTACGTATACTTCCTTGGTCTCTAAGTCTTTTATGCCCTGTCATTTAAACATGAACAAATGACACAAATTTCTTGCATTTATTTTCCATTGACTTTTCCTTGGCTTGAATGATAAACTAAGAATGCCTATGCATAGTAGTAGTTTTCTACTGGAAGTCTGCGAAGACCTGAGGCCCACTAGAGACTTAGAGACCGCAGAGTAGATGGGGTAGTGACAATATTGGAGAAAGTAAGGTAATAGGATCGAGACTTCAGAAATCTCACCCCCAACTTCAAAAAGAACAGTTCAGTTCTTACCTATTCAATATACTGAGTTGCTATAAAAGCATGTTTGAAGAAAATTTCCATTAAAAATATGACAGGTTAAAAACTACTCTCCCCTATGTGCCTTTTTAATTACGTAAATATTTACCATGATGCTATTATACAAATCATTTTATACTCGACAAAAACTTGTTTTCTCTGGAGAATTTTTGCTATCATATGAGAGCCAAAAGTGTGATGTTTATAGGTTAACTGTCTTATAAATCCAAAGGTATAATTGGAAAAGATATAGAAATTTCCTGTTCAACTATTTCAGGAAACTGGCTTAAGGAATTGTTAATTATCAAGGAAGTTTGTTCTAATCTCAAGGGAAGCTACTCATATCACACAAAACCAATTTCTATGAATTAAGGAGCATGTTTGCTTTAATATTTTGTTATGAATACCACTCAACAAAAATAAACCATGTACCATATACCTCCATTCAGGACTGACAATATGAAGGGCCCAGTGCAAAACAAAATTAAGGGGCCCCTGTCCATACTCTCATGAGGAAAACAAGGGAGACCTGGGCAAATCCATAATGCAATAGTTTTCACTGCCTTTTACCAGAGCTGTTCCTGGAACAAACACAGTAAATTTGTTTGCCTCTCTCATTTTCTTACTTCCATGCCTAGTGTTTGAACAAACTCCTACATTCTCTCTTAGCCTCTGCCAAATTGGACATTTTATCCTTAATTTATCTCAAATTTCTAATTTGGTGTAGGAGAACAATGTTTTTGTGGGTCTCTTTACCTCAGTCATGAGAACTACAATTGGCTCACTTTTCAGGGCAAGCCACACAGCAGAGGGCTCTTCATTTCCACGGACAGGTTAGTGGGTTTGGAGAAGCAGGACTGAAAATAAACCTAAGATGAGCACAACTGTTCCACATAAGAAGGGAAGACTTATTTGGTGTTTGAGGAGGCACCTAAGGTGATGATGTATAGGAAGGATGGAAAAAGGGTAAGAAGATGTAGGAAGCAAATTTTGAGGTGTGCAAAATGATTCTTTTGCTTAAGCCCCAAGATCATCAACAAGAACTTTTTGTAACTGGGTATTCATGAAACTCAGAAGAGAAAAAGTGGATGCCTTCCTGGGTTTCTAGTCACAGAACAAAAGAAACTGAAGGATGACTTCAGAGCATGAGGGACCTCATATATTAGTCAAACTCTTAGAAGAAGGAACAGGGACTTGGGACTTCCATAGGCCATGGTATTTGGGAGACTGGAGTTCCATTTCCTAATTCCAGAGACAATGCCATTTCTAGCTCCCAAGTAAGTCCAACACTAACAAGAACGAGTCTTGCTCTGAGTCAGCTGTATGGTCACCATTCCCATGAATCAGCTCATGAAATCATCCCAACACACCTATGAAATAGGTTATTATTTTGCAAAAAGTTTATAGCACTTTCCCAAGATCAGGCTCTAAATAGTCGAGGTAGGACTGAAAAGCAGGCAGGTGGCTTCTGAAACCAATGACCTTGACTACTGTAAACTCTAGGTTGTGTAATGCACTCAGAGGTCCAGCAGAGTAAATAAATCTCATTCAGAATTTACAAATGAGGGAACTGAAGTCAGAAATGGCTTTTCCAAGGAAAGCTAGTTAGTGACAGAACCAGGATCAAAGAGGATGCAGCTGGTTTTCATATCTTTGCTTTCCCTCTAATCCCCTTTGCCTCCTCTGGACAAAGAGCTTAGCTTCAGATTCCAACTCTGCCCTTCTCTGTCTATGCAACCTGAGCAAATCAACCTCCTGCATTCTTAGTTTTCTCATCTACCATGTTGTAATTATAACTACTTCAAAGTGTAATTCTAATGGAAAATGAAATAACATGTGAGCTGGAATATATTATGCAGATATAAGGTATACTTACTGTTGCAGTTTTGGAATGCAAGGACAATACTTCCCATGATGCTTTTCACTCCTTCATTGCTCAGTATTCACAAAGGAGAGAAGGAAGAGATATATCTTTTAAACAATGTAAATTTCATCCCACGGCTTTTGATTATTCATCCCTCTGAGTGATCCAGTCTCATTATATTCAGTCATTCGCTCTAAATGCTTGGCAGGCATCCAAACAGTTATTTGTTCAACTCAATAATCTAAGTTTATTGTCTTAAATAAATCACACCTGACAAATAACTCATGCTTCAAAATGATCTTTAAAAGTGGGTGCTAAAATGACATTGTCAATTCCAAAAATCATGGATAATTTTAAGGCTTTTAACAAAACAACTTAAAAGCATGACATTTTAATTTATTGCTGTAATGCCTCCTTTAACTGTACTTTGATTGGGTTCTACTACTTACTAAGCAATCATTTTTTTCATGTGAAATATAATTTACACTTTTAGAAGAGATCATCGATAAGCAGTGTCAGCTTGAGCAGTGTAAATATAAAACTCTTCTTGAAGAGCCAATGCTTTGCTTCATTTAATTTTCACATTTTTTAAATGTTAATATCTGTGGCCAAAAATTTATAAAAAGGTGGATGTATTTAATTTCCACAAAATGATATTGGAAACTCATCTGTATAATTTTGGAAGCACACTGAGGGGTGTGAAAAATAAATTCCTTATTCAGTGTCATAAAAATGAAAGAAAAGCAAATTAATAATGTGATCCCAATTATCACAAATGCTGGACTTCAGAAGCTACACTGGAAAGAGAGAAAGTAATGAAATAATGTTTAATCAATATATTTGAATAATGTAAGATTAAAATCATCTAATAAGTAGTCAGAAAATATTTACCATTTCAATCGAGTCAAAGTTCTATGTATTAATGAAGAAAAGTATTGGCATGGATGACCCAGAAGAGTATCATAAAAAACAATTTACATTAAATATATGAGTACCTTGCTCTTAATTTAAATGTAAGTTCTGGGAGCAACTCAATTTTGCATATCATAATATTACAACTGAATGGGCCTCCCCAGTGGCACAGCAGTTGAGCGCTGGGCTGCGAAGCTGCCCGCAGCCTCTGCAGCGCGGGTTCGATCCCCGGCCGCCAGCAAGTGTCCCACATGGCCCGCAGACCTCTCCTGCTGCACCTGCTGCTCCCCTCAGCAGTGTGTTTCAGTCTGCCTGTTCTGTTCCCCGCTCTGGCTCTGGTGAATTCTCTCACCCTCCAGCGCTTCTGACTGTACACAGTGCTTGTACAAATAAATAAATAAACAAACAAACAAACAAACAAATAAAAGCAACCTGGGGGGAAATTTAAAATAATATTATAACTGAATAGTGAATATATGCTGAAAATATCTAATTTAAGAGAACTGGTAAAACTAATATAATTTATCATTGTTTTCCCCAATTCACTACTCAGCTTCCTCCTCCATAAGAAGGCTATGATTAATGGAAATACTGAACTAAAACACCTCTGGCTTCACCCCTCGACTGCTTGTTAACCAATGTCCTTACCTGGTCAGAAATCAATATAGGTAGGTTATTCAAACATTATCCCTCATATCTGTCAAGTAATCATCAACCCCATGTCCAGAAAGTCTAAGAAAAAAACAGATTAAGTAGCAATGTAAATTTGGTAGAAACAAGAGATGCTGTAGTTTATGTGCCAACAGATAATTGGGAGCAGAATGCTTTTGTAATTAAATATAAGATATCCCATTTAAATGTCTTGTTTCAAAAACCATAATTCTGGAGTAAAGTGACTAGATACAAAAATAAAGGCATTGAATTACTCGTAAACTTGCTAACAATATTGAACACTTTTGATTTATAACTTATTAGTTAAAAAAATACTAACAAAAATGTTTTCGAATACTTTTGCCAATATCAAAACTTGCCTCTAATAAAGTATCAATTCTTAAGTCTTATGTCATAAAAATTCACTATTATTGTTAATACCATGTTTTTTCTGCTTAACTTGTCTTTATAGACACTCATCTAAAGGGATACTTATGTCTTGTTTTTTTTCTAAATAAATTTTATTTTTATATTCCCCATACAATTGCAACCCCCTTATTTTGACCCCAATCCCTCCCCTCCCCGTCCCCCAACCCCCATGGAGTGTCTCTGGTTCATAGTTGTTTGTTGATTTTGATTTTCACTTTCTTACAGTTATTCATTTTCCTGGTCCCTTATTTAAGTTTTCTAGATTCCTGCTATGAGTGAGACCATCCGGTATTTTTCTTTCTGGCTTATTTCGCTGAGCATGATCCCTTCCAGGGCCATCCATGTTGCTGCAAATTGCATGTGTTTATCTTTTTTGAATGCTGAGTAATATTCCATGGTGTATATGTACCACATCTTCTTGATCCAGTCATCTATTTTTGGGCATTTGGGTTGTTTCCAAAGCTTAGCTATTGTACTTATGTCTTGTTAGAGGAAATAAATGTATTTCACACCGGAATATCTCAGGCCACCCTTAAGATATTATACATCAGTATATGACAGTTGTCTGGTACTTTGGTGACTACCTACACAGAAAATCCAGGCAATTTAGACAAAGATATAGGCTGCTTTTTTTTTTTTAAACCTAAAGTTATAGGGTCAGCTGAGTGCAAAGTACTAAAAGCATTAGCTAACTAAGCAATGTTCTGCTTCCCTGGGGCTGTCGAAAGATTGCATTTGAAAAGTAACCTAGTCTTCAAATTGCACAGAACTACACACACACACACACACACACACATGAAAACACCTACATTCACCAACATTTAACTATGCAGGTAAATGAATACATGTAGAGACTAGCAAAAAACAATAAGATCTGGAATCTAGTTAACAATGCTCTATTAATGTCAGTTTACTTATTTCAGTAACATACTACAGTTATATAAGATGTCAGCATTTGAAAGAAGGTGATTGAAGGGCATATGGGAATCTGTGTATTATTTTTATGACTCCCTGGAGTTACTAATTATTTCAAAATAAAAGATTTTTTAAGTAGACCCTGGAGAGGTATGCTTTAATGAACTGATAGATTACTACACGTACAATGCTGGATCACTACCTCAGAAAAGAATTAAATGGAAATTATTTTAAAATAATAGGATATTAATTGTTTTATTGTCACCATGATTTAATCCAAAGTTAAAAAATTAGTTTAGGATAGGATAACAGTCACAATTAATGAGGGTAAATGTTTAACAGCTAGTTATTGTGTAGGGAACATTGATTGTTACACTTGTCATTTTCAGTAATGTAAATATTCCCATCATAGCCAATTTAAAGCTACAAATGTAATATCAACAATGAGGCCTCCCTGGTGGTGTAAGGGGTTAAGCACAGCCCTGCAAAGCTATCTGCAGCCTTTACAGCTGAGTTTGATCCCTAGCCAGGGAGCTACCCACATGGTTCCGCCAACCTCTCCTGTCTCTCCCACTGCTCACGTCAGTGGTGTATTTTAGCAGATCTGCCTGTTCTGCTCCCCACTCTGTCTCTGTTGAATCCTCTCACCCCCTGCACCTCTGGCCTGTACCCCAGTTCTTGTATGCATAAATAAATCTTTTTTAAAAATGACTGCAAATGTAGCAACCAGTTCTCTTGTGAAGTCCATCCCACTCTGAGAGAAGATGGACTTTGCCATTTAGACTCCTTGAGCATGAAGGCAGGTGTGGTAAGGAGGGGGAGGCATAGCAGGACCAAGGTATAAGTTGAACCTCTATGACTCAGGTCTTTTCTTGTCTGTATCTAAATCATCATCTCTTATGCCAGCTTTGCCCACACAATGCTCTCTTGTTTATTCACTTTATATCTGAACCAAGACTCAGCCAAGATAAAAAATACTTGATAAGTATTGGAGAGATATGCTCATTAACTATCCCTTCATGAAATAACTTCTATTTCAGTGATTTTCTTTCCACATCACATATCTGACTCATACCACAGTCCATAACCAATTTGTTTATCATTTATTTTAGAGAATTAAAGCATCTTCTTGTATTAGTGCACACTATATTCCAATAATCACTCCTAAAAATGAATGATGAGAATTCTTTGAGTATTTTTGTGGTCTTGACTGAAAATTTATTTCATTTTTCAAAGACAGTCGTGCTCTTTGTAAAGTATGTGTCCTTGTGGGATATGATAGCAATGGGGCAGTGCAAAAGTAAAAAGATACATTGCTTGGCAACCAGATTCTTCTTAATGTAAATTAGTGGTGATTGGTGGCAGCCATCAACCCAGTCATAGTTGGTTGGGTTGGTCCAGAGTATTAAGTTCAAAGCAAGATAGAATAACAGCTTAAAATACAGCATAGTTCATAAAGAATGACTTGACAACACATTTTAAACAATGACTCTGAATTTTAATGTAGTGAAATTCCAGGATAATTAAGAAAGACAAAATTAATTATAAATTATTTGGAGACCTGAATGCTTTTAGTCTTTCTAGACAGCATTCCCTAGACAAATTATGATGTTCTTATTCCCTGATGTAATCCTACTCATATTTATTACATGCCTAATCATTTTGGAATCACCCAAATGTGTGTTAACTTAGCTTAAGGTTACTATGGAAGTTTTATATTATTTATTGTTAAGCTCATCTTTTCCTATTAGTTTCCTACTAGATTTAAATGAAATTTAAATCCGTTTCTGTTACCTGCTACATCATAGATTATTTTCAGACTGTGGATAAAATTAATTTAGTAAATTACCACTGTCATTGTATTTTAATGGATGAGATGGAAAGATATGGGATGGGATGGGATGGAATGAAATGGAGTGGAGTGGAATAGAATGTCCTTATGAGTATTGAATGGAAACTATTGCACAAAGTTAAAATTTTAAGTTATGTCTTACTACTACTGATAATAATTTTAAATTAAATTTCATAGCCTTGCCCTTATTGCCTTCAATCCTATTCCCAACTCTAAGGTCTGGCATACTGGTACTACAAGTTTTTTAGGTACATGAAGTTTGCTTTGGTCTCAGGACTTTTGCCATTACAACTCTCTATTTCTAAAAAGTTTTATGGAATTATCTCATTCCAGTTTTAGTTTAATTTTCTCCAATATTTATGATACTGAGCATGTTTTCAATACTTTTTTTCATTTGGATAACTTATTGGTTAAGTGTCTCTGCAAGTCAGTTGTCATCATGTAATGAATGTATTGGTAGTCTTTTAATCTTCTGTATATGTAGACTTTGTTGAATACATATGTTGGAAATTTTTTTTCTCTTAGTTTAGTTATTCATTCTCTTCAATTTTAAAAAAGCTAATACCAAATATTTTAGTTATTTATTTACTTTGTCTATTACTATGTCCGAGAAAGCACATGAATGATTCTCAACATCAATAAACATCACAGAGGTGCAAATCAAAGCTACCATGTTATACTATTTCACACCATAGGAAAAATACACTGCTGAGGATGTGAAGAAATTGGAACCCACTTCATTCATGACTGTTAGGAATATCAAATGGTTTAGACACAATGGAAAATATTTTGGTGGCTCCTCAAAAACAAACAAACAAACAAACAAACAAACAAACATAAGATTGGCAGAATTTTCACTCCTACTTAAAAAGCCAAAGGAATTGGAAATGGAAATGTGTGTACATACGTGGCAGTACTATTCACAATCACCAAAATATGGAGAAAGCAAAGACGTCCATTAACTGATGAATAAATGCATGGTATATGTATACAATGGAATATTATTCAACTTTATTAAAGAATGAAGTGCTGAAACATGTTAAAATGCAGGTGAACTTTGAAACATTGTGCTAAATGGAAAAAGATAGATACACAGGACAAATATTGCATAATCCCAATTATATGATGAAAATGTTTTGGAACTAATAGAGGTGGAGGTTGAACCACATTGAGAAGGTGCTAAATGCTCCCTCATTGTTCATTTTTAACTGATTAATTAGATGATTTAGTGAATTTCACTTCAACAAAAAGAGTTCTTTTCCAAAAGGAAGTTTAGTTTATATGCATCCATGCTTCTACAACTCTACAATGATTTTTTTAATATTTAAAAATGTATTTCTATTTATACAGTGAAAAGAATGTCCTACCCAAAAGAACTTCTATATATTACATTACCTGAATATTTTAAATATTTATTGCCTTCTCACATTATTTTGTTGGCTTACTTATTTCCCATATCTATGGTAATCTTAAGCCCATCTCTGGATTTTTCCATGGATATTATCTATTTTGTTCATTGCTATATCTACAACATCTAGCACAGGACAGAGTTCACAGTAGGCTCTCAACAAATATATCATGAATACATAAAATGTTTTCAGGAGAAAAATTGCAGTTGCTCTTTTGTAATATTAGTTCATATAAAATTACCTTTGGCCCTGAGTTAATTGATGAGTCTACAGTTGCTGAAGATGAGGGGCATTCTATTGTCTATAAAGCAAAAACTGTGGGCAGGAAGAATGAGGAAAAAGAATGAGGAAAAAGACAAAATTGGTCAAAAGGAAGACCCATTAACACTAAAATTTCACGCAAATCAAGCAAACCGAAAGGTTATCAATTGCAGTTACAACAGAGGCAATTGTTAGCATAATTCAAGGCTACCATAAGATCCTTGAGATCTGGAAAGATTCATAAAAACAATTGCTGTGCTGACTAGACCCCAATATGAAATGTTATATATTAAAGCAAATATTTCAGGTGACTTCTTATCAAGCAGTTATTGAGATAAGAGGATCATAGAAAATATTTGTTTACCTGAACTCAATTCATTTGTTTACCTGAACTCAATTCATACCCCCCCCCAAAAAAAAAAGCCACACAACAAGACCATCCCAATCAATAAACCTACTCTGAGCAGTGGACTCAGATTTCTCAGTTCTTCCTTAGATCAAGCTCAACATTAAAAGAGCACCAATAAAATTCACTCAAATTTAGACCTCACTTCAAGAGCATGGGCTCTAAACTTTCAATACAACCTTGACAATTTTGGAATTTTGTAACAAGTGTCATTCACTTGATATTTTTGTGTGATTCTATCCTTAACTGTAAAAATAGCATTATGTTTGACAGGCAGGTGCTTCTCCAAATCCCTTGACATTGCTAGGCAATATACATTATATTATCTGTCTAAAACTGGAAAAATTATGAATTCCAAGAGTTTAGAATTAGCAGTGTTCTGCTGACCTGTATTAGATGTGTAGTTTGAACAATAAGTAAACCTTTGCTGTGTTTTAAGAGTTGTTTATTGTATATCCCGTCCTGGCAGATATGGTCCCCAATTCAAAATATTATTTTGCCCAAAACATGTCCTTATCATGCATTATTAATTCATAAGTATTATGTGTTATTCTTTACTTGGTAAACAAGATAGAGTTTAAGTCTATCTGTAAGTTATGTTCATGAAATATTTATTCATTCATTCATTCATTTATTTTAAAAGATTTATTTATTTATACAAGAACCGGGGTATAGGCCAGATGCATGGGAGGGTGAGAGGATTCACCAGAGACAGAGCAGGGAACAGAACAAACAGACTGACGAAATACACTGCTGAGGGGAGCAGCGGGCAAGACAGGAGAGGTCTGCGGCACCATGTGGGACCCTCACCAACGGGATAGAACCGGCTCTGCAGAGACTGCAGACAGCTTCACAGCGCTGCACTCAACCACCTGTGCCATCAGGGGAGGCCCTATGAAATATATATTAAATGAGTTATTTGAAACATACTAATCCAAAATGCTTTTCAATAAAATGGTAAGTAATTTCTTAAATCTCAAGGAGGATTTTCCCCTACTACATATTACTGGGAAAGTGATTTAACAGTGTATCCACAGTCCCAAATGTTCCTTGTAACTCTGCTTTTCATTCTGCTTTTTGAAGAATGCCAGAGCAAAATCTGCCCTTGAGTTTCACAATGGCCCCTAATCTAAAAGGGAGGTAAAAGAAGGCAAGACCTAAAGCTCAAGCATCAGTTTGGTTGAGTCCCAGTAAATTTTCACTTCAGTAATCTGCCAATGCTATACAGTAATTGTTATGAAATTACCACC
Source organism: Talpa europaea (assembly GCF_964194135.1). Classification (NCBI taxonomy): domain Eukaryota; kingdom Metazoa; phylum Chordata; class Mammalia; order Eulipotyphla; family Talpidae; genus Talpa; species Talpa europaea. The sequence continues at coordinate 48,710,421 of NC_140074.1, forward strand.
TGCCTATTCTAACATTGCACAGAAAAATTAGTTGTAGAAGAATTCAAGCAATGCTCTCTGTGGAAAAACTTCATTGTTACTACAAGATATATTTATTAGGAAACATAATAATTGTTCAATTCTAATGACTTCCTTCTAAAGTCAGCTACTCTGGATCAGAATTCCATTTTCAAACTGCTTGATCAGCATGACAAGATAGGTGGGAAGATTCTTTGTATAAACAGAGTGATTCATTAAGATTGAAGTGGGAATTTCAAGGTTCAGGAATGTGGGCCCACCTACTTCCTTTCCGCTGGAATTCCTAGCACAAAATTAAGTTCTTGTGTGTTGCATCTTTACTTGCAAGTTGTTATTACTTTCCTGATCCTAGGTTATTTGTTATTTTGAGTGCAAAAAAAAAATTTTAAATAATAAAATTATTTAGAAGGCAAAATTATAATTAGTTATCAATAGTCATAAAGTACTCATAACTCCATAATTTCACTTTAAGATTAAATTCAAATGAAATAATCATACATGTGCACAAAGAAATTTCTATCTGAGCATTAATCACAGTTTTGTTCTCTTTCTAATGACACCAGTGGGGGGGGGAAATTAGTATAAATAAGTATTCAAGAATAAGAAATTGTATCTACATAAAACAAATGGAATTGAAATTATAATTCTACTCTAGACAAGATGTTCAATACAGTTGAGGCAAAAAAGATAATTTCTCTTAACATAAAAGGTATTCCAATCAGGTTTACATAGGAATTATGAGCAGAAACACTATAGACAAGGAGAGAATGGAATGGTCCTGGGAAAACTGAATAGACAAGAGCAAAAGGAAGTTGGACCACTATCTTACACCATCTACAAAAAAAAAAATCTCAAAAGGGATCAAAGACTTGGATGTAAGACCAAAAACAATAAAATATATAGAAGAAAACACAGGAAAAACACTTCAAGACTTTGACTTCAGTGATGTCTTTGGTACTAGACTCCAACAGCCAGTGAAACAAAAGCAAAAAATCAACAAATGGGATGGCATCAAACTAAAACACTTCTGCACAGTGAAATAAACTATCATTAAACTCAGAAGACACTCTTCCAAAGGGGAGAAAGTATTTGCACATCTGAGAAGACACCGTTTCAAATGGGAGAAAATATTTGCACATCATATATCTGACAAGATCTACCAAAAAGTCATACTACTTCTGCCTGCTCTGCTCCCCGCTCTGGCTCTGGTGAATTCTCTCACCCTCCCACGCTTCTCACTGTACCCAGTGCTTGTATAAATAAATAAATAAATAAATCTTTAAAAAAAAAAAAACAAGTTTTGGTGAGAATGTGGAGGAAAGGAAGCCTCTTATACTGTTGGTGGGAATTTAGACTGGTCTAGTTCCTATGGAAAACAGTACGGAGATCTCTCAAAATGATAAAACTAGGCCTACTATATGATCCAGGAATTCTACTCCTTGGTATCTACCCCCAAAAAGCAAAACCACTAATTGAAAGGGATATAATGCACTCCTATGTGCATTGTAGCAATATTTATAATAGCCAAGTTATGTAAACAACCTAAGTACCCAACAACAGCTGAGTGAATTAAGAAAATGTGGTATATATACACAATGGAATACTAGGCTATAAAATTTTTTTAAAAAGATAAAGTCTTGCCATTGAGAAAACAAGGATGGAACTGAAGGGAATTATGCTAAATGAAAAAAGTCATAAGGAGAATATATGATGTCACTCATGTGTGGAAAATAGAAATAAAACAAAGAAGCAGGCAAAACTAAACCAATGAGACTCTAAAAAATCTGACTGTAGAATTAGGCTACCAGAGAGGGAGAGTGAAGAGTATGGGGAGAGGAGCACAATGGACTATGGTGGAGGATTTTTGATGTCACGGTGGTGGCTCTATTGTGGCAATAGACATCTGAACAGGAGTGAGCCTGTACCTCCAATTTATAAACAGTATTGGAAACCATCAAAGTCAATAAAAATTATTCAATAAAAGAGAAAGATGACATAAAGGTGAGCTGTACTTCAATAAATAAAAGTAAACAGGAGTATGCTTAGAGTATGGGAGTCTTGCTGTACAGGAAAATCATCAATGAAACTTTTCAGGGGGGCTTTCAGTACTCCCCAAAAGCAGAATGTTAGAAATGAACCCAGCAAGGGATGGGTGAGAGAACGCAAAGGACAGCCTTTATCTCCTTCCGAATCATGGGAGAGCTGAATTTTGTCTGCAATATAATACCCAAATGTTCTGTCATGAGGAACTTATGGAAATTTTCATGGAATGAAATGCAATGCAAGATCTCAGAGTAGTGAATATAGGAAAAAGAAAACTTTGTCTTCAATTTAATCTATTATTTCAAATCCCTTGCTAATGACAATGAAGGAGAGGAAGATCAATTACTTTGCAGATGCTGGCCAAAGGAAAAAGGGGAAATGTGGTTGTGATAGACGTGTCACTTAGCTCTCCATGTCCTGTTCCAATCTGGCCCTCTTCATATCATTACCTTTATTTGCATGACATATTTCACTTGTGGCATTTAATTAATAAATGTAACAGCTCTACTGAAGCAGGAACAACAAATATTTCTAGCTTACAAATAAAGTTTATTAGAGACTATAATATATATATTCCTAAAGAGACTTCAATTACATATAACCACAAGTCAGTAATTTATATCTAGAAGCATTTACTATGACTTACACATACTAAAAAATATAAACATACCACATAAAAATACAAATATAAATGCTAACATATATAAATATTATACAAAAGATTAACTGTAAGATGGAAATGCCAATATTTCGTGTATAAATGTTCAGAAACAGTGTGGAAAATATGGGAAAGTTTGGCACAGAATCAGCATAAGTAGAAAAAAACACATGTGCATCTATCACATCAAAAATCATCAACTGATTTTTTTAAATGATTTTAGTTATATCTTAAATAACAACAGACAGTAAAAAGAACTGCAGCATAGTTATCCCAAATTATTGTAACACTTTATGCATTTTCATTTTTTTAATTATAACAAGTACCATTGTTAACAAATTCATCTTGTTTCTCATTTCATGACGCAATGGAGTCAAAGTTGATTTTAGAGTCAAAAGGAGGAAAATATGATCTGAGAAATTACATATAAGACTTTGTTTCCTGTGCAGTTTCCTTCTCCAGAAACAAATATATATTTGTTAACCTCGTATGTAAACTACAGAAACTATCTAGGTCTTCAAACGTCTTGTTGAAGTTTTATGGAATGAAGTTGAGGCAATATCTTGACTATGTCATAGCAGAAAAGATAGCTTAGGGTAGGATTATGATTTGATAAAATTCTTAGATAATTGCTTATTGTTCAACACAAAATATAAAACAAATTGAATTGCAGCCACGTACAAATTAAATTTTGTCAAATCTACCTCCAAAACACTAAAATAGTGACCCAGTATAAGTAACTATAAATTAGAAACACTGTAATAATACTTAAAGATAAAGGAAGCAAATTTATTAGGTTCTATCATAAGCACATTAAGTACATTTTGTAATAACTTTATTAAAAACCCACTAAAATATAATGGACAATTAAGGATATAAATAATTATCTAAATTCAGGTATGTGAGGTTAAATGTTTTCTGTAGCTAAAAATGAGATTCAGATTTCTAGATTTCATCTGATCTTCAGATGTATGTATGTGTGTATACATTTACAAACACACATGCATATGTATAAAGGAATGGAGAGGAATATGGAGCAAAAACTATATACCGAAAATTTGGTTGGAATGATAGAGATGACAATATTAATTTTCTTTCAAGACCATAACAAAAATCATTTCAAGAATATACTTAACAGATCACTGATTATTCAAAATTTACTCTAACAATACTTGAAAACAGTTCAAACCCAAATATTTTTATCTAAGTTCTTAGAATCTCTTGAGGCTTTAAAAACTCATTAGCTAATAGAATTGGTCTAGATCTGGAGATTCACTAATAAAATAAAATTCTCTAGTGTTCAACTAGCAAATTGTACTTGATAATTGGTTCTTTGCAAATTGTACTTTGATGGACCTTATCCAGAGCTTATTTGATTGGGGAGGAGGAGGTAGAATACACATATAAATATGTATATGCATATAATTTATTTGTATATAAATCAAAAGTTCAATGTCTATAATACCTATATCATAGTAGCTATTATATGTTTTTCAGACACAGTAATTTGTTTTAATAAAACAGGACAATATAGCACTCAAGTTTGCATCTTTCCTGCAGTCAGATTTCAAGGTATATATAGTAATTCTCAAAACATTTTGAAATTAAAGACCCTTTGGTAAATCATGATTGGAATGGAAATCATTATGCAACTTAGAAAATAATGTCAATATTCTAAATACAATAAGAAAAAATATATTTACAATGCATGCTTTGTAAAATATATTTACAATGCATGTTGAGGCATAGAACAACCCTAATACCTCCAAACAGATGACTGGATCAAGAAGATGTGGTATACATACAACTATGGAATACTATTCAGCAACCAAAAAAGATAAATTTATGCCATTCATGCAACATGGATGGAGCTAGAAGGTATTACGCTCAGTGAAATAAGTCAGAAGAAAAAAGAAAAATATCAGATGGTTTCACCTATAGGAGGAATATAGGAGGACCAAATAAGAATAGACACTTTTATTTAAAAATAAGGACACACACATTAAAAGATAAAGGGTTATACTCTTACACCAACAGCACCTGAGTGGACGCAAGGAAGAAACAAATACTATCCAGGACATCAATATGGTCATTAGTTTCATGAATGTAGAATGTTATTTCCTATTTGGAGTTATGAAGCTATGTGGATAAGACTATGTGAGCTTAGACTAATCTTAGTCTATGTGAGTCTATCTTAGCCTATCTTAGTCTATGTGAGCTTAGACTAATCGGTCCTAGGGAATGAATTTTATTCCTGGAAGAGGTGTGATCATTTTAAAGAAACAGGTATTTTTGCATCTCAAGCTTGGAGGAGAGCTCTGGACCCCTGGGGAACTTACAATAGAGGAGTCCTGTACCTATGCATGAGAATTTTTCCTACTTCTCATCCCATCTTCTGTGGATGTAGAAGTTTATAGGAACTCTTGATCTTTTCTCCTAAATTCCAGACCAAATAGCATAGGTTTGTGCATTGAATGTGGTATAAGGAATGTTTCCTAGTATTTAGTCTCCTGTGAGTTTTGAGATAATGGGCCCAGGAAGATGCATTAAGATTGTCAGGAAATAAGAAGAAAATTCTTTAAACTAAAAGGTACAAACCTTGGATCAGACAAACAGGTTAACAAATGATTTGATTCTTTAATCAGCTCCCTTTGGACTCTCTCATAAGGCATATTTAGCAGGAACTTTAAACTTGATTATAATTCTCACTGCAAATTATTGCAAACCTTCAGTGAGTAATTATGTAAATTCCCAAAAAGCCCGATGAATAATATTGAGGAACCTGATGACACAAATCTGAAAGAAGTGTGCCCTTCTGAACTTCACATGGCCACTAGGGGTTTATACACACATAGGGGTTTAATTCACATCTGATAGAAAGTGTTGGTTTCCTTGAACGGCTAGTTCAGTGAACCTGAAAGGAAAAATGTATTAAAGCAGGGGAAATGGAATCATAGAAGCAAAGTGGCAGCATGTTAAGAATGGAAAGAGGGACTAAAGATATACTCAAGCAATAAAAAACAAGAGTGGCAAATGTTTATCGTGTGCTACAATACACCTGGTACTGCACCTTGTGCCTTAGGGCATAAGGATGCTTTTAGTTTCGCTATCTTAGAAGTAGCAGTATTACTTTATAAATAAGGAACTTGAAGTTCAGAGGGTTCTGGTAAATTATCAGAGGCTATATACTTTGTAAAAGGTTACAAAGAGTCGGGGTTAAAATTCAAGACTTGATGAGTTGGAAATAATTAAAACAAAAGAAGAGACAAAACAGGAAAGAGAAATGAGCCAGAACAGAAAGAGTGCAGGAGGAAGAAGAAAGTGCAGGAGGAGGAAGGAATTTTCTGGAACATTAGCACAGTACTACACAGAAATCCGAGGGAGAGCCAACTACTCATTCTTCTTTGGCGTTATAATTTGTTAGTATCCACAGCTCTTCAATGAGATCTTTCACTCTTAAATCTTCAGACCAGGTAAATTTTTTTTTTCTAGATTCTTAAAATGTGGTTCCATACCGAAGTCATAGGTATCATCTTCACATACAAATGCACAATCTCAAGTGCATCCCTGGATTAAAAACTCAAACTCTGGGGGGTGTGGCTCAGCAAATGTGGTTTTAATTTTATTTTGTTTTGTTTTGGCATAAAATACAGATTTGTTATCTTACATTACTGTAGGTTAGAATTCCAATACAGGTCTCTCACTTGGTTTAAATCAAGGTGTCAGTACAGCCAAGCATCTGTACTTTAGGGAGCAGCTCCTTTATAGAGATGCTAAGAATCTATTTTCCTACTTCGTCCAGCTTCTAGAGTCACTTGCTTTCCTTGGCTCATAGCACCTCCCTCCATCTTCATAATCCCCATCAATTTCTTCTCACATTATGCTTCTCTGATTTTCTTCTATCTCCCTCTTCCTGTTTAAGGACCCTTGTTATGATATTGGGCTCACCCAGTGAAACCAGCATAATCTCCCTATTTTAAGGTCAACTGATAAGCAACCTCAATTCCATCTGCATCTCTGATTCCCCCTTGTTATGTGTATTCAGAGGTTTAAGGGATTAGAATAAGGACATCTTTAGCAACTGTGTTTAACAAGCCTATACAGGTGCTGTTAGCCACTCTTAAGTTTGAATCAATGGTCTAGGCATCAGCATTTGTCAAGGGCTTGGTCCCTAAGTTGTCCCACACCACATTATTATAGCCCCTGGTCCTAGAATTCAAAAGATATTCAATCACAGGTAAAAGGCCTATGTACAAATGATAATTTTATGATGGTAGAATCACAATCACTGAAGACTGCAATGAACTTTTCCAAGCTATTGAAGCTTGTCACCTTCAGAAATACAATCATTAAGAACCCGCATGGTATTCAAGAACTAATATAATTTACTAAGAATCTATTTCAAAAAGCAGGCCTGTGGATTTGTTCTGTCACATGAGCATTTTTCATTTTAATGATTAGGCTGAAAAGAAAAAGAACTAGTTCTTCTATCCAGACAGGGTAGCTGAGAGGTCTTTTCTCAGATACTCCTAAATCTGTGACAAAGCCTCAGATGTAAAAATAATGGGCCCTTGGGTCCTTGAATGTTCCCTAACTCCTCTAATCTTAGCAATAACAGAATTTGGATATAGGTGAGTAGCAGATTGAGCTCACTGATAATACTCTATCTTGGTGAAAGCATTTTGTCAGAGCTGCTGCGCATATTTCCTCAATGAGTTTTATGTTGTTGTTAAATTCTTTTGTACTCTTGCCCCCCCAAATTTGAACCTGACCTTATATTCACCTTGATATTTAGTTGATGATGACTATTTTTTTTCCTTTCCCCCTTTCTTTCTTTTTCAAAATGTGGCGTTCATAAGAATGCATTTAAGAAGTACACATAGACAAAAAAGAGCCAAATTAAACCAAATTACAATAAGAGACAAAAGAGGAAATAAAATATTTCATTAAAATGATACATTCTTATTATGTATTATCATGTATTTAATACAGAACTTGCTCTACATCATAAGTGTGTTATCGCTATACATATTTAGGAGAGGAAAGTAATGAAAATAATATTTCATTCTGTAATAATAAAGTGGTTTTATGGGCAAAATTTGAATGGAAAGCAGGAAATCAAAAAGTAAGCCTAAACATATCTGAAATAAGGTTAGCTCAGAGTGTACGTAGGTGTAGGAGAGGATATTTGAAAGAGGAAAGGAAGGAAATAGATAAGGAGGAGATAAAATAAATTCCCATTTCTTAGCTTTATATCTGAGTAGTTGAGGGCTGAAGTCAGCCAGGGCCCTAGTGTTCTGGTGAGCAAAATATGAATTCAATGGGAAAAAACAGTAGAATACCGCGGTGAAGATATTCACCACTGTTTGTTAGGTGGAAGGAAGCAGCTACAGCTGGAAAATGTGCTAAAATAAAGCAAGAAGGAAGTGACATTAGTCTTAAGGGGAATGAGAAGTATGGCAGCCAGAAACTCCAGATCAAATGCAGATGCTGCAATAAATCTACCCCAAACAAAGCCATCTAGGCAAAGTCATTTCTCCTCTGTCTCTAAGGGTTTTTTCTATGCCCCTATTGGAATGACCTGGAAAGTCTCTATCTCTCTAGAGGCTCCTGCAGATGTCCTTTTACTCATGTGTTGAAGCTAAAGGGTCACAGTTAAAGAGTTCAGATAAAGAAGCCACAATAGACCTATATTAGAGATGTTTAGGAATGGTGGGATGTCCCACAAACACATAAACATCCAGCACATCCAAACACCTTCTCTGAAGTCAAGCAGCATGTGAACCCCTCATTAAGCACAGGGGAAGTATATTGCCTTCATTTGTTCACCTTCTACGATGAGAGTATAATTCACTCTGACGCTGCTATGAAGAAGGAAGGAGGATAGATTAACCTTTCGGTGCCACACCTGGTCTCCGGATTTCCCAACGTGTTAATGAATTTCCTGAGATGGGAAAGTAAGACCTGCTGGCAGTACATTAATCTGAGGGAGCACAAAGCAATACATCCTCCAAACTCAAAGGTGGGTGAACCAATTTAGAAAATGTTAAATCAAAGCCATGTTGTTCCCTACAGACAGTACCAAACTGCAAAGCCCAAAGACATCTGGAAAAGTCATCTTGGTACAACTTACTCAGTTGTTGCTGAGTTTCCAGCCAACTTTCTTTATCTGCATCCAGAAAATAAGGTATATGACCCTGTATTTCTCTGAAATTCCTTCAGAGTAAAGATACTTGTCAGGGACCCAAAACAATAACTATTTCTCAAAGTACCCATCCAAAGGCCAACATTTATCCTGCTGAAATGAGAAGACTGGCCATGAATATAATTTTTTTTAAAGATATTTTGTCATTTGAAGTAACAAACAGAGTCAAAATCTATCAGGAAATAATTTTATAAAACAATTTTAAGAGATCTTGAAGGCAGAATTAAAAAACATTTTTAAGGTAGACTGGTAAAAATGATCAGCAGGTGTGGGAAGAAGGGATTATAAAGAAATCTCATTGAAAAATATTTTTTTTCATTTTTATACTGTTTTATTTTTTAATTTTTTAAATTTTTTGGTGATATAAGATATACGGTTTTACTTTATTATTATTATTTTTTAATTTTATATATTTTTACATAATTTTTCACTTTTCCATAATGTATTTAAACACTGAGGCCAAATCCAGCCTGATAAAACTGAAGGCCCACTGGGTTGCATTCTGGAAGAACTCTGCTGGGGACTGCTTTAGAGAAGTCTAGGGGTGTCGGATGCCAAAGATGCCAGCAGGGAAGGAATGGGGAGGACAATAGGGTCCTCTGGGAATGTAGGATTCAGACCTAAGTGTGTAAGCCCAGGGATGGAAAGACTGGGAAGGAGCTTCAGATGGCCCAAGGAAGAGGAAATGAAAATGTATCTCCCCAGGCACCACCGAGGAAACTGGAGAGCAAGCCAAGCAGAGCCTAGATCTTGAGCTGTCCCACTTCAAATGATCCCATAGCTCCAAACTCTCGCTCCCAGGAGAGAGCTGGCAGGGCAATTCTCTGTTAATCCATTCCTAAAACAGCAAGATAACTAGCAGAGAAGGGGTTTGATAAATGTGCAAGCTGAAACAAACTTTCCATGGTAGAATCATACCCCAAATTTTAATCTTGCTGTTTCTTGCCCATTTTAACCAGACCCTGAGGATCTGGCTTTCTCAGGAACCTACGCAGTCTGGTTAGTTACCCATTGTGTGAGCACCAATAGGCTAAAAGATCGTAGCTTTAATTCTAGGAGATATTGTCAAGTTACTTCCCCAAAAAGTCTATAGCAATTCACATTTCACCAGAAGTTTGTAAGAATACATATATTTCCCCTGCTTTCCAACATAAAATTATTCTGCTTAATTTTTGACAATTGTTAATGACTCACAACTAGTGAACATAAGCATCCTTTGCTATCTTTATTGACCATCTATATTTGCTCATTGATGCATTTTCACTTATTTTTTAACCCATTTTCTATTCTATTGTCTCTTTTGTCTACTTTTACCAATTTGTAAAAGCCCATTGCATGTATTAGATAATAGTTGTTATAATGTTCCAAATTTGGTTCCATCTATAATTTCTTTAACCTTAGTTAGCTATCTTCTGTGAGTCCAATGTGGTTAATTTAAGCAGAAAAGATGCAATGGAAAGATATTAGCTATTTCAAATATTTGTAAGTAGGGGTGGAGAGAACGGGGCTCAAGGCCAAGTTTTGAGGGGATGATATCTGGTCCACACTGCAGAGCAGACCTGGTGTGGATTCCTACTCCAGGAACTCCCTTCACTACAAGCACTTATTTGAGCTTGTTTGACTCAGGATTTTTGTCATTTGAGCCGAAAAACTAGACACCATCATATTCTGAAACTTTTGTTCATGGTCAATCTTTAGAAACATTTTCTGTGTTTCTATGGCAATAGAACAATGGATCTATTAACCTAGCAAGCCATCCATTTTTACCTAGGTTTCCTAACTATGCCAGAGGAAGCAAGTAGAATTGTTTTCTAATGTGTTAATATGGCCCAATATTTTCAAATATTATTTAAATCAGTGATGCCATTCTTTCAAACAGAAACATTCATAGTATTGACTTTGTTGAAAATGGTGAAGGAAATTCTAGAGCTCCATCTTGTTCAGATTTTTGTTGGATCCCAAAACACTAGGGTTTCACAGACCTTGTAAAAAATGTTCACTAATGTCAGCACCCTAGTCTAAGGATCAACTGAAAGTATACATTCAAGTTATTTTAATTCCAATTTGTAGATTTTTTAAAAATTTATTTTGGACATGTAATATGTCCACATGGTTCAATCACAAAAATATAAAATATTACTCAGTAAAAATATTCCTTCTTCCCTATATCCTATTTCCTCAGTTTCCTCCCTCACCACAATGTTAATAGTCTAACATTATTTTCAGATAATCTTTCAATAGAAAAATTATACATACTACAGATAAATATATTTACATACCTATATAATTTTTGCTGTTTTAGACAAATAGCACATTATATACATGTATATATGTATTTTATATATATATATATATATATATTTATATTCCTATTTTCCCCTAGAGTGTATTCTGGTTAATTTCTTTATTAAACTATAGGTAGCTTTATATGCAGTTATATTAACAATGTTACATTTTGGTATATAGTGTGACAGATTTAATCAGTCCCTTATGGGGGGTATTAACATGCTTTTATATTTCCAGTATTACAAAAATGCTATTATGAATAATCTTATACATATAGCATTTCAAACATAGATGAGTCTATCTAGAGTATACTTGCTGAGAAGGGGAATTTATAGGTGCAGGGTAAATACTATGGTAATTTTGATATACTCTGTAAATTGACCTCTACAAAACTAATTTGCATTCCCCCAAGCAATGAATATATATTTCACCAACTGCTTCACAGACATGTTCTGTTATTAAACTTTCAGACTTTTGCCAATAAGTAAAACTGGCATCTCTATTATTTTATTTCTATTTTTCTTTTCATGACTGTGATTGCCAATTGCACATGTATAGGAATGTGCCTTCTGTCAACTTTATTCTCCTTTCCCTGTTCTTTTGGTTTGTGGAACTCTTTCTTACCAATTTTGAGAAAGTTTTTCTATATTAAGGGGCTTAGCCACTTGTCAGTGATGAATTGGAAATATTATTCTTGTTTCATTTACATTTTGAATTATATCAGTTTGCCAGAATGTTGTTTTTAAAAGCTTAGAACTTTTTTCCTCTACCCTTATACTCCTTTGACACTTTTTCCTTTCCTCTACCCCTTAAACTCAGAAATATCACTTGTTTATCAGCATCTTATAGATTTTGTAAGTATTTTTGTTTCATGGAATTATATGATATGTAAATTATCTGATATTTGTCTTTGTAATTCTGACTTGCTTTACTGCACATAATTATCTTAACTTCTTCCCATCTTACTGTAAGTGCTACCATTTTAATCTGCTCTTATGGTTGAATAGTATTCCATTGTGTGTATATCCCACAAGATCTTGATCCAGGCCTCTATCGCTAGACACATAGATTGCTTCTGTGTCCTAACTATTGTAAATAGCACTGCAATAAACATTGTAGAGCACACAGGTTTTGAGCTGATGGTTTCATACATATTTTGCGGTAGATGCCCAAAGGTGGCATTGCTGGGTCATACAGTATTTCCATGTTTAGTTTTTCAAATGTGTGTGAAATGAGGCTCACTGTGATTTTGGCTTGCATCTCCCTTACTAAAAGCCATACTGAACATTTTCTTTATTTCAAGTAAATATTATTTATGTTTATCATTTTCTTCTTAATAATAACAGTCATATTTGTTTGGACCAATTTTCCTTGTCCTCTGGATCTATTTTATTTTTGATCCTTTTTAATTCTCTTTAATTTACATTCAATTATTTTACTTTTTCTCAGTTCTCATTTCTATGTATCCTGTGTTTTCTACTGTCAGACTGTCTTCCAATTTTGTCTTTTTACATGATTTTTCTTCACTTATTTCCTGAGTTCTACCAGCTTATATTGTTATTTTCTCATAATGCCTCGTCATCTCATTTCCAAGTTTTCATCTTAATACTTCATGGTTTTACTTCAAAGAAACAATGGGTTCATATGGCTTTTAGTTAATATTGAAATATTTATTCACAATTTTTATATGTCTCAGTGTAACATTTTTTTCTGGCACATATTGTTTGTCAATAACTGCTAATTCTTCCTGGTGTTATATTTTTACTGCTAATTCCTGTTTGTGTTATATTTTTACAAATGTTATAGAAATTTGTTTCTCATTGTTCATTATTAAATCTGTTGGCATTTTACAGATCAACTAGTTTTAAGGAATTTCCTATTGTTGGGAGGAACAGGTTAGTATTCCAGGCTAACTGATTTTCACATTACAGAGGGTTCTCTTCTCTTCAGCCACAAAGCAAGGCAGCCTTTTTCAAATATAACTGAACTGTGGGATTTGCTTAAAGCAGAGCGTCTTCTCTGAATCTCATTGCTTCTCCAGGTTTTCTCTCTCTCTCGAACATACACACACACACTCCTCTAATTCTCTGTCCCCAATGCTATCATCTCTCTCTCCCCTGCTTCTCTTGACTCACTCCCAATATCTCTTTCACGAAACTAACTTACCACCCTTTACAAATTCTTTTATATGTTTTTTTCCAGTTTATCAGAACATGGAGTTTGTGGTTTTGTTTTACATACCTATAATGCTTGCTTTTCTCTAGTTTTCTGGAGAACATTGAGATTGATAAGTCTGTTATCTTCATTCTAGAAATCCTCCACAAGAAATCATTGCCATCTACAGTAAAGAGAAACCATATTGATTGCATAAACCAGTTGCTCAATTGGTGCCTGACTACAGCTCTGCTTTATTCATCTCTGTGCCTTTGGCATTGCAGAAATGTGACAGTCTAAGGTGTGGCGGGGTATGGTGCAGCTGAAAGAGCCCATGGCAGGAAATGTAACAGACCTGGCATTTAATCTTTCCTCTGCCATTGATAAGGTAGAGCCACACAATTACCTGTATGGGGCTCCTATTCTTTGAATGGAATGAGATTATAATCACTAGCCCTCCTCCTTTTGAAAGGTCAGCAAATTTTTAAATATTGTGACAAAATCTGGGAATACTCAGAATTCTAGAAAAAAATTGTAAAAATTAAATGATATACTAAAAATAAATGACTTAGACAGAGTAAAAGTTCTGAAATAGCCTCACAGTCATGACACTTCCCTCCCTTCATTATATCTATTATTAGGCCCAAACTTTCAATTTGACTTTTCCAACAAGCATAATTTGAAAGTATGAGGAGATGTCTTCCTTTTACCCTACACTTGACATTTTAATTATTAATGTTTTTCCCAGTTAATTTTTGAGTGCACTAGCCATGCCACTGTCTAATAATTTAATTTGGAAAACAAATTATATGTAATTTCCCTGACAATCTGTAATCTGTAAACCACGAAAAAGAAGTCAACTCATTGAGCTGCATGATAATTAATGCTCATAATAAAATAATTATATTTTACATGAAATGTCTAAAAATTCAAGTAATTTGTTATATCTCTTTCTGCTTACTGACATTAGGAAAATAGAACAAGTTTGCTTCACTTCAAAAAAATCAGTGAAATTTTTTTCCTGAGTGATTCAATCCCACTACATAAATTTACTTAGAAATAATTTTATTAATAATTCTAGAAATAATTTAATCATTCTAGAAATAAATTTATTAATAAAATTCCTCTATGTCAGACATTTTAAGGTCAATGTAATTCTCCCAATATAACTTAGAGATCTGGGGAGGTGGTAAATAACTAGGGGACAATCTAGTAAGACACACAAATTGGACATTGTACTAACTCCTACTAGTACCCAGTTTACACTTGGTGACCAGCTTATTGGCATCAAATATGATGGGTTAGAAAACAAAAGACTGCTTACTTTTGTTTTGGATTTGATCATTGAAAGACCGCAGTGAATTTTCCTTACAAAAATAGATCTGTTAAATGTCAAAATGGAACATACTTGATGAGTATTCTTATCAAGAATAACAATCTAGCCCCAAATCAGAAATGCTAATTGTTTCAGTCAGTATCTCCTATTGTTCATTTTGAAAATTCAATAAATTTAACTGCTTGACAAGTTTGCTTGATAAAGCAGGAGATAACATAAATGATTGTGTCAAGAGTTCCTCAGCATTGTTTCTTGTATTTCAAAGGTATATGGAATAAGTATTTGTGTCTCCCCATAAAACACATATATTGAAATCTTAGACCCCATCATGACGGTGGTGGAGGTAAGCTTTTGGAAGCTGATCAGGTGATGATATGGACCCTCACAAACGGGATGTATACTTATGAAAGACATCCCAGGTAGTTTCTTTGTTCTTTTTTGCTAAATGAGCTTGTGGGGGAAAAGGCAGTCATCCATGGACCAAGAGGCACATCATCACCAGAAAATGAATTTTCTAGCACCTTGACCACAAACTTCCAAGCCTCCAGAAGTATAAGAAAAAAATGTTTATAATTTAAGCCTCCCAGTACATAATATTCTTATTATCATAGCCCAAACAGACTAAGATACAAAGTAAATATAATTATGCCATATTATTGATGCTGGGCTCAAAACCCAAAGAGACAAGGCAGGTGGTAGTGGATTATTGATATTGGTATAGAGCAACCTGATTTTCCTCCAAGCCCCTGATTTGTCAACCCACATTCATATGCATATATTTAAGTGCTTCTCTAAGTAAATTGGGAGCACAATACACCATACTCCAATTTTACGACTGGAATTCCACAACTGGAAATATGCATTTGAAATCACAGATATTTCTGCTAGAAGTGACAGATGGCACTTCCTCACATACTTCATTCATCAAAGCAAGTCACAACCACACCAACAAACTACCATGCTTTCAGAAAGAGTTGAGTTGGAAATAGTTTTTTTGGCAGCACTAATGACTATGGCATTTATATTCCTACAGGAATATATAACCTGTGAGTTATGGGACTAGTGAAGTCAGTTTATACTTAATGTTGAAGGACTTTGAACTCCACATTCTAGATATCACAAACTACTGAAACTTTTAAGGAAGGACCTGACACCACAATGTGTTGAGCAGCAGTCTGAATTCAATAACTAGACAGGGGTTGCCAGACTCTAAGATTTTCTTCTTGATTATTGCTCCAAACCAACCCAGTTCTCACTATTTCTTATTCACCGAAGCAGAACCTCCTGTATGCTTCCTTAGGCCAGATTCTTACTCCTAAGAACCACAAAAGGATATGATCTTTTAACGCTAAAAGGAGAAACTATTATCTGGCACAGGGTGAAGAGTCCTGCTGACACCACTTCAGGTGAATTGTAGTTGTATCCAGCAGGAAGATAATCGAAGGCTCTTGGAGGAGAGCAGCCTGCCCCTGGGAAAAGTACAATCACACAGCTCTGTAATTGAACTTGTTTCTTTTATTCAGTGGCAACTTTAGAAGCTCCCTCTTTGAAAAAGAAAATGCATACAAACACACACAGAGACACAAAATGTAAACCTTACTATGACTTATCTTGTTATTATAAGGGCAGTCCAAGTTTTGTGCTCATCACTGCAGAAGGCAGGAGTGTCTGTGTCCTCTCCATTCTGGTCAACAATTTATAGCTTATGTACGGTTAGATAGACAGTATTTACAAACAGTTTTTACATAATTTTCTTATGCTAAGACAAAACCAGTTAAGATCAGATGTTTCTGACTATGAATATTTAAGGTTTGAATACAGAATATTTAAAAAATTTTAAAATTCAAGAAAATTTGAATACAATAAAACTAGACAAAAAACTTTTAAAAAACACTCTACAAAGGATTATTCATGACTAGCCAACAAGAACATAAAAAAATGGCCAATATCATTAACAATCAGAAAAATGCTAAAAATTACAATGAGATCCCATTAGATACCCATTAGAATAGATAAATTTTAAAAGGCCAGCAATCTCAATTATTGCCAAGGATATGGATCATGTAGAATTTAAAACCACTGCTGGCAGGGGTATAAATTGTATAACTGTTCTGGAACTATTTGTAGCTTCTTAAATGTTATACTAACATCTACCCTATCATTGAAACACTTCACTCTCAATGATTACCCAAGAGAAATTAACACATATCCACAACAAGATGTACACATGAAAGTTCTACCTGCTTCATTCAAAATAGCCTAAACTGGAAACAACCCAAATGTTGATCAAGAGGTATGAATGAATAAGCAAATGATGACATGTTTATACAATGCAGTGCTACAAGGGAAAAAAAATAAAGAAAACTGGGCAGAAATAAAATATAATTCAAAAAGATAGTATAAATGATCAAATAAAACAAAAGTTAGTTTTTTTAAAAGATAACCAAAATTGACAAGCCTCTGAACTCATTAAGAGTAAAAGGGAAAAAACTCTAATAAGTGGAATCAGAAATGAAATAGAATTAGAACAGATACACAGTTCAAATAAACAAAGGAGCATAAGACACTATTATTATCATCTTTGTGGCAACAAATGGGGAAATCAAGAAGAAATGGACAAATTTTTAGAGCAATACAAACCTTGACACTAAATCAGAAAGAAGTAGAAAACCCAAACAGACCAATTACAAGAAAGGACAGTGAAGGAATAATGAAAAGTCTCCCCAAAAAACAAAATTTAAGGACCAGATTGTTTCACTCTTGAGTTCCACTAAATCTTTGAAGATTAACTAATACCTACACATCTTAATTCTTCCAAAAATTTGAAGAGTGAATGTTTCCAAACACATTTTATGAGGTCAACATCACTCTGAAAACCAAAAATAGATGACTTCATCAAAAAAAAGAAAAAGACGAATATCCGATGAGCATGAATGCAGAAATCCTAAATAAAATCATATAAAACTGAATTCAAGAATACATTAAAAGGATTATACAAGTGAGATTTATCCCAGGAATGCAAGTATGATTCAGTTTAAGCAATTTAATCAATTAAATCACTGCATCAACAAAGGGAAGATAAAAATCATATGATCATATCAATAAGTAGAAAGAATGTATTTGTCAATATTTAACATTTGTTTATGATTAAAAACTCTGAAAAACTAAATGTTACAAGATAAGAATATCCCTTTATCCAATACTATTCAACATAGTATTGGAAGTCCTATTTAGAGTAATTAGGCAATAGAAATGAATGAATCCAAATTTCCAAGGAAAAGTAAAACTATCGTTATTTGCATATGACATAATAATATGCATAGAAAACTCTAAAGATTTCACTAAAACACAATTAGAAACCATCAATCAATACAGTAAAGTGGCAGGCTACAAAACAAGTATATAAACATGTATTGAAATACTATATGCAAACAATCAACTAGAAGAGAAAAAAAAAATCAAGAAAACAATACCATTTACAATTGCAAAAAATTAATTACAAAGTAATAAGCTTCACAAAAGAGATGAAATACAAGCACAACTAAAATTATAAGATTTTGTTAAAGAAATAAAGGAGAAACAAGGAAATGGTGACTTGTCTTGCTCATGAATAGGAACAGTTAACATTATTAAAGTGGCCATTTACCCAAAGCATATACCAATTCAATAGTCTTTAGCAAAACCTCTATGGCATTCTTCAAAGATTACTAAAATTTACATGGAACCACAAATATCCTAAAGAACCCATGCTATTCTTGACAAAAAAGAACAGAGGTACACATCTCAGACTTCAAACTATATTATTACGACAAAACCAGAGTAATTGAAACAGTGTGGCATTACGCATACAACGAAATAGACCTTAAATATTTTTCTTTTTCCTTCTGGCTTATTTCACTGAGCATAATTCCTTCTAGATCCATCCACATGGCTGCGAATGGCATCATTTATCCTTTGGATTGGTGAATAATATTCCATTGTGTATAAATGTCACATCTTCCTGATCCAGTCATCTATTTTTGGGCATTTGAGTTGTTTCCAGGTTTTACCTATTGTAAATAGTGCTGCAATAAACATAGGGGTACAGGTGTTCTTTTGAATCAATGTTTTTGTGTCCTTTGGGTAGATCCTTAGTAGTGGAATTGCCAGGCGTATGGTAGCTCCATTTTTAGCAGACTGAGGAAGCTCCAGACAGCTTTCCATAGCGGTTGGACCAGTTTGCACTCCCACCAGCAATGTAGGAGAGTTTCTTTTTTACCACATCCTCGCCAACATTTGTTGTTGTTTGTTCTTTTGATATGTGCCATTCTCACTGGTGTAAGGTGGTATCTCAATGTGGTTTTAATTTGCATATGACATAATAATTTACAAGGGATTATAAGGGATGTTGATGGTTTCACTTATAGCAGAAATATAGGGGAACCAAATAAGACATCAGTGTAAAAAAAATTAATAACAATACAAAACACAACCAAGCAAAAACGGACAATTATAAATCAGAGACATACTGCAGGGGAGGAGGCAGAAGAGTGATTAGAGGGGGGATGGGAAAAGCAAGGGGACTCAGGTGATGGTGCACGGGTGCATTGGGGAAGGAAACTCTATGGGGAATACACCTGAGGGGGTGGGGGGAAGCAAATATTGTTTAAAATGAACAATGATGTAAAAAAATAAAAAAATTAATATCAATCAATCAATAAATAAAACAGAAGTGACTTGCTAAAAAAAAAAAAAGAAAGAAAAAAAAAAAGAAAGAAAAAAAAAAAGAAAGAAAAAAAAAAAAAGAAATGGACCTTAGAGTCCAGAAATAAACCCACCTATATGAATAGTGAATTTATAACAAAGGAGCCAAGAGTATGTAAGAAAGGAAAGTCTCTTCTACAAATTATGTTGGAAAAACTGAAAAAGAATGGAACTAGACCACTCTCTCAAACAATAAAAATCAACTCAAATATATGAAAAACTTGGATGTAAGGCCCACAACTAAAAAACACATGGGAGAAAACAGAGGCAACACCTTCCAAGATATTGGCTTCAGTGACATCTTAGGGAACTAGACACCGACAGCAAGGGAATAAAAGCAAAAATAAACAAATGGAACTATATCAAGCTAAAAATTTTCTGCACAACTAAATAAATTATCATTAAAACAAAAATACACCCTATCAAATATGAGAAAATACTTAATACTTAGACATCATACATTCAACAAGGGACTAGTAGCTAACACAAAGAATTCATAACAACTCAACAATAAGAAAACAAATACCCAATCAGAAACTGGCAAAGACCTAAAAGTCACTACTACTAGAAGACATATAACTGATCAACAGGCATATGAAAAATGTTCATCATCACTTATCATAGGGGAAATGCAAATCAAAACCACAATGAGATACCACCTCCCTCCAGTGGGAAAGGTTAGAAAGATTAGAAAATGACAGGTGTTGGTGCAGGTACGGTGAAAAATGAACTCTCACACAATATTCTATTGGTGGGAATTTAAATTTGTCCCACTGTATGATAGAGTATTGAGGTTTCCGAAAACATTAAAAATAGATCTTCTATATGATCCATCAATCCCTTTCCAAAATATCTAATGAATTCAAACACATTATTTCAAAGGGATACGTATATTTCTATATTCATTGTAGCACTATCTACACTAGCCACAGTATGGAAACACCCTAAATGCCTCCTGACAGATCAGACTATAATAAGTAGTATATACAATAAGTACATACTATGGTTTTACCAAGTTCGGCATTATAAGAAAGAAAAAAGTATTTGAGTCCCCAAATCCTAGATTTCAATAACTGTATTGTATAGAATTAATAGGGGATGAGACATAAAAGGAAATAGGAAATAAGATGGAGGAGAACTGGGGAAAGATGAGAAAATATATCATGCCCCACCTACAAAGTCAAAATCCCTATGCAAATTGAGTCCAAGTTTATTGAAACACTTGTGTATGGTTCCATATCAGCTTAAGAACAATGCACTATTGAATGAAATAATCTACCAGTGTCATTTATATCCAGTTGATTATTTACTTTTAACAGAGCACACAATAATTACAATTAAAAATCTGATCCAAGGGCTTCCTCGGTGGCGCAGCGGTTGAGCGCTGGGTTGCGCAGCTGCTCGCAGCCTCTGCAGCACCGGTTCGATCCCCGGCTGCTCCATGGCCACTGGAGGAGGGTCCCACATGGCGCGCAGACCTCTCCTGCCACCCACTGCTCCCCTCAGCAGTGTACTTCTGTCCCTCTGCCTGCTCTGCTCCCCGCTCTGGCTCTGGTGAATTCTCTCACCCTCCGGCGCTTCTGACTGTACCCAGTGCTTGTATAAATAAATAAATAAATCTTAAAAAAAAAAATTCTGATCCAAGATGTAACTTTCTTAATTCATGCATTGTTTCAATTTAGGAGGAAATGTGTCTGCAAGTCTTCATTTGCACATATGTCCTCCACTGTTAGGTTCACACTGTGAAAAATTTATAGTTCTGGAAATCATCAAATTAGCCACCCCTTGCATTAAAGAAAGTCGCTTCTAAAAAAAAAAAAAGAAACATTTATATAGTATTAGGGCGATACCAGGGCAGAGAGCAACTGCCTCATATCTCATGGCATGGCCAAAGAGGATCTACAGACCTCATAGAGAAAATGTGTGCCCATCATGGACCTTCACTTGGTGCTATAGGGTGACAGGTTGGTTGAGGGCATCCAGACAGTTAGGAAAAGGCAAACTTTAAAGTCTTAGGCAACACAAGTAGTGTGAACAGAACCTTAGAAAATTTCTTGGACTCCAGAAGAGAGGCTCCTATATGGCTAAGAGATGTCTTGAGGAACCAGGAAGACTTCACAAGTGGCTCAAAAAAGAAACAGATGATTATGGCAAAGATAATGGCAGTGGACCCCAGTTACAGACAGGAGACAATGAGCAAATGACCAGACAAGGTGAGACACAAATTTGGTGGATTCCAGCAGGAGACAGAGGACACACATGGGCCAAGTATTCCCCTCCCCATACCATGAAATATATAAGCTCTAGCAATATAGCTTCTGCACTGGGGAAATGTGGGAGATCACGAGCACTGGTTTTGACTATGTTTATCATGAAATGGCTAAAAAGCAAAGTTGCCTGTGCTTATCTTGAATCATAGCAACAAGATTTCTCCTTTTAAGTCAAAAAAAGGCATGAAATAGGACCTAAGTTTCATGTTTGCACATATAAGTCTGTGGTCTGTGAAATTCATACCCACTATACTTTATTTCCCCAGATGCTCTATGATTTTTTGTTGTTTCTTTCCATCAGATGACATAAAAAAATCTTAAGGAAAAGCAACTTTGGTGACTCAATTTCACTGAAAAAAAAATATTCCAACTCCATAGAACACCCAAAGAAGCCATAAATCTGCCCTCTGTGTAGCATTTCAAGTAGTTGACTCATTATCCATAACAATGTTCTCACAATCAGGAAATCTAATTTTTGTCATTTGTTTCAAATTCTGCCCCCACCGAAACTTGAACCTGAACTGCCAAGAATAACAAAAGTGACAGATTTGTAATTCAACTCTCCATTTCCCCTTCCTGTTTGTTTGATGGATGTGTAGATTAGCAGTGAAATGGTCCAAGACTAGCAAGAAAATGAGAGGAAAATATCTGGTGGTAGGCTTCTAGCACAATTCTCCTGCTGCAACTTGCCAACTTCCTCCACCTATATCTTGCATTGGATACACATATGCACGGGCAGACACAGACAGACACACACACATACAAACACATACACACACACACACACACACACACCTCAAAGATCTTATTATCCTCTCTAACTTTGTTAGATCAAAACCATTCTAACTCTAGAATAAGAAGAACTCATTTATACCTTTTACTTTTTTATATTAATTCAATTGTATTTTTTTAGGAATCTCAGGGTGATTCTTCAAAAGAATTGTCCACCTTCAAACTAATTGTCCACCTTTCCAACTATGCATTCATGTTTTTCTCATAAACATAACATAAAACACTTCCAGGCCCTCTACCTTCATACAACAACTGATTATTGTTTATAGATCTCCCATCCAATTAGCTACCTACTTACTTTCCAAGCACCCATGCCAGGTACTACCCTCAGACCTTTGCTGTTGCCTTAGCAAAAGGTGGTGGATCTGGGTATTGGTGGACTGCAAAGGCCTCCAACCTGCAAAGTTTCAAAACTGCTTAAACCTCATCGCTTATCTTAGGTTAGACTTTCACCCTTACAAAGATCAGTTCCATAGACATTAGTTTTTATTAACTTCCCTCTACTTAGTCTCAAAATGCTTTTCTATTTTACCTCTTGATTTCATCTCTTCCTGTTCCAGAATTTTTCCGATTCTGAGTCATATTTTCAATTTCTCACACCTAGGTTTTTTAACTTAGTATCATGCTTGATTTTCCCACAACCTAAAAAACTTCCCTCCACTCTGATCAAACTAAAATTATAATTCTGTGTCTTTCTTTTAATCTTTTTTTTAAGATTTTTTTTTTAAGATTTGCATAAGATTTATGTATTTATGCATACAAGAGCTGGGCTACAGACCAGAGATGCAAGGGGTGAGACGATTCACCAGAGACAGAGTAGGGAATGGAACAGGCAGACTGACTGAAACATACTGTTGAGGGGAGCAGCAGGAGAGACAGGAAAGGTCTGCCTCTCCATGTGGGTTGCTCCCTGACCCGCCGGGGATCAAACTCATGCTGCAGAGTTCTGTGGACAGCTTCATGGTGCGGTGCTTAACCCCTTGCACCACCAGGGAGGCCCCTCTTATATCTTTCTTTATCTCTTTTCAAAGACAATTTACTGAACATGTATTCTGATTATATTCCCCCCTGTGTCTCCCTCCCACTTATTAACTCTTACAACCCAGCACCAGCCTTCCCATCACCGAAGGCTGACATTTCTCTCTTGCCTCCATTAAAACTGACTCTCCCATATCTCTCTGATCAATTTCTACCCCAATTTTAGCTCTACTTTCTCTTCCTGCTCCCATAAATATAGGTAGTTGCATGTCAGTCCTCAGCACAGGAACTTTCTCTTTTTATACACTTTTCTCCAGAGATTGCATCACTCCTAACATTTCCAACAGCTTTTCAGACATCTTCATTTGAACATTCCATTTACATTTCAAAATCAGTAGTTATAAAGTTCGATACATCTTTTTTTTCCCCTCTATATGCCACTTTCTCCAAAGTTTTCTATTTTTGTTAATATTCTTTATCATCCTTTAAGTCACAAAGAGCCAGACCTCAAAGTAGTTGCCAAATTGTACAACATCCTTTGATTCCATATTGGGGCTTTCTTTAACAGTCAATATCTCCAAATTCAAAAGCTCTGTTTGAAGTAACACTTGTGATCACTCATTCTACATTATTGTTCAAATTCTTACTAACCTCCCATTGTAACTATTGGAATAGCTAAATTGCCTCCCCTCTCATCTCTTCCTTTTCTAAGTCATTCCAGATACTTCTGTTGGACTAATCTTTTTAAAGCATGACTATAACAATACCACTTTTCCCACTCAGAACAGTCAATGGTCTTCCATTGTCAACCTAATTAACTACAAACTCTCCACTCCATCAAGAACTGCTACAATATGACCCAGCCTGTTTTTCAGTTATCTGTTCTACTTATCCCCATGCTCTACTCATCTGAAGAAGCTGGAAGAAAAATATTGAGATGGCTTAAAACTGAAAAATAGCTCCCCACTTCTTCATACTCTCTTTGTACTGAAAAGTTAACTTTATCACTTACAATTACCTACTTAATGTCTGTCTGCTCTATTAAAACTAGTTTATCTTTAATCTCCTGTTGTTCTAGGGGGTAAACTGGGTGAGGGAGTAGGACAACAAATAACATATTTCTCAAAAAGGCAATAATCTTTGTTCCTAAATAGCATCAGAACAACATTATGTTACAGAGTGAATTGATTAGGTTAAAAAGAAAAACACTAACACAATACTAGCATTAAATAAGTGGTATTTATTAATATTGCTATTATTTATCTAAATGTAACTCTTTCTATCCTATAGAAATTAAGTTTATCACAAACAAATAACAATGTAAAGAATTTTTGTTAATAGACATGCAAATTCAATACCTTCTCAAGGCAGTTTTGAATCCCTTTACAAATTCATTTCAATATTCCTGATCCATACATGCATCAGTTCTTGGCATTCTTCTTTGAATTGGCCATTATATCATTTTATTGGCTCCCTCATTCAATAATGAGTTAAAGTCTCATTTAATTAATGAGTTAAAGTCTTTGAAATTTATTCATTTTATTTATATATGCACTGGGTACAGTCAGAAGCGTGGGAGGGTGAGAGAACTCACCAGAGCCAGAGCGGGGAGCAGAGCAGGCAGAAGGACCAAAGTACACTGCTGAGGGGAGCAGCGGGCGGCAGGAGAGGTCTGCGCGCCATGTGGGACCCTCCCCGGCTAGCCGGGGATCCAACCGGCGCTGCAGAGGCAGCGGGCAGCTTTGCAACCCAGCGCTCAACCACTGCGCCACCGGGGAGGCCCGAAATTTATTCATTTTACATATGTATGAGAGTCAAGTTTTAACTCTGTGGAAAGTATTCCTTAACAGGTTAACTTCATCGTTCTGATAACTGCCATCAGAAAGGTATAAAATCTGGGCCTCCTCAGTGGCACAACAGTAGAGGTCTGGGCTGCGAAGCTGCCCGCAGCCTCTGCAGCTCCGGTTTGATCCCCGGCCTCTGGGCGAGGTTCCCACATGGCGCGCAGACCTCTCCTGCCACCCGCTGCTCCCCTCAGCAGTGTACTTTGGTCCTTCTGCCTGCTCTGCTCCCTGCTCTGGCTCTGGTGAATTCTCTCACCCACCCACGCTTCTGACTGTACCCAGTGCTTGTATAAATAAATAAATAAATCTTTTTTTAAAAAAAAGGTGTCAAATCTGCCTGCCACATCAAAGAACATTAGCAGTCCCCAGGAATCACAAACATAAAGCTTTGCTCAGCCCTCTGCTACGTACCTTGCTTGCAAATAAAGGAGCTTCAAAAATTACCTCATCTTTCTTTAAGGTTCATGGGAGAGTTACATCCGGGGGCAGATACAGTGTTTTAGAGGATCCTAGCAACACCCGAACATCAGTCTACCTAACATGGTATATCAATGTCCCATGAATTAGCATACGCTGATTCTGAAACTTCTAATATGTGGTTAGAGAGTGATGGCTTATATCTTGGGAAAAGCTTGGCATAATAATAAAGAAATATGGAAAACTGAATTGCAATAAAAACAAGATGAGTCTTGTCAATACTAAAAAAAAAAAAAAAAGGCAGGGTGGTGACATCTGTGTCTAGGAAGGCTCGTACCACTGAAGACTTGCCTGGAGAGCAGGTCATATATTATAGCTGAGCCATCCTACAGTCCTACAGCCATCCTACACAGAAGCTAGCAAGGGACAGACACCCACATGGGGGACCAGGCAGCTTTCCTGAAATGAAATCTGCTGAGAAGAGCCGTTGCTAGAGCTGAGCAGAAAATTAACAATTCTCAGTCTCTCAAGCCTGAGCAAAGGACAGTCTAGATAATTGCTTTCCATTTATTAATCAATCCAGTATCACTTCCATCCTTCTTTTAGAAGCTAGGAGTCATGGAGACCTCCATATATGGCCCGATGCTTCTCCTGCATTTTCTACAAGTTTTGCTAGAAATAGAGAGAAGATAGTAAGGTCTTAACTGCACTAAGCCTTATCCTATTAGGCAGCAGCGCTCTGGGTACAGCCCACATACATGCCCCCATCTAGCCTTGAATAGCTGCCAAGGATGCTTAGCAAGCCCAATTTTAGAGGTTAGCCCAGAATGATAAAATCTGACTCTTTCTCCATTGTGTGTCTTTCAAACACACTTAGTTTTCCACTTTCCTCTATTCATTCATATTATAAAAACATTGTTCTTGTTTAGGTGGAATTTTTTTCTGCTTCATTACACTTGCCTTTCTATTTTTTTTTTTTTTTGGACCTCCCTCCCTTAGATCTGCAATGAGTACATACCACCTCCCTTGCAGCCTCTCTGCTTTTAGCAATAATTTGCACATAATGGAACAGCCAGAGGGGTTTTGATCAATGACCTCTGTCTCAGAGATGCTGTTCCTAGGGAAACACATCTGCCAACATAAAGTATTGGAGCAATCACAGCTCAGTGAACGCAGTAATAAGCAACTGTTACTCTGGCGCCATCAGTCATGTTCAGTTACAGACCTGAAAGGAAATGGCACCTCAGGGAGCAATGTCCTTCCATAAATTTGGGCAACAATGAAGAATGATTTGCAATCAAGTAATAAAAGGCCCAAAAAAGGTCCACCATGCATACTAACATCCAGTACAGCTGACAAAGGAAATAAAAAACCTTGGCATTGTTTGCTCGTTATGTAAACTACACAGCTGTCCAAGCAATTAAGATATGATTTTGGGAATTCTCTCATAAAAATTTGCTAACAGAGCTTCCACTTGTGAAAGTGACATTCTTCTTTATCAGTAAAGTGCATTTCATTAAGGTAATGCAATTTCATCAAGCTTAATAGTAAGGATTGCTTAACCTTATGGCAAGAGTACGTAAACAACATAAAATTAATGTTGCTCTTCATGTGGAGGAATAGATTTGCATTAGTGACAGTGGTGATCAAGTAATAAAGAAAGCCAATGGGAGCGCCTGAATATCTAGGGACTCTTGGGGCAAACAGCTGCTCCTCAGCTCATACTTGGGGAATCTGAGTGAGCAACAAAACAGTTAAATATTAACCTCAATGCACTGAACTGAATGAAAGCACAGATCCAACTACTGAAATTTTTTCTAGAAAGGAGATTGACTTTAAGATAAAATGGGATGCCTGCTTTACTGAGAAAGAACACAGTCCCGCTATACAAGTAAAAGAAAGGAAAAGGAAAGTTACACATGAATTGTATTGGTGTAAGAGACAAGTGGCCCCTTCAACTTGTTGTACACCCCCATAAATCTCATTTCTTATACTGGAGGTCTTCTCTAGAAACTGAGTAGTGGGGGTTAAGAGGAAATCCATTCTAAGTGGAGTTCCATTTGGCCTCCTTTCATTTCTACCAATTCAAGCCAAATTTCCCTGCACAAAGTAAATTATAATATAGGTTACATACAGGAGAGGTAGTACTTGAAAACCATTGTCAATGGAAGGAAGAACATGATCTTGCATATCAAACACAAAATCATGGTTATCCTTAACAAATTTTAGTCTCCTCCTCAATACTGGTCATGATAAACATAATTGATTCATTTCATCAAAATGGTCCCTGATAAACATAATTGATTCATTTCAAATCTCCTCTGCTAGTCTTCCATCCTTGGCAAAGGAGTAAAAGAACTGAAGTTTAAATTATTCTCAGAGTATATTATTTATCACTAAATGTTTGCCATTTCCTCCTGTGAACATGCCCACTCAATTGAAACCCAACTGAATGCATTGCCTCCACTCACTTGCTTTGATTTCCAGATGTGAGAAAGATAGAATCCCTGTCATCACCCAGCAAGTCACCATATGAATAAGAAGAGATTGAATGAAAGAAGCAAAACCTCAGATTCTATATGGTGTCAGGAGCAGAGAGGAAGACAGGTTTCATTTTGACTGTGGAGTGTGAGAGAATCTTACATACAGGGGAGTGTTTGTTGATGAGTGGCTTCTGACAACCATGACTCTATCATGAGGTCTTTTGAGGGGAGGGTAGAGAGTATTAGTGACATACTCCGACAGATGTGACTGGATTGAGAGTTTGAAGTCAGATCATAGTTAGTCTTGAATAGCTCGGGGTACTTGGAGAGCTCTCTGGGAATAAAAAGAATTATCAGGGTACCAGCCCTAGAGAATGAGGAGCCCTGGGTTTAGCATACACAGACATGGTTTTGAAGCTCAGACAGGCTGTATATGACTCATGTGACTATCAACCATTCTCTAAACCCATAGGTTAGGTGAAGAAAATTCATATGTCTCTGGATTGTGGATAAGAATGAAGGAAATATTGTGTGGGAAACTGACTTAAAAACACCCTACACTAAGTCTTCACTTAACATCAATAGTTTCTTAGAAAAAACAACTCTAAGCAAAATGACATATAAAGAAACTAACTTTCCTATAAGCTAATTGACATAAATAAGAGTTAAGTCCCTTTGGCATATTTCTGGTCACCAAAAAAATCAATGAACTTCTAAAGAAGTGATCCAAAACACTTCTAATATGAAACAATAATTTGGATTCATTCATTCATTTATTTTCCAATAAACATTTCAGCTTAGGGTCAAGGATGTTGAGGGAACCAAAGTTAGCTCAATTTAAATAATTGTTTGAAGGACATTTTGCATAGCCTCAATATATCAGATGGAATTACTAATTTGGCCTTATGTCCAGCAGTTTCTCTGTTTATATTTTTTAAAGGCATGAAATGGGATGTACAGGCAGACAAGGAAAATGATCTAAGATAGCAATTTTATACTAAGGCCTACAGACTCCATGCTCAACAAGCAATTAAAAATCATGAGGCAGACATCATGATGCCCCTCTCGGGGAGGGGGAGGTCTCTCCACATATTTAAAAGATAAAGAAGATGTTGACACTACTACAGAAGGAGCACAAAGCTGAAGCCGTCTGCTAATTTAAAAGAGCAGCACTTACAGACACCTATTACCATAAACTCTTGTTCTTGGGCAGTTCCAGTCCACTTAGAAGCACCTGCAGTAATATAAGGACACTAGCAAAGGGTCAGAACACCTGGACTTGAGGTCAGCCTTATAAAATTTGGAGTGTGGAAAATATGAGTAGATAGACTCAAGTATGAAGAGATGCATTTGCTTATCCTACAAATACCCTTGAAGTTCTCTGATTCTTGCTGGTTCAGGTTTATTCAGATTAATCTGTATTATTAATCCCACTTCTCACTCAAAGGTGATAAAGGCATGGAGATGGAGCAAAATAAGATGGGGCCACTCCCACAACCTGAACCCTACTCATGACCAAGAAACCCACACAAAAAAGAAGGACTCAAAGAGATCAATGTCCTGGAGATAATAAATAAGGCAACTATCCTTAGGAACACATATTGAGCTAAGTGTCCACAGATGCTTAAAGACCATCTCCTAGGAAATTACATCAGGCAAGGGAATCAAGGAACATAAGCCAGCCCATAATGGACCAAATTAAAGGCAATCCCCTAGGCCACATTGTGTCAGTGTTATCACCCCAATCAATAGAAAATACAAAGTGATATCAAATTAAAGATCTCCTGTAGGATTATTCTAGCACTAGAACTTAATACTTAATATAAAATAGATGTTCAGTAAGTATATAAAAGATGTTGAATGTATGGCTGAATGAATGAGTGAATGTTACTCTGCTGCCTTTTCATCATTATGTAAGTGGTTTAGTTTGCATAATATTTTAGAAGTCCTAAAAATAGAAACTTGATTTTTAATTAAAATCATAGACCATTGTGATGAAGTGGATGGTATATGTCAACAAAGTTACATGTTCACATATGGAATAATATATCTATGATTCTGGAGACATATGTATGTGTGTATATACATAAATGGTATTTCATTATGTCAGTATTAGGAACCATGGAATATCTAAGTCCTGATCTACTCTATAGAAAGGACAATCATGTCTGCATATAGACCAGAGGTTTGAAATCACACACTAATTGAGTGCAGACTAGCAGCAAATGTCAGAAGCAGGCAGGATGGAAAGCAGAGTTACTCAGTGCTTGCTTTGCAACCAGGACCAAGCAGGTCTCCAACAGCACTTATTTCACAAGATTGTCGAAAGCATACCAAACCATTAAACATGCTCTAATTGACCAAAATAGTCAATAGAATACCGCCATGGACAACATAAACAATATCACACAATTTGCTTTATTCAGATCATAAGGGGGTTGTTGTCTGGGGTTCTCCCCAGACAATCTGTGATTCTAAAAAGTAAAATGCTCCCTCCTAGTGGAAGCCAGCAGAGTTACAAGGGATGCTATAAGCAGGTTATTAATTATTTTAAAAGCAGTAAACTGACAAATATAGGGGAAAACAATTCAATCTGTATTGCCTAATGGCCCACTGCAAAAATGTCAGTGATCTATTACATGGGAGTAGAAGTGGAAAATAATGAGATTTGTTTTAATTATGACAGTAAATTTCTACAAGGAAATAAAGACCATTGGATAAAACAATTATTGAGGTAGAGTGCATGTACACACATGTACGCCGATAGAGTATCAATTTATATAATTATATAGCAATAAGAATTACACCTATTTTTTAAAGATTTATTTTTATACAAGATTTATTTTTATACAAGGGTATAGGCCAGAGGTGTGGGAGGGTGAGACAGAGATAGAGCGGGGAGCAGAACAGGCAGATGGACCAAAAGCACTGCTGAGGGGAGCAGTGGGCGAGACAGGAGAGGTCTGCCGTGCCATGTGGGAATCTCCCTGGCTGGCCGGGAATCCAACCCGCGCTGCAGAGGCTGCAGACAGCGTCACAGCGCTGCACTCAACCCACTGCGCCACCGGGGAGGCCCAGAATTACACTTTTTTTGAAGGGAAAGACATTTAAGTGTTTTTTTCCCCTACAAATTCACAATTTAGGACATTTCAATCTAGATTCTGAAGCTAACATTTTTGTTCATCATCAATGCTAAGGTCAATTTTTCCAGACTGTGGAAACTATAAAATACAATATTGACTGGTTTTGGAAAACATATAACTAAAGATCAAAATCTTTCAAGTCTATGTATCTATTAAAAAGAGTTGGTAGAATACCTTCATAAATACAAATTTCCCCTCAAATCGTTCACTCATCACTCTTAACATTTGAGCTTTCCTTAAAGAACTGAATTAACCTTAAAGGTTGATGTCTTTTCTTTCTGCAGTATTTGAAATTTCACCCCCTACCATTGTGTCCATCAGAGACAAAATGGACTATAGAAAATTGAGAACTCCTTTCTTGAACATTTGAACTTTGAACAAGGCAGATTTATTTCCAAAGGACACTTCTTTATAGTACAAAGCAATGTTTTCAAAATGATATCTACATAGATTTGGTGACTATTGGCAAATAGCAAATTTTTAAATAAGAAATATTTTTGGAAATCATGTAACTAAGATCTGCTAAGACCCCATTTTATATCATAATATCTAAGGCTCCCAGCCCTTGATGTACCATTAGCTCCCCCCACACACACACACAACATAATTTTACATAAAGTACAGGTTTTGCAATTATAATTACTACTTTGTTAAAAGTTTTTCAACAGTAAGGACTCATGATCCACCTAGTGAATTAAAAAAAAAAGGTTTATCATGAAAAACAAAAACAAAAATCACAAAAGAAAAAAAAAATCAGGCGAGTGTGTTAGATGATTTCAAGACTGAAATTTAAACACACACAGATACACACACACACATAAAACAATTAATACATCGGAGAACCCTGCCAGGGTTTTGTCGCATTACAGGGCTTCTCAGCTATAAAGAAACATATTGAATGTTTAGAGCACAGCCTATTCTTCACTGCTTCAGTTGTTTCCTTTTGTTTACAAGTCTCCGCCATCCTTCTTTGTGAATTGAATGCTAAACTATCTCTGGAGAGATGTTATATTGCTTACAGAATGCTTCAGCAGATGGTGCTTCCTGTTGCAACAGAAGGCTGTGATTATACCTGAACTCCTCAAGAACTCTAACACCACAAAACAAGATAAATGAAAGTCTTGAAAAGTTTTTTCTCATCTCTTACTAGCTATCTAGACTCAACAGCCCCCTGGAACCTCCTGTCACTTTACCAAATAGAAGCAACTCCCCCCACCCCATCCCATTGCCTGCAAACCAAGGACACCCTTTTTATTTAATGGCTTACGCATCCTATCAGGAGAGTTTAAGAATTATTGAGAGTATTGCTCATTCAGATGCCTGGTCACTGTGCATTCGGATATTTGAACGACCCATTATAAACAATGAAGAAAAAAGAATAGGTGTTCATCAGGAAGTGTCTATAAAAATAAATTGAAATACCGAGAAGGCCACCTGGTGCCAAAAGTTCAGGGCTATTGAGAAATATATCTCCACACATTCTGAGAGAAATTGTCCTTTTCAAAAGACTCTTACATGCACCTTCGCAGTGCTGCCGTCACCTTCAAGCTGAACAGCACTTCTTGGTGAGTCTCAAGGACCTGTCACTTTATTCCTGAAGCTCTTTTTCTATTTTTCTCTTCCTAAATGTCTTTCATGCATTTCCTGCCATGATCCATTTAGTCCACTTTCCAAAGCAATGAGTAAGTCCTAATTTGTGCTATTCTCCCTCTGTATACAAGGGGAAATGTCACAATATAATAGAAGAGGGAAAATAACACATACACAATTACTTCATAAAATGTATTGGGAAATAGCAGAGCTCCGCTTTAGAACCCTGCTCTCACAAACAGCATCCTGAAGCTTCCAGTCCATTCATTCAATGATCCCCAAATTTGACTCTCCATTATGCCAATGATTAACCAGTG
Source organism: Talpa europaea (assembly GCF_964194135.1). Taxonomy (NCBI): domain Eukaryota; kingdom Metazoa; phylum Chordata; class Mammalia; order Eulipotyphla; family Talpidae; genus Talpa; species Talpa europaea. The sequence goes on from NC_140074.1 coordinate 48,743,698, forward strand.
AGCTGAACTCCTGTCCAACCTTACTACTCTTAGGGCTCTGTCTTCTCGTGTAACAATGGATAAATAAAGATTCAGACAGTAGAATGAAACCCAATTCTCTGATGAATCTTTCACATGGAATTTCAGAGCTACCATTATTTGAAAAAAAAAAAAAACATCTAATCAAATCCCTCCTTTTAGAGATGAAGCTAAACCCAAAACATCTAATTTTTTGTATTTTTTTTTTGAGAGGGTTGGTTTACAGTACTATATATGACTCAGAGGTACAGGTTCACACCTCTTGAGATATATTTTACCACATCACATCCACCATCAAAGCACCAACATAGTCCATCAGGCCGCCTCTCCCCACCCTTCCCTTCTCCTTCTAGTAGCCTCATTTCTACATCCTGATTTTAGTATTTGTCTTGGCTTGATTTTGCTGTTCCTTTGTTTTGTGTCTCTATATTCCATGTGAGTAAAATCATTCAGTTTTGATGTTTCCCATTCTGACTTATTTTACTTAGCATAATACCCATCTGTGTTGTCAGAAATGGCAAGATTTCATCTCCATTTTTTATACCTGAGTAGTATTCCATTGTGTACATACACCTCATCCTCTTAATACACTCATCTGTCCTTGAGCACTTAGATTGTTTCCATAACTTAGCTATTGTAAATAGTGCTATCATGAAAGTACAAATAAACCGAATTGCATCAAACTGAAAAACTTCTGCACAGCAAAAGAAATTCATTAAAACAATAAGATACCTTACTGAGTAGGAGAAAATATTTACACATAATACATCTGACAAGGGGCTAATATCCAAGATCTACAAAGAACTCTTACAACTCAATAAAAAGGGAAGAAAGCAATCAAAATGGGCTAAAGAGATAAACAGACACTTCTCCCAAAAGATACCAAAGGCCAACAGGCACACACACACAAAAATCATCACTTACCACCAAGAAAATGCACATCAAAACCACAGTGAGATACCAAAACTTGTATTCATCTGTCCAGTAATATAGCCAAGACAGTCCTAGAACTTGAGTCTAGTTATTAAACATGTCAGTTGTCCTCTTAAATACGCAAATCTTATAAGCTCTCAAATAAGGAGAAAATATTAAAAACTTCAACTTGTATCAGGGTTTGGTCGCATCACTATGTCTAGCCACTGTCTAAGGCACAAGGAGTTAGAGACCCAAGTGGAAGGCACAGATTACATGACTTAAGTAGCCTGCTCTGCATCCATGGTAACTGTCTAGGTTAGGCACTGGGCAGGTAATGATAAACTATTTCTTTTCACAGACAGTAATAATTTTTATTAATATTTTGATGTAGCTATTTCTAGTATTATATAATTAAACTTTTTCTTTTGCAAACTTAGGATTACATTGTAGTCTATCCTTTTCTTTTTTAGTATATATTGTGAGCATTTCCATTATGATCAGATATTTCCCTGCTTCACTAAGGCATACAATATGATTCGATATACATATACATTGTGAAATAATTACAGTGACTATCACAACTAGGCCAATTACTACATCTTTCAACTCACATAGTTACCTTTGTGTGTGTGGGTGTGTGTGATGAGAATACCTAAGACCCATTTTCTTAGCATATTTCAAGTATGCAATATAGTTTATTAACTATAATCAATGGGGTGATATTACATCCTCAGAACTATTTCATCTAATAACTCAAAGTTTTTATCTTTGACTAACAGCTTCCCATTTCCTTCACTCCTCAGCCCCAAGCAACCACTATCCTATTTTTGTAAGTCAAATTTTAGGTTTCACCTAAGAGGTACCATACAGTTTCTATCTTTCTATGCTTGGTTTATTTTACTTAACAACATGTTCTCCAGGTTCATCCCTTTGTTGCAAACAACAGGATTTCCTTTGTTTCTAAGACTGAATAATATCCCACTCTGTGTATGTACACATATACAAACCACCTTCTCTTTATCTTTTCATCTGCTGATGGGTGCCTGAATTCTTTTCATATCTTGGCTATTGTGAATAATGCTCCAGTAAAAATAGGGAGATGATGTCTCTTTGAGATACTGATTTCATTTCCTTTGGATATAAATCCAGAGATGTCATTTCTGACTCATGCAATAATTCTGTTTTTTTATGAGGAAACTTCATATTGTCTCTCTAGTTACTATTCCTATTTATATTCCCACCAATAGCATACAAGGGTTCCTTTTTTCCCAAATCATCACCAACACTTAGTATTTCTTCTCCTTTTTATAATAGCCCTCCCAACAGGCATGAGGTGGCATCTCATTGTGGTTTGAATTCCATTTTCCTGATGATTAGTGATATTGAACACATTTTCATATATCTGTTGGCCAGTTATGTCTCCTTTTGAACAATGTCTATACAGGTCTTCTATTCATTTTTTAATTGGGCTGTTTGGTTATTTGCTATAGGGTTATATGAGTTCCTTATGTGGCTATTTATCCCTTAGCAGATACAGTGCTAATCAATTTAGATATTGTCATTCTCATGCAGTTTAGATTCTAGCAGGAAGGAGATTAAATTAACTAGAAAACAACAACCATAACTTCTGAAAATGGTGTCCCAATAAAATAGATAAAAGAGTGGTCAATGGGGTGAAAGTTGCTTCACCTTGGGACTAGAGGTTCATGACAAGATGGAGCCACCCATACAAAGATCTGGGAACAAGATAAGCCAAAGAGTCATTTAGTTACCTGTTTTCCAGAGAGACACTGATTTCTAAATCAAACATGCAAACCATCACACCCAATCCCTCAGCAATTTCCCCCAATTTTTTATACACACATATGACTGACATCAAATTTCAGAGCCACCAGCAGTGTCCAAGCAAAAGAAAATACAGGGTATGTTTATAATTTAAAATTTTCTAGTAACCATATAAAAACCCTAAGGAATCAATCAATGAGACTATTATTAATAACATATTTCATGTAACCCAGTATCTCTAAAGCATTAATATTTCAGTGTGACAATACAAAATGTATTAATGAGAAATTTTATCTTTTTTAAACTAAGTCTTCATAATCCAGTGTGAATTTATACTGATAGCAAGTATCAGTTTAAACTCAAGACCCAATAGCCCCAACTGGCTAATAACTATTTTGTTAGGCAGCACAAGTTTATAGGGTTTGCCTAACATTACATTGTTTCTTTTTTTTTTAAGATTTATTTCTTTATGCACACAAGAGCTGGGGTACAGGCCAGAGGTGCAGGGGGTGAGAGGATTCACCAGAGACAGAGTGGGGAACTGAACAGGCAGATTGAATGAAATATACTGATGAGGGGAGCAGTGGGCGAGTCAGGAGAGGTCTGGCCGGCTGGGGATCAAACTCGTGCAGCAGAGACTGTGGATTGCTTCATAGTGCTGTGCTTAATCCCTTGTGCCACCAGGGAGGCCCATGATACTGTTTCTTTATCACACATGTCATAATTAATGAAAATACTCCCAAAACATACAATATTTGTACATTTTTTGTTTTGTTTTGTTTTTTCTTTTGCTTCCCATAATATATCCTAGCTTAATGCTGCCTCATAGCTTGATACAATACTGAGAATACTTGGAAATTGTCTTTTATTTGGGGATACAGAAAATTTGTCTTCTCATCACTTTCATCATCTCAATAACATAAAAAAGCTTTACATTTCTACCACCACACATTTTAAATCTCCTATACCCTAAAAACGTATAGGCCCAGAATGTGTGTATGTATGTGTGTGTTGTCAAACAGATTCTATGCTATTAGAGACTGAGCCAATAAACAGGAAGTTTATTAATAACAAAAGCAACATAGCAGATGGGAGAGTCTAGGTTCATCCAAATTGGAAACTAAAGACCAAAAGGAATGCCTTACAGGGCATATTGGAAAAATATCTCCCAACTATGCCAGCTGACTTCCTTCTGTTCCATGGTTTACCTGGCCCATCAACTGAATACAAAAACTCTGGAGTTAAACATTTATGAGAAGGAGCTAAAGCTAAATCAACTGTATTCATCCAGCAGGATTATAGAATATACTATAGAGCATTCATGCAATTCAGAGGGTAAAAGACGATGTGAAGATTAGTGACAAAGAAAAAAGAGGAAGAAAGACAGAAGGAGGAAGGAAAGGAATGGGAAAGAATGAGAGAAAAAGAAGGAAAAAAGAAAAGAAGGAATATGACTTATGAATTATGATAGAAAAGTATCTCTAGCTTAGTTCAGAACAAATATTATTTTTCCAGTTATGCTACCAGGCAACCCAGGAGTATGCAAGTACTATGCCAACTAGTAGGACTCCACTAGTAAGACCATCTGCAGAGGCCTGTGAAGGCCCTTTCTAGTGTTTATACATGTGATGATATACTCACTCAGCTGACAAGTGGCCAAAGAGCCACTTTGGGGGTGAAGGAATGTTAAGGGAGATTGGAGATTTCGGGCTGGGTATACATGAGTATGCATGGGGAGTTGCTCCCCATCTGAAAGGAATTCAAGAGCTAGAAGAGAAGGGAGGCAGATTTAAGCCTTCTTTCTGTCTTCTGATTCTAGGCCCCACACTTATTAGGTCTGGTAATACATAAAGAAGTCAGTTCAATCACATAATAACATGACATTTCACATCAGGTAAAAATCTGCTGGATCAGGTCCTTTGGTAATAGTCCTCCTCACGGAAGGGTCTTTCTTTCATTCATGGCGGCTTATAATTTGTGGTCATCTACTTGGTTCTGCCAGTTTTTAACTTCAGTGAACCATAGGAGAGTGGACGCCAATGTCCTTACTTCTTTATTCATTATTAGTACGACATTTTATGCAGTAAGAGTGTGTCAAGCCAGGAAGCATTTCTGGTTCAAGAACCTGAAATCACAATCAAAGAACTACCTGAGGTTCCCTGGGTCCAATCACAGTAGTCAATAACAGCACAGCTTCATGCAGAAAGTAACTGAAGGGGAAGAAAAGTCTCAAGTTGAGGAGGCAAATCCGTAGGAAACACTTAAGAGATTCAAAGAGAAAGAACTATCTGAATCAGACTGAGAAAACCTTAAAGACCATTTTTACTTATGAGTTCCTTTGGCTTTGGGAATACAAAGGTAATCAGAAAAAAATGGAGTCTTGGTGATTTAAGCATATGGAGTCCTGAGACGTACATTCATTTTAGGTCTCTTTTTCCCCCCACATTTTTGGAAAATTTGTCCTAGCAATTGCTTTCTTGATGGAGACATGAATTATGCTTCCTGAATAGTGATGAGTAAATTTAAAAAGGCTCAGGGCTGAATGCATGAATACTCAGTCAACTTCTTCTTCCTAACTCATAATTCCAGCTTTCCCAACCATTAAAATCAAATGGGCAAGACTGTAAGAATAAGCTTGCATAAAATATAGGCAAGACTTCAGTCCAATTTGGGCTAGGTCAAGTATGTCACAAAATAGCATCTTAAGAGAAAGGATCAAAACAAAAGAGAATCTCAAAAATATTTCAAGTGAAAATTTTAGCTCATTGACGAACTTTTTTTTTAGAGAGATTTTACTCTCTAAGAAATAGTAGTTAATTTGAGCTGCTTGATAGTTAGTATGAAAGAGCTAAATATTAATTGGTTTTATTTTTCACACAGTTATTTTTCCTCCTTAGTTTCATATGTAGTGAAGGAAATACTACATATGAAGAATTGTAGTATGCTTTATGTAATAAAACTTGGTAATATATTGTACTACTTCTAGATGAACAAAGAAAGTGAAAGATACCAAAGGAAGTGACAGATACCAATCATTTTAAATGCAAATTTCAGCTTAAAAACTAATTTTAAAAACAGTTGACATTCAATCCACATCATACCTGTCTACAAAAGACAATGAATCTCCACTTACTGCCAACCTAAGGGGAAAAAATTTGAATATCATTTGTTACTTCTATCTGCAGGTTGTGTATATGTATAGCACATCTCTCTACAATCACTTTTGTGTTTCCTTGTTTTCTTCTTCCAGTAAACTCTCTAGAAAGGCAGAGACCCATCACAGCCATCAAAGGTCTTTATAAATTCTACCTCTTATCTTCATATTAATAAAAAATGTTTCCATTAATCACTAAGCATCCAGACAATCTTACTGGACTAGAGTTCTACCAATATTAACTCCAGGTAACTAAATGTGTGACTGACTAGTCAGAGAAGAAAGAGAAGTACTTGATTTAGGGCACAGGGACAGAATTAAGTAGGTATTACACACTTCATAGAGTTTATTTGGTTTCATTATGCAGTATCTACAGTTAGTCACACAGGGAGAAAGGAATAAAAGAAAAGTGTGCCTTAGGTGTTTAAATTTGTTCAAGTATTACAATAATGAGTTCCACAATTTACCCAAAAAAATGTACAGTAAAACACCACTCTAATAGCGCAGCAAGCCCCATTAGTCAGTCAGGAAAAGCAAAGTGCTTTAATTCCTTCCAAACTGTCAAGAGGACAGGGAGGAATGGAGCAGTTGAAAGTGCCTTTGACAGGGAGTTATTGTTAACCCACATAGAAGAAAAAAGGTAGTGCTGGGCTGGGGATACATAAAAAAGAATCCTTTCTTTGTATAAGATTACCCCCTCCCCAACTGGTACACTCTATTATTGTCTATGGTTGCTGTAGCAAATTACCACAAACACAGTGGCTTAAGTGAATGAATGAATGAATGAAAATATGCATTCATTTTCCCCCAGATAGGGAGGTCAGAAGACCAAAGTCAAATATTTGCACTAGACTAAAATCAAGGTGCCGCAGGGTTGGACTCCCCAGGAGATTCTAGGGGCAAAACTCCTTCTTGTCTCTTTTAGTTCCTGGCACCATCTTGTATTCCCTGGCTGGGGTCACAGCACAGTCATATGACCTCTCTTCTGTGTGAGTGTATGACCCATTGCCCTTGACCTCTCTCTTATATAGACACGTGTGACTGTATTTAGGGTCCACAAAAGACTGAATTCTTATAAGATGAGTGTACCAAGAGAAATTTTCCCTTCTCAAGGATTCTTAACTTTTGTATTTGATCATATAAAGGAACATTTTAAGTGTCCAGGCCTGAGAATGTGGCTATCTTTTGGGGAGCCATTTATAGCCTAGACAGACACCACTGGAATGAGTGGAAACTATCTCTAATCCCTTGGAGCAATTTCTTCCATCACCAAAATATTAAAAGTGATAGAGAACAATTCCCTCATCTGGGCCCCACAGTAATTCTAGTGGAAGGATCCATGGAGGAAGGTACAAATAAGACCTCTGCCCACCCTGAGCTACGTACTGAGCTCGAAGTAGCATCTACCTCCTATAAGAATGCTACCATAAAGGACTTTCTGAAAAGCACAGATTTTCCTTATCCTGCCAAACATCTCTTGCAATGAAGCCCCATCACACCAGTGTCTATTTTAATCCTTATTTTTAGGGACTACATTTTATCCCCACAGTCAGTCTTAGTCTTTAAATGTTTCTTTTGTTTTTCTTCACCCTCAACTGATGTAGTTCCTTCTATATCACTTCTCCCTTCTTTATAGGGTCATAATATCTGCTCTCTACATGCTACTCAGCCATTTCCCCCAAATCCCGCCCTCATTTGAGAGGCAGCTTCTCTTGTATACTCACCCTTGCCAGAACTCATAATCTTTTGTGACTCTTGTCAACTACTGCCCCTCAGTTTCTTGTCCAGTGATTCTAGGACCCACAAGTATCTTCTCACCAGCTCTTGCTCAATAGTTCTGTAGAGGAACCCAGGGAGTTCCATTTCACAGACACCCAAGTGATTCTGCTGCATGGGTCTATAAGCCAGTTTGAGAAAGGCTGCTCTGGAAACACATTACCAGTTGCCTTGCAACCAAATTGTGATACCTCTCTACTACCAAAAACTAAACCTGCAGAAATTCAAACACAGCCTTGCCAGATTTTTACTGTTTCCCTTAGTGCATTACCATGCTTTCAGGTATCCAAGAGAACACTCACTACACTCATATTCTAAATGTGGATTAAAATCCACTTAATCGGGGGGCCTCCCTGGTTAAGCGCAGCGGGTTAAGCATAGCGCTGTGAAGCTATCTGCAGCTTCTGCAGCATCAGTTCAATTCCCGGCCAGCCAGGGAGATTCCACATGTCGCTGCAGACCTCAACTGCCTCGTCTGCTGCTCCGCTCAGCAGTGTATTTGGGTCCTGCTGCCTGTTCTGCTTCCTGCTCTGTCTCTGGTGAATTCTCTCACCCTCCTGCGCCTCTGGCTTATACCCCAGTGCTTGTATAAATAAACATATCTTTTAAAAAAAATCCACTTAATGGATCCACTGTCTGTCTAGCACACCTCTTATAGACCAGGGAATCCTAGGATTCTGAATCATGAAGGATCTATTGTGTAATCTAGATTTACCTTTCAACTATCAGGAAATTGAAGCCCAAAGGATTGACATAAGAAACTGTAAAGCACATGATGATATCTCTAGGGTCTGAGAGAGGGGTTCATAAAACAAACATTACAGTTCAGTGGTTCTGAGCAAGTAGGAACTTAGGAGACAGACTCTGAGCTTAAATCCCCAGCTCCACCATATTCTAGCTGCATGTCATAGAAAAGTCACATTCTCTCTGTGCTACCACTGAAAATGAGGATAATAATAGTTTCTACTTCACCTGTCTACTGTGAGGATTAATGGGTCAATAAATAGAAAGTGAATAGTACAGTATTTAGGTCATTCTAACTGTTAGTTATAATAATTATTTTATAAAACCAATAGGAGTATCTCCTAAATTAAATTCTATTTCTGATGCCTCTCTGCTAACTGAATAGGTTGGCATCATAACATGGAAAGTCTTTAGCTAAAAAACAACATCATTTGAATCAAAAAAGGTTGTAAACTATATAGGTGTCACAATTTTTATAGAAATGAAGAACATGCAAACCACAGGTATCAAGTGTATTTATACAATTTGCCTAAAAATAAAGGTTAGCAATGACGCATACTATATCACAGGGTCTATTATTAAAAATTTTTATGGGCACTACAAAGTACTGCAGGCACTGCACAAAATATAGAATAACACTCTCCACAGATACTAATTGATTATGGGCCATATATTTTTAAGGGAAGATGCTACTGAGTTACTTAACACGGAATGAAAGATTGCAGGCTCTCAGGCAAAAGAAAGTCTTAAGGGATAGCAATGATTGATGGTCTGCTCAGGGAATCTGTCAGTATTTCTTCTCCAGCAGCATCACTTCTGAATTTTCTATGGCCATTATACAAAGCAAATATGGGACTGGTCTTTACACTAACCCAAGAATGTCTTCCAATTATAGGATTATTGCATAGACTAAAGCTCTCTCCTAGTTTGATCAGGCACCAAAGTATGAGATGACATTGTAGGTTACAAATATCAGACCACAGCCATGGGGACCATAAAAGTTTTAATTATCTTTGCAGTGGAAGGTTTGGAAGGAAAGAAAATTTGCAATTGAAATAATGTATTTGAAACTAGTCATCATTTTGGGAATTTTAAAGACAAAATATTTTTTAACACGTTGTATCAATACTATCTGGTAAGATAGTTCCCTTTCCTCTAAGAGGGGGAAATGCTCTTCAGAAGAAGTTTTGTGTAAATATTAGAAGATGACACAGGACAAGACACTCAAGTCTCCATTGTTTAAAACAAAATCTCATGTCCCTTTCTACGAGGCTCCTTTTACCCACCCTGAAAGGACAATAATGTCCAAAGTCAGGAAAATTCTTAGTTGAACAACCTAATCATTTAATAATAGGTACATAGGTGTTCCATAATCTTAAAAATAGCTGATACTGAAAAAGAAATGGATGGGTAAGATGCTAAGAATTTGCTGAATAGTAAAGTGTGTCTCATTCAGTAGAAATTCACACAGTGACACCTAGTGCAACTCAAATAGCTATGACAGCCTGGAAGACTGAGTAAAATAAGCTGCTTGGCAAACTGTTTTAATATCAGCTAAAGTAAACTAATTCAGTAAAGCTGAAAGACTCCCCTTTTGTTTATACCCCAATGTGCTTGCATATCCTAATTATCATTTGATTCTATTTAAAAATGTATCAGCTTATGGACCATAATTCCAGCTCAGTTAATTTCCTAACAGTTAGCAATGCTGGATCATTAATATCCATAATGAAGTAGAACAGTAATTAAGGGACTCAGCAAAATAGCTCCCCTCTTTTCAAGAGGCCTGCCAAGATGAACTCTGCAGTTTGGGGCCTACTTTTTCTAAGTATTTCTCTGGTGTTTCTACCTTTAACACATCACCTAAAACATCTCTAGCCATGCTGACTCAGTCATGTTACAAGGAACTTCCACAAACCTGCAGAAACTATATGCCACTTTTTGCAAAGCATCCTTAAGATGTTTGTATTGGGGCCTCTCCAGTGGTGCAGCAGGTTGAGTGCAGCGCTGTGAAGCTATCCGCAGCCTCTGCAACATGGGTTCGATTATTGGCCGGCCAGGGAGACTACCACATGGCGCGGCAGACCTCACCTGTCTCACCTGCTGCTCCCCACAGCAGTGCTTTTGGTCCGTCTGCCTGTTCTGCTCCCTGCTCTGTCTCTGGCGAATTCTCTCACCCTCCTGCACCTCTGGCCTGTACCCAAGCTCTTGTATAAATAAATAAAAAAATCTTAAAAAAAAAAAAAGATGTTTGTATTGGTGGTATCCTGCCAATTTCCAAAAGGGGTATGGGAAGGTTTCCCCATACCACTGACAAGCAATTCTCAGACATGAGCAATTGACTTCAACTCAGCTCTGACCCTAATACTTGGAGATAACCTCAGATTCAAAGGTGGTGGGCCCAGACTCTCAAGATCACCCTCCACTTCAGAGAGCAGTTACAATGCCCCACAATGTCAACTGAGCTTCTCACCAAGCAGATACAGACAGGAGGTTCCTAGACTCAGTCTTCAGAAGCTCCCCCCAAAACCACTTATTATTATCTGTACTTCTGACCAACTGGCTAAAAATCAGAAGGTCCTTGCCGCAGGTTCCATTAATTTACTAGAGCAGCACAAAGAACTCAGGAAACCCACTTACTTGATCACCAATTTAGAAAGAATACTAAAGGATGCAAACCAATAACCACTTGGAAGAGATGAATAGGTGAGATATGGAAGAAATGCACAAACTTTTATATCCTCTTCAGGCACACCATTCTCCTGCAAATCTTGTATTTCCCAGCAGGGAAGCCCTCTGAACCCTTTCCTCTTGGGCATTTATAGAAGCTTCATTACACAGGCATTACTGATGAACTCATTGACCGCAGGCAATTGACCTCCACCTCCAGCCCATCTCCCTCCCAGGAAATCAGGAAGTGGGACTGAAAATTCCCACCTCTGTTCCTGTTGGTTTCCCTGGCAACCAGTCCCACTCACTTGAGTGTTTGAAGTTACCTTCATTAACATAACAAGAGACTTAAACATTCAATACTTAAGAAAATTCCAAGGAGAGCTGAGAGCCTTGAACTGTAACTGAAGACTAAATAAGTATGAGAAATATATTTTGGTTATCTGACTGATCAAATAAATAGATACCTAAAAACCATAATATTTGGATGTCCTAGTCAAATGACCTCCCATTCAGATGACTGTCTATAACAAACCAGTTCAGAACTTCCTTCAGCCAGTTTAGACCAGGGGGTGCATCTCAAGCCTGGTATTTCCCAAACAGCCACTTTCAGTGCCTTACACAGAAGCACTCTTCAATTCTGTCACTCAATGATATCCATTATATGAAAGTGTTACATGGCAGGGAAGAGGGGCAGCCCAGATCCCGCAAACCTGCCTGCTCTAAATAGGTTTTGCCATCTACCGCATCAACACAAAACATATGAGACTTTATTTTTTTTTTTAATAAATTTTATTGTTATATTCCCCATACAATTGCAGCCCCCCCATTCTGACCCCAATCCCTCCCCTCCCACCCCCGCCCCCCTAAAAGTGTCTCTGGTTCATAGTTTTTTGTTGATTTTGATTTTCACTTTCTTATAGTTATTCATTTTCCTGGTCCCTTATTTAAGTTTTCTAGATTCCTGCTATGAGTGAGACCATCCGGTATTTTTCTTTTTCTTTTTTGCTTATTTCGCTGAGCATGATCCCTTCCAGCGCCATCCATGTTGCTGCAAATTGCATGTGTTTATCTTTTTTGAATGCTGAGTAATATTCCATGGTATATATGTACCACATCTTCTTGATCCAGTCATCTATTTTTGGGCATTTGGGTTGTTTCCAAAGCTTAGCTATTGTAAACAGTGCTGCTATAAACATAGGGGTGCAGGTGTTCTTTGGAATTGATGTTTCTGTGTCCTTTGGGTAAATACCTAGGAGTGGAATTGCTGGATCATATGGAAGCTCTATGTTTAGTAGGTCCAGAAGTCTCCATACAGCTTTCCACAATGGTTGGACCAGTTTGCACTCCCACCAACAGTGCAGAAGAGTTCCTTTTTCTCCACACCCTCGCCAACATTTGTTGTTGCTAGTTTTTTTAATATGTGCCATTCTCACTGGTGTAAGATGGTATCTCATGGTAGTTTTGATTTGCATTTCCCTGATGACAAGTGATGTTGAACATTTTTTCATATGCCTGTTGGCCATTTGCATTTCCTCTTCAGAGAAGTTTCTTTTAAGCTCTTCTGCCCATTTTTTGACTGGATTATTTTCTTTGTTGTTGTTGAGTCTCATCAGCTCTTTGCAGATTTTTGTGATCAGTCCTTTATCATTAGTGTTGGGTGCAAAAATGTTCTCCCAGTTGGTGGGGTTTCTCTTTGTTTTTGTTATTGTCTCTTTTGCTGTGCAAAAGCTCTTTAATTTGATGTAATCCCAGCTGTTTATCTTTGCCTTCACTATCACTGCTTTGGGTGATGTGTCTGTAAAGATGTCTTTGATGTGCAAATCACGTAGTGTTTCGCCTATATTTCCTTCTATATATTTTATGGTTTCAGGTCTTATGTCTAGTTCTTTAATCCATTTTGAGTTGATTTTTGTGTATGGTGTGAGGTGGTGGTCAAGCTTCATTCTTTTGCATGTAGCAACCCAGTTTTCCCATGGTATTGGAACAAGAACAGACATACAGACCAATGGAATCGAATAGAAAATCCAGAAATAAACCCACAGATTTATGGTCAACTAATCTTTGACAAAGGAGCAAAGAATATGCATTGGAGCAAAGAAAGTTTGTTCAAAACATATGAGACTTTAATGGGAAGGAACTTTAATACAATTAGGAAACAATACAGGAAAGGCAAAAAATATAGTTTCTAAATCAAGCACCCAAAGTTACCTGGACCTCGTGGGTAAAAGTCCATCCAAATGGGATTGGCCCAGAGCAAGGCCCCAAAGCCTGCCACAGTCTAAAGCATCTTCCAGCAGGGATCCACAGAAAAGGATCAGAAACAACCAGACAAGTCTGGAAGAAAATGAGCAAAATCAAAAATCAAGATAAAAGCTGCCATTGTCACCTCCCCACAGGTCTCACCCACATCTGTGTCACCCAGTCCATGACCAAAAGGCAAGCGCAATTTCTTCACGTGTCTTGCGGCTCCATGTGCCTCCTCCAGGTCTCCTTCTGGCTCCATCCTGCTTCCTTCCTTCCTCAATCTCCTCTGCAGCTTCTTCTCTCCCTGCTCAGCTCCACCCTCCCTTTGGTGGGGCAGGAAACCTGGAACCTCCCCCTTTCCTGGGGACCACCCTGTTACAAAAGGATAAAAACAATAAATTAGTGGAAAAATAGCATCAGAGGAAAATTCCTGAACTTTACACTGTCTTATATGAATCATTATTAACATGGTCAGTCCTGGGGGGAAGGAGGGACTTAAACAGCAGGCAACTTGGGGAAGACTGTTTGAAAAACATATTTCAAACCATTATGTACAGAGACAAATTCTTTGTGTTGTTATTTTTTTAAAGGTTTAACTATATTTTCTAACTTTTTATCTAATTTATTCATATCAATTTCACATCATATTCATTTTTCTACAATGTTTGCTTTCTCCTGTCAGGTATAGTTCCCATGGAATTCCCACCACCCATGCACCTGTGCATTATCGCATAGTCCCTTGTGCTCTGAGGGACCTAAAATTCCTGACCGTGACATAGAGGCAGGAAGGCACAGAGGTTATAGATACAATCTGGGCCTAGGTCAGCTGGGATTTTGATTTCAGCTCTGCCATTTCCTGGTTCTATGATCTTAGGTAAATTATATAGCCTCTCTGTGCCTTATTTCCTTGTTTATAATATGGGCTAATAAAAGTATCTGTGCAGGTTTGTTGTGAATTTTAAATAAGTCAACAGGTAAAGTTCTTAGATAAGGGTCTGATGGTCAGTCACTGCTACCATCAATCTTCCTGGGAGTGATTGAATCAGTGATTTCTGATTAACAAATGACAGTTTTTGTCCACTCTGGAGTGTATCACCCCAATAGTGAACTTTCTAGGTCCCTTTCTACTGCCCATCTTTAGGAAGTCCTGTGAATTTAGCAGCTGTACCCAGAGAATAAAGGTCAGAAGTCACGGGTTCCAGTGTCATAGAAGAGGCCATTGTCATGGTCATGTAAGCAGTGGGGTGACCATGTTTATGTCTCAGTTTCCTCATCTCAAAGAGTAAGGGAAGGTGGTCACTTGCCCCACTGACTTCACAAGGTTAGTAAGAGCAACAAATGTGAAAAAGTAAAAATGCTTTGCAAAAGGTTAAAGCCTATATTATGGCTGGATTTCATTCCTATTGATAACTACAAGAGAAATACACGTGTGTGTGTGTAGATATGAGTGTGTATATATATTCATCATCCAGTATAGTAATCACTTGTCACATATGGCCATGAACATTTGAAATGTGAACAGTGCAAATTAAAATGTGTTATGCATGTTAGATACAAGATTTTGAAGATAACATGAAAAGAGACTAAAAGATCTCATTCATAAGTTTTATATAGGTTACCTATTGATTCTTTTATGTTGATTACACATTCTATTGATCATATCTTGCACATATTGAGTTAAATCAAGTGATTCCTTTTACTTTTTTAACATGACTAATAGAATTTTTCAAATTATATTGAAGGCTTATGTTACATTTCTGTTAGGCAGCACTGCCCTTGGCAATAATGGAACCATTTCTAAGGACTTAAAAACACAATCTCAGTAACTGAGGCACAAGAGATGGGAAACACTAAGTTCCTCCAGCATAATGTCTTTGTTTCATGTCTTTCCATTGTTACAAGTTGACTCAGCACATCAGTAACTTATTTTATTTATTTATTTATTTTTTATATAGAGGCATGCTTTATTTGTTTGCTGGTTTGTTTGTTTGTTTGTTTTTGTTTTTTTTGTTTTTTTTTGTTTATACATGCACTGGGTACAGTCAGAAGCGCGGGAGGGTGAGAGAATTCACCAGAGCCAGAGCGGGGAGCAGAGCAGGCAGAAGGACCGAAGTACACTGCTGAGGGGAGCAGCGGGCGGCAGGAGAGGTCTGCACGCCATGTGGGACCCTCCTCTGGTGGCCGGGGAGCAGCCGGGGATCGAACCGGCGCCGCAGAGGCCGTGCGCAGTTTCGCAACCCAGCGCTCAACCGCTGCGCCACCGGGGAGGCCCAGCACATCAGTAACTTAAATAAAAACTCTAGCAGGCCAAAAAGAAACATTCAATTATATGATCTTTCTTTGGACAAAAAGTTGTCATGAAGAAAGAATCACAACCAAAATTGTGAGTTTGTTGATGGTTCCAGACAAGTGCTATCAGTGAGCCTGAGAAAGACAACAGAAAGCCCCCAGGTGTCCAGCGTTTGCTTCAACTGCTGTGAAGTGTTCTTGAACGGGCATCAGAGAACATTTGAGGCAGACATTTCAAGACTACAAAAATCACAAGCCCCTGTGGTACCTTTTATAGGCAGTGCTCTAAAAGGTGTCAGCTTCATAGACCAGAATCAGGAAAACACATGCCACGTGTTTGGTGCTAAAGGAACACTTTGGAAGAACAAGACTGAGCAGCAGGAAACCTGTGGTCTTCTCTTTCCTCACCTATTCAACTGTTTGCCTGAGCCATTTCTAGAGTTTCTGGACCAGAATTAAATAAAATGGATTGAATTTTGCCCCCCCCCCCAAAAGCCCCTGTTACCAAATAGCTCTACTCATTTGGGGTACCATTTGTTTTGGGTGGCCACCTGACTTGAAGGCAGGGCCCATAAATAGGCTGTAGAGTCCTTGGCTACTTGCAATGGATGAAACTGAGGCCAAATGCATGATGCATTGAAGAGTCAAAAAGAAAATGTTTCATTACAATATGAATCTATTTGATCATATTTAATGCTCTGTTGGTTTCCATAAAAGCAATTCTGGGGACCCAGAATGGGTGTTAATCTCCAAATATTGGAGATTAGATGGGAAGACTTTGACCATTAAATGAGAAAAAAAATGCCACTTTTAGTCCAGCATAGGTCTATCCTGAGAAGAAAAAAAGTTATAATAAGCACACAGTCATCACAAATATTCAGAAAAATGAGTGTTGTAACTATTCAGTCTCAACAGTCAATTTTTAAAAATTTATCAAAGCAACATCCATTTTGTTCTCATAAGAAAGCAGGCTATAAAATTTGAATAAAGGGGCTTCCCTAGTGGGTCCTGGGTTAAAGACAGCACTATCAAGCTATCACTAGCCACTGCAGCTCGAGTTTCATCCCTGGCCAGCCAGAGAGCTAACCAACATGGTGCAGCAGACCTCTCCGGTTTTGCCCACTGCTCCCCTCAGCAGTGTATTTCAGTAGTTCTGCCTGTTCTGCTCCCCACTCTCTCTGGTGAGTCCTCTCACACACCCCGCACCTCTGGCTTACATCCCAGTTCTTGTGTGCATAAATAAATAAACCTTTAAAAATTTTTTGAATAGAATTTAATTATACCTCTAAGTATTCAAAAAAAAAATCCTTGAAACATTGGAGATAAAAGTTTTATGAACATCTTTATAGGAAAATCCAAATGGAGTTTCTTTTAATGCTCTTCTATCTTAAATTCTTAGGTCTACATGGAAAGTAGATGGGAATAAATTGTAAATGCTAGATTATACAGGACATCAATGTTGTAGACTTTGTGTAGATACCATTAAAAAGGAGAAAGGTTATGGGAAATTCATTTGAATTGGGTTTTTACTAATAAACTATTCAGCAAATTGAGCTAGCCAACTTGTTTTAGTTTGCCAGATATTTTTTTCAGGGTATGTGTGTTCAGGATTTTAGCAGGTATAGTAAATAGATTCCCTCACAGAGGCAGCCCAAAGTGGTGTGTTGAGAAGGACTTTGAGATCTTGTCTGAGCTCACACTCACCAGGAAGGAAGGCTGTTGTCAACTAGCCAAATCTGACCAGGAGAGGCAACTTCTATCCTTGCCACATCTTTGCTTCCCCTACCATGGAAGGTATGGCTATGACAACACTATCCTGCCATTCCGTTCAGATGCCAGTTCATTTAGAAGAGGTCATTTAACAAGCTACTAATAGCAGAACCAGATCACTGTACTGCAAAAGCAGAGTGTAGATATTATAATATTTTCTGAGTTCACCTTTCCCTACTTCTTTGACTCTTTCCTCTTTTAAGGTACTTATATTTGATCATATCCTCTTCCTTCAGGGCACATTTACCACTTCTTCCAACTCTAACACTGAAGGTCCCTTCTCCAATATGTGAAAATTTCTGTTGTATATTATGAGAAAAAAATCATGAAAAGCAAAGATCTATACCCCCCAAAATTCCCTTTACCACCATAAGAAATGCTAGAACATTCTCTTCTGCAATTATTCAGACCCAACTTATTTTTTTTAGACTTAATTGATGTCAACCCCACCTGTTTCTCAGTGCCATCTGCAGGAGTCATTGGACAGCAAGCTGATAACACTGAGTATGACACAGGCCCAAGGGACGGGCTTCCCTCCTCCATGACGTTCACTTCTTCCACAGCCAGCATCGACCATCACTATCAATACGACTGCCACACATCATCCACTGGAAGTGACTAAATCTAAACAACTTCTGAGTTTGCCTTAAAAAGAAGTGTTCAGTTGCTTGTACCAATTTGGCAAAAACTTACTAAAATCTGTACAAAGGAAAACACATCCTTTCTAATTAGAATGACATGTATTATTGCAGGGAGCAAAATAACATGAAACCGCCTAGTTCTAGACAAAAGACAGTCAATTATCAGTAATTCCTTAAGGTTCAAACTCAGATTATAGACAACTGTCTGCACCTATCCTGGCACTTAATTTAACTAGGACTTGCACTATGAGTTTGTCACCTGAGACACGTGTAACAAGATAACCAAATATCTTATTTCAGACACATTCCAGACTGTGGTAATTTCCCAGTGAAAGAAAAGATTCTATATCATATTTCTTGTATTACCTTTTGGCATCTCTTGAATACCTATGTCAGGTTCTGCAGTGGCTGTCCAATGAGACCCATGTTCTAGTAGAAGAGACATATGTGTGATGAGGGCTGTGTGAGTGGGAAGCCAGGGTTCACGGGGGATATGTCAGAAGCCTTCCCAGCCTCCACTGGAGGGGTCCAGACAGACTCGGAGCAGAAAGCATCTTGGCTGGGTTTTCCAAGATGGGTAGGGAGAGCCAAATTGAAGTCCAAGAGTCAGTGAAGTGAGAGAAGGGGGTGATGAGGACATAGTGAACTTCTAGGTGGTCTTGGTAAAAATGCTTGGCATAATATATTTCCATTCATAGAATCTTTGGCTTATTTCTGCCATTCTGATTTATTGTCATCTGTCTTATCTAACATTTACTAGAACCAGTGATCCCAATGAACAAATAGCAATCTTAAAATACTGTCAGAGAAGAATCATTGTGCTCAACTTATAACTGGGGAGCAAAAATGTCTTGATGCTTCATAGGTAGGGCTGTTTTGTCTAGGGACCAATGTAATATTAACCGACGAGATAAATACTTGGGGAGCTTGATCTTGCTGCTAATATTTTAATTTCCTCCACTCAGATTTTACCGAATATCAAGTCATTGACAATAACATACAGTGGATCTAAAATTCACTTTCAGAAAAATAAAATGTGCAAGGCATGGGGTCCAGTTCCTCAATAATGTCTTGGTGTGTGTGTTGCCATCTGAGACTGTTCAAGTTGGCATTCTATTCTCACAGCATGGAAAGCCCTCTCTCTTGCTAATTTAGCTGCAGGTCAGCCATCACTTGACTTTAGAACAACAGTCAGGGAACTGTCTTCTCTTGCTGTGACAGGCCATTGGAATCTAGAAAAGGGAAACAAAGGGCATCCTCCTCAGAGGAGCTGCCAAACACTTGGACCCTTCATACTGCATTATACTTGTCACCCAGAGATGCATGTTGCTGGCATATTCTGCCTGATTTGCAATGGTCTGCCCCCGCCCAGAGTCCACAGTGCTTTCAACTGATGCAACCCAGGGAGAAAATCAGATACTTTCTCAGCGTCTCATTACCAAAGCAAAAGTGGAAGAGTAACTGCCCAATTTGCTTATATAAGAAAATCAATGAATGACATTGCCATGTTTTTTTTTTTTTTAAATACAAATGTTAGTATCTCTGAGACTGAGATGGCAATGACAGAGGTTTTAGAAACAACACAGACCTTTGCACTGGGGCCCGTGCTCCAGCCTGAGGGGTCATGTTGAAGATCTTCCAGCCCTTCCCTGTTCTGCTCCTCCCTTCTTCCTCATGTGGCTCCTTTTGCTGTCTTTTCAGCTTGGGGACCTGGATCAAAGAGCATCAGTTCTACTTTGTCAGCAAAATCAGCTAAAATATTATGAGCTAAGAAGTGCACGTGCCTCTCCTTTTAGCTAACAATCCTATTTTGGTGAAATTGGCATGACTGGCAGAGTATTAGGTTACATCCCAATGGGGACACTTACAAAACAAAAATCAAAAACAAAACAAAACACTCTGGATTGAAGCATAATACAAATACAAAAAAAAGGGCACATCATATGCACAGTGACTCCCCCTGTGAAAAAGGCACCAAGTCAGAGAATATCACCCCAGAATTTCCCCCCATGCTTTGTGATGCCCCTCCCTACACCGTGGATAACCATTACTCTGACTTTTAACTGCATAGATTCATTTGACTTCAAATTTAAAGAATTTTAAGAGTACCAGTAATTACACGGAAACAAGAAGCATAAAGCATGACTCTGTGACAAACCCAGTGTTACTGTAAATATTAGTCTGTGGTCTTTTTTCCAAAGCACTTTGCACTGACTGACCCCTGTTCCAACGTTTGTCACATTCTGCATATTTGCTAAAAATGCAACAAACTCTCTGCAACTAGAGGTCAATGTCAACTCTTATTCTTCATGTTTTTTCCCAGTACCATTCAGGGACTGATTCATGCCACCAGGAACTACATGAATCATTCAGCAATCCTGGTATATCCAAATTCCCCATCCCTCATGTCCATCATTATCAGGATAGGCAGAAACTACACAACTTTATCACCATCCTGAACCAGTGATGGGATCCTCTGCAGAAAGTACTTGCTCAGAAAAGTCTCCTGGTAAAATGTCTTTTGCAAACAAGAAGATAAGTCTCTCTGCAAAAGCCTCCTGGTCCCATCCTGTCACATGACCTACAATATGTCTGTGCCTGTCTCCCCATGCTCTGCCACATTTGTGTATGGTGTGTGTGGGGGTGGGGAGGAAGTTGCCAGAGAATCTGTGATTCAAGCTGCCCAATGTCCTCTAAACCTTCACCTTCAATGTCCATCTTTGTTGTACCAGTACCACCCAGTTTAGCAAGAATCTTTTTAAGTTGGCTTTGAAAAAATTGTTATCTAAAGACCTCAATATCTGATCAGATTTCTCATCCCCGTTCCTGATATCAGATCACCCCAGACTGCTTCAGCTCAAATGCTGCCAAGTCCATTTAGCTACATGTCCCCTTACAAGTGCTGTTTCCACTGGCCACCCTACCCTTTGACCAGATGTGACCAGATGTCCCCACTTGGCCATGCTGTACTGGAATTAAGCCCATACCTAAACTGAGATCTCTCTTCTCCAATTGCAATCATTCCTGAATAAAAATTTTTTATGCCTTCCTGACTGACTGTCCGACTCTGGCTATCTTAGAGGAGGGAACACTCATGCTCACATATTTATGTGTTTGCTTCTTGGTTTTGCTGCCATTGCTCTATGTTAACACAAAACAAAACAAAAAAAATCCTCTCCAGCCCTCACCCCTCCATTCCTTGCACTCACCATTTGACCCGGAGGCAAATGAAGCCATTCAAATATTTGTTCATCGTGTCATCTGTTCCCATCCAACCTTGCAATTCCTGTCATGCCCCACATGCCAGTTTGAAGCATAACGTCATTAATACCTCCAGTGCACTAATGGATGCTTCACACATGAACGCATTAATGAAATGTGTTATTGTTTTCCCTCACAGGACATTAACAATCTACCTCACGCTGGGTCCCGAAGCCCCGCGGAGCTGCTGAAAACCACTAGCTATCAAATGAACCCTCAGTTCCGCCTCAGTAACTTTAAGTTCAAGTTTATCACTGAAGCGTCACTCATGTGAGGAGAAGATACAAGCCTCTGAGGGCCGAGGGGCCCAGCTTCATTTACCATAAAGAGTAACAGGAGGCCATGGTGGCAGGAAGGGTTGGGGAGACGCAGGCCCCACAGAAACAAACCCTGTCAAGATGAAATAGGACGGATCTGGATGTCACGGGGATGATTTGTTTCCTGTTTCTCCCCTTTGTCTTTGCGCTGATGGTTTGAATAATGAAGACGGTATTGGTTTTCTTCTCGAGTACACCAGCACAGGAGGTCTGCTTTTCTGATGGCACAGCTGACATATTAAGAGGGATTAAAGTTTCTGTACACAAGCAATGTTTAAATTAGCTTCCTTAAGCCCCAAAGAAATCTTTCCAGCTGATTTGCAAAATGAACCCCAGCGCGGCCAGCCACCGCCTGCACAGGTTGCCTAAACAGAGCCACCGTGTCCTGTTTGGCCAGCTGTTTTGCAAAATCAGAAGAAAAGGAAAGGTAATTCCCTTTCAACATTGCCTCAGCCAGTACTTCTTCTGTAATTAAAATTGAAAGCTTTCCCCAACAGGTTCTCAGAGTCTCGCTTGGAGAAACAGATTTCTCTTTTCCTGTATAATTCAGCACAAATTGTAAGGTGCACGGCTTTGCCAGAGAGGACCAATGAATGGTCAAAGGTGCCCTGCGCAAGGCTGGGGGACGTCTTTGTGTTTGGTTAGCTGTTAGGAAATGCTAATTGCTTTTTCTCCTGCCATTAGGCACTAATCCCACTGTGCCGGAAATTTTTCACAGGCTGGGGCCAGAAAGGTGAAGGGAGATGTACAACACAAATGCCACACGCAGAATCACCTGTACCTAGGGATTGTCACAAGTCCAGGAAGACGATTGTTTGCCCAGCGTTTGTGCCAACAAGGTGCTCCACACTCCTTTTATTCTTGTCCTATAGAGCAGGTGACAAGTAGGAACTAAATACAATCCCTGAATGTCTCAGGTCACTTAGCATGTACCCTAAACATAAGCTTCCAGTGGCAATTAGGCAGCTAATCAAAAACTTCTGGCTCTGCTGCAAAACTCAAGGCTTAACTCTTTCCTGGTCTGCAGACTGCAGGGACACCTTTGTTGCCTTCCTGTCAGCATCAGGCACCTACTTCCCCAAATCTGCTCCTCAGAAGGGGAGAAAGCCCACAGCAAGCTTCCCAGCTTGACAGCACAGTCTGACCGAATTGCTTGGCTCATTACAAATTCAACAAGGCAAAGTGGGCTAGAGCCTCCCCACCCAAACACCTGTCTCCACAGCTCTCATCCCACAAATGCCCTTTCAAGGAATTAGGTGATGGGCCTCCCCAGTGGTGCAGAGGTTGAGCGCTGGGCTGCGAAGTTTTTCGCACAGCCTCTGCAGTGCCGGTTCAATCCCCGGCCGCAGGCGAGGGTCCCACATGGCGCACAGACCTCTCCTGCCGTGCCCACTGCTCCCCTCAGCAGTGTATTTCGACGGTTTGCCTGTTCTGTTCCCCACTCTGGCTCTGGTGAATTCTCTCACCCTCCTGCGCTTCTGACTGTACCCGGTGCTTGTATAAATAAATCTTTAAAAAATAAATAAAGGAATTAGGTGATAAGAACTACAACCACAGGTGATCATTTTTCTCCATTTTATTTTAGCCCTATGGCCAAGAGCCTCTATGGTGGCCCTATGGCACTCACTGCCACCTCTGGTTTCCACAGGTGACCTAGATGGCCCACTTGGTCTTGTTGGCAGAATTCCCCCTCCCTTTACGTGTGGGCAGGACCTGTGATTTTTTTTCTACACAGCTGATGATGGCAAAGTTGAAGGAGAGTTGCAGATGTTAGGAGTTATCAAATCAATTGATTTTGAGTAAATCAGAAAGGTGATTACCATGTGTGGCTTTGATTTTATTAGATGTGAGTCCTTAAGAGACTGACTGGACCCTCTGCTGGGCAGAGATCCTCCTTGCTGGCTTTATGAGAAAGTCCTCATGGCAAGAATGGCAAGTGGCTTTTAGGATGTGGGGTGAACTCCAGCTGACTGCCAGTCAAAAGCTGGGATGCTCAGGCATAGAGAACCAGGAAATGAATTCTGCCAAGAAGCCCAAGTGGACATGGCACAGATTCTTCTCCAGCTCATTGACTGGAAAAAAAGTGGCCCAGACAGCAAATTTATTAGTAGCTGGTGAGAGCTAAAGCAGAAGACCCAGTTAAGTTGTGTTGACTTCTGACGCACTGAAATTGTGAGATGAACCTATGTTGTTTTAAGTCACTAAGTCTAATGCAATCCCTAAGCATTCAGATCCTCCATTTTAACTAGTCATTCAGTTATGTTGCAATGTTCATCCTCATCGTTACTATCTTTAAATCATCACCCAATAAATATGTTCCTTCCATGAATGCATTGCTCTTTGGGTCCATGGTCATTTATTATACTCTCTCTAACAGATGCAAATATTCCCATGCTGTTGTTACATCCTAGGTGAATTTCAAATTGGTTGCAGGAAATACTGGCATGAAGAAAAAGAGAAATGAGGACTCGGGGATATCAGTTTGATATTTTACTGGTTCACAAATCAACTGCCTTGGCTAACAGACAAAGAAGCAGCTGACAATACTGTGCTTCCTCTGGAAAAACCTAAATTTGAAATTAACTTAACTCTTGTAACCTTTCTTAGATCTAAAACTAGTGCTCAAGCATATCAACATTGTACCACAATTACCTGAGTACATGTCCTTATCTCCACTAGGGTGTGAGCACTCAAGGAAAAGAATATGTCTTATTCAACTTATATCCCCACCATCTAGCATAGTCTCTGACACATAATAGATCAATAAATGGTAGTTGAATGAATGGATAGATGCTTGTAGGGTAAATGGAAGTTATCAGGTTTTTCCACCTTCCTGCCATTAGCATCCATGATCAAGACATGTGGTCTTACACGCATGCCCAATGGCAGCACCAGGATTGTGGTGTGAGTGTGTGTGAGTGGGCACACCTGAGCAGACACTGAGCTTATAAGGACAAGGCAGAGGACCATGTAGTAGAGTACAGTGGAGAGTGTCAGACAATGGCTACCAGAGGAAAGAAGGTATAGGGCTTTGCGGGGGGCCCTAAGTTGCTGTCCCCCTGCTGAATTGTTTCTCTTAACCTGTGGAGATGATGCCAAGATTCCCTTTCAAGCTGCCTGAACTGATGAAGAGCCTACCCAGCCTGGGATGGTTGCAGAACAGATGCCAATGGGGCCACTGTGTTCCAGGGTAAGAGTCAAGACAGAGGATCTTCTCACCTTCCAGCCACCAGCTGGCTTCCAAAAGCAGCACTAAGTCCAAATATGACCTTGGTGCCATGAAAAAAAGAATCTGTCTCATCTGAATCACTCCATCTGCCTGGCTGCAACCAACATAAGGTCTTGAAGCTGAGACACACCTTCATTTGTTTAAAGGGGAAGGGGGAGCAGATGGTAAATGAAGGTACTAAAGCTCATTAATTCTTAATGGAGGCTTCCTCCTGGATGTAATTAAGGACAAAAAGAAGGAAGGGCTAAAGGAGGAATGTTTGGGAAATAAAGTAGGCAGCTGGAAGAGGTTTATGAAAGGTATCAACCCTCAGGGAGCTTTCCATTAGGAAGGATAATGATCTCCACACTTCACAATGACACAGTTCCCCACAACCAGCAAAGCATTTCCACACATAGTAGTTCAACAGGGTCTCAAGCACTGATGGTGAGACACAGAGGAGAATTTTTATTTTTTCCAATCACGCTGATGAAGAAAGTGGCACTCATTAAAATGAAGTCATTTACCCTGAGTAACATGGCTAGAAAGTGACAAATAGGGAATTGAAATATTCTCACCCATGACTATGAATGAAGAGAATGACCTTCGGGCCAATTCTAATGAACAAGTAACAGTCCTGCTAGTTCCGCTAGTTCACACCACATTATGCTTTCTTCTGTGCCCATTACTAATCACTTAACGACCTTCCAGTGCTCTTCTATTTTTGTTTTTTTTTTTGTTTTTTTTATTTTTTAGTTGTTATTTTTATTGACCTAGTTTAATTTTCTATACTGGAAGTGTTTGTCAACTCATTTTACTCTTTAATAGAAATATGAACACCTCTCTACACATACAACCAACTTTTATAATGGTCAAAATAAAACGAAGTTACACTCAAAATTTTATAAAGCAAATAGGTTTTGGTTTTGTTTTATAAAGATCAGTGTTTTCAATTAATATCATAAAAGCTCAAGCAATACAAGGGATATCACAGGAAAAGTCTGTCTCCTTCCCACTCTAAATCCCAGTTTCCTCATTCTCACTATCAGAAACAACCAATTTGGGATAGTTTGTGTATTTACAAAGATTAATATGTATGATTTTATATATTCATTCTTTCTTATTTTGTACATAACTGATGACCTACTACACATTTGTTTTATTTTTTTTTATAAATTTTATTTTTATATTCCCCATACAATTGCAGCCCCCCATTCTGACCCCAATCCCTCCCCTCCCGCCCCCGCCCCCCTAAAAGTGTCTCTGGTTCATATTTTTTATGTTGATTTTGATTTTCACTTTCTTATATTCATTTTCCTGGTCCCTTATTTAAGTTTTCTAGATTCCTGCTATGAGTGAGACCATCCGGTATTTTTCTTTTTCTTTTTGGCTTATTTCGCTGAGCATGATCCCTTCCAGCGCCATCCATGTTGCTGCAAATTGCATGTGTTTATCTTTTTTGAATGCTGAGTAATATTCCATGGTGTATATGTACCACATCTTCTTGATCCAGTCATCTATTTTTGGGCATTTGGGTTGTTTCCAAAGCTTAGCTATTGTAAACAGTGCTGCTATAAACATAGGGGTGCAGGTGTTCTTTGGAATTGATGTTTCTGTGTCCTTTGGGTAAATACCTAGGAGTGGAATTGCTCTTCTATTTTTGATTGGCAGGTTGTATATAGAGGTTCTTTTGAGCCTAGAGTTTTATTTCCTTTTGTCCCCAATGGAAAACAGTGTGATCTATTTCACACAACAGGAACTCTTCACTTAAGACCTGACACATGTCATTCCATTTCTTCCCAGAGTTCCCAACACAAAATAAAATGTAGTCACCTATATGGTTGCATTGCAATTAAGAATTAAGCATTTCATTTTGATCTTAAAGGAACGGGGATATGAATCTGAGATATCAACATTAAAGGTGAAGATTTCATTTTTTTAAAGTAATTTTTGGTATTTTTTTTAATTAGACACTTTTTTAAAAAGATTTATTTATTTATTTATACAAGCACTGGGTACAGTCAGAAGCACGGGACGGTGAGAATTCACCAGAGCCAGAGCAGGGAAGAGAACAGGCAGACTGATGAAGTACACTGCTGAGGAGAGCAGTGAGCGTGTCAGGAGAGGTCTGTCGCACCATGTGGGACCCTCGCCTGCGGCCGGGGATCAAACCAGTGCTGCAGAGGCTGCGGGCAGCTTCGCAGCCCAGCGCTCAACCGCTGCGCCACCAGGGGAGGCCTGAAGATTTCATTATTAAGGGCTTGCTAGTAAGCCTGGGTATTCTGATACAATGTCAGTCCATCCAAAAAGATGTAAATTACTTGAAAATTGACACTGCAATAAAGTACATTTGCCCCTTGAAGCCTTCTTCCTCTCCCAGAGGTAGACAGCTAAACTAATTCAGGAAGATGTCCTGTTTAACCAGCATCAAGAGCTATTCAGTTCTCAATATCCCCCCACCACCCACCAAAGAAGCATTTGGCCAACATTTTTATTGGACCGATGCCCAGATCTGCTCCATTAATTCATGCAACTACCTTTGTTGGATTCCTCCAGGCATGATTACTCATGAAACCTACAGAGCACAAATACATTTCTAGAAATATTGCCACTTGTTTTACATATGACCTTAAAGCACCATCATAAATTACACCTTCAAAATGAATTAGAGAGCTTCGGAGACTTTTACTATTTGGTCATCTTAATTTTCACTAGACATATCGTTTACATATACATTATAACTAAATTGGTTTTAGTGAGCCGGGTCCTTTGGTGTCATCATCATGAGGTATTTTTGATAATGTGTGATCTTTAATCTCCAATGGATGTCTTTCTAATTTGTGGGTTTCATTTGTTCAAACTTGTCTTCCAATCATTCCTCTCTGTGATATAGTTTAACTATCGTGGAGGCTTCTAGGTTATGGATTATTTCTGGTATTGTGACTTTAAAATAGCAAAAACAAGAAAAGTTGTGCTTTGGCTTTGTAGACATTAGAGCATTTAACATAAAACCTGTCCACATATTTGGCAACAAAAATAAAATCACTTAGTTATTAAATTAGTTACCTAGTCCTTAAAAAGTATTGGTATCTCAGATGTAATAAAAAAGTTCTTTCTTAAAATAATTACCACTTGATTTCAAATTACCACTCAATTATAAAATGAACACTATTTTTTTACCCAAAGTTTCCAGGAAATCTCTTGGGAAGCATTTTTGTTTTATAAGAGGAGTTTGAATGACTAAAGCATTATTCATAGATTGGGAAATAAATTCATAGACTGGGAAACTTTGATCTAATATACAATTCTCAAAAGGAAAGTCAAACCAAATATATTATGATATCCTGGATTAAAGAGGTCTGGGACACAGAAAATCATTATCATCTGTCTACAATTAGCAAACTTTTTTGTCTACAATCAGAAAACAACTAAGTCATTCAGCTTTTTACTTATGGCCCAGATACCAATGAGGAACTATTTCCTACTTTCTATGAACTATGACTAAATGTCACTGGGGTCACTGTCACCTGCACACACAGGTAATAATAGGTGTCTTAAGACAAAATGATGTAAGAGGCAATATGGATCTGTATCTGGAAAATTTGTCTTAAGGCATGAGTGGGGATAGAAGATTAACTGTGGACAAATATTCATGTAGCCTATAAAAGCTCACTACATTCCAAGATGAGGAAAGGTACCGCACTCAGATACGGAGCTTTCCATGAGAATTCTAGAATCTTCAAACTTCAGAATATATTTGGTCAAAAGTTACCTGACATAATCTTGGAGAATGAGAGCTCAGCCTATTCTTAATGATTTTCAGAGAAGAGGAATCATGTTACTTCTAATTTATTTTATATAGCCACATTTATCAATGCCTAAAATTCCACCCAAGTCCATCCATTCTTTCTTTGCAGCATTCATTCATTCAATAATTATTTATGGAGTGTCTCTTATATTCTAGGAAGTACTCTACAAAGTGGAATTGAGCAGAGAATAAGA
Source organism: Talpa europaea (assembly GCF_964194135.1). NCBI lineage: Eukaryota > Metazoa > Chordata > Mammalia > Eulipotyphla > Talpidae > Talpa > Talpa europaea. The sequence goes on from NC_140074.1 coordinate 48,772,495, forward strand.
GACAAAATTTTTTTCATGACCTTTATAATTACACCAAAAAACTATTCAATTCTCAGTAATACCCCCATGTTTTTGTAAGAAATTAGGGCAGCTTCTTTGATCAAAACTAGTTTTGCTAGAACTTAATTCCTTTAACAAAAAAACTCAGTACATAAAAACAGCAATATGTTTAGTCTCACAACTTATAGCATTTTTAACTGGTTCTTTTTTAGTTTTCCTTCTTATGTTCCTTATAAGTATCCCATGAACTAGAAGGACATGTAGTTCAATCCCATCTGCATCTTTGGAGGGACACACATGGAAGGTGAAGAAAGAAGTCCAGCCAGCCATATGGCCCAATCAACACTGGAAAAAAGGAATTATCTTTAGATCATGTTTCCTAGGAAGAAAATAGGAAAAGGTCATACAATAATAGCCACTCCTGCTGACTTGCAACCACTGTGACTGCCACCACTGTGCTTTGATTTCATCTACATTAGAAGATTTAGCCCTCGTAGCAACCCCAAGAGTAACAATGAGAAAACAGAACCTGAACAAGGTGAGCTATATAGAGTTTCAGAGCTCTAGCAAATGATGGTTTCGAGATTCAAAAGTGGTTCTGATTATAGCAGTGACTCTACGAAAAACACAAAATGTTACTTCACTAATGAAATCATAGACCGGAATTATTAAACTTAAGACATCATTATTTCCTATCCCACAGAATGGCATTATCCAAGAGTAGGAGAAATACTGGTTTTGAATATTACCCATGAATTTTTCATTCCTTTTCTGAGGCTTAGCTACTGTCATAAAAAGCATTGTTTCAGCCTCAAATATACACTTTTTTAAAAGGAAACCATTCTTGCCAGCATTGGTTAAAATATAAAAGAAAGAAATATTCAGTGGAGATATCTAATTGTATACCTTGGGCAAAGTAGCTTCAGTGGGGTTCCATTTATGAACACAGAGAGATCTCAAACAGAAATGAAATCATGGACATTTCTTTTGTTCCAAAAAGAACAAATTCACAGCTCTAAGAATAAAGGAGGGATCAGACCTTGTCAGGACATTTGTTTCTAATTAGCCAGTGGTAAAATGATTTCACAGCGCAATTCTATAAGCTAAGAGTAATTTGAATTACAGAAGGTCAGAAACAAGTATTACAATAAGATATAATTATTATTGTTGTTATTGATTATTATAGTATTATTATTGTTGATTCTTGGTAGTGGTTTTCTTTCATTTTCTTTTCCTTATTAAATGTAGAATTGTGTGGTTTAGCAATGTAAGAACACAAACTAAGATTATTTTGATAATGAAACATATTCTTTGTAAATCATAAATTCCTGGGGCTGTAATCTCCCAATTCTCATCCCCTCACCACCTCAAAGTTGCCTCTATCTAGTTCTAAGCTCTGCCTTGCTCTATAAAACAAAACAAAACAAAACAAAACAAAACAAAATAAAGCACAAATCACCTAGTGGTAACAATCTGAATGAGGACCTGGCCTTGAAGATTTAAAAAGTGCCATTTAATCTAAAACCATGGGATGTCATGAACTGAATCACTCATTTTGGTTTTTATCATAAATACTTGCATGCTATTAGCTGTCATAACAGTTAGACTCAGTAAAACATTACTGAATACTATCCATGTGCAAAGCAACATGCTAGACAGTAGGAACAAGAAAAAGACTAGAAGATTGACTCTCTTTCTGCAATCGATCATAGAAGAAAGGTGTACACCCAAACAATCCTGACATAAAGCAGCAATTTCAGGATAGGGAGAAAAATGGCATGTTTGAAGAGTAATGCTAACTTTATATGATTTTTTTAATACTTTCTCATTTATTATAATCTCTTGAAAGTTAAAAATTGGTATTTTCCAGAATCCTTGAACATGAGTATTTTAATCAATAGTCTTTTTTTTAATGAATGACAAATTCAGCTCAAATTATATTAAAAAAATATTGGCCTGTGTTTACTGAAGTCCAAATATAGCCTGATGTCTGCTTCAGGCACAGTTGGATGGGACTTTCTAAAGAAGTCACGAGAATTTCTCTCTCTATTCATTGGCTCTAGTTTTCTGTATATTGACTTCAATCTCTTTCAGTGGGATCTTTACAAGATCCTCTTATAGAGAGATTAAAGAAATATTCATCTTGTTAGGAATAATGGCAGGAAGAGAGCTTCTCTTCCCAACAATTTTAGCAAAATGTCATAGAAAATCATATTAAGTGGACTATTTTATGTTATGTGTTCATTACCATACAAGTTACTGGGGCCAGAGGAAATAGTCAACCTGAGTGGTGTGCCCACCACCAGATCACATAAGAGATCTAAAGGACATGATGGAGCTGTAGAAGGTAATCCTTCAAAGAGAACACCACAGGAAGGAGAAATGTTTTCACATGCCTACTATAAAAAGCACTCAGCAAATATTTGTTAATTGATGTATTCATGAGTAAGCCTGGCATAAGTGAAATGATGATAAATATGATGAATGAAGATAACCATGATAAACTGTGAAATGAAACCATAGAGGAAGGTGGTATCCTGCAAACTTCTTGAAAAAAATCAACAAAAGAAGCTGATCTTGATTGTTTGTACTGTTTGAGAAGAATGTACTGAGTGTGTAATCAGTAAACTATCCTGAGGGTTTGCTAAGGCAAGTTCTGCCTTCTGTGACATGAAAGTGCTGTCATAAGTGTCAGAAGGTGATTATGGTTAACTCTCATTATAGCAGTCGTTACAATAGCCAAGTTATGCAAACCTACATGCTCAATTTCAGATGAGTGGATTACGACGTGGTATACATTCACAATGGAATACTATTTAGCTATTAAAAATGAAATATTATCATTTGTGACAACATGGATGGAACTGGAGAGGAAAATAAGTCAGAACAAAAAAGACAAATACCTGATGATTTCACTCAGTTGTGGAATATAGATAGATAGATAGATAGATAGATAGATAGATAGATAGATAGAGATAAATACTAAATCAAAACAAGCCTAGAAGTATGACTACATAACTGCAGTGACCAGAAAAAGAGGAGAGAGAGCATCAAGGGGAAGGGGAAGGAGTTCAATGGACTATGGAGGAGGAGGACTATGGGTGCATTAATGTGTGTGGTGACACACATATAAAGAGGAGTGAACCTATTTCCCTTAATTATATACAGTGTTGTAAACCAACATTACCTCAATTAAAAAAGTACAATTTTTTAAAAAGTGTATATTAAGTGTAGAGTAGAAAAACAAATTCACTTAAATGAATTATTTGCTCTTTGCTTTATGACTTATTCTATCCATACATGAGAGCAGGTCCCTCAACAAAACGTCAAATATATTTTTTTAAAAACTGATGCAAAATATGCATGACTAGCTTAACTATTTTTAATATAAACTTTTAAAAATTCAGTGCATTAATTTCAGTCATATTGTTTTACAAGCATCACCACTATTCATCTTCAGTGACTTATTTAGTGGAGACAATTTTAAAATGCCTCTCTTTGAAAAATAACAGTTTTGCAATTAATTTCACTAATTCATTCTCTTTTAATATTGTTGAGGTTTTTAAAAAATTATTAAAATTACTTTTTTTTAAGTTGAGTCTGACTTTCTCCTCCCTCAAGAAGTGACTTGCAGTTATCTGTCACTGTCCACTTTAGTTTGACTATTATTTTACAATTTAATTATAACTCTTCCTATGGAATACTAAGAAAATTACTTGTTTTTTGGTGAGGTTTATTGAGGTATTAATTTACAGCCACTAAAATTTACCCATTCTAGTGTACAGTTCTAGGACTTTTGACAAATGCATATAATCATGCATCTTCACCATAATAAATATAGATAATATTTTCATCATCTGAGGAGTTTCCCTGCCCCTTGGAAGTCAACCTGTACTCCCTGGTAATTGCTAATCAGTGTTCCGTCCCTATAGTTCTACTTTGTCCAGAGAGTCACATAAAGTGTATGTGACATTTTGAGTTTGGCTTCTCTCACTTAGGACAAGGAATCCATGCTGTTGTGTATGTCAGTCATTCAACAAATATTTTCCTTTTATAGTCTCCCTTTTTCTCTAAAGCCAAAGTCAATTGTAAAGCCTTGCTCTGTCACCATATACAGAAGGAACAGGCATAAGTATGGCTTATTTTTTCCTTGACATACTAGGAAAAGGATAAATACTCTTCAGGAATAATCATCACCGTGGGTTGTTACAGGCACTAGATCATATGTTCATAAAACCCAAACTAAAATTAACCAGCCAAAGAGGAAATACAAATGGCCAATAAGCATATGAAAAAATGTTCAACATCCCTTTTCATCAGGGAAATGCAAATCAAAACCACAATGAGATAGCACCTGACACCAATAAGAATGGCACATATCAAAAAAACAAGCAACAACAAATGTTGGTGAGGATGTGGTGAAAAAGGAACTCTCCTACATGGCTGGTGGGAGTGCAAACTGGTCCAACCACTATGGAAAGCTGTCTGGAGATTCCTCAGTCTACAAGAAATGGAGCTACCATAAGACCTGGCAATTCCACTCCTAGGGATCTACCCAAAAGACACACACAAAAAAAATACTGATTCAAAAGAACACTTGTATACCTATGTTTATTGCAGCACTATTTACAATAGGTAAAACCTGGAAGCAACCCAAATACCCACAAATAGATGACTGGATCAAGAAGATGTGGTGCATATACACAATGGAATATTATTCAGCAATCAAATAAGATAAACTCATGCCAGTTGCAGCAAAGTGGATGAGCTAGAAGGAATTATGCTCAGTGAAATAAGCCAGAAGAAAAAAGAAAAATATTGGATGGTTTCACTTATAGCAGGAATATAGGGGAACCAAATAAGACATCAGTATAAAAATAATATTAACAGTACAAAACACAACAAAGCAAAAACAGACAATTATAAACCAGAGACATCCTGCAGGGGAGGAGGAGGGAGAGGGATCAGAGGGAGGGAGGGAGGAGCACAGGGGACTGAGGTGATGGTGCACAGGTGCACTGGGAAAGGAAATTCTATGTGCACCATACCTGAGGGGGTGGGGGGGGGAAGCAAATATTGTTTAAAAATGAAAAATGATGTAAAAAATTAATTTTAAAAATCAAAATAAATAAATAAATCTAATATATAAAAATATAAAAAAGAAATTAATCAGGAGACGCAAAGCAGAGCTTGGGTGTGGTTTTCATTATTTTTTCATAGTGGCATATATATTCGTGACTTCATGGCACAACCACTAGTTTTCTTATCTGTCCCACCTTTTGAAAAATGAGATTACTGTTGGGGCAAAGGAATCAAGAAGATAGACCTCTAAATGAGAGTAAAAGACAGTGCGTAGAGCCCCTACTTCCCAAACTTCAGGCATTCAAATGCTACCTTTATCATTCTTGCTCTATCAACACAGCATACATGTTATCTAACAATACATATTAGATGGTTCACAATTTTACTGACATAAATTTATTTTGAAAAGGAACTTTTTTCCTTCTTTTTCTTTTTTTTTTCTTTTTTAAAGATTTATTTATTTATTTATACAAGCACTGGGTACAGTCAGAAGTGCGGGAGGGTGAGAGAATTCACCAGGCCAGAGCGGGGAGCAGAGCAGGCAGACGGACTGAAGTACACTGTTGAGGGGGGCAGCGGGCAGCAGGAGTTGTCTGCGCGCTATGTGGGACCCTCCTCCAGTGGCCAGGGAGCAGCCGGGGATCAAACCAGCGCTGCAGAGGCTGTGGGCAGCTTCGCAACCCAGCGCTCAACCACTGCGCCACCGGGGAGGCCCTCCTTCTGTTTTACATGGAAAGCCTTTGCTATAAATAAAAGTAGGAAAAATATCCAAAACGTCAAGACTCTACCTACATGAATACCATCCCAAATCACTCTGAGTTCACCAGAGGGGCACACACACACCCACAAACACTTTTGGCAGCAATGCAACTAGCTTTAAGTGCATTCTCTGTATCCTCAAGTTTAGAGTCCCTATAAAGCACTGAAACTTATTTAAAACTTGCAAAATGCAATATGTCTTTCTACCTATAGCAGGCATTGGAAGCCTACTGTTATTTAACAAAGAGATCAGCTCTGCTGACATAAGGTACATATTCTACAGAATATAGACAAATGGCAAATGTATCTTCTTACTTGTATCTTCAAAGTGACCCTCCAGGTCAAGGCCAGTGTGATTTAGCAACATCCCCCTCCATTAGCTTATAGTTAGCATATAGTCTGGATCTCCTTACCCTAGACTGAAAAATGAAGCAGAATCTTGGCCAGAAAAAACGTAAAGAATTTATTCACCAAAGTGCATATTCACATCTTCATAACATAATCGTCTTATGTATTTGGGGTTGCTATAGGAATCTATACAATAAGCATCATATTTTGTAAGGAAATGCAGTATCAAATTTTTTCTGACCCCTGGTCACCATGCTTTTTGACAAGCCAGTTGACCTTCATTATGTAAATCATTTCATGTTTGAAAGGGACTAAAATGTTTGTGCAGCTTCCAGTTTAATAAAGCTATCGAAAGGATTAATGAGAGAAACACTCGAATACTCCAAGTTCTTTCCAAAAAGGCAGCAGTAAAACAGCAGGTGACTCTTGTGAACATACATTTGTCTTCTTCCTATAAACTCATCCTGAAGGACATCAGGCTTCCAGCTTATATTTAATTGGCTGATTATGTTGTCACTCTTGAGCTCCTTGCCAAGTTACAGGGAAGAGTTTTCTTGGAAACCGTAGTTTCCAAACTTTCTCCAGCTATGCAGTTTAATTACATCTAGCAAAATGACAACAGAGCTCATAATTAGCCTGGAGATTAATTACTGCTGAAGCAATCCAAACACCACAGCTACCAAATTCAACACAGGTGCTTAGGTGAAGAGAAAGGAGTTTTCTCAATACTCAACAGAAGGTGGACATGGAAGATATGCTTTATGACTCTCTTCCCATGAGCTTAAACACGCAACCTGTGCAAAATGCTTTGTGTCTTTATAGCCAGTATATCCCTAAATGTATTCAAAAGAAGTAGATTCACAAATATTCTAAATAGTGATGCCATATATTCTGAAATGTACAATGATTGGGATAAACCTTTCTACATATATTTATGCAACCTAGAGCTTCCCTTTCCCCTTCTCATTTTATTAAGAAATCTAAAAATCCTACATAATTCTTCTGTTATTTATAAAACTATGAATGAAAGAGTGATAAAGAGAAAAGAGCAAAAAAATCTTGCTGTTTCTCATGTTCATCCTGTAGCCATTAAAAAGTGCCTCTAAATCCATACGGCGGGTCACCATATCCCATGCAGAGTGATAAATGCACTGTCAGATCAAACACTCGAAAGTCAACCACCTGCTTGGAAACCCCTAGTCCCTACCTGAAAATCATTGAAAGAGGAAAAGGATAGGTTAGCTAGATAAAGGAAGAAATTGATCCCATTTACAAACACTTCCATTTTTCATTCCCTTTTACTCATGGATCACTTGAGATATCTGTACCTATATACAGACCTAGTACCAAAAAAGGCAAATTAAATCCCCAAATGATACCACTGTGCACCCAGAGCTGAGGATGACTGATCTGCGGTAACAAACAGATTGACTAGATTGTATAATTACCCAACACACAGGGAATCAACACAAGTGGTGGAGGAGACAGGAAAAGCTAGGCCTGAAAGAACGAAGTTACAAATCAGAATCCCAGAAGTTTGTATCAAAAAGAAGTTAAAGGCATGTGGTCATGGACAAATTCTTGATTCTCAAACCACATTAAAAAGGAGCAAAATGTCTCCTAATTAGAAGCTTGTATTACATATTACATAAAGAGCATTTTTAAGGTATTAATAGGACAAATGTGTTTGTTTACTTGATTTTCTGTTTGTTTATTTGTGTGTTAGGAGAAGTTAAGATGTTTTTAAAATAATCCTTACGTTGACTAAAAAGAATAAACTATGTTCATACACACCAAAGGGAAAGCCAAAGAAAGTAAACTATGAAATCTGGAGCAGGCTTTGTGGAAGGATTCAAATAAATGAAAGGCTCGCCAATGCGCAGGCCTGCTGCTTGCATCCTCGCCTACAGTGACTGAGGGAAGCTGCTGCAAAGCCATTTGCTTGCACAAGACTGGAGGAGAGAGTACATGGCTGCCAGGAGAGGAATGTTGTCAAAGCGACTTCGGAATGAGCACAGCCCTGCTCGCCGGCACTGAGAGGCCCAACCACTGTGCAGCCAGCCGCACAGCCATCTGTACAGGGCGGCTTCTCTTCTCAACTGGGCCCAAACCAGAGCTCCACCCCCACTTCTGCCCAGGGAGAGGAAAGAGCAGATAATGGTCTACAACACAGCTTTGTGGATGGGGGTGCAGGGGTGTGTGGACCAAGAGATAAAGACCTCCAGGGACAGCTTCCTATAGGACAGTGCTTATGCCCATGTCCACACTGGGTAGGAATGTGCCCATTGAGAAGGCAACCCCTTCAGTCTACGTTACTGAGCAGAATGGTTCATGTCTGCTTGGTGATTGAAAGGAGATTTGAAAGTTGGAGACGTGTTCATGACTCAGTTCTACAATGTGACTTACTAGATGACCACTGGCAAAGTCTTTCATTTCTGTGAGTCCTGGTTTCTTCATTTGTAAATGTAGGTAATATAAATGTAAGAGTTCATCGAGTCCAACTGTATTGTTTTTACATCTGAAGACACTGAGAATCAGAGAATATATGGTGGATTCACCTTTTTACCCAACCAGTTGATGGCAAAGCTGAACTCACAATCACATTTCCCCCCATTTTGAGTACAGTTATGGTCCCCAAATGCACCCTCACGACTTCCCCTAGTTCAAAGGGTGGATTTAGGAAAGGATCTTAGGAGAGTAACAACTTCTAATTTAAGATATTGGCCAGAGTGAGCACTCACATTACTTCTATTGAATCCCCAAAACCTACAGAATTTGTGGGAAAGACTTTTTTAAAGGAAGAAGAGAAGGATGTGAAGAAGGGAAAGCACCAGCAATGCAATGTAAAGTTATAATAATACTGAAAGATTGCAAGATTGCAAGCACATCGAGATCAGATTGGTAAAGAAAATTTCAAAAATTATAAACCATGTTAAATTAAAAAGGGTATCTTCATCAATAAAACTTTATTGAGTACATATTATATATTATGTTTAAGTAGGATTTATAGCATTAAGTTTTAGAATTAAATAAAAATATTTCATTTTAATTTTAATATTAAATTTAATTTTAATAAATTTAATTTCAATTTAATTTAATATTAATTTTAATATTTCATTTTAATTTTCATTTTAAATGTACTAAAATTCAAACATATGATAGACTATTCTTAGTCTTTGAAATATATAGGAGAGGAAGATCTTTAGATACTAATATAAAAAGATGTTAATTATCAAATATCAGATAATCAGCATAATATCAAATAAAAGTCAGCATCAAAAAAATGGGCAGATTATTTCAATAGACACTTCTACAAAGAAGACATACAAATGACCAACAGGCACAGAAAAAAGTGTGCAGCATCATTTACCAGCAGGGAAATGCAAATCAAAGCCACGATGAGATACCACCTCACATGCTTGAGAATGGACCATATCAAAAAGACTAGAAACAATAAGTATGGGTGAGGATATGGTGATAAAGACACCTTAGTACAATGTAATGTAGGAGTAGAGGCTGGTTCAAACATAGGGTTTGTTTCCCATATGGAGATTTTTCAAAATATTAGAAATAGATCTACCATGTGAACCAGCAATTCCATTTCTACGTATCTATGCAAAGAATACAAAACACTAATTTGAAAGAATGTATGCACTCTATTGTCCATTGGAGCAGTATTATAAATGCTATATTATAAATGTACAATAATGTTCCAATGAAAGCAAGTTATAGAAACACCCTATGTGCCCAATTTCAGATGAGTGAATTAAGATATGATGTATATATACAATGGAATGCTACCCAGTTAAAAAAGAAGATAGAAAGCTGAAACATTTGGTAACATTTGCTATAACATGGATTGAACTGGAGGTGATTATGCTAAGCAAAGCAAGTCAGAATGAGAAAGACAAAATCCTGGCTATATTTTCCTCATATGTGGAATATAAAAAAACTCAACAAGGAATGGGTAAACTAAATCAAACAAGTCCTTGAAATCTGACTATAGAATTAAGGCTATAAGAAAGGGGGAGATGAACAGAAGCATCTAGGGAAGAACCCCCCAATGTACTATGCAGAAGAGTGCATTAATCTACACCCCTAAATCAACTACAGCATTGTAAACCAACCTAACCTCAAAATAAGATGTATTGAAAAAAATACTATTTAAAAATGGGGGTCACTTGACTCTGGGTTGATAGGATTACCAGAAATTGTCCATATCATAGAGAGCTCTGAAAGGATAACCCAGTATGAGCTAGGGAGCTGAGGGGTAAAGAGTTTTAATTTTACTTTAAATTCTATTTTTAATTGTCTTCAATAAGAATGTATTGTTTTTAAATTTTTTTAAATTATCATTCATTAAATTGGCTTTTTTAATGTAGCTTTAGGAATTACAGTCATGTATGAATTCACATAACCACCAACACGATCCAGATAAATAACAATTCTATTACCCCCCCAAAATAAAAGTAATCTCCAACCCCAATCACTCTTCCAACCCCAAGCTCCTGACAGTGACTAATCTATTCTCCATCAATATAATTTTGACTTCTTAAGCATATCATATAGTATATAGTCTTTTGAGATTGGATTCTTTCACTTATCGTAATACCTTTGAGATATATCCAAGCAAATGTATGCATCAATAATTTGATCTTTTCTGTTAGGGAGTAGTATTTCATTATAGGAATGTAGCCATTTATTCATTTATTTGCCCATTGAAGGACATTTGGGTTGTTTCTGGCTTTAGGTGATTATGAAACATGTGTGAATATAAATTTTCATTTCTCTTAGGTAAATACTTGCTAAGTTCTTAAGGCCAATGTCTCTATAATTTCAGTCGAAACTGTCACACTGTTTTCCAGAGTTGTTACATAATTTTGAATTCTCACCAGCATAGCTGAGTTCCATTTGCTCTACTATTCACCTGCATTTGGTAATTTTTAGTATTTTCTATTTTAACTGTTTTCATAGGTATGTAGTAAAATATTACTTTTAAATTTAAAAAGGGAAAAGAATTAAACAGCATTGGCAAGTGTAAGGCAAGGTATCTCCTAAAGTGCTAGTAGGCAGAAATGTAAATAAGAATGGTTTTGGAAAATTCAATTTATATTAAATATTTCTTGAACACTTAGTAAGTGCCTGCTGTGTTCCTCATGTACATGTTTCAAAGCCTTAGAAATGTTTGAGTACTTGATGTTTTGTTCATGTGTTCCTTTCCCTTCTGTTATCCCTATAAAAAATAGTTTGTTTTTATAATACTGAAATGTAACAAAAAGTAAAGATCAAAAAGAAAATATATCTAATTTTAAATAATGATTATTTGTATTAACAATGTGTTATTTGGCTTACACATTATCCTCTAAGGTACACAAAGAATGTTCTCAGTTATAGAATTTTGCCTGTTTTTTCTACCCCAAATCTTTGTTTTATCCTCTATCAAAGCACTGTAACAGGTAGAAGAGTTAGTTTATTCCCTACAAATGCCTGGTGAACACTTGACAATGAGAAATTAATTAGGGAAAATACAAGGGCCAATTGATTTTCTGGCTGCCAATTGTCCACGTTGCAGATTATTTATGGAAGCCAGGAAAAAATAGGAAAAAAAGCAAGAAGTGTGGATGGGCTGGAAGGCAGTAAGGGGCTGCCTTCAATTACAGTAATCCCTGCTGGCTCAGGACCTCCACTGCATCTATGCCATACCCTTCTTGCCAAACCCAGGCCACATGGGCCAAGTGACTATGCATGTAAGGCATTAGCATCCCAAAGGCCTCTTTCTCCTGATTTTGTCTAAATTATCAACCTCTTCAAAGAGAAAGAGAAAGCAGAAACAAGAAAATCACTTTTGAAACTCAAAATCCACATGACAATGAAAATGACCAACATAGCTCCAGACTGACAGAAAACCAGGAAAAGAAATCATTTTCAGTGGAAGAACTATTTACCCCAGGAAACCATTATACATGTTCCACCAGCTACCCAAGGGTAGAGGGCTTCTAGGGCATCCCCCATAAGCCAAAGTGGCAAAAAAATATAGAAGAAATTACCATTTATCTATACAGAAGCATTTTAGGCATCCCCACACCCCAAAAATGACCTACCAAATCATACCATGTAACATAGTATAATTACTCCCCTGTAGTAAAGGCAGGAACAATATACCTCACAGCCCATATAAACTACTTCCCTGGAAAGGAGCTTGGCGGAGCTTCTCGGTTGCTGGGGGCATCCACCCCTATGTTATGGCTGCTGCGTATCCAGTGCCAAATGCTAATTTTGCATTTCACCTTTGTCAGAAAAGCATAGATCAGATTTCTTTCAGTTAATGAAAACAGCTACCAATGGTGGTCTTTTATAAAGGTGACGTGGCATAATGGGAACTTCTGGAAACTGGGATAATACATCAGAAAGAGATTTGCGTTCTATCCATTCTATCCTTTGGTCCCTGACCCCCAAGTCTGATGAGCCAGATGAAATTGAACTAATTGGTTAGAATTATTCTTGTACTCGAAATATTCTTTTACTTGCTGTTCTCATCATAGACACTAAATTTTAAATTTGCTTCAATATGTGGTATTTTATTTTATTAAAATTTTTATTGAGTTCTGCTCCCTGTTTGGTCTCTGAATTCTCTCACCCTCCCTCGTCTCTGGCCTGTACCCCAGTTCTTATATAAATAAATAAAATCTTTTAAAAAAATTATTGAAGTAACATTGTTCAATAGCATATAAATTTCAGTTGTGCATTATTATAAATCAATATCTGTATGTACTACATTAAGCTTACCACTGAAAGTCCAAATCTATCCTTCACCATATCTACCCTTTCACCCAGTTTTCTCACCCCTCTAACCTCTTCCATCTGGTAATCACTAATTTGGCCTCAGGTGATTTTATATTTTAGTCTAGATTTCCAGATTGGACACTGAGACTTAGAGAAATGACTTGCTTTAAAATAAAACTATAGTCCCAGAATAGAATCACATTAAAAAGAAAGTTTTCTGATGTCCAGTCCATAACCCAGTCAAACTTCTTTATTTTAAAACATTTGTTATGCTTCCCCTAGGAGAACCATTAAAATGCATTGCTTCTGGAGATTACTGCCATCATCTAGACAACTTCTGTTTTTGATGACAAATCCTTGCACAAGTGCCATTCAAGAAACAAGAAACATGGAAGAGGAAGAAGAGAAGGAAATTCTTCAAAATGCACATAAAAGCCAATGCAAATTTGGGGAAAATTCTCTCGCTAAGGTTTTTTAAGAATGTCTCCATTTATTAAGAATAAACTCATCCCAAATTTCACAATTGCATCATATCTTAATTGTATTCTATTATTCCTGTCATATGGGGCAAGAGGCATAATAGAGTGGCAAATTAATTTCGATTCAAGTTTTTAAGAAATGAAAGTCAGTCATACTACTTTGATTGTTACTATTTATCCAGGAACTATTGATGTGGACTTGGCCTTAAAAGTGAGTAAGTATAAAAAGGATCCAAGAAAATGGATGAGATTTCTGGAAGCAAAGATAAGTAATGGATTTTCTATTTCCAGAGTGTTCATTTCTGGCTATATGAAAATACATTTAAGTTCATTTACAGCTACATAAAATCCTATCGAATGTTCATGTTATCATAGTAAGGTATGGGAGAACCTAGAAATAAACTTGGGGGGACCCTGGGTACCCCTCAAACACACACTGACAGAATCACCTGCAAATCTCATTTAAATAAAGATTCCAGCTCAGTATCTTGTGGTGGTGACTGAGATTCTGCATTTCTAACAGCTTAGAGCACACAGTAAGTAGCACAGACTTCACAGCCCTGTCAATTCTTCCTCCCGGTTTCTTTATCCCACTATGAATGCCCTAGTATCTTCCATGTCTTGCCTCAGCTACAGTAGCTGGGTTGCAGTATGTCCAAATGCCCTGTTTCCTCTCATCAGATTTGGGTTTTCCTTCCCATTTCTGTGGTCACAGACATGTATGTTTCTGTGTTCTCCTAAGGACACATTTGACCAAATAATCTAGAAATTTCCTCAAGGTAGTACTTCAGGGCAACTGAGAGAAAGAGCAAAAGCACCTCCACTGACACTCTTAAAATATTTAATCCATAAATAGACAGACCTTGAAGCTGCTTTCTCCTTAGTTCGTATTTATTCTTTTCTAGCAGTTGAGAATACAACTAGGAAGAAATGGAAAATAGATGAGAGGAAGACTTTGCCCAAGAGAGCTTTCGTCGGCAAAGTATCAAAGTAATTACTGCACCTGACAAATGCCTACTCCTTGTTTTAGCCCAGTTTTAATAAAAAGATTCAACAATGGTTTATATTACCTGCCATTGCCCTTAATTTCATCAAGCTCTGATGTGAAGACTTGCCACATTTACACTAACCTGCTTTTTTTCCTCAAGTTCATTTGTGAAGGCAGCCGCTGGGGCTTTAATCATCATTTCCTCAATCTTTTATTTCTAACATACTGTGATTGATAATGGCTCTCACAGGCCCCCCTGCGAACTAGGCAAATTCTCCTTCATGTCAGTCCCAGGTAGTCAGTGGTAGAGAAAGCATCCACTAATTAAGAATTGAAAGGCCATTTCAAATGTGCTGGCTATAAAGACTTAGCATTTCACATTCATATGCGCCATATTCAAAGGTAAGGTCCTCTGACCTGCTGGACCAGGCTATACTTCCCTGAGCGTGGGAACAGCAGGCAAACTCATGGCATTTCAGAAGTTCTGTCGAAATCTGGGGTAATGAAATGCTGCTCATGTTTGAAAGCACAAAGCCCTCAGAATAACCTTGTTGGTATTAAGCAGATCACGGGAGTTCAAATTGCAATCATTGAGGTGAACTTAGGAAAACCTTGAAAATGTTTTATGGCTCTAGGATAACTCTTTTAGCAGCGATGTTACATAAAAAGTTCATTTCCTGTGGCTGTTGCTAAAAACTGTAGGCAACAGGCTCATCCCTTTTGCATGATTTGAAGAGTTTTCAAACTCAGTCTAATTCGTGGACAAGTTACAAAATTTATGTCATAGAAGTATACATCAGAAATTGAAATGCACTTGAAATATGACATTCATGATGTCTATGGGAGTAAAAATACTCAAAAGTACCTCATTCTATAAATTCTAGGACATTTCTAATATGGAACTGTACTAAATACATCCTTATCAAGCTGTTTTGAGTGAAACAAGGCTATAGGGTGCTATAGCCATCCAAGGACAGTGCCCAATAGAAGACACGTCACTGTCAGTGGGTTCTAACCCATGTGCACAATTATAAGACCACTCAGGCTCAGGGAATAATACTACCACTGACTACCTGGGGGTTATTTAACAAACAGGGGAGACAGAGAGTTTCTAAGGCCACAAGTGGCCAGCTATCTTACTCTAGTGTCCACAGAGTCCAGAAGTCCCAAACCAAAGGTCACTCTTCCAAGATGGCAGCTTCCTGCCAAGGAGGGCTGTAGCTGTAGCATGCCAGCAAGCAGTGGGGTCAGGATCCTACTCATTGCATGGCCCAGACAGCAAGGGAGGCAGCAGCACCAGAAGGCAGTGCTGGATACTCAGATAAATATCTCTGAGGCACCAGGCTTGGGGCTTTTGGAGCTCCTTTCAGGCAGTGGTCGCAACAGGGCCAGAGGCAGGTGAAACTGCCTGGTCACTGCAAAACTCTTCGGCTTCTCACTTTGGAGGCCAGCTGCTAGATGCTGCATCTTCAGAGCAGCAACAGAGTGTGAGGATTCTGAGAGTCTAGGCATCTGGGAGCCCCAAGAGGGCCCCTGCCCTGTCTTATATCCTCTTTCAGGGCCCCCCACTCTCGTGGATACCTGCCTGATTGGACCATATTTACCCGTCTGGAGCCTGAAGGAGGGGCTGCCCATAGGCAGTAACTTTTGGCATGAGTGGGGAAAATCGCCATGTTTTTCAATTGGCTCTTGCTGCTTAGGGGAATTGGGAAAATGACAGTCTTGCTCTGCAGTCCATACTGCAGGGCCCCAGTTTCAAAAAGGTTGTGGCTGACTTAGGTCTTCTAAACCAAGAAACTTCCAGATTTCCTGAAATCTAAGGCAATGCCTCAGATTTCCACACTCAAAGTATTGGGTTCTGAACAATGCTTACTAAAGAAAGAAGCTCCATGCAAAATGCTCAGCTCTGACCAGAAACAAATCTCCCTATTTCTGAGGTCTGATAAGTTATTTTAATGATATATCCAAGAAATAGCTAAGAACCAGACATGTCGTCTCCAAAAAGACTGTGCCAGTGAGGTGAGCAAGAATATGAAATGGTGATAACTCAGGATTATCGGAACAAAGAAAACCAAGGGTGGTAGGCAGAGGACAGGTAGGGAGTTGCATTCCTGGGACTGATGACTCTCCTCTGACTATACATTTCTCAAAGAACTATTTGGACAAAGCCAAGAAACTCAACAGTTGGTATTTAACATACCTATTTGGCCAAATACATCTGTCAATTTTTGAGTGAGCTGAATTGCCTTAAATTTTGCCTCTGGAAGGATAAAATTCTAAAAATTTTAGTAAGCAAAAATGTGCTGGTCAAATGTCTTATTGCTGGTCAACTCTCTATAGCAGTTTCCTTACTCTCCCCTAGTACTATTCGGGTGTCCTCAGAGATGCCGTGCATGGGCTCCAAAAACATGTTTCATTTGCTCTTCCTTTTTGTCAGCCACATGTCGGGGTGGGTGAGGCTATGTGAGGATAGCTCTGGAACGCTGACCCTGCTGTGTGCCCTCCCTGAGAAGCCATCTTTTCTAGCACTTAATCCTCCAGGAAACCTGAGAGAATGATTCACCCCCTGAAGATGGCAGAACAGCCTAGCATGTCCTCTGTTCAATTCTGGGCTACATCCATGCAGAAACATAGATGCCCTGTCTTTCCTGAGTTAGTGTCCTCGTGGACTGAACAGAGGATGGAACCGTCTTTGCGCCTTCATTTTTCCATGTCCACATCCAGGTATTTGAGTAAATATCATTGCAAAGACACCTGTAAATTTGCATATGTAATTCAGAGCCTTATAATAAGAAGGAGGATTAAAGATCTCTTCTAAGAGCTTAAATGTTAAAGAATATCAGAATGGAAACTCAGATATAGACTTAATGTGATGTTTTCAAGGTTTAGTGGACAGTTCCTCTTTCAAGCAGTCTGCTTCATGGAAACACTCATTCCAGACAACATAAAAATAAAATAGATGGAACTGGAATATTGTAGAGCAAGGAGTAGGGTAGAGTCAGAAGGGTCATATGCGTAACTAGGCAGGAAGGACCAAGAAGTTGTTTTGACCCATTTCCCTCCTTTCCTTTAGAATATATGAAAAAAAATGCTGAAGAATATAAATGTCCAAGTGTCCCTTCAGGCAAAGATAGTGCATATTCTCATATTTGAATTTGCTATTAAATGTATCCCATACTTGAGTTCTTTCCTACAGAACTGGACCCAACTCCTTATTTTACAAAATTAAAGTTGGGAGCAGCTCAGACTTCACCTGGACCGCCAGAGTAGCCTTTTCCCCCATGTTAGCTAACTGGACATCCAGGGGAAGGGGTTGAGGTGCTGCTGAAAAGGAGGCAGCTCTCTCTCCATTCCAAGACAGAGAGGTCTTAGTGATGACACAGACTCTTCTATAACACAAGCCTACATATCTTCTAAAAGGTGTTCGGTAACTAAATGAGGCAAAATCTAAACATTTCTTTTACCTTAAATTTATGTATTCATGAACAAATTCCCAAGAAATCAACAAGACCCTGCAGAAAGCAAATACATCCCTCATGGCACATTTGTTATCTTCATTTGAAGTGGTTCAGTATTAAAGGTTTATTACTGATTTGAGAATCTATGGGTAAGGAGATTACAAAAAATAAAATATATCCAATATTTCTTAAAGATGGGGGCCATAAGAACCCACTGGGGAGTTTGTAGAAACAAAATTGGCCTATAGTAGCTTTAACCACTCTTTGCAGGTATTATACACAACATAATCCCATGCCCAGTGCCCTATGACTGAGAGTACCTGCCCTCTTGATTCATGTTGAGCTCAACCCTTCAACTTGCCAGTGGCTGAGGGTGGGAAAGACAACATAGGAATCA
Source organism: Talpa europaea (assembly GCF_964194135.1). Classification (NCBI taxonomy): domain Eukaryota; kingdom Metazoa; phylum Chordata; class Mammalia; order Eulipotyphla; family Talpidae; genus Talpa; species Talpa europaea. The sequence goes on from NC_140074.1 coordinate 48,790,789, forward strand.
AGGACTGAGAACGCCAGCTTGTTTCCACTGGCTCCCTTACATTCCTGCCATTTACCATATGAAGCTTCTGAATTGCTACTGGTTTGGAGAAATTGAGAACTTGTGGCACTTTCCAAATCCAAGCTGAACCACCGTCTGGAGCCTCAAAGCCAGAGCCTAACCTCACCTGAACTGCACCAGACCCAGAGAACTGTGACCAAGTTTTGGGGATGCTCAAAGTGCAACACTGTTCATAGTTGAACAATAAGCTCCCTGCCCCCACATCAGGCATATAGTATATGCAAACATATAGTCTTCACCTTAAGTGGCTAAATCTACGGAGTGTGATTGCTCAGATCTACCTAAAATAGTCTAAACAGTCTTTCTAAATTTATGCAGTAGTGGGCAACACCTAATTACTTTCATTCCATAGCACAAAATTGGTACAGAAATTTACTATATGATTGTATATTTATTGCCACTTTGTGCCAGTATATAAATTCTGTTCATCTCTCCATTACTAACTCATCATGAGATTACATGATCACTTAACACATCAATTCGTCAAAGGGGGCAATTTCAATTACATGGACGCCTCCCAACGTTGTCATTAAGAAAGAAACATAGTAGGCGGCAAAATCCCAGGCTAGATGTTCATACGGAAGAACTAATGATTACCTCCAAAGTCCACATTTCCTTAATTATAGCATCACATGCAATAAAGTTAAATCTTTGTGAGCTGTCTGCTAGAAACTCTGAGTTTGAAAGGTTTATGCATTTATGGGGGAAGAGGATTTTTATCATTCAACACTGAATCATTGTGCAAGGGGAGGTCGCAGTCAAAATGGAATGATACAGATTGTACTTCAGTTTTCCTTTTTAAAATAACAAATTTTCCTGAGGAAAAAGTAAATAGAAGAGCAAATAATCTGTTGTTACATATTTCTACATCCTACACACTTATGAAACCCAAATAGAATTCACTCCATGGAGTGCACACTCAAACATAAAGCAGCTTGATTGCTAGTCCTGACAACTGTAGAAATTAACGACCATCCTCCACCAAGAACAGATAAAATTCAATGATGTTTCAAAGCGATGCCCTTTTTTAGGATCTAGATAAGATATAATAAATAATTTTAGCTAGTGCTTCTTGAGCTAGATGTGACAAGCTATAGTCTAAATGAAAGAAATACTCTATTTTCTGTCATTATTTCTTCTGTGAAGGATAAAATAAATCTAGACCTTTTACAAGATACCCTATTAAGCTGGGCTCAATAGTTCTCCATAAACTGCGGAGGGTTGACCCGTGCAGCTGGGGTGGTGGGAGGATGCGAGTGACAAGGAGAGAGAAGAAATACATCCTACTGAGAATAATGGCAGTGTAGGAAATTAATCCAGTCTCTCCTTGTTAGTACCAAGTGACCCTGTCACTAACTGACCTATATTTTCTTTCCATGTTTGTGAAAGTAGTGGAGGAGAGAAATATTTGCCAGGAAAAGGACCTCTGGCTAAAGTTAACATTGGACAGCTTAGTTCATGAAGAATGGCATGGCCAGAGGCTGAAGAGTCTTGTTCCCTCTCTGAGCTTTACCACTAAATTTCCCCATAGTTTGGAAATGCCCAGGCCCTTCTGGATCTCCATTTTAACACTGGATATTTTGTAAAATATCTACTTTAGAAAATGGATAACACCTAAACTACCTCCCTCCAAGAAGTGCAGATGTAATTAGCACAAAAAAATATATATAATGCTATGTAAACAGTATTAGTCTACCTAAATGTCCACCACTCTATTGGTGTTTATGATTTGATCATGCATTTTTATTAATAATGTGGTAGGAAATACTAGGCAAAAAGCAAAGGAGCCACTAAACAGTTCCAGCTCTTTTTAGAATTGGTTTTTAAGAAGAAACATTCAGTAAGTTTTACCATCTGCCTCAGTTTACCTCTCTGGATCATTACCTCACAGTCAACCCTCTTTTCAGTCACAAAAAGCCATAGTCATACAAACCACTAATACTTAAAGGAGTTGCACACACCTAGTCATATACGCTTCAAGTGTATGTAATGATACACTTTCTGTTTTCATCGATGGTAATCTGTCTAGAACTCTTCTCCATTCCAGTCCCTATCAAAAGGTCTTTGTCATACAGTCCCTGAAAGTTCTTCCTATATCTAACTTTCCCCTCTCCTTCCAATCTTTGCCCACCTCTTCCCACAATGTGCTCTTTCAGGCTTCCTCACAGGTGTCCCCTGTTCTCCCTCAAAACACACAGAACTAACCAGCAACTTACACAAAACTGACAGGTTCAGACCAGCCTCCATCCAGGATTAGCTTTGGCCTCACTGGTGCCAATGAAGGGTCTGTATGTTCAGTCCAGAAGAAGTAGATTTTCCTAAGGGGAAAGATGCGATTTAACGTTCTTCACCTCTCTCCTTCACTATCACTGCTGGGGGAGAGGGAGACTCTTGAGAAACCCAAGGCACATGAAGCTGCTTGCCTGGGTAGCTGAGACCTGACCTTTCGAAGAAGCAACTCAAAGAACTGCTCTTAAAAGCTCAATTCAATTAATGCTCAGTAACTACCCCCAGTAAGGATCCCCATACGATCCTAAAAGTGAACTTGCTGTTCTTCTAGGTCAGTTTTCACTTGACAGAACCTGTCAAGGAGTCTAAGATTCTGGCTGATGCAAAGTTCACTCCCCTTCTCTCTTACCAAGAGAGGACGTGGAAGAGGAGTTGGGAGTTTCAGTTCATTGCACCAATGAAAGATACTTTTAAATGTGAGTGTGTGTTTCATAAAAACATCTACTATTAAAGCCATTTTTACAGTGTCCCCCTAGGACCTAAAGCAGAAAAAAGGCACCCTACTATGACTTCACACAAGTGCCCTTGATGAATTGAGAGCCCCATGGGTTTACCAAGGGTGTGAGTATCTCAGGAGAGTTTAAATAATGTGATTCACCTTATCTGATTCTTTCCCATTGAATTAATAGAGGATATAATTTAAATTTCAAAATAAAACACAATTGAAATATTCTTATGCACAAATTTGTTGCTACATTATATACATCTGAGATCAGCTAATCTAAAACTTTTCTTTGGGCCTTGGCACATTTTTATAAAAACAAAATAGAAGAAAAGAATATTTCTGTATCTTTCTCAGAGAATGGAAAGAGAGAGTTTATAACAGCCATTTTATAAGTACTACATGCCTCACAGATATGCAAATCTAGGTTCAGGGGTGAGGAGTTAATCATCCTGTTAATATCCTGTTATATGTTTATTTCTCTAACTGTATAATTTTAGCTCTCTTTTTTTTATTTTTTTTTAAATAATAAATTTTATTTTTATATTCCCCATACAATCGCAGCCCCCCCCCCATTCTGACCCCAATCCCTCCCCTCCCACCCCCGCCCCCCTAAAAGTGTCTCTGGTTCATAGTTTTTTGTTGATTTTGATTTTCACTTTCTTATAGTTATTCATTTTCCTGGTCCCTTATTTAAGTTTTCTAGATTCCTGCTATGAGTGAGACCATCCGGTATTTTTCTTTTTTTTTCTGGCTTATTTCGCTGAGCATGATCCCTTCCAGCACCATCCATGTTGCTGCAAATTGCATGTGTTTATCTTTTTTGAATGAGGAGTAATATTCCATGGTATATATGTACCACATCTTCTTGATCCAGTCATCTATTTTTGGGCATTTGGGCTGTGTCCAAAGCTTAGCTATTGTAAACAGTGCTGCTATAAACATAGGGGTGCAGGTGTTCTTTGGAATTGATGTTTCTGTGTCCTTTGGGTAAATACCTAGGAGTGGAATTGCTGGATCATATGGAAGCTCTATGTTTAGTAGGTCCAGAAATCTCCACACAGCTCTCCACGGTGGTTGGACCAGTTTGCACTCCCACCAACAGTGCAGAAGAGTTCCTTTTTCTCCACACCCTCGCCAACATTTGTTGTTGCTAGTTTTTTTAATATGTGCCATTCTCACTGGTGTAAAATGGTATCTCATGGTAGTTTTGATTTGCATTTTCCTGATGACAAGTGATATTGAACATTTTTTCATATGCCTGTTGGGTAGATTTTTTTTTTTTAATAATAAATTTTATTGTTATATTCCCCATACAATTGCAGCCCCCCCATTCTGACCCCAATCCCTCCCCTCCCGCCCCCGCCCCCCTAAAAGTGTCTCTGGTTCATAGTTTTTTGTTGATTTTGATTTTCACTTTCTTATAGTTATTCATTTTCCTGGTCCCTTATTTAAGTTTTCTAGATTCCTGCTATGAGTGAGACCATCCGGTATTTTTCTTTTTCTTTTTGGCTTATTTCGCTGAGCATGATCCCTTCCAGCGCCATCCATGTTGCTGCAAATTGCATGTGTTTATCTTTTTTGAATGCTGAGTAATATTCCATGGTGTATATGTACCACATCTTCTTGATCCAGTCATCTATTTTTGGGCATATGGGTTGTTTCCAAAGCTTAGCTATTGTAAACAGTGCTGCTATAAACATAGGGGTGCAGGTGTTCTTTGGAATTGATGTTTCTGTGTCCTTTGGGTAAATACCTAGGAGTGGAATTGCTGGATCATATGGAAGCTCTATGTTTAGTAGGTCCAGAAATCTCCACACAGCTTTCCACAGTGGTTGGACCAGTTTGCACTCCCACCAACAGTGTAGAAGAGTTCCTTTTTCTCCACACCCTCGCCAGCATTTGTTGTTGCTAGTTTTTTTAATATGTGCCATTCAACTGGTGTAAGATGGTATCTCATGGTAGTTTTGATTTGCATTTCCCTGATGGCAAGTGATGTTGAACATTTTTTCATATGCCTGTTGGCCATTTGCATTTCCTCTTCAGAGAAGTTTCTTTTTAGCTCTTCTGCCCATTTTTTGACTGGATTATTTTCTTTGTTGTTGTTGAGTCTCATCAGCTCTTTGCAGATATTTGTGATCAGTCCTTTATCATTAGTGTTGGGTGCAAAAATGTTCTCCCAGTTGGTGGGGTTTCTCTTTGTTTTTGTTATTGTCTCTTTTGCTGTGCAGAAGCTCTTTAATTTGATGTAATCCCAGCTGTTTATCTTTGCCTTCACTATCACTGCTTTGGGTGATGTGTTTGTAAAGATGTCTTTGATGTGCAAATCACGTAGTGTTTCGCCTATATTTCCTTCTATATATTTTATGGTTTCAGGTCTTATGTCTAGTTCTTTAATCCATTTTGAGTTGATTTTTGTGTATGGTGTGAGGTAGTGGTCAAGCTTCATTCTTTTGCATGTAGCGACCCAGTTTTCCCAGCACCATTTATTGAACAAACTTTCTTTGCTCCAATGCATAGTCTTTGCTCCTTTGTCAAAGATTAGTTGACCATAAATCTGTGGGTTTATTTCTGGATTTTCTATTCGATTCCATTGGTCTGTATGTCTGTTCTTGTTCCAATACCATGCAGTTTTGATGATTATGGCTTTGTAGTATAGTTTGAAGTCTGGGAGTGTAATGCCTCCATTCCCTTCTTTTTTTTTCAGGAGAGCTTTGGCTATTCGGGGTTTTTTGTGATTCCATATGAATTTCATCAATAATTGTTCTATTTCTTTGAAGAATGACATTGAAATTTTGATTGGAATAGCATTGAATCTGTATATTGCTTTTGGAAGGATGGCCATTTTAATAATGTTTATTCTTCCAATCCATGAGCAGGGGATGTCTCTCCATTTCTTTGTGTCTTCTTCTATTTCTTTTAACAGTGTTTTATAGTTTTCTTTGTATAGGTCCTTTACCTCTTTTGTTAGATTTATTCCCAAATATTTGATTTTTTTTGTTTCAATAACAAAAGGGATGGTTTTTTTGATTTCTTCTTCTTCAGATTTATTGTTTGTGTATAGGAAGGCTACTGACTTTTGCGTGTTGATTTTGTATCCTGCCACTTTACTGAACTGATTGATGAGTTGAATTAGCTTTTCTGTGGAGTTTTTGGGGTTCTCTATGTATAATATCATATCGTCTGCAAATAGTGATAGTTTGACTTCTTCTTTTCCTATTTGGATTCCTTGGATGTCTTTCTCTTGTCTTATTGCCCTGGCTAGGACTTCCAGTATTATATTGAAAAGCAGTGGTGAGAGTGGACATCCTTGTCTTGTTCCAGATCTTAATGGAATTGCTTTCAGCTTTTCACCATTGAGAATGATACTGGCTGTTGGCTTGTCATAGATGGCCTTTATGATGTTGAGGTATGTTCCTTGTATCCCAAGAATTTCAAGGGCTTTTATCATGAATGGGTGTTGCACTTTGTCGAAAGCTTTCTCAGCATCTATTGATATTATCATATGGTTTTTATATTTCTTTTTGTTGATGTGTTGGATAACGTTGATTGATTTTCGGATGTTAAACCATCCTTGTGCCCCTGGAATGAATCCTACTTGGTCGTGGTGAATTATCTTATGGATACATTGTTGGATTCTGATAGCTAAAATTTTATTGAGGATTTTTGCATCAGTGTTCATTAGGGAGATTGGCCTGTAGTTTTCCTTTTTTGTGTTGTCCTTGTTCGGTTTTGGTATCAGTGTAATGTTGGCTTCATAGAACGTGTTTGGTATTGTCCCTTCCTTCTCAATTTTTTGGAAGAGTTTGTGAAGGATAGGCACTAATTCGTCTCTGAATGTTTGGTAGAATTCATTTGTAAATCCATCAGGTCCTGGGCTTTTGTTTTTGGGGAGGTTTTTGATTACCATTTCAATTTCGCTAATTGTAATTGGTCTGTTTAGGTGTTCTATTTCTTCTTTATCTAGCTTTGGGTGATTGTAGAGTTGTAGGAATTTGTCCATCTCCTCTAGATTGTTAAACTTGTTTCCATATAACTGTTCATAGTAGTTACTGATTATTCTTTTGATTTCTGCTGTGTCCGTTGTGATTTCTTCTCTTTCATTGATGATCCTGTTTATTTGTGCTATCTCCCTTTTTTCCTTTGTGAGCCTGGCTAGGGGTTTGTCTATTTTATTGCTTTTTTCAAAGAACCAGCTCTTGGTTTCATTGATCTTTTGGATTGTTTTTTTAGTTTCAATTTCATTTATTTCTGCTTTGGTTTTTATTATTTCTTTTCTTCTACTGGTTTTGGGGTTTTTTTGTTGTTCTTTTTCTAGATCTTTGAGCTTCGAGATTAGGTTGTTTCTTTGAGTTCTTTCTTGTTTCTTGATGTGAGCTTCTATTGCTATATATTTTCCTCTTATTACTGCTTTTGCTGCATCCCATACATTTAGGATATTGGTGTCCTCCTTGTCATTCAATTCAAAAATTTTTTTAATTTCCTCTTTGATCTCCTCATTAGTCCAGTGGTCTTCCAGTAGTGTGGTTTTTAATCTCCATGAGGTAGGAAAGTTCCTTGCCTTCTTTTTATGGTTTATTTCTAGTTTGATGCCTTCATGGTCAGAAAAGATGGTTGATATGATTTCAATCTTGGTGTATCTGTTGATGTTTGTCTTGTGCCCCAGTATGTGATCGATCCTGGAGAATGATCCGTGTGCGCTTGAGAAAAATGTGTACTCCGTTTTTTTGGGGTTTAGTGTTCTATAGATGTCTGTTAAGCCCAATTGCTCTAGGTCCTTATTTAGAGCTTTGGTTTCTTTACTTATTTTTTGTCTTGTTGATCTATCCATTGTTGATAGTGGTGTTTTGAAGTCTCCCACTACGTATATGTTTTCTCTGATGTCTGTTTTCAGAGAGGACAACAGTTGTCTGATATATTTTGGTGCTCCTTCATTTGGTGCGTATATGTTAATGAGTGTTATTTCTTCTTGAAGTATTGTCCCCTTGATCATAATGTAGTGACCATTGGGGTCTCTTTTTATCTTTTTGAGTTTGAAATCTGTTTTATCTGATATAAGTATAGCTGTTCCTGCTTTCTTTTTTGGTCCATTTGCTTGTAGGATTGTTTTCCATCCTTTAACTTTGAGCCTATTTTTATCTTTTGTAGCTAAATGTGTTTCCTGGAGACAGCAAAAGGTTGGGTTTTGTTTCTTAATCCAGGCTGCAACTCTGTGTCTTTTTATTGAAGAGTTTAGTCCATTTACATTTAGAGTTAATATTGATATGTTAACATCTGTATTTGCCATTGTGTTTGTCTTTCCTTTGATTTTATTTATTTATTCTTTTAATAACTTTTTTTTTTTTGGCCTTCTTTCATTGTTATTCGTCCCTCTGAGGTTCTGGCTTTAGGACTCCTTGTAGTATTTTTTGGAGTGGGGGGTTTAGTTGCAATGAAATTCCGGAGTTTCTGTTTGTCTGGGAAGGTCCATATTCTTTCTTCAAAGAGGAAGGAGAGCTTTGCGGGATAGAGTATTCTTGGTTGGCATCTGTTTTCTTGGAGTCTGTTGACTATGTCCCTCCACTCTCTCCTTGCCCGTAGTGTTTCTTCGGAGAAGTCTGATGTCAGCCTGATTGGCTTTCCTTTGAATGTTATCTGTTTCTTCCCTCTTGCCAGCTTCATTATTTTTTCCTTGTCCTGGATTCTTGGGAGCTTTACTATTATGTGTCTTGCTGTATTTTTTCTTTCGTCGTGGAAGTTTGGTGTTCTTCTTGCTTCTTGTATATCAATTTTCAGCTCCTTCTTCACATTTGGGAAGTTCTCTTCAATTATCTCTTTGAATATTTTCTCTGTTCCTACTTCTCTCTCCTCTCCTTCTGGTATTCCTATAACTCTTATATTTCCTTTCCTCATGGAGTCAGATAGTTCCCGAAGTCTTTCTTCATTCTTTTTCCTTCGTACTTCTCTTTCCTTTTCTGTTTTGGTTCTTTTTATTTCTGTGTCTTCAAGAGCACTTATTCGTTCTTCCATTTCATCAATTCTGCTTTCATTGCTTTTCCCAGAATTCTTTAGTTCTTCCACTAATTCTTTGATCTCCTGCATTTCTTTTACTTCCCTCTTTAGGGACTCAATTTCATTCTTCTGATCGTTGATTATTTTTCCCTTATCATTGTTTTCCTTTATGACTTCTGTCAGTTTTTTAATCACGGCAATTTTAAATTCTCTTTCTGGAAGGCTCAGAAGTTCTTCCAAGTTACTGTCGTTGCAATCTGGGGGCTGGTTTTCTTTTTGTGGTGTGCTTTTTCTCTGGAGAGTTGCTAGGTTGCGTGTGGTTCTTCTCCTCCCTACTGTCTGTTTTCTAATTTGCCGTATGTGTTGGGACACTGTGTAGTTGGGACTGGCCGGCATCTTGGGTGAGCTTCTCTGCTCTCCTCTGGTTCCTCCAGGAGTCATCTGTCAGTTTCAAGCAGTCTTTATTGGAGAAAGGTCCCTGTCCTAAAATGTCGATGTGGGGACACACTTCCCTGTGCACCTGGTCTGCCCCGGCGGTGGGTTCCTGCTCCCCCTCTGGGCTTGGACTGCAGGCCAGAGGGGGTCTGGCGTGGGCGAACTTCCCCCGCTCACCTCTGGCTCCTGAGGAAGCCTTCTGCAGGTAGTCTTTACTGAAGAAATGTCCCTGTTCTAAAATGGTGATGTGGGACACACTCCCTGCGCGTACGGTGTCAGGCACACTCTTCTGCGCGCCTGGTCTGCCCCGGCTGTGGGTGCTTGCTCTCCCTGTGGGCTCAGACTACTTGTTCGGAAGGGGCCGGGTGTGGGCTAACTCCCCAGCTGGCCACTAGCTCCTTCAGGAGCCTGTGCTGGCTTCAAGTCGCTAGGTGGCGCCAGAGATCTCTCCTAGAGCCCTTTGGGAGCTGATTTTCCACCCCGTGGGACAGGGAGCAGAGCGGGGATGGTAGGGTACACCTCAACGGCTTTGGGGTGCTGTGTCTGCCTTGTGCCCCACCGTCGTGGGGAACCCACGCCCCTAATTTCGTGCCCCGGGTCTCAGTTCCAAAGCCCTCAGTTCCAGGACGCGGGTTGTAGCCCAGTTCAGTGGCGCGGGAATGGCGCCTTTTGCACCGCTCCCGTGCCTGGGCGCCTGGTTCCTGCTTACTCAGGGAGGGACCTTCACCTCAGTGAGGACCTTCAAGAGTCTCCCCGCAAGCCTAGGTCGTCTCCCAAGCCTAGGTCGCAGGCGCGGGGACCTGGGCAGCCGCGATCCTGGTCTGCACTTGCTTTTCAAGCGCCCCGAGCGCGCCACTTTCCGCGCAAGCTTACCGGCAGCCCGGGCTGTGTGCGCGTCTCCCGGGGTCTTTGTTCTTCTCTAATGGCGCCCGGAGCCGTTCGCTCACCGCCGCGGCGGATCCTGCAGGGTTCGCCTCAGCTCCCGTTCACGGGGTGTGGTGGCTGCAATAGTTCCTTTCCACTCACAGTCCCACTTGCTGCGTCCGTTTTTCTTGTTTGCCGTTTTGGTTTGTTGTTTCCCTCCTCTCTGCCGGTCGGAGAGTGCCGCCTCTGTGGGCGGGGGAGGGGAGCAGGGTTCTGCGCTTCCCTCCCTTCTGGTCCTCTTTTATGGCAACTTTCTTCTTTGGGCAGTTTGCTGGAGTCGTCCGTTTATCTTCCGTGTCCCAGTTCTCACTGGGACCTGCCGCTTTTCCTCCCTATTAACTTTTTTTAATGGGAGATCTTACTCGCAGCGTCTCCTCGCCGCCATGTTGCTCCGCCCCTCTTCCTCTCTTTTTTTTAATTATTAAAACTGAATCTTTGGGATAGATGACAAAATACCAGAATCTGCAAGTTGACAGTAAGTATCCCAGGTTTTCAGAGCTTGGGTTTAATGCAGAAGGAGAGAATGGATCTGAGAGAAAATCTGCCAACCCAGCTTGACTGTTAACTGTGCCACTGACCCTATATGAGACCCGGATGACACCACTTACCCCTGGGTGCATCTTACTTCATATGGAAAACGAAGGTGCCATAATAAGATCTCAGTGCCTGGTAGGGCTGTAAGGAAGAGTCATGGTGAATTTATTTCCCACAGTCAAACCAGATTGTACAGCACAGTAACAAAGCAATCAATGAAGACATCAGTGTCTCAGGATTCTTTTTTTTTTAAAGATTTATTTATTAATTTATACAAGCACTGGGTACAGTCAGAAGCGCAGGAGGGTGAGAGAAGTCACCAGAGCCAGAGCAGGGAACAGAACAGGCAGAGTGACGAAATACACTGCTGAAGGGAGTAGCAGGTGCAGCAGGAGAGGTCTGCACGCCATGTGGGGCCCTCGCCTGTGGCCGGGGATCAAACTGGAGCTGCAGAGGCTGTGGGCAGCTTCACAGCCAAGCACTCAACTGCTGCACCACCAGGCGAGGCCCTGTCTCAGGATTCTTAAGGCAATGAGCTAAAAAAGTATTACTAGCTTTCAAATGTAATGGCAGCCATACTTCAAGCTTGGGTACTCTTAACACGTAACCTGGACAGGAGGATCTCATGAAAAGGTTGGATGGAGGCTCAGGAATTTGGGAATCTCATGTCTTTGGCCATCTCACCCTACACACACTGCATGAGCTCAGAAAAGACCAATCTTTTCTTTTCTCCATCTTCAAAATAATGAGTTAGATTCACTGCTACCAGATAATGAAGAATTTCTAACACAATGAGGGGCTGATTCCATTCTTCCATAAACATCGATAGAAATTGCCTCATTTTACTTTTTTAGCCTGGTTTTTGGTGACCAGACTCCCAATAGAAGGCCAGAATTATTTCTACTAAGCTGGGACTTTTTGGAATGAAAACACTTGCTTTCTTTTTCTCATTAGAATAAATACTACAAGAAAATTACATGGAAGTGTCTTTAGAAAGAGATAGTATTCTCTTTTCTCTCGTGAAAATGATTAGGTGCACTTTCTTTTATGGTTTTATGAGGATACAAGCATGTATCATCTTTAACCATTAATATTTTATTAAATATGGGGTTATACTACATATACTTATGAAATTTGCTTTCAGAAATCCTTCCTGATCACCAAGTACTTAAGTATCTCATCTTTCTTAGCACTTATTAGAGTCTACACCATAACATGGACATCTTTTTAATAAATTTTTGTCTAATTTTCTCTAATCAAATATTTCCTGTACAGAACATCCTTATACAGGTAATATCTTTGTACACATAAATGACTATTGCAGAATAATTGACCCAATATGGGAGCTTGTAATCATATTTTAAGATGTGTTTGGGCTTATTAATTAATGAACATATCAGAATCCATCATTTAGTCAAATATGGCACAATACCCTGTCAGGTAAGGCAAACGAGGGGTACATGCAGGGTATATGAGAATATGTTATTATGTATGATAAAATCTTAATTATCCATTTGCCTCAAAATGATATCTTTTTAAAATGTCTGCCTCCTTTGTTTGCTATAAATATTCATTTAGATATATAAAATATACTAAGCAGCATTTTGTCTGCATCCCATCAAGCAAATTCATTGAGGCATGAGGGCTATGTAAGCAGTGGAGCGGAAGACCATGCTATTACATGGATAAATGCTCTGAAATCACTGAAGCAAGACAAAAACAATCATGGGAACATGGATTTCAGAATATGCTGAAGCAACCATGTTTTTAGGGATGGGGGAAAGAGAAGGGACTGCTCATAATGGGGAAAAACACAGATCTCATGATAAAATCAAGTGCATTTAGTCTGCATCCGATCAATTGGCACTGTTATGCTATCTGCCCATTAGATATGTTAAATTCATCTAGAAGCCATGGTCAGTTACCAGATGTATATAATGGAATGTTTTATAGGATGATTTTCTTTTAATCACCCAAAGGTCTAATAGGGTGCTTGGCCTGCTTCCCTAATAAAATTTAAATAGCTTTGCCTCAGGTCAAAGTGAAGTCGCCCATCCTAAGAGTTCATCTGTGACATCCATAATAGCCATGCAGTCTCAGGAGACTATTAAAGATGATGCTCTGTCAGAAAATAACCTCGCTCCCCCATCTCTCTCGCTCTCTCTCTCTCTCTCTCTCTCTCTCTCTCTCTCTCTCTCACACACACACACACACACACACACACACACACACACTGACTGCAAGCAGCAATTTCCTAATCAAAACAAATCTCAGTCTGCAAACTGGGTTTTTGCCTTTTTAAGGCCAAGAGAACAGCACAACCTTCCTCTATGGTCTCCTGGCTAGGTATACCTCACACTCCCTTTCTCATCCCCTTCAGGGGCCAGACCATAACCAGATGCTAACAGCCCAGGCATTCTCTGCAGACTCCATTCTGAACACTTGACTGTGGCCTAGAATCTCTAGTGTGGTCCTAGGATTTCCCTCCCATTTCCTATCTCTTTTCTTCATCCCCCTTTTATTTTCTTCTTTATTTAAGACTTTAATTTTTGTTCATTTATCTTTCAGGCTCATTTTCCAATGCTGAGTCCAGATCCCAAGGTCAAGGTCCTTATCTGGGAGGAAATTAAACTAGCACAGCTGACCAATTTTAAATAGGCCAATCACACGTGCCAGACAAGTGCAAAGTCACACAATTATTAATAAATGTGTCTAACCATATATGGCTAAGCCTGTCCTATTACTTTTACAAGTAAAATTCAAAAGACTTGCACAGGACTTGGCTACTCTGCCTTCATATGTTAGGCCTACTTTCTCTGGGTGGGCGCTTTACAATGCTCATAAGGTAAGATGACTTTGGCAGCTCTAGTTTTTCTCAGCTCAAGTCCAGCAGGACAGCCTCTCCCTGTTCCCGAGTTCTTGGGAACACATTTGATGGTAATTTACTGGCTTTTAATCTGTCTGATGACATTCACTGAAGCAATTGTGGCCAGAAAAATTTCAGGCACTGATGCCTCCCAAATTTGCCTGAAGCACAGGGATAGAGCATTGGAGAATTTCTTGGGAACTTCTATCTCTATTGCTGGAAGAAGAGATAATGAATGGGGGTGAATGATATGATAACCAGATCAATTACTTCATATTTTGTGGACATTTAAATTAAGAAGCAGCTTAATCAAAAGATTTTAAGACTCACAGAATCAGATACAGTTTTCCCCCACTCCCCAAAGTAGAGCATTCCTAGAAAATCTTTCATAAGCTGAAATGATATAAAGTGATGAAGCAATTCCATTGATTTATATGAAAAAATTGAGCATTCCCAGACCTAAAAAAATGACCTACAAATCATACCAAATAACACAGGAAACCTAAAACAACACTGAAATATAGTAAAAGCAGAATTGATATGATAGATGCACAACCTGTATGAGCTAGATCCTGGGTAAGGATCTTGATGGTGCCCCTCAGGCTGTTTGGGGTACACATTCTAGGAATGCTGCTGCAAAACAAATGCTGAATGCTGGGCCTCCTGGTGTCACAAGGGGTTAAGCACAGCACTGTGAAGCTATCTGCAGCCACTGCAGCTTGAGTTCGAGTTCAATCCCAGACCAGCCAGGGAGTTACCCACATGGCGCAGCAGACCTCTCCTGTCTTGCCCGCTGTTCCCCTAGCAGTGTATTTCAGTCTGTCTGCCTGTTCTGCTCCCCACTCTGTCTCTGGTGAATCCTCTCACCCCCTGCATCTCTGACCTGTACCCCAGCTCTTGTATGCATAAATAAATAAATCTTTAAAAAAAACAATGCTGAATGCTATTCTTACGTTCCTTTTTTTGTTGTAAAAGCAAAAATATTCTCTGAATTTATTTTATTTAGTTTGTAAAGGTACTAAAGTAAATCTTTCAGAAAAGGGTGAACTTTTGAAAAGTGGGCGACAGATGTAGCAGGAAGCCTTATCAATTATCTCATTCCTGGGCCTCCCCGGTGGCGCAGCGGTTGCGCGCTGGGCTGCGAAGCTGCCTGCAGCCTCTGCAGCACCGGTTCGATCCCTGGCTGCCGAACGAGGGTCCCACATGGCGCGCAGACCTCTCCTGCCGCCCGCTGCTCCCCTCAGCAGTGTACTTCGTCACTCTGCCTGTTCTGCTCCCCGCTCTGGCTCTGGTGAATTCTCTCACCCTCCCACGCTTCTGACTGTACCCAGTGCTTGTATAAATAAATAAATAAATCTTTAAAAAAAAAAAAAATTATCTCATTCCTGGCTTTTCAACATGGGCCAAATGTGTCTCATGGACTAGCGACAGTGGCAGCATGGGAACTTGTTAGGACTGCAGAAGATCAATTCAAAATAAATGCTCCAAACTTAACTCTCAATTTGCAGATATAGAAAGTGAGGTGAGACAAATGAATAGCTTTGCACAGTATCATGTACCAAGTGGTCAAACTGGCACAGGATATAGAATCCAGGAATTCTCATTCCTGGCAGGGCTTACTTCAAATTAAACTATTTTCCACCACGAACTTTTCTTTCCATTATAATTGTTTTTCTTTTGTTTCTTGTTTTTGTTTTGTTCTTTTAAAGATTTTATTTATTTATGCATACAAGAGCTGGGGTACAGGCCAGAGATGCGGGGGTGGGGGGTGTGTGTGAGAGGACTCACCAGAGACAGAGTGGGGAACAGAACAGGCAGACTGACCAAAGTACACTGCTGAGGGGAGCACCGGGAGAGTCAGAAGAGGTCTGCTGCGCCACGTGGGTTGCTCCCTGGCTGGCCAGGGATCGAACTTGTGCTGCAGAGGCTGTGAATTGCTTCATAGTGCGGTGCTTAACCCCTTGCACCACCAGGGAGGCCCCTATAATTGTTTTTGTCATCAAAATATACAAACCAGAATATAAGGTTCTATAGTGTAGTATGTCAGAAGTACGACTATCCAATCAAAGGGGCCTGGATTCAAATATCTGCCCTTGCATTTTCTTCTTCATAAATTTGGAAAGTTATCTGATGGTTGTAAAATGCAATTTCCTCCTCTAGATACATTATGGTATTATTACAGGAATTGAAAAAGACAAGGAATCTATGTATATTGTAGATGTTAACAATATAATTAGCATTTTGAGCACAAAGATATCAAAAATAATACTTTTGCCATCATATTCCATAAAATAACTTTTTGATCCAGTCATTCTTTGCATCCACCAGCAAAGATGAAAAAAAAATGATTATCAAGGAGACTAAATTCTACCAGAGGAAATAAAGTAGCAACAAATTAGGCTGTGACAAATACAAAACCATCAGCATGAACAAAGTGCCACCAAAGGACAGAGAAAAAGCAATTAATTTTGCCTTAAAATGGAGAACAAATCTCCTCAGTTAAAAAAAAAATTGGGTAGCCTAAACCTGTTGGGGACCTGGATGTTTATCAAACTATCTGAATAATTTAGTTTTGAGGAATTAACATACATTTAGTGTTGACAGCTGAAGGCATTTAAAAGTGAATAAGGTAGCACCACCAACAGATTCATAAAATGCAGAGTCCAAAGTGACTTTATGAAGGAGGCTGTGGTGCTCATCCAGTATCCCCACCTCCCTTGCTCTTAGGTGTTGCCATGGAGCTCAGGGTGAGCCAAGAATCTGGCAGAAGGGATGTGTACCTGTTCCAGAACAAAGCATAGAGGAGCAGGTCCAAGCGCACGTATTCCAGCTGTTGCAGCGACGGCAGAATTTCTGCGACAGAGCGAAGCCGGGTCCCTTAGGATCCAAGTTAGTGATACCAGAATTGTCAGGCCTAGTCTCCCAGCCAGGAACAGATCCCAGGATGCAGGGGCAGCATACATTCCCTTGGTTGTCCTTATCTCTGCAGCCTCCCTAAAACCAGGACCATTGTTAACAATATTGTCTGTGGTCCTGGGATGTTTGTTTTTCCCAGTGGAATTGGTTACATTCCCTTGGTTGTCCTTATCTCTGAAGCCTCCCTAAATTCTTCAGAGGTCCCCTCCTGCACTGTCCCTGAAACTGCCTAATAACCCTAGCTTGCCCTGTGTCTCATTAGATGTGCCTGGTGAGTGAAAAATGTCCTTTAGCAGGACATTTTGGTGGGATTTTGGTGGTTGCTTGTTAAACCCCAAACCCCTGACTCACCCAGAACCCCTGACTCACCCAGATGCTAGAGCTTGTGAAGGACTCGTTTTAAAGTGGAGAAAAACGTGATATGGGAAGCGTGGGGCCTCAGAGTATGTGTATGGGGATGGTGGGAGGGGAGTAGGCTGTGACTAAACTGACCGGGATGTTTTATTAAACACTGTTGCTTACTCAACAGTGTTCTCTAGAATTTAATCTTGAAATCCTACTACGGACACACACTTTCCTGTGGTCACTGAAACCCCAATATGTCATTGGGTCACGGTGCATGTCTGTGCTACGAACGCTTATGAATTGTCTTAAGCAAAACAAATCTGTTTGTCATTACATGCTCTTCAAAGCCCCCTGACCATCTGAAATCAAATTTCTTAGGAATAATAGGCTATAAGGTTGAGGCCTAGATAGTGGCCCTTTGACCTCTAGCAAATATTCACAGCCGAGTAGAAAACTCCTCCCAAATGAAATTTCTAATGGGAGACTGACAGGCTTCTAAGTGAAGCAGCGCCAACGTGCCACTATAATAACCTACTTCTTTTGATTGCATTTATTTTTAATGATTATTTTCCCTGCATGCCAATCCAACCTGTGCTGCCAGCCCAGAAAGGGGGAAGGGAGGAAGCAGAGGAAAACGTTGTCTTGGACTGCACTGCCACCTAGAGGCAGCACAGAAGAATTGACGCACTTCCCCTCAGAACAGAGGCAGCTGTTGAGTTAAAAAAGGAACTTTGATGGGGCTGAGTAAAAACAAAGTGTATTGTGAAGAAATCATGACCCTGGGTGTATTCAGGGAAAATGTACTTGTTGACCTTAAATAAGGAGGTTCTTTAAGGAATGGTTCTGAGGGGCTTTTGGGAAATAATTTCTCTCTAGGGCTCTTTTCATCTTTACAGTTAGATTTGATTTGCAGCTTGAACTGAATTAACAGACCATCAATTGGAAATGGATTGTTACAAAAGTCTGAATAGGTCCATATGGTCAGAACTACAATTCAATTGCAAAACTAAAATTTATTCAAACGTTATGCAGGCTCAACTCATAGGGGCTAGAGAGAAAGACAAGCCAATGACAGCCTGGGTGCTCAAGCTCTGCAAAGGACATTTACCCAGATAATAGGTATATTCCAAATTGTCATTCTTCTGAAGACAAATCAAAAGTCTGCTGTTGTCAAGGCCTTTGACTTTCTCCTCAAGCAATGTTAGCTATACACAAAAGCAAGTCATTTTAAATAAATATGAAGAACTTGTATTTCATAAGGAGGTTATTTCCAAATGATTAATACAACAGACAAGTTCAGGGAAGAGGTACTTTAGGTAGTCTTTTGGAAAGATAATGATGTCGACATTATGAAATATACTTGCAATAAGAGATGAGCTAAAAATCTAAGACAACTCAAGAGCTTGGGGATTTTCAGCTGTAACCGACACCAGTTAATAATGAGTTCCAGGGCAAATTGAGGTTAATTAGGCAGCTTTAGGGATGTGAGGTCAGAAAGTCCAGGAGGACTAAACAAAAACAGAAAAATTTGAGAGACTAAGACCTTGGACAAGGGAGGTAAACTCTAAGATTAGAGAGGGGACTGGGAGGAAGAGCCAATCACTAAGTAGGATGACGAGATTTTAATATAGAGGAAAAAAGAGTTTAAATATCCCCTAGACAGGGGCCCATAAAGTCTATTGCCCCCTCCTTGGCAATGCTGCCTTGGAGTCTTTGCTTTTGTTCTTTCTCCTCTAAACAAAATTTTCTTACTTCCTTGAATAAAGTTAGCTTCTCTCTGCTCTCTTATCTGAAAAGTCTGCAATTTCCATTTTATGTCTTCATGAAATAAGAACCTGTGGTGGTTTAAGGGCTAAATTAACAGCACACACAGGCTTCAATAAGGAGCACTAAAACTGGCCAAGAACACTGCCCACATAGTGTACCAGTCACTGTCTGATTTCTTCACCTGGGCCCGCATAATTGAAAGACCACTGAGGTTCACAGAACAACAATAATGGGATCTATTTAACAAACAAGGGAAAACAAAGAGTCGCTGAGGCCACAAATGGCCAATTATCTCACCCAAAGCAGTATCCAGTGTTTTGAAGTCCTAAACAATAGGCTCCCAAGATGCCATCTCCCCTCCACAGAGGGCCTGGAGCAAGTGGTAGCCAGAAAACAGGCCGGGTTCCAACTCATGAAGACAGCAGAAGACACAACAGGAGACACTCACCAGAGCTGCCGAGATGCCCCAGCACAGCACCAGACAAGCGATACTCAAAACAGCAGCTGCAGCACCCGGAACAACACAACAAATGGCCACACTCACGCAGCTCAGCGAGGAGCCTGGCTGGGGGCCTTCACCTTCCCTTCCAGGCTGTAACAGCTGCAAAGCAAAGTGTCCGAACTTTTCTTCTCTGAGGTTGGCTGTTGGAAGCCTCTCCATGTCTTTCAGAGACCCACAACAGCCTCTGAAAGATCAGCATGGTGGGGGCAGAAATAGCTGACCCCGGAATGCTGAATCCTGGAAAACGCTGAATCACCGAAATTGCTAGATCCTGGGGCTGCTTTTATTTCCTATCAGATTCTCCGCCCCCACCTATTCTTTTTCCATATTTTGCCTGGGGCTATTCCTCCTCACCTGGGCCACCCTCTAAGGGGCACCACCTGCAACAGCCTTTGGCTTCAGTCCCCTAGTTACACAACCTCCTTGTGACACTTTAAAACAGTAGCAGTGGGCTTTTCTGAAATTAAGGAGTGCACATACTTCGGGAACACACTCAGGGTGCTACAGACCACATGGCTACTTTCATTTCTAACAGTTCCCTGGGATTAAAAAATAACTAAATAAGTGATTTGGAAAGGTCCACAGTGCAAACTCCCAAAAAGGAAAAGATATATATTTTACTCAGTTAAGATCTATAAGTAAATTAACAGTTGTACTCATTTTCAAAGGCTGTAACTTAGCACAGTTAAAATTAACATTTCCATTTGTGAGTACTTACCAATGGCCCCAGCATTATCTTAGTGTGTTACTCTTTTAGCCCTCAAACAGCACAATGTGGTGGGTATGATCATATTCCCATTTTACAGCTGAGGAAAGTGAGGCCCAAAGAGGTTAAGCAAACTTAAAGGCAGTCTGGATCCAAACCCAGGTAGTCTGTCTCCAGAGTCTGTACTCTTAAATATGCTATTGAACAATCTCACTAACAGGCATTTTCTACAGAACAACTCAAGAAACCAAACTGTTCTTTCCATGCATTTGTTCAAGATGGTGCTTCCCTCCGCTTAATGAGAGTTATTGCCTCCCGAGGCCCATGCTGCTGCTCCTCTAAAGGCTCCCTCTACTGCGCGGAAGCCCATTCAGGTCATATCATCAAGCGATAACAGGGGCCATAAACCCTACCAGTGTTCTGGAACGTGATATCTTTTTCTCCTGGATCCTTCTCTGGCCGGAGCTGAGCCAAACCATTCTTCAGTCACCCCATGATGAACTTCCTCTTCCCACCCAGTTCATGTGCACCTTCCTGTCCCAGGCCTTGGGCAAAGGTGACTTTTCTGAGATCGATTAGTATACTATGTCTGAGGTCTATGTTCAATAATTATTTGTATAGGATCAATGGAAGCATTTCCGAAGCTTAATCAAGCCAGAGGCATTTTCAATATTGATGGGATTTCTGGCAGCATTTCTAAACTCTTCCAAGATCCCTGGTGGCTGAAGATAGAAAGTGGTCGATTCTACAGCTTTCATTGTTCTCCCCAAATGCCCTCTGGGAGAACTAGAACACTGAAAAGCCTCAATAATAAGGGTTTTACTGGTTCAAAAAAAATCAGCCAAGGGAAATAAGACTCATCTGCAAATGCCATTAAACTAAACGCAGCTTTTTGTACCTTATAGATCCTTTCTGGTGAGGGTGAAAGGGAGGTCATTTAATTGAAACTCCCAGAAGCGGCCACTGTTCAAGCAACACATTCAGTTGGTTTAATTATTAAGTCTCATGCTATCTGGCTATAATAAAACCTAAATTATCCATGAGGTTGGGGAAAAGGAGAATAGAGGGATATGAAATCCCCAAGCACACCTCTAATATTAATCACATGGGGCCATAGCCTCTGCTTCTTTAATTCAGAAATATTGAATGAATGAATGAATGAATGAACAAAAGAATCAACAATTAAACCAAAGGAAAAACAAGCTAATGAAGGAACCAAGATCTCCTGGACTATCCAAAGGTAAAATATCATCAAAGGCAGCCCCACAACAGAAAACCACTTAGAACATTCCCTCCTTATTCCTGGTCAGTGTCTACAACCAGGAGGTGTAAACTGTCTGGTGGCATGACTGGCCTGGCCAGGAGTTGGGAAGCTCCAGCAAGCTGAGCTCTATAGAATAGAATGTGTGATGGCATCATGTTGAAGAGAGAGCACCAGAGATGGAAGCCAGAGGAAAATGGCTGAAATGACTGTCAGGACAGTGAAGGATGGTGATGGGTATTGGGTTTGAGTTATGGGATTTTCTTCTATTCCTTCTTCTCCTTCAACTACCTGATCCAATCACCATTTAGTAAATGGAGATCCTGTACTTACGAAGACTCCATTCACAAATCTCCTTTCACAAATCAGGCCCTCATTTTTCTTTCAATAATTTCCTTCTTTTTAAGTCAATACTAAACAACATCCTGTCCTACACAATAACCCAACTTTGTGTCCATCAAGATACCAAGAATGTCCAAGCAAATACACTACAATGCCCCATCCCGTGGAATGTGGTAAATGTGGGGAATTCTGTTCCCCATAGATGGCGGTACTGAGGGTCCAAAATAAGACCAAGGTAATTAGTGGTGCTTCAAAACTTTTCCTTTTAATCGAGGGTGATCACAGTACCAGGTCCTATTCTAAGCCCTTTAGATATATAACTCATTTAGTCCTCATTACCATCTCAGGAGAAAAGTACTGTTATTATCCCTATTTTACCAGTGAAAGATATTTTGGTTCATTCCCTTGTTCAGTTCACAAAGCCTATGAGGCTAGATTTAAACATAGGCAGATTGGATGCAGAGCTCGGACACATGCCAAGAAAAACATGATGCATCTTGTTATACTGTCCATGACTATTGTGTCTGTATGAGCATGTCTGTCAAAACTCTGCAAATCCTATTTGCAGTTACTTCTTTGCTCATCTATTCAAGCCCATGTAGAGCAGAAGGTAAGTTACAACAGTCACTAGAGCGAAAGGCTTGGGGTATCTTCTAAACAAGTATAGTCAACCCCCAACTTAACAATGGCTCAACTTATGATTTTGGGACTTAATGATGGTGCAAAAGCAATTCCCATTCAGTAGAAACTGTTTTTCAAAGTTTGCATGTTGATCTGTTCCCAGGCTAGTGATATGCAGTACAATGCTCTCTTGGGATTTTGGGCAGAGGCATCTAGCTGGAGGTCCCAGTCAGTGACATGATCATGGGATTAAACAAGTGACACTGCACAGTGTGTTGTGTTGGCTTGGCCACAGCGTGAAGTGGATTAGGTGTATTTAATGCATTTTTAACTTATGATATTATCGGGAAATAACCTCATCATCATAAGGAAGCTCTCTGTGAGGGTAATAAGGATGCTGATCAATTACATGGGCACTGCACAGTGAGAATAGAAAACCACAATCCAGTTTGGGCTTGAGAAGGGAAACTTCATGGAGGAACTGATATGTAAGCCAAAAAAGAAGGATGAACAGGGGTTAGATTGACAGTGGGGGCAGAGGGTATGGGGAGAGCAGTGACAGAGAAAGACTAAACATGAGAGGTCGTGAGAATAGAAAGAACATGTACTGAAATTCTCTGCAGAAACCTCACTGGCTGGGGCCTCCCTCTTGGCACAGGGGGCTAAGACACAACCTATGAAACTATTTGCAGCCACTACAGCAGGGGTTTGATCCCCGGCCAGGGAGATACCCACATGGCACAGCAGACCTCTCCTGACTCACCCGCTGCTCCCCTCAGCAGTGTATTTCAGTCAGTCTGCCTGTTCTGTTCCCACTCTGTCTCTGATGAATCCTCTCACTCCCCCATACCTCTGGCCTGTACCCCAGTTCGTGTATGCATAAATAAATAAATCTTTAAAAAAAAAAAAAAGAGGGCCTCCCTGGTGGAGCAGGCTGCTGAGCACAGCGCTGTGAAGCTGTCCCCAGCCTCTGTAGTGCCGGTTTGATCCCCGCTGGCCACAGAGATACCCACATGGTGGGGCAGATTGCTCCTGTCTCGCCCACTGCTCCCCTCAACAGTGTGTTTCAGTCAATCTGCCTTATCTGTTCCCCACTCTGTCTCTGGTGAATCCTCTCACCCTCCCGCACATCAGGCCTGTACCCCAGTTCTTGTATAAATAACTCTTTAAAAAAAAAAAAAACCTCACTGGTTACCCTAAGCTGATTAAGCTATTGTCCTGTTAGCCAAGATGACCTGGCCTGGCCACATGCGTTCATTCTTTCTCACACCAGTCACTGCCCAAGTCAGAAAAGACAAGTTAGAGACACAGTTTAATGTAGACACATCTTAGAATTAAAATGACTTCAGGGATGCCTGCAGTCACACTGAAAGAAATACCCAAAAGGCCAAAGGAAGCATGCTTTATTGAAATTACAATGCAGAAAATATTTGTAGTTCCTTAGACATTTGCATCGCTATAAAAATTACACTTTATGGTATAATTATTAATAGTTTGAAGAGAAATAAACAGTATAAACGAAATATAGCCAATACTATGAAAATGTAAACCATATAAATCAAAATCATAAAACAATTATTCAATCCTCAGAGGTCTACTTAATATATACAGATGAAATTTCTTACACACATATACACTAAAAGCCCACAAAAACATCACTCTGAAGCTGATCACTGTACAAATATGAAAATAAATCTTTATCTTTAACCTCAATTTTATCTTCAGCAAGAGGATTGTACAACTTGGGTTTATGCAAATCACATTAGCTTTAAATAATCAAATGTCACATACGTCATATAAAGCAGCAAGTGGAAAAAACAAATTGTGAAAATGCACGAGACTAAAAGTTAACAGTAAAAAATGTCCCATCCAACATTTTTTTCCATGATAAGAGCTAAAATATTTTCCAATGTGTCAGAATACATAAAAAAGGAGCATTGTATAATTATGATTTTAAAAGCTCTCAAAGGAAAATTTGAGTCAAGATGAATTACTTGCATAGGATTATGCACATGCATCAAATGATATATATTACAACATTAAATATTTTTGTTCTTTCTGAAAAAACACTTTAAATTTGAGAACATCTTCATAAAATAAAATGTTGGCAATAATTATGATTCCCCTGCAATGCAGCTGAAAGAGTTTCAAGTAGCTTTTCTCTAAACAAGATTTCTAACCAGAGCTCTAAGTCTCTAATTCAGATTTTGTTGCCAAAATATTGATCTGGTTTTGAAAAGTTAAAGATGATTGTTTTGTCTATCAAAAGTATCTATGTAATCTCTTAATCAATTTTTGATATATTGGCCAAAAAACCCAGTGGAAAAAAATAATACTTCTCTATCAAAGATAAATCTATATACAGATGTCAGACAAATATGGAGACACTTTGGGGGAAAATAAATAAAGGTAACACAACATGTATATTAACACAGCTTTGTGCAACTGCACCAAACACATAAACATGTCTTAAATGTGTCCTAAATAACAACACATATTGTAAATCAGGTTCTTTCTAACCTGGGCTCCACAGATGCTACTGAGGCAAACGGCACTGTCAAAACTTTTATCTTACCATAGCACAAAAATAATGACTCCCCCCACTGTTCAGGATGACAATCCCCCCCCCCCCAAAAAAAGGCACTCTTTTTGGTCAAAAATCTAAACTATTTTTCTGGGACCAAAAGATGTAAAACATAAATAAGAATCCATGATAGAGTTGCTGAGTATGGATCCAACTTTGCAGTAAAAAAAAAACCTGGATGTCATCTGCAAAGACCAGTGTTCTAAAAGCTACATGATGCCATGGCTATTTATAATCTGAGTGTGAGGTATTCCTGGTCAATTTTCATTTAAAAAAAATGAATCTTGGGGAATTTGAATTTTGATCATAAAAATCATAAGCAGGAGAAAAATGGCTACAGTAAATTATTCTAATTCAACAAAAAGGGATTTTTTAGCTTATAGAAAGCAATAAATAATAGCTATTATTTAAGTTTTTCCACCAACCTACTTGGAGCTTGGACCTAGATGAATCAAAGGAGCTTAAATCTCTCATGAAGAAGAACTGAATTGGCTTAAGGCCACTAAAAATTGAAATCCCCAAACCAGAATTGCTGACCCACCCCAGGGTCAGACGTTGACTCCCGCAGGAAACTTGGAAGGCACTGCAAGTTCTAGGATAGAAAGACTAAACAGATCCTGCGTAAGGATGACTCACCAGGATCAGACAGGCTCACCTTTCCCAAATGTACCTTCTCTTTTAAAGGTTTATTTTCCAAAACCATATATAACATTTCTTTCATTGTTTATTATTTAAAGAAGTAAATGCTGACACTAGGTAATGAGAACTGCATTATATTGGAGATTATTATTTTAAATGATGGAAAGGGTTGAAATAGCATGCATGTTTTCATTTAGCAAAATGTTAAATCATTCCAAGTATTAGTGCATTTTTAAAATCACATACCATAAAATTCACCCTTTAAGAGTACAAATTTAGTAGTTTTTAGCATATTCATAAAGTTGTGCAAACATTATTACCTAACTCCAGAACATTCTCATCCCCAAACAAAACCACATACCTATTAGTAGTCACTCCCAGTTCCTTCCTTTCCCCAGGCCCTAGCAATCACTGGCTGGTGTATTTAAGCAGAGGGACCACTTTCCCGGGTGTTGTAGCTTCAGCAGTATATGACTCTGTATGTTTCCACTCAAATTTTTAACAGCAAATTTAAACCACAGACTTCACAAGTTTTCTGAGATTATAAAATACCTTCTTTTATATACAACTTTTTGGTCACAAAAATGTTTTCTTCTTTTATACATAAAAAAAATGCCATCTCCCACGGAGCCTAAAACATTACCATTTTTTTCTCAATTAAATTCTGTTCTTGTTTCAAAAGTGAGAAAAAAATCAATACTCCAATATTAAAAAAGCATGAATAACCAGAGACCTTATCAACTGTGAGCTGCTGTGCTCTTCCTCCCAGCGCTATAGCAAGAGAGGCTAAGGCCTGCACGGCCACGCTGCCTGCTTCACAGACAGACAGATTTAATGTGGGCTGAGGACAGGCCCGAGAATCAAGGCTAGAGAACAGCAGAGGCAGGACAGTAACCCCCCTTTGCTAGTTCTCCAGGACTGAGGATTAAGTAAATGTCACAAGTTAGCTACAAAGTCAGCTACCACATGAATCCAATTATGTCAGAATTTCCGCTATAACTTTGATCTGAGCATGTGATTCTTTTTTACTTTGAGAGACATTTGTACATGATCCTTTAAAACTTTTAAGAACAAGATGAGTATATTTTACTAGAGGTCCTAAATGATGCACTGAAACATAACAAAGAAGAGCTGAGATTCAGGAGGGACCCCAGAGCTCAGTTCAGGTTTCCCACACTGCAACTCTCCATACGACAGAGCCTGCACTATGCACCACTCTGTGTGAAAAGCAAAGAAGTCCAACAAATTCAGTTCTCTGGAAGTGAAGGCTTCAAAGGCCAAGGAGGACTGGGATCTAACCATTGCAACAGTTCTTCATCTGGGTCGACTTTTTGGAACTGCTCAGATTGGTAATGGATTTGCTATCATCCTCCTCAGTCCTTTTCTTCACTTCCCTGCCGAAAGAAAGAGATGGATTAACTCCTGCACTCTGAACTGGAAAGAAGACTTCTCACAGGGAAAAAGTGAAATTAAGGATTGCTGAAGGCCAGTTAATAAAGGTTCTGCTACATATTTCTACATTTTCTTATTTAATACATACACATACACATATGACAGGTGACAGATGAGCAATATTCATATCACATGAGGAAATACTTGGAAAAAGGAGGATACACAATTCAACCTATAGCACACTTTCAATCATTTCAAACTTCTGACCGCTCTTTAAGATAAAACACGTTCACTGCTTTAAACCACTACTTGTGTGGGAATTCATTACAGCAACAATAGAAAATTGATACAACCTCCAAATGCAAAATCTCTGCTATTTGGTTATTCAGCAAATGTCCAACTTATGCCAAGTTCTGGGACTCTGCATCAGCTGATCTTGGAGGGAGAGACTAACATCTAAACAATGTAACATCATTACAGGGTCCCAAGAAATCTGCTAACACATATGCGCAAGCATGCAAGCGCACACACACACACACACACACACATACAGCATGCTGTGGGCACACGAGTACACTGAAGTCATGCTGGAGGGCAGGGAAGGAAGTCTTCCTGGACATGGAATTTCATGGAAACTTTGACACTGGAAGTCACCCTTCAATTCATGAGGGAAGGAGAGTCCAGGTGCAGGGAACAGGACACAGAAAAGCAAAGAGGCATAAAAGAGCTTGGCCACAACTGGAAGTAAAGTTGGCTGGGTCTACAGACACTCATAGTTTTGGGGAAAGTCTGTGGTTCTGGACAATGGAGCAACAGGTATCCTATCACTACCAGAGGGAAATTGCATCCAGAAGAGAAGCGTTTTCTGAGATTGAGAGATTTTCAAAGGAAATACAGAGTCATCAGGTTGTTATGACTTCCCTTCAAAAACAAGTTGTGTTTCAGACAGTGCAAGTTCATAAACTCTTCTAGTTCAAGTGTTACAACACAACAAGGTGTGAAAGGACCACTCTGGGAATCATCCTATGAGATATAAATTGAGAACCTACATGTTTTACACTGTATGTCACTTTCTAAAGGTGGAGACTAGACCATTTCCACTTCAGATAACTACATCTGAAGGCAGAGTCAAATCAAATGAAAGTCTTTTATATATTTGCTTTATTTGCAGTTTCCATATTTACCACATCTCCAACACAACTAAACTAGAGGCTTAAACCAGACAATAATACAGTTAACAACAATTTCAAAAACTCCTTGATAAGTAATTCAAAGGAGCTTGGCTTTCTATGCTATTCTAAACTATTAAAAATTAACTATGATGTACCCAGTGCAGCTGAAGTGACCTCCTTATCGAAACACTTTTGCACACAGGTGTTTTAAGCAAACAAACACAAGCCTGGGCCAGCGCCCAGTTGACCCAACATGGGGGACAGAAGCAGATGGGGAGAAAGGCACAGGAGGCATAAGCTCCCTCACATTTTACTGATATAATAAAAACAATCAATGCTGCACCCAGGCTGTGACTGTGGCAATTTGGAGTCATTTAACTCTAATATCAGCCCCTCAGTCACTTCGCATCCCTAGTGATTATGTTATTCAGATGAGTGCAGGTTTTTATATGTAGAATTGCAGACTGTCAGAACCAGAAAGGCCCTTGGAGATCCTGTTCTTCAGCGGCCCCCCGCCTTGTCTTATGGGTTAGACACACTTAAAGGAAGACAAGGACTCAGTCGAGACACCACAGCTATTCAGAGGTTGATTTAAGGTTGGACTTTGAGCCTCCTGACGCCACAACCCTCCAGGATGCTGGGCAGCAGCCAATGGCCACGCAGGGATGCCTGCACCATCCTTTCCCACTCTCTGCCAGAGCAGCGAATCAGCAGCTGCTGTCTGAGGCTAAGGTGGCACCCAGCTCCTGCCCAGTCTTGGGCCTAGTGTGCGCTAAAGGCCTATGTTCATCTGCCTCCACAGGAACATCATTTCCACCCAGGAATCTTCAGGGACATTTTAGTAAAACAGCAAGACAATTCTTTGCAGAAGTGAAAACACCTACCGACTCAACAATTACTCCACCTTTAGCAAAACTGAACAGGATATTTCATTCAATTAATTAATTAATTTCATTAAATCCTCTCTGCCCCTTTATTAAATGCATCTTCACTGGTGTTCCCTCTGCATCCCCAGGTGCATGGAATCCAAACCACGCCCAGTCTCAGAAGGTTTGAGTTGGGCTCTTGTTTAATAAATGTGATATTAGCCCATGATTTGCCTACTAATCATAGGCAAAAACAAAAATCATGTAATTCATTTGACTCCCTACACACTTAAATGTCTGCAGTTTTAGCTGCCTATTCTAGGTCATACTCAAAGTTAACATATTTTTGCTTTAAACAAAAATGATTTCCAGTGCAATGGAGGGGAGGTTGCTCTGTTTTTCTTACACGGATAGTAAAGGAGAAAATATTCAAGACCCTGAGTTCAAGTTGAAGGCATCTGCCAACCCCAGACACAAACTAATGCCAAAGAGGCCACCTAAAGTCCAGAAGGACTGTTTCTTAAATCTCTCAAATGGGGCAAATATTCTCTGTCAGGTCCCAGTCCAGTTAATTAACATATTTTATTCTACTAATCTCAATTAGCACCAAGTCATTAATAGAAAAGCATCATTTAAACCACTGCAAAAATTCTCAATGGTCAATTTATTACTAGCAGAATAGGAGCTCACACCAAAACTCAAAATGCTTATAAAATCTTACAAATGACCAGGAAATGAACTACAAGTTTGAAATTATGTATTTGCTTTATCTCAAGTAAAGGTCATTGACCTAGATTTTGTTCACACACTTTACTTTTTTTAATGATATGTAATCCTTTTATACAAATAATCATCTTTTCATTCATGGCAGAAAACTAGGCTGAAGAGATCCATCTAACAGATAATGCTTTATTGCCTAAGAATACTGCAAGGATTAAGACACTCAAATTTATATCCCAGTTCTTCAATGATGCAATATTCATTCTAATCCCCAAATGTTATTTCTTATTAACACCACTGCCTTAGTTTAATAACTACTCGGGTTATAATTTTAACATAGTGCTTCCAACTGGCATGATACACAATTTGCTTTGTTGAATTTATTTTCCCCATTAGCAGGAAAATAACACAATAGGTAATTATATTCACAACAGTCTCCTGTGTTTAAAATCTTGTTCCTGGAAATGAGTCATACAAGCCAACTATCAGCTTTGTAGTGACATTTTGCAGAAATGTCAATGACACCGCAGATGCACCTACTTTGTTTGGCAATAAAGATATCTGCCAACGTTCATAGTGAATAAGCAGCATTACCAGTTTTTATAAAATCCATGCTTCATTATTTTTCCAACTACTACTGAAAGATAAAACAGTATTTTCCAATGTATAGTCATGTTATGGTCAAGAAATCTGAAATATGTATCACCAAAGTGAAAATTCAATTCTACATC
Source organism: Talpa europaea (assembly GCF_964194135.1). Classification (NCBI taxonomy): domain Eukaryota; kingdom Metazoa; phylum Chordata; class Mammalia; order Eulipotyphla; family Talpidae; genus Talpa; species Talpa europaea. The sequence goes on from NC_140074.1 coordinate 48,820,894, forward strand.
TAATTTCCCAAATATAATACAAAACTTTACCGAGCAAGATGGAGAACAGCTTCCACTATGTTCGAGCCATCTTTGGCACTTGTTTCACAGAATAATGCCCCATAGGTCTGTGGAAAAGAAATATACATAAACAGATGATGTCTTAATTTATCTCCTAGAATTTCAGCTTTTAAAATCAACAAAATAAAAATAATTTCCTGTTGAGTTGAGAATGCTGAGTCACTAAGGATTAAGAAATTGGATTCAGAATTGGAATATTGAAGGAAAAAAAAAAAAGATAGTGTGAGCTTAGCCACCCCAGGAACAGTTCCTGGTAAGGAGATAATTGTACTCTGCATTAAAAAATACCTAATATAAAATTGTACATTTTAAGATTCTTAATTCCAACAGCCAAACTCATGCCACCAAACATTACCATGTCATTTGAGAGAGATAAAAATGATAACTTAAGGAAATTATTCAGGGGATTAAATATTTATCAAAAGTATGTCTCCTTTTGGCCAACAGCTGACACACACACCCTTCCCCTTCACACTAGCATCCTCTCCTGGTAAGACTCAGCAGCCTCCATGCTCTAAAATGGACAGCCACTTCCCCCTCCTTCGAGGAAGTGTGCATCCTCATTGATCCCATCACTCTCCTGCTCAAAGCTTCAATACTTTTGACTACTCTGCAAGTCATGTTCAAATGCTCTGGGCCCCCATCCACCTCTCAGGTTTACCTCCCCCGACTCTCCCTCCCTCACAACACCACAGATGCCCTGACCTTCTCTCTACTTCTCCAGTGCTCCAAATTCCTCCCACCTCAGTGCTCTGCCCCTTACTCCCCACATCGTCCCGCTTCACCAGGCTGACGTCCACCTGCTTTGTTCGTAGGTAATCCTCCTTTGAAGTTAAGATGAAGTGTTTGATAACCTTGAAAAGCTGATATTAGCTCTTCCTAGTATAAAACCTCTGAGCCTTCTGTATTTGTCCTGCATAGCACTTCTTGCAAATACAATTGATGAAGTTATTTTTGTGTGCTTGTATCTAACCAGTGGGAGGCAATTTCCCTCAGGAAAGGGGCTCTGTGAGTGCTGTGGGCCTTACTGTAGCTTACCCAGGCCTGTGTGGGACAAGGGGAGGATGTGATGCCTGCCCTGGAGAAGAATCGTATTTGATTCACAGTTTTAAAACTGAAAATAATTTCTAACTAAATTATTTAGTTAATAATTTATTTAATAATTTCTAACTAAACTCTAAATAGTAGGATCGAAACTTTTAAAGTTAATAGTAATGTGCCACAGGCAGTGCTGATGACAGACAGGATGATAACATCAAACCTTCCTGTTACATATGAACTTTTTTGGGGAAAGATTTATTTTATTTATTTATGCATATAAGAACTGGGGTACAGGCCAGAGGTACAGGGGAAGTGGGGGTGAGAGGATTCACCAGAGACAGAGTGGGGAGTAGAATAGGCAGATGTACTGAAATCCACTGCTGAGGGGAGCAGTGGGCAAGACAGGAGAGGTCTGCTGTGCCATGTGGGTCAGCTCCCTGGCCAGGGATTGAACTCATGCTGCAGTGGCTGGTGATAGCTTGATAGTGCCGAGACTTTAGCCCCTGTGCCACTAGGAAGGCCCATGTATGAACTTCTCGTTTGAAATTCCTACCTCCTGCCTTAAGACAAGTCAAGTGGGCCATGAAGCATTTTGACACAATGATAATGAATAAGCATTGCCCACAATAAGAATCTGAACAGGAATGAGCTCTATCCCCTAAACAAATACATAACCAAATATAATTGTGGCTACTGCAACTAAACACAAACCTTCCAATTCTCTCCCACCATCTTGGGATCTTTGGCATAGTAACCTTTTGGAACCAAACCCATCTTTCCAAACAGGACACACATTATTTTCCCTTTATCTGGATTCTAGAACTAGAAGATTCCAGGAACTGGGTGAGAATGAGAAGGAAGAAAGAATAATTTTGAGTCAATGGCACTCAAAGAGGGAAAACAATCAAATGATTGTTATACTGACAAGAGGGATTAATCTTTGCTGCAACTACTTATATTCATGAAGCAGATGGGAAAGCCTGGGGTCTGGACAGCAAAAATCCCATAAGACAGGGTGGAGGGTAGTCAAAGAACTTCTTAAAGAGCAAAAGACAAAAGTAAAAGACCTTTTCCAATTTGAATCCACTCTCACACTTACCATGGCCAGTTTTTCTCCAAAGTATCCTGAAACACATTTTTGTCCCTCTGCTGCAGTAGAGTCACGAAGATCTGCTTTGTTCCCAACCAGCATGATAGGAATACTCTTGTGAGTTGCATCCTACCAGGAAGAAAAATAATTGCCCCTATATTAAATGCTGGACATGTTAGGATGTCAATGACAAAAGCTGTGAAGATGTGGTGGTCATGATGGTCTTTTCTGGCTTCTGCTTATCTTGCAAGAACAGCGGGGTGGACTTGCAGCAATGGGACAAAAATAGCCCTACTCATTTTATACAAGAGAAAAAAAGAAAGAAAGAAAACAGTCTTCCATAAGTTAACAGGTTGTGTTGTGTTTTACAGCGCAGGCCCAGACTGTCCTCAAAATGATGTCTTATTGCCCCAACAAAAAATAGCCATGGAAGATGGAACTAAGATGCCTGACTCCTGGTTAGATGGACAACAGTCAGAAGCATAGGGTGCTCATTCTGTTGAGTTCAAAATCCAAATTCGAGTTACACCATGACGTTGCAGAAAGCAACCAATCAGAGTCTACCAACTTGCATTTTCTATACTTGTTCTTCAATCCCAGGAACATTGCCCAAAGTTCCATCCTTGGGGAGATTGAGTGGAGGCCTTCACTCCAGTCTCCTGCCAGCTGACCTCCGACCTCCCATTAAACTGATTCTTGTCTCAAAGGCTGGTGGATGGATTTTGGCGCCTGTGCCCTCTGGTAGCAGGGTGACATTCAGCCACAGCAGCGCAACATCGGCAGCTGTCCTCCCCAGGTGTCCCCTGTGTGCCACACCAGGTAGAGATAATATCTTTAAACCCCAAAAGTATATCTAAAATAAGCCAAATATTTTCCCACTGAGAGGTGGAGCCCTGAAATTCAGAAAGATTAAATAAAAATTTGGAAGAGCCAGGGCCAGGATGGCCCTTCGCTCCATACAAACCAAAAACTTTCAAGTAGCAGGACCACAGAATTGTATTTAGTTGTGGAGCCCATATAATTTCCTACAACTTTCACTCAAAACACAGATGATTATGAGTCAAGCTCAGTATCCCACCTACAAAGCAAACATGGGACAAAAACAGAGTTTGAAAGCTCCCCACTCTCTGCTATCTGGCTTACAACAAGGAAAACACAAAAGTTCTAAAGGTTAATTTTTTCATACCAGGAGGAAATTACCAACTCTTAGAAGGAATGTAACAGTGTAATCCCCACAGAAAGGGGAGGTTCCAGGTTCCCTGCCCCACCTAAGGAGAGGTAGAGTTGAACAGGGAGGGAAAGCGAAAGGGAAGCTGGGAGAGAGGATGGTGAAGACTTGGAGGAGGCACATGGAGCATAGAGACATGTTAAGGAAAAGCTGAGCTTGCTCCTTGGCCTTGGACTTGCACCAGGGATTTGGGGGATGTAGTAGGAGACACTTAGAAGAGACATGGGTGAGAGACCCGTGGGGAGGCTGACAAGGGCAGCCTTCATCTTGACTTGTATATTGATTTTGGCCTTTCCTTCTAGATTTGTCTGGCCCCTTCAGCTCCATGAAAGGTGACACTAACAGCAGAAAAGGTCGCTTATCAGGTATGAGCACCTACACTATTGCGGTGAGGCTCCTGCTCACGTGTGTCACTGCAGCCATTCCAGCACTACAGCTGACCTCCCCATGGTGCATCATGCAAAGACTAAATCCAATAGTTTCAGCAATGGTAACTTGGGCTACAGATTGTTAATATCTGTGTTGGCTGGGATCATCCATTACTCTCTGAACTCACTGGTCTGCCCAAAGAGATCTGTTCATTCCTTGAATAAATGTCCCTTTTCTGTGCACTAAATGTCCCCTGGAATTCCTTTCCTGGCATTAAAAAGTTCTTTTCTTCAGCTGCTATTCACTCTGGTGCTTTCTTGAAGGAGCAACTGGAAGTATTGAGTCAAGTGGTCCAACTCCAGTCCTTGTTCCACCCCTAACTTCTACAAAACTAGCTTCAAGTCTCATAAAAAGTGAAAATAACATATTTTCCTTTCTCAAATATGTTACAGAGAGCAATAAAACATTGAAAAGTTTGTGAAATAAAAATATTCTTTCAATACACCTTTAGCACTTGTAATAATTTTGTTATAACACTTCAGTAAAACAATTTGTTTTAAAATGCATATTTATCATTGCTTAAGTCTTAATTCCAATTGCAATTGGCTATTTCTCACAGCATTCCTTCAGTTAGAAAAAGATTCTGGTATGTATTTCTTTTTAACAAGGTGAGAACTAGAGGCTGAGAAGAATCTAGAGGCTGAGATCAGACAGCAAATCAATCCTGTTTAGCCACCACTGCTTTGAATGCCTATTAAAAATTACAGATATTAGATTTCCTTGAAAAGGTATTTTAGTCAAGTGTTGTTTTTTCTTTCCAAGAAAGTATGCTGAACTGTAGCTCAAACTGTAGTTTTATGTTGACTAGTAAGAGTTGGAGGCACACTGTGATCAAACACATTTCCTGCTTTGAAAACTTATTTGCCAAGAAACCAAGCAAGATTAAAGTTCCTCTCATGAAAGACACGTATCATCTGAGTTGACCAAAAGAAAACAAAGATGTTACTACACATTCTGGAAATATCGGAGGTATTTCAGCAATATAATCAGTGTAAAGACCCAAACCACTATGTGAGTAAGGTTAAGAACACAGTTGCTGGAAATCAAAACTACCATGAGATACCATCTTACACCAGTGAGGATGGCACATATTAAAAAAACTAGCAACAACAAATGTTGGCGAGGGTGTGGAGAAAAAGGAACTCTTCTGCACTGTTGGTGGGAGTGCAAACTGGTCCAACCACTGTGGAAAGCTGTGTGGAGATTTCTGGACCTACTAAACATAGAGCTTCCATATGATCCAGCAATTCCACTCCTAGGTATTTACCCAAAGGACACAGAAACATCAATTCCAAAGAACACCTGCACCCCTATGTTTATAGCAGCACTGTTTACAATAGCTAAGCTTTGGAAACAACCCAAATGCCCAAAAATAGATGACTGGATCAAGAAGATGTGGTACATATATACCATGGAATATTACTCAGCATTCAAAAAAGATAAACACATGCAATTTGCTGCAACATGGATGGCGCTGGAAGGGATCATGCTCAGCGAAATAAGCCAAAAAGAAAAAGAAAAATACCGGATGGTCTCACTCATAGCAGGAATCTAGAAAACTTAAATAAGGGACCAGGAAAATGAATAACTATAAGAAAGTGAAAATCAAAACCAACAAAAAACTATGAACCAGAGACACTTTTAGGGGGGCGGGGGCGGGAGGGGAGGGATTGGGGTCAGAATGGGGGGCTGCAATTGTATGGGGAATATAACAATAAAATTTATAAAAAAAAAAAAAAAGAACACAGTTGCTGGGCCTCCCCTAGTGGCGCAGCAGTTGAGTGCTGGGCTGCAAGGCTGCCTGCAGCCTCTGCAGCGCCGGTTCATTCCCCGGCCGCCGGCGACAGGGAGGGTCCAACAACAACAACAAAAAAGAACACAGTTGCTATAGAACTTGGGCTTTGAAGATGCGTATGGCCAGCTGTTGCCTCATCTGTCCTTCAAGCACACATGGAGGTCACAATATATAGCCAATCATGCTACACACCCAACTACACCACCCTCTATGCAATAGCAGCTACTTCTTAGGTTACCTGCATGGCCACTTTCTTCAAATGCGGGTTCTGCTTTTATCTATAGGAACACCCAGAAGGTTTATTTCCAGAAATTCCCTTTCTGTATTGTCCTTGGCTTTATGAGAACTTGTCAATAATTGAGGAAGAGACCAATACTGCAATTATCACTAGAAACTCTAACACCCAGTTCTTCCTGAAGCTTAGATGAATCAAGTACAAAGAGAACTAGCATTTTCCAAATGACATACTACTCCCCCATCTAATTTTCTGTTTCTCCAATTGACTTCTTACCTCAATCATGTCTATCCATTCGCGTACATTAAGAAAGCTTTTCTCACAAGTAACATCATACAGAAGCAAAACACCATCTGCTCTTCTGAAATAAGACTTGGCAATACTTCTGAATCTGGAAAAGAGAAAAGAGTGTAAGCAATGGTTCTCATCAATCAGTCTGGTGCTGCCTTATCATACCTTCATCTATTTCATGCTCCCTCTTTTCGTCTAAAATAAGACCCAATTGAGAAGAAACTTATGACAACTTATGACTGTGAAATAGCCATCATCTGGCCTAGAGTTACCTAGACAAAGGTAACAGGATGAAAATTTGCATTACTGATTAGAAATGCAAACTATGTTCTCCACTAAACAATCCCAAGAATGTCTGCAAACTGCAAGGCATAAACAGGACAAAGTTGAGAACTTATTTTCTAACTGTCTCAGCATCAGCCACAAGCTACCAGAACCCACATGTGAGACACAGAGAAGAATGGAAGGAGTTGTATATCGGGTTGTGGGTGGGTGGAATGAGAAGTAACAATGTGGAACTGCACAATGAGCCAATCCTTTACATACACGGGGCTGAGGGAGCTCCCTTGGGAAAGAATATACTTCAACACAGATGTTCCAAAGTGCCATGTTTTATTGTGTCTAAAATAGACCCATGTCAACCCCAAATATCTTTAAAATGTTGAAACTCCCGGTCTGTTGAGAATATGAACTCCACAGGGCCAGGTACTTATGTTGATTCTTAGCACTTGAATGGTGTCTTGTACAGAAACAGGCAGGCATCCTCACCTACTTGCTGGATAATTTGATAGATTCTGTTCTCAAAGAGCAAACAAGATTAAATCCTATCCTTAATACTTCTGGTCATCAGCAATGCAAGCAAAACACGAAAGGCACTGTCACCAGATGCCAGTCTGCTATTCAGTTTGTGCCTCTGTCCCTGAACTCAAAGGAGCCTCTCTGTCTTTTATTGTTTCACAACCATACAGCGCCTCACACCACCACTGCATTCAGGAGTGGCTTCACCTAAATCCTCTTATTAGGAAAATACAGTCTCTTTTTCCCTACTAAACATCAGCTGAAAGAAAATTTAAAGATCCTCTTTTCACATAACTGATGCATAAATGAAGGAGGGAAAGATAAGCACTCCTGAATTCTTTTACACTATATAACCACAGAGCATATAATACTTATGTAATAATAAGCACCCAAAACACCAAGTGTCCACAAGGCCTGTCTGCACAGACATGGGCAGAGCCTGACACTGGAGGAAGCACTTGCCTCTCCTGGCCAGCCGTGTCCCAGAGCTGCAGCACTGTTTTCTCTCCATCCACAATAAGAGTTTTCATTTGAAAATCAACTCCTAGAGAGGAATAGAACATGCAAAACATGATGTAAATAATCCCACCTTTTTACTTCCAAGCCCTCTTTAGATGTGACAGAGCCAACAACTCAAAGCACAGCAAGGTAGAGAGGCAGAACATGGTCTTTAAAGAGAGCGACCTTCAGACACTAGTCACACGTCAGGCCACAGATGCGCAAGGATGCACCAACCACAGGCTGGCTGACTTGGGAGGAATTTGATTATAAACAAAATGAAAATCTATGTTCTATGTGCTCATAATTAGAGGAGCTCAGCTATACCTGTGTGTGTGTACTGTGTGTACATGTATGAGTATGTGTGCATGGAAAAGCATATAATATGCAGACATGCCATACCCCCAGGCGACTGAACCAAACTCTGCACTTTTTATTAATCAAATTGTAGTGACCTTTCAGCTTTGTTATCTTAAAGGGTATAACAGAGAAGCACACATTTACAAAGATGCCATTACGCCATTGAGAAGAGGGTAATCAATCTGTTCTAATATTTCAGGTTATCAAAAAAGAACTCTGTAGCTGAAGAAAAATAAATGATAATTTGCATGTCTTCAACTCCTCTCATTGATTATTATGCAAATTTGGGAAATCAGTATAATACTTATTTCCTTGTTCTGGAGGTATTAATTTTGCATTTCTGTGGAGGAAGGAGCATCCATAATGGCAAACCAGTTGTCAATGATGTCACTTTATCAATATCACACAATACCTATCAAAAAGGCTTTCTCTCATTTTTAAAATTTTTCATTCATTTCCCTCCTTAGAACTATAAGTTCCCCACAGCTGAGATTTGGGTTATTTGGCTTATTAATATCTGGCTCTAATAGGACTCAGATATGTTTGGTCCCTAAATGAATCACTACCTTCAACTCTGAAGTCAGTTTGGTTGATCTGACTGAGCACAATTCTCTGTCCTGTGTCAGTCCTCCTGCTATAAAGTTGGCCAAAACAGAAGAGTACCCTTCTAAAACATGGCAGACACACAGAGACAGACAGGTGTGCATCTGTGCATGTAATGCCTAAAGAAGGTAAGCACAAGCTAACAAAGGCATTTTGCTGTCACCGACTGAAAAAGGATCCATACCAAGGGTGGCACTTGTATTCCCTCGAAATTCATTCTTGCAAAGTCTCATGAGGAAACTAGATTTCCCCACTGCAGCATCCCCAGCAAGTACAATCTTGTAAGCCTTCTGTGAGCTAGAAGATTTCTGGTTGTCATCTACTATGTCTGTCTAGTAGAAAAAAAGTCACAGTGGGTGACAAAGGCAGTATCAAGGTTGTTTTTTTTTTAACTAATAAATAATATGGCAGAAAAGTAGCTTTTGTGGAACAAAGAGAAACCACTTACCTGTGGTGAAAGTGCTGAGATGGGCTTTCTGGAAGAACTAACGACGCTGCCTTCGCTAACAGAACCCTGGGGCTTCCAGTCTAAGATAGAAGCCACACCGTCTGAACCATATGTCTCCTCATCCCTAATATCAGGTACCTGTTATTTTAAAAAAAAAAAAAGTCATTAAAAAACTATTTAAATAAGAGTCATTATATTATACATGTACATCATGGATTGATGAGAAGAAAAATCTAAATTTAAATATATAGTTGATGCTATTATGGAAAGGAGGGGCCCTCACAACGATCTGTGAGAATTTCTCCCTAACTTTGTGGGGAAAAAAAAATTCTACTGAGTATGCTTCATATTTGTGACCTTTCAGATGGAGTCCCAAAGCAGACAGCAGTCAGTCAAGGTGACAGATTTCTATCAGAGATAAGGCCCAGGAGAGCAATGATTTCTGGGGCTTACATCTGTATCTGAAGCATCACCCCCAAAGTTCTCCTGTGTGCCGTGTGACCTCTGAAATCCCCGCTGGTGCTTGTATTCCACCTCCGAATCATACTCATTATAATCTCTCAGGGTAGACAAGCCACTGTCGAAGCAGCTCTCAGGCAGGCTGTCAACTTCATAATTCATCCTCTGCATAGGATCACAGAGGGCCAATGAGTCACAGTCCTCATCCACATAGGAAGAGCGGGATGACCTGGTGGCAAAGGAGAAGTCCACGTTACAGGAGGACACTCAATGCTAGGACAGCACAGGCAATAGTCAGACAGCAGAGCAATCCCAATGCCTGACATTCTCACCTTTGCCAGGAGGGGTCAAAACAGGGAAGGGAAGAGCACAAGGGACTGGGGGTGATGGGTCATGGGTGCTGTGGTGGTGGGAGACCTATGGGGACTACACCTGAAGGGAGAAGTCAAATACTGTCCAAAAATGAACAAAAATATTAAGAGATAGATAAATAAATGTAATTTTAAAAATAGGGCTAATTCTTACTTCTGATAAGCCTCTGTAATTCCTTCCATACAGAAACTCACAACATGCACTATCCATATTTCTATTTATTTTGAAAGTTTCCTTTTAGAAGAGGATTGAGGAGGGAAGATGACAGGACACTGACACTGAGCCCTGGGGGAGGAGAGGTGAAGCAGGTGCACATGTGCGGGTTGGGGATGTTGCACACCCCAAATTATAGAGTTATGTAAAATTCTGGCAAGACAATAAAATTTTTTTATCGAGGCATGTTTTATTTTATTTTTATTTATTTATTTGTTTGTTTGTTTTGTTTATACAAGCACTGGGTACAGTCAGAAGTGCGGGAGGGTGAGAGAATCCACCAGAGCCAGAGCGGGGAGCAGAGCAGGCAGAAGGACCGAAGTACACTGCTGAGGGGAGCAGCAGGCGGCAGGAGAGGTCTGCGCGCCATGTGGGACCCTCCTCTGGTGGCCGGGGAGCAGCCGGGGATCGAACCGGCGCCGAAGAGGCCGCAGGCAGCTTCGCAACCCAGCGCTCAAACGCTGCGCCACCGGGAAGGCCCAAGACAATAAAATTTGAGGGAGAAAAAGAAAGTTTCCTTTTCCTTGAACATAGTTTACATAACAGTGTGCTGAACTATTAAACATTTACGGATTAGGCCAAGTCTCAACATCAGATACCTCACATTCTGCAACATCACATACCATGGTGTCACTAGTTCCCTGAAACCTCACACTGAGTCCACTTCTAAGAAACAAGACATGATTAGGGATGAGGTAAAGGTGAGATTCATAAAGCCAAATTTGATGACATCATAAAGAAATCAATTTGCCCTCTGAAATATTTTCACTTTAATCTTTATAAGCTTCATGTTTCATAAATTTAAAACAAGATAGTAGAAAATAGAAATTAGTGCCCAACATAAATAATTCAACACTAAGAAAATTTACTTTCCTTTAACTTTGATACAGAATTCAAGCAAAAAGCAGGTGCTAACATACCTGTCATAGCCCAGAGTGTGAGGAGACTGACCATTACATTTGGGACTGCTCCTAGAAATTGTATTCCCTGGTGATGTATTATTTACACGCTGTAATACATAAGTAGTATCATGTTATTCCATGTTAACATTTGATTTATATAGGTACTACATATAAAATATTAGATAGATAGACAGATAGATAGATGTTAAACTGTAGCATACTAGTTAAAACTTTGGAATCTCACATGAGCAAATATGAGCATGAAAATCAAGAAAAATCTACAACAACAGGACTTCCCATGATACTCTCTTCTCGTATCTTAAGCCCAAACCATATGGCAGAAGTCATAAGGGGGCCTCCTGGTTCACCAGATTTGCCATGACCTTGCAATACCAACGTTTTTAGATTTGTCTCTTCTTGAACCACAAGTTGACTTAGTGATGAGTTAGTGTTTTCACCTATACACAAAGCTACAGCACTGGAACTCCACAATAGAAGTTGACCTCCAACAGTGAGAAAAGAGGTTTTCTCCCACATGTCCTCAAAATTTTAAATGGGGCCTAGCTTGTTTCTGTTGATGGGTTGAAAATCCAAGCCTCCACTCTGATAAACTCACTCTTAATAAAGAGCACTTGATGTGCCTACAACACTCCTATTCAGAGACACCTCTCCCTCCTCTCAGCAGGGCAACATTATATTTGTGGCATGTCCCTCTCTTTCTTGTTACTACCATCGGTGCATGTCTGAACTCCCCACTGCAATATAAACTCTTCCAAGACACATGTCACATCTATACATCTTTCTCCAGTTTTCTAGAACATGGAACAAAAGAGTTGGCTAACATCTAGGTGTCGGTCTCTGCACAGAGGTAGCATATTTTTTAATTTGGAAAAATGCTGTCTCCTTTTAGCATAAAGAACAGCTTCTCATTATTACAAGGATCTACATGAAATTCTCTTCCAAAACCACAGGTTTTCAGTACCACAAGAAAGAGCAAAAGTAACATAAAGTTATACTGCATACCAGCGATCTGTTTAACTTGCTGTAACTGTTTTCCAGGGCACTCCTGAGGCCGTCATTGCTGTCATGCAGTTTCCGGTTAGCTGTTCTATGGACAAAATCAAAGACATAAGCAGATAAGGAAGAATTTTGCGGGGGTAAATGCACTACTTTCTTTTCATGCTGTATGATTTAGAACATGGATTTACCACTTCTTGCAACTTTCTACCATTTCCCATCAAACCTCATAAAATAGATCATAACCGATCACTAGAAGTGATGTAACTGATGTATCCCCAACTTTCTCTAAAGATTTCAAGGCATGTGAGAGGGAATGAACTACCCAGGGTAACCCACTTCTCCCTCAGGTAGCCCATCTCTGCTTCCGAAACAGCTGAACCTGCCAGCCCCCAAGCTGCTCTCTGTCCTGGCAGCCAGGCCGAGTGTGGCGTGCTTCTCCCACATCTGCATCTGCATCTTTCATGACTCGATGCTGTCCCAACCAGACAATGTCATGAACCAGTCACAGGCTGTGATGCCAACACTGATTTCAAATCCTAAATCAGGCACTTACTTTTTGTCCTACAAAAGTCACTTTATCTGTCAGAGTCTTGGCAACCTCCTCTATAAAATCAGGGCTTAGACTCTGCCTTATAGAGTGATCAATCTTTCCTAATTAAGTTTTATTCATCCTTTAGATCTCAGATCAATGTTGCCTCCTCCAGGAAGGCTTCCTAGACCTTTCTGGCTAGGAAGAAGTTTCTATTATATGCCCTTAGCGGACACATTTCTTTTCTTTGCTCACCTCATTCATTTGTCATTTTATATTTCCATAACTATTGATGAATTTCCATCTTTCCCTAGACTAACCCCACAAGGAAGGAGAACTTTTCTCCTACTTGCCACTCTACCCTCAGATTCTGTAACATCTGACCCACACAAGGTGTTGAATGAGAACTGCTGAATGAATAAATGAATGAACACATTATTGTAGCACATCATAGCTACAAAAAAAGCACACATAAGATGCAACACATTCAAGAATGACAAAAATCAATTTGTCAAGCCTGACTATAATTCACATGGGGGCACAGAACCCTGAAGAAAATACTGTAGGAAAAAGGAGAGAAAGATGTGGGGTGGGGATGGTTTTGTGGGGAAGACTCTTAGAGGATGGAATTACTGCAACTTAGTTATGAGATGAAGAGAGAAGGTACAGCATTTCCAGTGGGGTCAGAAGCAAACAAACAGACAAAAAATAATGCACCTCTACTGAAGCACAGTAAATTGAGGAAAAATGCCTGTGACAGGGGAGGTCCTGAGGCCGACACCCCACAGTGTACCCAGCTGCAGGAAAGTGTCTCGAGTTTAGGGTGCTGTCTTCACAGGGGTACAGTGAAAACACACAGACACATAGCCTGGCTGGCAAGGATTTTTAGAGAATTAGACTCTATTTTCTGGATTTGAATAGTTTCTTTAGGATTAAAAGCATCAGAAAACTGCATGTATGTGCTGAATGCACCAGGGTGAGAAGAAATACATGTGGACCCAAGAACCCGGGCTTCAGAAACTGGCAACTTGTGTTGTATGTGGCACTTGTTTTATTAACAAGAAAATAAGTAAAATGCAAAATGTGATGAGCATTTTATATGGAACTTACTGGAGTATTTCAATTTGCCTCTCAAGACTATTTCGATCTTCCGTGTACTCTCGGATTATTTGCAGATCCCTGTAAAATTATATTTTATGTTTGAATGAGAATTTGTTGTTTGGCTGCTCCTTCCTCTGCACTTACCCTCCCAGACCATTATTCACCTGTTTCAAAGATGCATGTCCTTGGCCATGCTTTTCTGTCTCCCTGGGCTTTTGCTGGGTTTTTCTGTGTGTCAGCAATCATCTCTCTTCCTGTGACCCCATAAGCATACCAACACCCTCATCCCATCTCAGCACCCACGGCACTTCTGTCCACACCCCACTGACCTGGTTCTGTTCAGCACTGGAACTAGAGAGCTCATGCTAAGCACCCTCCCTTTCCACAAGCTCATTATCAGCCCCTCCAGTCCAATTCGCTTTCTCACCTCTGACCCTTCTCTGTTCAGTGCAAGCTTCACCTCTGACCCTTCTCTGTTCAGTGCAAGCTTCATACAATCCCAACCATAGCTATTTGTCTTTCTTATGATTCCTTCTTCTCTCCTTGTCACTAATTCTGTTCTCTTGTCTCTACTCCCCCTAAACTACAGAGGGATTCCCCAGACCAGGCTTTTTCAGTTCATCATGAACTAACACTCAGTGATTTATTTCTGATACTCTACTATGAAGCCCTGTCCTCCTCTTCAAAAGATCTACTGAGAACACTTGCCACCCACCTCCAGCCCATTTCTAAGCAAACAAATCCCATCACCAGCTTTCCAAAATTCAGGTTATCAAATTTTGTTCAAAATCATCCATCCATTCACTCCCTTGAAGCCCTCCCTATTGTTTGCAGGAACTTAAGATCCTTAGTAAAAAGTTCTGGGTCCTGGGCCTCCCTGGTGGCGCAAGGGGTTAAGATGCAACCTATGAAACTGTCCGAAGTCACTGCAGCATGAGTTCAATCCCCTGGCTGGGAAGCTACCCACATGGTGCAGCAGACCTCTCCTGTCTCGCCTGCTGCTCCCCTCAGCAGTGTATTTCAGTCACTCTGCCTGTTCTGTTCCCTGCTCTGTCTCTGGTGAATCCTCTCACCTCTCATAGCTCTGGCCTGTACCCCAATTCTTGTATGCATAAATAAATCTTAAAAAAAAAAAGTTCTGGGTCCTTATAGTATAGTCTTAAACTACTCTTTAAACTTAACTTTTTTTTAATGTTTCATCTTTCCTTTCAGAATATATATATATATATGCACGTACATATACATGCATATATATATATACACACAATGTGTATATATATATATAATATATATATACACATTGTATTCTGAAAGGTGCTCAATATATATACAATGGTGCTCAATATATATACAGTGTATATATATACATCTTTTAAAAAGATTTATTTATTTATGCACACAAGAACTGGGGTAGAAGCCAGAAGCATGGGAGGTGACAGGATTCACCAGAGACAGAGTAGGAAGCAGCAGGCGAGTCAGGAGAGGTCTGCTGCGCCATGTGGGTAGCTCCCTGGCCAGGGATCGAACTTGTGCTTCAGTGGCTGTGGACAGCTTCATAGGTCGTGTCTTAACCCTTGCACCACCAGGGAGGCCCTATATATACATTTTTTTTTTATCCTATGATCTTACCACTGTTCCCCAAACTCAGACTTACCCTTTCTGTGTTCCTGCCACTTCTTTGCTTATGCCTCACTTGGAACATCTCTGAGACTCTCTTTTCCCATCCATGAAATGGGGATAATGAAAGTCCCCAATTTGTAGAATATTTTGTGGGTTGAAGAGTCAGTGCTAGTGAAATGCTAAGGAGAGTGCTAGGCAGATGGCAACGCCATTCATTAATTGCTTTAATTTAACTAATTAGTAGCTGATGTCGCCCGTGTTCCCTTTCCCAACATAAACTAGCCCACCTCCCAATCTCACCTCATGTGTCTCCTCTTTAATAAAGTTTTTTCTCCCTTTTTTAAACTAAAAACATTGTCTGCTATCACATGGCAGTTAACCCAGAGCATGACACTACTGGTGGTCTTGTTTCTGACATAGTTTAGTTCCTAGAGTGTTTAAATCTGTAATGTTCCAAATAAATTTGAGGTTTTCAAAGAACAGAGCAGAGACCTTGTTTTTCCTTTTTCACATACTCCACACTCTTAACTCCTTGTTTAGCTCAGGGACCTGTTTAGAGTAAGGACTTAATAAATACTTCTCTTCTTCACATTTTTTGTTTGTTTGCAAATAAAAAAAAGATGTTTTTCCCAAATGTACATGTATGTATATATTGATATGGATATATATACACAGATGTTAATATGCATATATGCAAATGTATTTATTTTGTATGCATATATGGATATACATAGTGTGTATTCTATGTTTGCATACATATTCATTGTCTATTTACAGATCCTTAAGTATCTATGTATACGTATACAAATATATGTGTGTGTGTTCTTATTAATACCATACTGCAAAACTAAAACACAGGAAAGTAAATTGAATACCTAAGATGGCTACTTTTCCCTTTTCTTATATTGTAGGGTCAGGAATATTACCTTCAAAGCACTTTAATTAGCACTGACTCTTGACATCAACTTTGCGTATATTTTCTGCTCCCAGTTAATTCAAACATTTATTAAGCCCTGTACTATCTTAAGCAGCCAATAATGAAACTAATTAATCTGTTTGTTTAAAAAAATTAAAAACACTAGGAAAGTGACACTGAAAGTGAAATCCTTAGAAAGCAAAGTTAATAGACAACCTTTAGTGTATAGCTGAGTTTTATTCCCATGAATGGCCCTCTAAATAAACATTTCACTCAAACCAAAAAATAAGATATGAAGTATCATACCTTTCAGAATTCAGAGTCTGATCAGCATAATCACTTTTCAAAGCATCTAGTTCACTCTGAAGAAAGGCTATATTTGTCTGTGCTTCTAAAAGATCTTTCTTAACTTTCTGATTTTCCTAGAGAACAGGGATAATGCAGGCCTTTAGATTTGGGAATCTTCAACACAAAAGCTCCCCCTTTAGAAGCCTTCAAACCTTGGTATTCAAAGAGCTAATTTTCAAAGCAAAGTAATTTGAAATTATTGTAAATTATTAAAGAGTCAAAAATCAAAATCCTCACAGTTGTTTTTTAAATTTTTTTAAATACTTGACATTTGGTGCTAAACTACATGTCAACAGTTTATCGTGATATTCTTTAATATGTTAAAACATAAACACTTAAACCTGAGACTAAACACTTAAACATCTGTTTTATTTAATGAGCACTATGAAACTACTGATAAACATTCTCAAGAACTGACAGTATCTAGTACCATGTAGCCTGGCTCCATCCTACCACCTGACCTGACATATTTAAGTTTTGCATTTAAATATTAACCATTGTAGTTAGGAAATTTCTATTTTTCTTAAAAGAAAAAAAAAATCATTGGAGCCTTCCAGTTCAAGACAGTGGACAAAGCACATCAGTGAGTCTGTCTTCTTCCCATTAACATGAAATTCCAAAGGAAATAATCAAGAATGGAAGAGGTGTCCACCATCGGTCAAGTGTTTTAAACATATTTTAGAAAATTGAACTATATAGAAATGTACTAACAAAAGGAAATAGTAGTCTGACTGAAAATACATTTCTGAAAGTAATAATTCTTACCATTGATAAGTCATAAATTTTTTTCTTCAATGCAGCCACATCTTCTTTTTGACATATATGTTTGGATTGTTCTTCCAGCTGAAAGATCAAATAAAAGTGTTTTAATAAGCTCACACTGAATGAATTCAGTTAAGTTCAGAAATATCCTTGCATATAGACATAGAAATTCTAGAAGTCTTCAATTTTCAACATCACACAACTTTGTAAATAATTAAACTACATATACTTCAAAATGATTTGAAAGTCTGCTTAAATAATTTAAGCATTTCAAAAGGGATTTTATTGTTTAATAAATTTTCTTTGAACAACTGAAATGCCCTTTTCAGAAACCATCCAACTATTAAGCAATCCAAGAATCATTTGTTTTCATTTTGTTGCATTTGAATCTGAACCTTTAAATTCTCCTAGAACTTTATCTGAACTTTCTATGCTGTATTATAACTATCAATGCCCGACCTCTCTTACTAGAGTCTAAGATTTTTTTTTATTTGTTTTAATTTTCAGTCTTTCTAAAATTTTTTTAATTAATTTTATTTTTTACATCATTGTTCATTTTTAAACAATATTTGCTCCCCCCACCCCCTCAGGTGTAGTCCCCATAGAGTTTCCTTCACCAATGCACCCGTGCACCATCACCTCAGTCCCTTGTGCTCCTCCCTCCCTCCCTCTGATCCCTCTCCCTCCTCCTCCCCTGCAGGATGTCTCTGGTTTATAATTGTCTGTTTTTGCTTTGTTGTGTTTTGTACTGTTGTTATTTTTTTTAAAGATTTATTTATTTATACAAGCACTGGGTACAGTCAGAAGCACAGGAGGGTGAGAGAATTCACCAGAGCCAGAGTGGAGAGCAGAATAGGCAGAATGATGAGGTACACTGCTGGGGGGTGCAGCATGGCCCGAGAGGTCTGCGTGCCATGTGGGACCCTCACCTAGTGGCCAGGGATCAAACCGGCACTGCAGAGGCTGCGGGCAGCTTCGCAACCCAGCACTCAACCACTGCGCCACTGGGGAGGCCCCTGTACTGTTATTAATTTTTTACACTGATGTCTCATTTGGTTCCCCTGTATTCCTGCTATAAGTGAAACCATCTTATATTTTTCTTTTTTCTTCTGCCTTATTTCACTGAGCATAATTCCTTCTAGTTCCATCCATGTTGCTGTGAATGACATGAGTTTATCTTATTTGATTGCTGAATAATATTCCATTGTGTATATATACCACATCTTCTTGATCCAGTCATCTATTTGTGGGCATTTGGGTTGTTTCCAGGTTTTTTCTATTGTAAACAGTGCTGCAATAATCATAGGGGCACAGGTGTTCTTTTGAATCAATGTTTTTGTGTCCTTTGGATAGATCCCTAGGAGTGGAATTTCTAGGTCATATGGTAGCTCCATTTTTTAGCAGACAGAGGAACCTCAGACAGCTTTCCATAGTGGTTGGAACAGTTTGCACTCCCACCAGCCATGTAGGAGAGTTCCTTTTTCACCACATCCTCACCAACATTTGTTGTTGCTTGTTTTTTTGATATGTGCCATTCTTACCAGCGTAAGGTGGTATCTCAATGTGGTTTTGATTTGCATTTACCTGATTATAAGGGATGTTGAAGATTTTTTCATATGCCTGTTGGCCATTTGCATTTCCTCTTTGGAGAAATGTCTTTTAAGTTCTTCTGCCCATTTCTTGACTGGATTGTTTATTTTGTTTTTGTTGAGAAGCTTTTCAGTTTGATGTAGTCCCCGCTGTTTATCTTTTCCTTCACTATCTTTGCTTTGGGTGATGAGTCTTTAAAGATGTTATTGTGATGTATGTCTTGTAGTGTTTTACCTATATTTTCTTCCATATATTTTATGGTTTCAGGTCTTATGTTCAGTTCTCTTATCCACTTTGAGTTGATTTTTTGTGCACGGTGAGAGGTAGTGGTCTAGTTTCTTTTTTTTTGCGTGTGGTGGTCTGGTTTTCCCAGCACCATTTATTGAACAAACAATCCGTGTTCCATTGCATGTTCTTGCTCCTTTGTCAAAGATCAGTAATCCATAAAAGTGTGGTTTTATTTCTGGGCTCTCCATTTGGTTCAGCTTTTCACCATTGAAAATAATATTGGCAGTGGGTTTGTCGTACATGGCTTTTATCATGTTAAGGTATGTTCCTTCTATCCCAAGTATTGCAAGGGCCTTCATCACAAATGGATGTTGGACTTTGTCAAATCCTTTCTCAGCATCTATTGATATGATCATATGGTTTTTATTTTTCTTTTTGTTGATGTGCTGGATTACACTGATCGATTTTCGTATGTTGAACCATCCTTATGCACCTGAGATGAATCCCACTTGATCGTGGTATATTATCCCTTTGATGCATTGTTGGATTCGGTTGGCAAGGATTTTGTTGAGGATTTTTGCATCAGTGTTCATTAGGGAGTTGGCCTATAATTTTCTTTTTTTGTGCTGTCTTTGTTTGGTTTTGGTATTAGTGTAATGTTGGCTTCGTAGAACATATTTGTTGGTAGTATTCCTTCTTTTTCAATTTTTTGAAAGAGTTTGTGTAGGGTAGGCACTAATACACTGCTGAATATTTGGTTGAATTCATTTGTGAAGCCATCTGGACCTGGGCTTTTGTTTTGGAGGAGTGCTTTGATTACTGCTATTTTGCTGCTTGTTATTGGTCTGTTTAGTTGTTCTATCTCTTCTTTGTCCAGCTTTGGGTGATTATATTGTTCTAGAAATTTGTCTATCTCTTCTAGGTTGTTGAATTTGTTTGCATATAAGTGTTCACAGTGATCTCTGATTATTCTTTTGATTTCTACTGAGTCTGTTGTGATTTTTCCTCTTTCATTTATAATCCTATTTATGTGTGTTTGCTCCCATTTTTTCTTTGTGAGCCTGGCTAGAGTTTTGTCTATTTTGTTTATTTTTTCAAAGAACCAACTTTTGGCTTCATTGATCTTTTGGATTTTTTTAAATTTCCATTTCATTTATTTCTGCTTTGATTTTTATTATTTCCTTTCTTCTACTGGCTTTAGGGCTTTTTTGTTGTTCTTTTTCTAGCTCTTTGAGATGTGAGATTAGGTTGTTTCTTTGAGTTCTTTCTTTTTTCTTGATGTGAGCCTGTATTGCTATATATTTTCCTCTTATTACTGCTTTTGCTGCATCCCATACATTCTGAAAGTGGTGTCCTCCTTGTTCAACTTAAAGTATTTTTTAATTTCTTCTTTGATCTCCTCATTAGTAGTGTTCTTCCAGTAGTGTGGATTTCAATCTCCATGAAATGGAAGGGTTCCTTGTTTTCTTTTCATGATTTATTTCTAGCTTGATGCCTTTATGATCAGAGAAGATAGTTGGAATGATTTTGATCTTCATGTATCTGCTGATGTTTGTCTTGTGGCCCAGTATGTGATCGATTCTGGAGAATGATCCATGCACACTTGAGAAAAATGTGTACTTGGATTTTTTTTGGGTGCAGTGTCCTATAGATGTCTGTTAAGTACACGAGTTCTATGTCTTTATTTAGGGCTCTAGTGTCTTTGTTCATTTTTTGTCTCATTGATCTTTCCATTGGTGAGAGTGGGGTGTTGAAGTCTCCCGCTATATATGTATTTTTTTTAATGTTTGTATTCAGAGCTGATAATAATTGTCTAATATATTTTGGTGCTCCTTCATTTGGTGAGTATATGTTGATGAGTGTTATTTCTTCCCGGTGTATTGTCCCCTTTATCATAATGTAATGTCCATCTTTGTCTCTTTTTACCTTTTTTTAATTTGAAGTCTATTTCATCTGATATAAGTATAGCTGTTTCTGCCTTCTTTTTTGGTCCATTTGCTTGTAGGGTTGTATTCCAATCTTTTACTTTCAGTTTATGTTTATCTTTCGTGATTAAATGAGTTTCCTGGAGACAGTAGAAGGTTGGATTTTGTTTTTTAATCCAGCCTGCTACTCTGTGTCTTTTTATTGATGAGTTTAATCCATTTACATTTAGAATTAATATTGATATGTTGGCATCTGTATTTTCCACATTGTCTTCTTTGTGATTTTATTCCTCGCTTTATTCTTTCTTCTTGTTCATTCCTCTGTTGGTTTTGGCTTTAGGACTTCTTATAGAATTCTTTGGAGTGGGGGTTTAGTTGTAATAAATTCTACAGTCTAAGATTTTTAAGAGTAAAGTTAGTGTTAGATTCACCTATGCTCTCTTCATGGTTATTTGAAAATATGCTTATAAAGTGACTAAAAGCAATAAAATTTAAGTATGATATGAAGCTAGAAACATACAAACACAAAACTATATAAATACATACATAAATTTTGCTTGTTGGTTGATTTATTAATATTTCCAGAACTAAAGTGGCTCAGAAGAATCTATAACACAGACAACAAAAATGTCTTTCCTACAAATAGTTATATCCCCAGGGTGATTTGTGGATGTCCGGTGATTGAATAATTAAGCATTGATCAAAATATACACCCATATTTCACCAAGTCCAAGTCCAAATCTAAGTACTTTAACACTAGACTTTATTCATCTTATTAGATGTGATCAACCAAAGGCTTCCACCCCACTATGTCATGACTGACTCATCTATCACTGTCACTGAGATGAACCATCAATTTTAAGATGCACACCAATTTCAGGAAGTAAAGCTGTGAGAAAATATGAGTTTCTCAGAATCAGTGGCATAAGGTGAAGGCAACTTTAATAAATTTGCCAAGTTTGTAGTTCTTTACAGTCTGTAATTTACTCTCACACACGTTATCTCTTATTCTCTTGCTGAACAACCCCTTCAAGAGGCAGGGAGTCTGGAATAAGTGAGAAAGCACAAACTATGTTGTGAGACCACACCATTGCTTGTCAGCAGAATGATTTTGAGCAAGTTCTTAAACCTCTCTGGAACTCAGTATCCTCTTCTGTGAAGTAGGATATTTACACCTTCCTCAGTACAAATTTGAGAATTCTATTTTTTTAATTATATAAAAGAGCTTAATAAACTACACTCAATAAAGTATTAGATATTAAGGTTAAGATGATAGTTTATTATTAATCCCATTTCAGAGATGAAAAACAAAAGATCATAAAGAGGAAGCCAACTGTCCCAGGCACAACAGGCAGAGCCTGGCACAGTGCCTTTGAGGACTCAGGTCTCAGCACTCCTGAATCTCGATGTTGGGTGCCCATTTGGTCTTCAGCATTTGCTGTATCAGGGTAAGAATCTACTCTCTTCTTGCATACATTCCCTTAGTCTGAGGATTTGGGATGCCATGTAAATAAGGACAGTGACCAGGAGAATCTGTGACTCTGGCAAAAACAAGTTATTTGTTCATTCAAATGCGATAACACAAGCAAAGTATGTATGGCCTAATGACCTGTGGAAATCAGATGTAAAGTTGATAATAATTCCCAAGGCTATTAGGGAGAGTTCTTAATCATTCTAGAGGTTTAAACTGCAACAGCCTATCAAATATGGTTAATCATCACTTACTCTCATTGAATATAAACACTGGAAAGAGCATTACAGTTATATGAACCACCAAGGAGGCAAAGTAATGTGTCCAGATTCACAATGCCGCCTTCAGAGATGATTATTTTTTAAGTGTTCATATTCATTTTAGCTAAGACATTTTCATTAATTATGGAGACAATCCACATAACAATACGTGTGTCCAGTACTAGGTTGGAGCCAACTTGCAACAGCAAGTGAATGACTATTTTAAGCATCTCTTTCCTAACCCTGCACCCATGGTGTCAACTTGGTAGCTTGAAATCTGTAGTGAAAAGGTACTGATAGCAAAAAAGTGGCAAAATCCTCCCTTTCTTGCCTCCTTGATCCAGAGCTAGCTCAGCCAACACAACATCAGGTAAAAGGGACCCTACTCAGTAGAAACTAAATAGAGCAAAGGTTAAAACCTAATCATACCTTTGTTCACACTTCATTGAGTTTTTTTCCTCCACCTCCTACTAATCAAAGAGCCTCTAGATCTAGAACTTTCTATGTAGAAGGGAATATTCAATTCATTTAATCACTGTTCATTGAAACCTACCAATTACCTTTCAGCAAGTCAGGGATAGAGATACAGAGATCCACGACCAGGAAAGAGAGTGCCCGGCTGGCATAGAACAGACAGGCCACTGAAATTGTTGGATTTCAGGGCACCTGATTGCTGGAGACTAAAGAGAAAAAACCTGGGGTTTGGTAGACAACTGTTCAAGGGATCAGAAATATGTATTAGATCCATGCAAAATATAGGTTGACCTTGGAAACAAAAGAAGGAACTCATGGCCCTTTAAAAAATAGTATTTCCAAGGAATCCAATTTGGTACTGCAGTCTGATCCTATCTTGCTTCAATATGATTCCAGGGGTTTTTGGCAGCTAATGATTAGACACACTGACATGCTGGAGCTACTCATAAAAGTCAAGCTTGATGCATACCAACCTTTTTGAGTTTCTTTATCGTCACCTGCAGGTCTCCTACTTCTGCCTCATACTGACGTCTGAGATCACTGAGGGCTTCCTCAGCTTTGCGTTTTTCCTAAAAGATTAAAAAAAAAAAAAGATTGTGTTGCTCTACCTAGGCTCTACAAAATCATGTAGATAAGAAACACTATGACTAATTGAGACTGATACTAAGTCTTCTTCTACACAGGGAAGGAGCAAAGGGATGGTGGAAATAACCAAATAATTAGATATACAGAACTTCTGAGTAAAACCACCAAGTGAAACCTGCATACTCACATCACGTGGAGCTATGCTGTGATAGAGGATGGCAGCGCACTGATGAACTAGTCTATTCATTATTGCTCCTCTCCCATTCACTGGCTAGCACACGTGGACTTCTTTACTGAACTTGTGGCTACTTGAAATTATCCCTTTATTTACATGAATAGGTGTTTGTTTATTTTTTATATTTTTTATATTTATTTCCTTACATCATTTTCATTTTTGAGAGCATTTTATTTCTCCCCTCAGGCGGAGTCCCATAGTTGTCCCACCACCATGCTCCATCACCACTGTCCCTGTGCTCCTTCCTCCTCTCTTTTGGCCCCATCCTTCCCCTGCTGTATCTCTCTCTCTCTCTCTCTCTCTCTCTCTCTCTCTCTCTCTCTCTCTCTCTCTCTCCTTATTCTACCCATGACAAAAGCCACCACCTCAGAAGTGCCTTTATTGAGAGTCGCTGTGGGAACCTGGGCTTCTGCGCCTACAGGTACCCCAGGGTCCATGCATAACAGGTGCCCCATAAGGATCTGTCAAGGAATGGTTTAATCCCACACACTCACATCTTTCCTCGTGTTGTGTTCCGCAGCCTGAATCCTCTGATCCATTTCCTCTTCCATCTCACTCAACTGCATGGCTGTATTGTCGTGGGCCCTGAAATTCAGGAGGATGCACACCTGTTCATTATACTCTTAGATTTGTAATATGAGTGAAGAGAAACTTCCACTTCATCTACTTCAAGTCCTCTATTTTACAGATGAGGAGAAACACACCATTTAAAATAATATTCCCATTTCCACATAATCAAATAGATGGGAAATTTGACCATTTGAGTATAAATTGATATTAAAACTAGATATTAAATAAATAGAAAAATTAGATTAAGTGCTATTAAACGAGGTGGTGGCAAAGAACAGATAAAGATATCAAATTGCTGGAAGGCTCTCAATAAATTCCAGAGTTACAACCCTGGACCCAAAGACTCCATGGTACAGAGATGGTTGGATACAATTTTGAAATTTTACTGTATGAAACAAAGTGTGATATGCTGTCGTCCGTATTTAAAAAAAGAAGGGACCTCAATAATTATTTCCTATCAGCCCATGAAGTAATTATTTCTTATTTATTTCTTATCATCCCATGAAGCTCTAAAATATAGATATGGTTACCCTTTAGAAAAATTCTTTCTTTCATTAACACAATCAATAAATCATATCTCTATAAAGACCAACCATACCGATTTGTCAAAAAGTTAGAAATGGAACAATTTTGTGGAGAAGAGGCCAGGAGAGTTTTATCTATCAAATGTCTAGTAAGCAGATATCTGCCACTTTCCAGTGGCTGAGGCTTCAGGTTAGACCTAAAAATTACTTTTTTGTTCCCTCTCTCAGATAACATATGTTCAATTATCTAAATTTTCACACGCACATATCCGGCCTTCTCAACTGGATTATAACTGACCTGAAGCAGCCACCATGAGATTTAGAGTCAATTCATATGCACCAGTGACATGCTATTAATAAAAAGTACCTGGAGAGTAGCCCTCCGGCCTTCCTGTGTGATGAATTCCGACACCATCCTACTGCTTTCAGCTTACTTTCTCACTCACAACCAATCTGTATATTAGTTTAATTTCCACAAAAAACTCCAAACAAGCTTGTGGGGGTGGGGAGGTTGGAGGTAAGAGACTGAGTAATTTACTACTGTTTTCTGCTCTTGCTTACCTCCTCCTCACCGTACAAGATGCCAAGGTTATGTTAATCAAGTTCGGAAAGTCAGCTAGTTCTAGTTTGTTTATAAATCCCTGCTGTTTAAAGTCTAGGAATTATGGATCTCCACAGCAATTTTTTTTTTTTTTTTAGTGAATGTTGTGACTGCAATAACTAAGTTACATATCCTTTGTTATGACCATTTGTTCCCCAGTTTTTCCTTCTAACCATCTGGTCCCAAGCATTTGGGCACCTGGGACTGTTCCTGGTGTGCTCTTTCAGCCTTTCTCACTTCTAGCATCTCTTTTTTGAAGGGCGGGAGGAAGTAAATCAGCATCATCTACACCACACACTGTTTGTCCCAGTAATTCCTAAATCCTAGTAAAATGCTGCATTGGGCAGGCCCCTCATAACCTAGTCAAGGAACTTACCCAAATAATGGGAACCCACTCTTTAGGTCCAAGTACAGAAAGATAGATTAAGACCCTTCCCCAACCAAAAAGAGAAGTGAGGATGGATGGTCCTTGGTTAAGAGTGTAGGGAATGTTCACAAGTAGCATTTTAATTACTCAGTGAGGTCTCTGACACTGGACGAGAAGAAAAGCATCTACACAGCTTAATGTAATCGGACCTGCTCCCTCCACCGCAGTGGGGCAGCCTAGCTGGTGATGAGAACATACAAATTGCCAGTCTCTTTTATCATTTGTGGGGTTTACATGCTACTATGCTATGAGGTTATATATGAATGTGTGTGTGCCCCACATATCTCTGTGTGGGTCTTTGTTCTTGTGTGTGTTCATGAGAGTTTGTGTGTTTTAAAAGATATTCACTGGACATTACGAATACTCAATATGTGTGTTTGCTAGTTACTCCCCACAGGAGACCAACTCTGGGATTCTGATCCACAGTCTACAGTGCTTGACAGAATTTGGAGTTCTGAAGACCCCCTATACCCTATTGAAAGTCTCTAGGAGGCAGAAGGGAAAAATCAGTCTGAAAGTGAAAATGTTCATAAGAAATTTCCTATGGATAATTCAAATTTTGCATGAATCTCAGTCTGTTAAAAAAAAAAGACCTATTTAGCACCCACATTTTAAAAGATTTTCTCTTTTCGCATTTTAATTACATTCAATTACTCCAAAGGGTCAGCTAGATAGTTTCATCATATTGAGAGAAAGAATAAAGACACAGAGGAGCATCCCAGCGCAGAGAGAGGGCCTCTGATGTAACAGGCTGTTTATAAGTTCTGGACAGAGGCCAGCAGGGGTGTGGACTGGGGTCTGCTGATGGAGCTTGCAGCAGTGAGAAGCACCGTGGGGCAGACCCACCAGGAGCTGTGGCAAACAAAATTCACTCTTTTCTGATGCATGTCAAGGAGTGTGTTGCTTCCAGGGAACAAGGATAACAACACATAAAAATTCTTTTACACTGGATTGCTATTAAAACCAGTAAGATATCCTATGTAAGCCAGCTATGGCTTACGTTAACTGTCCTTTGATAGTAAGGGTTTAGCAGCTGTTAGGCTTTTAGTGCAGGCTGGGTGGGGAGAGCTAGAGAGGAAAAGAGACTCTGTTGGAACCCATCACGTGGGGGCCATGAGCACCTATTAAGTCTCAACACCCTGAAGATGTGAAGATCTACAGCCTCACTGTCCAGATGCAGGCACTGAGACTCAGGAAGATTAAGTAACCTGCCCAAAGTAACACACTTTTCAGCAATAAGGCCCAGCCTTAAATGAAGTCTGCCTGCCTCTATGAAAAGCTCCTGTTTACTTCAAGTGGCTGGATATAAGCTAACAAATCTCTGTGAACTGTCCTGTATGGAATCAGTAGCCTTGAAGAATTTCTGACAGGATGATAGTGACCTACTGAGGGCTGGTGGCTGGCTCTATGAAGACATGCCTGTCATAACCGCCCTCATGCTGGCTTAATTCAGAGGTTCCAGAGTCCTGAGCTTCAGGAAGTCCTCCCACATCATAACATAACAATGCAGTTCAGTCCCTGTGCGGCCTGGGTGGTGGGGCCAGCAAAAGAACCACATGTGCCACCCAGGGAGGAAGGGCCTCAGTACCTCTTCACGGCAATGGCCAGGCTTTCCATCTCTGCGCTCTGGAATTTGATCTCACGGATAAAGTTCTTGATAACATGTTCATAAGGCTGGATTAGTCTTGGCTCCACAAGGTTGATGTTTTGATACAAAGTACTAACTTGCTCTTTCCTGCAAAAAATACAAATAAATATTTAAAAAAAAAATAGATTTGAGTTCAATTTAACCAAGTAAAAAATACAAAGGCAAATTTTCAAATTTTCTTTCTTGAGGAAAGAGCCACATAAAAAAGACACAGGAAGGAAAAAGCAGTAACAACAGCATGACCTAGACCTAGACATGCCGCTGCATTATTCTCCATATTTATTTCTACAATGGACAGCAACTTTATATTTTTCCAATTTTATTGCTATATGGTTGGCAAATAAACATTGTGTGCATTTAGGATGTACATGTGGTTTTTTAAGATGAACAATTTGATGATTTAATAATATTAGAAGATGGGGAGCCTATCAGGGCAACAGAAATGCACACAAACACTTGGGCAGCAATAGCAAACAGATACAGTGCCTAAGTCAAAGAGTGGTTGAATAGCAGAGAAGGGAATGGATTCAGCCGGCCGGATGCTGAGAACACATGCCCCACCTGACAGCGCAGTGCTTCCCCTCTGTGCTCAACATCTGAACCTTCCCAGAAGGAACAGAACTCAAAATCAATCCACAGAACTATGAAACGCTGCAAAATGTGAGGTATAAGTTAATCCAGAAGCTTAGTTCAGCACAGCCCCCGGTGTGTCCCATATAGCTATGAACTCTCATAAATGAACTGCTCACTATGTGCACAGGCCAATTATAATTCAAAACAGCTGCTCAAGTAAAATATTATTATTAAACCTGCAGAAGATGTAAGACACAGAAAGCTGCCATCATCCTTCCTATGAGAGCTAAGAACAATACTGGTTGAATTACTGAGTCATATTTGTATAAGAATAATAAAAGTCTTGACCCTTAGACTGTGAGTTATCATTTCAGTGCACTAAAGGATCATTAACTTCTCTGACTATTGTCACTGACCACTAGCAGGATACAAATCATGAAAAACTTTCTAATTAATAGAAACTTGCCCGTCAGGCATGGTCATAATCTCCTGATTCTTTGTCTATGGGCTAACTGCTCAGCAATCAAACGTTCAGAAGTGGATGGTTCAGTAGATCCCTTACTTTTGGGAATCCCTAAAATGAGAAACAATGATTGCAAATTCTCTTGGGTCCTCTGCTGGTTCTGGCATTATAGAGAATTTCAGAAATTGTTTCAAGTGATGTGTACAAATAGATTAACTATACAAAATGCCTACACTAGCAGAAAATAAGTTGTGGTTAACTGTCTTGCCACAGTCCACCTAAACCTGCCCCTTTGCTACCTTTATTATCAGCACACAGGAAGAACTGGCTGCCCTGAACCCCGCAGCTCGGCAGGAGCAGAGGGACTGTTTCCCACCAGTGGGTTAGAAGGAGAAGTTGCACATTTGCTATTTCCATACCTGATCCCTAAAAGCCATTGTAATACAGCTGGTTCTCATTCTCGTTCACATACTCTCTCCTTCTGTCCCTTTCATCCCCTCTTTTCCTTCTCTCGTTCTTCCCTCTCCAACGCCACCTTCCTCATCTGCACAGCTGAACTGAGGTGGTCTAATGTGTCAAAGCCCCGTGATGAAGTATGTTTGGGTCCTTGCATGATCACAGCAAGGGAAACTGCTCCAGGGGGCTCCCTGGCCACATGGCTCTGAACACAAAAGAAGGAATACACAATGGAATATTACTCAGCAATCAAAAAAGATAAACTCATGCAATTTGCAGCAACATGGATGGAGCTGGAAGGGATCATGTTCAGCGAAATAAGCCAGAAAGAAAAAGAAAAATACCGGATTGTCTCACTCATAGCAGGAATTTAGAAAACCTAAATAAGGGACAAGGAAAAAGACTAATTATAATAAAGTAAAATACAACGAACAACTATAAACCAGAGACACACTATGGGACATGGGGGAGAAGGGAGTAGGATCAAAACAAGGGGGTGGGAATTGTATGGGGACTATAACCAAGATGAAAATGCATACATTGTGCAAAAATGAAAAATGTTGTAAAAAATTTATAAAATTAAAAAATTTACAAAAAAAGAAAAAATAAGGTCATATTTTGTAAAGACAGTAAGACTTGGAAGTTCTGTGCTACAATCAGCTGGAGCTTAGAAAATTTGCATTCTAGTTTCCTGTGATTTTCTTTTTATCATCTTCTTCCAGGTTAAATTATGTCCTTACCTCCTTCCTTGATAGCTTCATATTATCTAAGTAATGAAACTTCTAAGATCAGGGTAAGTCTTTACCACCACCACCCACTCTATTTCAAGGGAAGGAATGATTCTGAAGCATTCGCCCAGTGAAGCCGATATTTATTAAGCACCTTACACATGCAGCCCAGGCAGTGATGCATAATTTACATGTATGGCTCATTTAACCCCCATGACAAATCCATGAAGAATTATTGCTGGTACCCTACTAACCAAGAACAAACTGGGGGAGACAGATAAGCATCATCCTGGTGGCACAGCTGGACTCCAACTCAGCCCAGGACCTCCAAGCCCAGCTGCCCAAGCAAAAAATTGCTCCTTAGGCTAAAGTACCACCCTGAACTGATTCTCAGGACTTGCAAGTGTTTGGCTTCATTTAAAAGAAAATTTGATGTACCAAAATACCAAAATTATGTACCAAAATAAAATTATTTCAAAGCATGCTATGAATTATTTATACGGGGCCTGTTCACATAATAAAAACAAACAAAAACTCCTTTGAAGAATGAAGGCATGACTAAGATTAAAATAAGATAAATTAAAATTTGCCTCAGCTAAAGCTACTCAGGGAATGTGCACACAGGGCCACATTCCTCTGTCCCAACCTGGCCGCCTCTGGCCAGGTGCCTGTTAGGTCCGTATCTGTGTAACCTGAGAGCCCTGTGGATTATGCCCAGAGACTGCAACATAATGCACTTGGCCATTTCCACACCTGATGGTACAAAACAAAAAAGTACTTTATCATGACAAGAGCTAATGCCTGGTCCCTCTTGTAGGATTTAAAACTGTGCCCTGTAATAGGCAGCGAAACACCTGTGGATGTTTTATAGCTCAGTGGACTTGTTGCCAGCACAAGTTTTTGTTCTGCTCCTCAGGGTCCTGGAATTACCAGCCTCCCTGTGCCTTGGTGCTGACGTCAGAGGTTAAACAAGCAGTGTTCGCACAATGCTCCACACAGGCCTCTGTTTTCTTCTGGGCCTCCCTGACCCAGCATGGCACATCAATGCCAAGGAGGCCCCATGGTAACAAGGCTCAATCATCCCTCATTCAGTAAGTCCAGGGCCTGCTCTAAGGTATTGAAACGTGTGTTCACAAATACTACAAATTGTTTACAGGGGTGCACGACAAATACCAGGTAAAAGATTAAGAGTGAAATCATATGGTTAGTCAGCCAAGGCAAAAAACTCTCTCTGCTCCCATGTTGAAAGAGTGACTAACATTCAGAATAATCCAATTTATGTATGCCTAAAGAAAAGATATCAAATGAAACACAATCAGAGAAAAATGCACCCTGAATTATCAACCAGTTTTAGATGTTTAAAATCGAAGCCTATTCATCATGTTTGACAAATTACAAGGTGATTTACATGGTAATGGTTAATTACTGATGAAAAATTCACAAATTAAAATTCTAAAATGATTCCTGGGAAAGAAGCATTTTAAACTGCAAGCATTCCCATTGGAGCTAAGAGGGATATTATGTGAACTTAAAAGGAAAAAAACCAGGTATAAGTAAGATGTATAAGGGCCTCCCCTGGTGGCGCAGGCGGTTGAGCACCGTGCTGTGAAGCTGTCGGCAGCCTCTGCAGCACCAGTTTGATCCCGGCCAGCTGGCAAGGGTCCCACATGGTGCGGCAGACCTCTCCTGTCTCGCCCGCTGCTCCCCTTAGCAGTGTATTTCGTCAGTCTGCCTGTTCTGTTCCCCACTCTGTCTCTGGTGAATCCTCTCACCCTCCCACACATCTGGCCTGTACCCCGGTTCTTGTATAAAATAAATAAATAAATCTTTAAAAAAAAAAAAAGTAAGATGTATAAAAATTTCCGAGCTCACACATTTCATAAGACTAACGTTTTACTTGGAAGAGTACACACAGGCACCTATGCTTCTGTATTGTAAATGCAATACAGCCTGTATTTAGAATTCCTGGACACCTCTGGGAGCAGGCAAGACAGACAACACCCCTCTACCAAGCTCAACAAGAAGACAAACCAATTTTAAAAATTGGTCAAAAAACCTTAATAGACACCTCACCAAAGATATACAGATAATAGATAAGCATATAAAAAGATGCTCTATGTCATTGTTCACCAGGGAAATGCAAATTAAAATAACAAACAGAAAACACCACACACCTATTACAATGGTAAAAATCTAGAACTCTGAAAACACCAAACACCGGTGATGGTGTAGAGCGACAGAGATTATCATCCATTGCTGGTGGAAATGCAAAATGACACCATCACTTTGGAATACAGTCAGTAGGTTCTTAAAAAAATGAACATTGGCTTGGCTGTTGGAAAAGTCATGACGCATTTTTTATGTTTTCTAAAAAATGGGTCATGACTTTTCCAACAACCCAATATATTCATTATATTCTACCATACAATCCAGCAATCATGCTCCTTGGTATTTATCCAAAAAAGTTAGAAATTTATGTCCGGGGACAAAACCCTCACATGGATTTTTATAGAAGCTTTTCTTCACAAGTGTTTTCACTGGGAAGCAATCAAGAAGTCCTTCAGTAGGTAGATAAACAGTGGCTCACCCAGACAAGGAAATATTATTGCACAATAAAAAGAAATGAGCAATCAAGCGATGGAATGACATATTACTAAGTGAAAGCCAATCTGAAAAGTACATATTGTATGAGCACAAATATATACATTCTGGAAAAGGTAACCTTCATGAAAAATTCAGTGTTTCCAGGAGTTGGAGGGGGCAAGAGAAGGAAGAACAGGTAGAGCACAGAGGATTTTCAAGGCAGTGAAAATGATACTATAACGATGGGTACAGGGCATTAAACAATGGTCCAAATGCACAGAATGTCCATCACCAAGAGTGAATCCTAATATAAAATAAGGACTTTGGCTAGTAATGGGGTGTCAATGCAGGTTCATCAGTTCTAACAGATGTATCATCTTGGGAGCTGTTCATAGCAGAGGAAGTCATGCATGTAGGGAAGGGACTAGGCATACGGGCAATTTCTGTACTTTCTTTTGATTTTACTGTGAACATAAAACTGCTCTAAAAAAATAAGATCGGCCTCCCCGGTGGTGCAGCGGGTTGAGTGCAATGCTGTAAAGCTGTCCACAGCCTCTGCAGCACAGGTTCGAGTCCCCACCGGCCAGGGAGATACCCACATGGCGTAGCAGACCTCTCCTGTCTCCCCTGCTACTCCCCTCAGCAGTGTATTTCAGTCTGTCTGCCTGTTCTGCTCCCCGCTCTGTCTCTGGTGAATCCTCTCACCCTTCTGCGCCTCTGACCTATACCCCAATTCTTGTATAAAAATAAGTAAATCTTTGGGTCTTCCCGGTGACGCAGCGGTTGAGCGCTGGGTTGCGAGGCTGCCCGCAGCCTCTGCGACGCCGGTTCGATCCCCGGCTGCTCCCCAGCCTCCAGAGGAGGGTTCCACATGGCACGCAGACCTCTCCTGCCGCCCGCTGCTCCCCTCAGCAGTGTACTTCGGTCCTTCTGCCTGCTCTGCTCCCCGCTCTGGCTCTGGTGAATTCTCTCACCCTCCCATGCTTCTGATTGTACCCAGTGCATGTGTGAACAAACAAACAAATAGATGAATAAAAAAAAAAAGCCTCTATAAAAAAAATAAAAATAAGTAAATCTTTAAAAAAAGATCATTTTAAAAATCTGACATTTTAATATTTTCTATTTGTGGTAAGAATAATTAGTATATGCTAAGGTGACAACAGTTGATCTTTCTAAATGCCCTGAATGAACCATAAAATCCAGCAAGGCTGCTAGAACAGGGCAGCATTCTCTTTCTGAAGTTTAAATCTTTCTTTAAATACAGGATGTGGCTCTGCCCACTAACAACCTGGAACCATCTTCCTATACCTGTGATTGCAGTCTATGTTCTCACAATACGTCTCAGTTACACAAATAACTCAGTTACCAAACAGTTATCTGGCCCTCCCTTCTGAAGAAGACAAAGATCTCTTCATATTGGTCCCTTTGCCAGCAGATTGGATATTCAGCCACCGATGCCTTATCTAGGGCTCCCTGCCCAAATTTATCTTCTCAGATAAAATTCTTTCCATATTCAGTCACCGTGAAAAATATTTTATTTACCTAAGTACTTATTTGGGTAACATTCCCCAAAAGGTTTTAAAATGGAAACTTCCTGGAAGATGACAGTATGAAAGATTTATTCAGTCTAGAAACATTTCAAATTGCAAATTGCTTCCTATTTAAAATCACTGACATTGAGTTATTGGGAGTGTGACAATGGAAGAAGGAAATAGAAAAAGCAGAGGCACTGTGCTGAGAGTTGAGGGAAGGCACCCTCAGAACAGCTGAGGACTTCTTCCGTCATGAAAGAGTCTTGACAGAGTAAGTGAGGTGGATGCTACATTCCTCAGTCTTAACTGAATAGAGCAATGAAACATGCCACAGAATGTGAGGACTGACCCTGAGTGAGACACATATGACATTTCATGACACAATGAGGTAATTAATAACTGTCAGCCATGACTATGATCTGCTATTCCTCTTCACTCCTCTCTCCAAATGAATTAGAAAGAAGTGGTTATCTCCTGTCTGCATCTGCATTATGTTCCAGAAAAAGGCTAAACGGGAGAAAGCAACATAGGGCAGAAGCCCCACAGACTGAAATGTTGTCCTAGTGTAACAGGGTGGTCCCCAGGAAAAGGGGAAGTTTCCGGCTCCCTGCTGCACCCAAAGGAGGGTGGAGGTAAAGAGAAGCTGGAGAAGGAATGGAGGAAGGAAGGAAACAGGATGGACCTGGAGGAAGCACATGGAGCAGAGACACATAAAGAAACTACACTTGCCTTTTGGTAGTGGACTGGTTGACACAGATGTGGGTGAGAGACCCATTGAGAGGTGACAATGGCAGCTTTTACCTTGATTTTGATTTTGCTCTTTTCCTCCCAGACTTGTCTGGTTATTTCTGACCCTTTTCTGTGGGTCCGCACTGGAAGATGTTTTAGACTTGTGATAGGCTTTGGGGTCTTGCTCTGGGCCAATCCCGTTTGGGTGGACTTTTATCCAAAAGGGGACGGGTAACTTTGGGTGCTTGGTTTAGAAACTATATTCTTTGTCTTTCCTGTATTGTTCATTAATTGTATTAAAGTCTTACATATTTTGTGTTGATGCAGCCGATGGCAGAACCTATTTGGAACAGGTAGATTTGGGGGTTCTTTTTTTTTAAGATTTATTTATTTATACAAGAATCAGGGTATAGGCCAGATGCACGGGAGGGTGAGAGGATTCACCAGAGACAGAGCGGGGAACAGAACAGACAGACTGACCAAAATACACTGCTGAGGGAAGCAGTGGGCAAGACAGGAGAGGTCTGCCATGCCATGTGGGATTCTCGTCGGCCGGCTGAGATCGAACCCGTGATGAAGAGGCTGCAGCTTCACAGTGCAGCACTCAACCGCCTGCACTACCAGGGAGGCCTAGATTTGGGGGTTCTAAGGTACCCCTCTCCCTGCCCCATAACAACAGGGGTGCCCAAGCAGGGGAACTAAATGATGAAAATTGGGTCATGCCCCAGGTCAGTCTACAATGTTTATAGTCACAGTCAGTAAACCTTCCCTGTAAGGCACTAGAAACTATTTAACATCTGTTACAACTCCTGAATTGTGCCTTTGTAACAATAGCCATTGACAACACATAGTTTGTCTGCACTCCATTAAACCTAATTTACACAACAGGCAGAGGACCAAATGGGCCTTCCTTCCATCCCTAATGGTATAGTCTAGTAACATAAGCCCTTCAGCAGAGGACTGGGGCTAGGACATACAGACCTAAGCTGCCCATATCCAGGAAAACAGGCCTTTGTTCAGCTAGGTTCACATCATTTTTTCTTCATATATGGCCTTCACAGTATCAATGTGTTATACCTGCATGCACACAGGTATTTGGGCAAGAAAGATAGGGTTGGGGAGAAAATAAGTGTTATGTTTCTGCGCAAATTTTCCCTTAAGACAACATCTGTCACCTTCCTAGGTTTGCCAGGGACAATCCCACTTTATATTTGCCCTGTATTGTCTGCTTTAAAATTTTCACAGAATTTTCCTTTTGTTAATCAGAAAGTTGCACTAACAGCTAATAACTATTATTAAACTGTGCATTAACTCTGCATTAAAGTTATCCAAAATTGCATTAAAATAAGCCAGAGTGAGTGGCTCTGTATACTTTATGCCCAGTTTTCACCTAATAGTGTGTGAGCTATCCATGCTGTAAAAAGAGATTGAAAAGGATTGGGAAACAGTTTTATCCCTCCCTAATCAAAATATATTTTAATATAAGTCTCTGATCAAAATAAAAACTTTTTGTGTTTCTATCTAAAAATCACATGCTGCACATCAGCCAAGGTGCTCCAGAGTGTCACCTCCTCCAAGAAGCCTGCCCTGACTGCTCCAAACATAAGAAATCTCTCCCCTACAGATCCCCTGCCACTTTTGGTCTGAAATTCTGTGTGCTGAGGTTTCTGAGGTGTTTGCCTCTCCAACCACCTTACGGGCAAGAAAATGTGCTGTAGATTTTACACAATCCGCCCTGACCTTAAGAAACTCTCAAAGTTCATAAGAGTCTCCTACAAAAGATCATGCAAGTAAAGAAGAATTTCTTTTCTATGACAGCATTTTTGAACTATAGTAAAACTATTTGTATACATGGTAACATTTGTTTAGCTATTGTACAAAAATTGTCATAGAAAAAAATTTAAACCTACTTAAATTTTAAGAATCACTGCTTTTTACCTACTTACCTTGCTACCTATCAAATATGGAGAGAAATCAAATGACTTTACAGTTGCTTTTATGTAAGAAGATGGACCCAAAACATGAAATTAAAGCAAAATTAGTTGTAGAAATTTTGTTGCACATTTTCTCAACTGCATTTCTCCTGTAAAATAAAATGTTGACATCTTTAATTGGACTCTCCACAGTGAAGACCCTTTGAGAAGCCCTTGGTTTCAGCCACGGGTGCCTGGGGCGTATTTTCCGCACGGTAGACGCTTTCTGAGATACACTCTATTGCCTATCAACTCTCCACTTCATTGCTTTCCCAGCATCCTGCTGGAAAGTTTAATTACTTTTTCATTTAACTTTTGGAAGAAACGACGGGTGATTTTCTAGAATGTGATTTTTAAAAGAAGGTAGCCAAAAATCCTATTAAAATCTGACTTTTTCACATTATGCCAGGATCAGCTGTCCTGAAAACTAGTCCACTTTCAAGCCCCCAGAGCTGCAGCCCACCAATGGAGCAAACAGCCTTCAGATTTGCAAACACTATCTCTGGAAGGAATCTGACCTGAAGCCCTCAGGAGAGCCAGGAAAAGGAAAAGGTTTCTCTTAATTGAGTCATCACCTTACCTCACTGGTTCGTCAGATAAGGAAAAAGCAATTTCAGTAAACTGTGTATTTACATTTATCTCAGTTTATATTCCTCATCCCAAACCTTTACTCTTTCCTGGTGCCCATTCCCAGTTCCCTGTTGTATAAGCTGCCCTCCTCTCTCAGCTAAGGATTACATCCCTCTGGGGCAGCACAAATGGCCCAAAAGCTACTACGCAAAATGAAACTAAATGCTTCACAATTGTTTTAAATCCCAGTACTAAAGAAGGAGGTGTAAAAGTTATTACAATAATTCACTTGAATAGAAAGGGAATCCACAAAGCAGTAAACTGTTCACCTCTATCTATAGTTTTGTAGCATTTCCCAAGACTCAAGAAAGAGAACATAAAATAATTCCAAAGACTACCTATGGTAGGGGGGTCGCAAGTACAACTGCAAAGCGGTATCTTGCCAGACTCCCCTAGGTTCAACCCGGGGTAAGCCACACCCACTCGTGGCTAGACACCCCCTTCTGACATGTATTCATAACAATGTAAGTCCATGTCAGGTATCTGACGCCATGAAGAACATGAAAGAACACTGACAGTCAGGAAGAATAAACAACAGCCTGTGAGACATCCCTGCCTGAGACAGGAATGACACACTTTCAAAGAGGGGTTTAAAATGCAATTCTAATATATCTGATCATTTACTTTAAAAATATTCAGCAGATGAAAGAGCATAAGAAGAAAGGAAGTACTGAACTTAGTAAAATGTAACAGACTGGTTACATATCCCCAGATCCTGGGATGTCACTACACTAATCAAGGATGAAACCAGGCTCCATAATGGTGATTCTGAGTTAGTAAGGAAAGTTTATCTTGCAAACAATTATCTAAAACAATGGATTGCATGAGTCCATGTGCTTGACCAAAAGACATGTGACAGAGAGATGACTCATTACAGCACCACATATAACAGTCACAAGGTAGACAGTAAAATGCATAAATGATGGTATTTTCACACAGTGAATACACCAATAGAAATGACAGAGTCATGAGACCTATAGACCTACCAGCTTATAAACATAACATTGAGGGCAAGAAACCAAATTATTGAAGCTCATGTATGCAAACAAAAAAGAAAAACAAGTAAAGGATATCAACCACCCTGTAGTGGAGGGAGCTGTGGAGACTGGAAGGGAGCTGGGGTCTCTGCAATGTGGTGAAATGTCCTGCTGCTCAATCTGGATGTGTACACTGCAGCATCCATCTGTGACAATTCAGGACGCTATCCACTTAAGTTCCGTACACTTTTCTCAGGGTGTATTTGTCTTTGAAGAACACAGTCACAAATACACAATATACTTGATGAAGTATAAATCACTTACCATGACAAATTCAATCACAAACACTTCAAAATTCAAACAAACAGAGACAACCAAAGTCAAAATTTTGAAGTTTATCTTTTCCACTTCGGTTTGCATTTACTTTCTGAAGGTTGTTTTTTTTTTTTAATAGTTTTCTGCCATTTCAAAATAAATTCCAATCAAATGTGGCCACACTGGCCACACATCTCAGACTTCGGCTGAGAGAGTGCTGCACCATCTGCAGTAAGTCTGGGTGGGGCCTAAGAGAACCTTTCTCAAGGACCCCCAGGTGCTGCCAGTGCTGCTGACCTGAGACCCTCAAGTAGCAAAGTCTGAGGAATGGAGTGATGAAAAACCTGTCGGCAGAGCTTCTGGGAATGAAAAAATGCCCATGCCTGGGAACAGCACCCTGGAGCTGGCAACTTTCTGATACTGAATTTTAGGACCTGTATCTGGTGGCAAAGTTCTGGGCTTCCCTATGCCTCTCAAATTTCATCCTTGTTTAGCAACTCAGGGACCAAAATTACTATATGGGGACAGCAGAGTAAGAACTTGTTACTTCTATAAGCAATGTCTTATTCTTTCTCACTAAAACACCAGCCTTTCAACTTGTTGGCATCATTCCTTTCCCATACATATGTAGAAGGGAGGAGGAGAAAAGGGACAAGGAAGAAAAAGAACAGAAGTGAGCAAGCAAGCAGTTAGTCTGCCTGGGAAAGGGCAACAATATAAAACTGCAAGGGCCGCAGTTGGAGTTAGAGAATTTCGATGAAGAATTAGACTGCAGGGCCTCCCCGGTGGTGCAGCGGGTTGAGCACTGCACTGTGAAGCAGTCCGCAGCCTCTGCAGTGCAAGTTTGATACAGGCCGGCCGGGAGATACCCATATGGCACGACAGACCTCTCCTGCCTCGCCCGCTGCTCTCCTCAGCAGTGTCTTCGGTCCTTCTGCCTGTTCTACTCCCCACTCTGTCTCTGGTAAATTCTCTCACCCTCCTGTGCCTCTGATCTGTACCCCAGTACTTGTATAAATAAATAAATCTTAAAAAAAAAAAAAGAATTAGACTGCAGGGTGAGATGGAGGGGTAAAGACAAGGAGGAATAATAAGGCTTCTCTGGTGGGAAGTGGTTGGGGGGCACCTCAGAATCGTAAACAGATGCGGGGTAAGGCATTTCTTGGCAGGAAAAAAATATTGATAACTTAAAGTCACTGAAAACATGTTGTATGTCATTTTGAAGTGCTTAGGCACTTGGAAGGGGTACAAGAAAAATATAACATATATACAGGGATTTTTCCAGATTGAAATAAATATTCGGAAATTTTTTGGTACATATTTTCTAAGTTGGGAGCATTGAAAAATGCTCCCTGATCTTTTCAAAATGGATTCTCACAACATAGGAAACCTCAAAAACTAAGAATATCTGAAAAAGTTTCTTAGTGACTGTAATGATTAATTGGGGGGGTCTCTTGGCTAGGCTGTCATACTCAAATATTTGGTCATACAAGTCTAGAAGCTGCTGTGAAGGTCCTTTACACAAGAGATTAACATTTAATCAGTAGACTTTGAGTAAAGCAGATTACCCTCCATAACGTAGGCAGGCCTCATCCAATCAGTTGAAGAATTTTAAGTAAAAACTGAATGAAGAGGAAGGAAGAGGAAGTTCTGCCAGCAAATTGCCTTGGGACCCAAACTGCTACATAACTGTTTTTTCCCTTGTCCCGTCTGCCAGCCGTTCTGGATAGATTTTCAAACAGCCAGTCTCCACACCTGTGTAAACCAATTCCTTAAAATACATCTCTCTCTCCCTCTCTGTCTCTCTCTGCCCCTCCCCTCTCTCCCTCCTTTGCTGCCCCCCCTCCCTCTGTCTCTATAGGAACAAGCACATACACCCCATATACTTCCTTCCATTAAGCTACCTTCACCCGCAAAGCATATCTATAAACTGTAAAATCCTACATCTCCATTTGTTTTTAAACATCTACAGGTATTTTGCATTGCTATATTTCTACATCTATGAAGAATCAACGACAACATGGATTTTCTACGCATATGTCCATTGGCTCTTCAGGAATTGTTCTACCTCTGTCCAAAGAAAGCAGCTGCTTTGTTTTATAGAAGCAAGAATCGGGAGGACTGTGTCATGCCCGGGAGAAACAGTGTGTGCAGCCATCACACCAAGACAGATGGGCAAAAAGTCAGCAAAAGTGGCCAGTCCCTCCCACCTCTGCAGCTGCTCCAGTCAGTTGACAACAGATGACACTTTCACTACTGCATTCGGATTTTAGAACGCTAACTCACTGGCAGTTTTATTGGTTTAAATCCAAGCATTTAAAGAACATTTTCATCAAATACAGCGTAACAAAACAGCCACTAGTGTGCAAGCCATTATTTCATAGTCATAAATGAGCACAATGGGGTACCATAGCTGAACATTGCCAGTAAATGTCCCAAAACTAAGTTTAAAACTTGAAATTGAAAAGAATGTTGCCCCCGGTGTGCATTTGGCAGGAGGGAGCTCTCAGAATGTGTCATTGTCTAGAATGTTTCTCCCTGGTCACTTGAAAATGAAGACAAAGCCTGTAGGGGCAAAGGTTGACAACTTTTATGTGGGGTTGGTTCAAAGAAAGTAAAACACAGCTCTTTTATAGGTAGTCAAATTTCTTATCTTTAAAAAAATATGTTTTCATATTTTCATAACATTTGTTTTTCTGGTGGTAAAAAACATAACATGAATCTACCTTACCAAAATTCTAAGTGTGCAGTGCATTATTGTTAACTATATATGTTCATTGTTATAAAGCAGAGCTCTAGAACTTTTTTATCTTGAATGACTGAAATGCTATAACTCACTGAACAGCAACTCCTATTTCCCCTAAGCTCCTGGGCCTGGCAACCACAATTTTACTTTCTAAGAGTCTGATTATTCAAGTAGATTTACACAGTTCTTGTCTTTTGGTGACTGACTCTTTTAACTTGATATTATATCCTTATATCCTCTACGTTCATCCACGTTGTCTCATACAGTAAGAACTCCTGCTTTTTTTCTAAGCCAAATAATATCTTATTGTATGTATACACCACATTTTCTTTATCCATTCATCTGTCCATGGACACTGGTTATATCTACCTGTGGGCTACTGAGAATAATGCTGCAATAAACATGGGAATGCAGGTATCTCTTCAAGATAATAAGTTCCTTTGGTGATATACCCAGAAATGGGATTGCTGAATCATTCAACAATTCTATTTTTAATTTTTGGAGGAACATTCATACCATTTTCCACAGTGCCACAGCATTTTATATTTCTACCAACAGTGCACAAAGATTCCACGTTCTCCACATCCTCACTAGTACTTATTACTTTCTGATTTTTTGTTGCTAGTCATCCTAAGAGCTGTGAGGTGTTCTCTCATTGTGGTTTTGATTTGCATTTCCCTGGTGATTATTGAGAGTAAGTATATTTTCATATTTTATTTCAAAAAACAATTTTTGCCTGAAGGACAAAATATTCCATCAATGAAAGAAAATACCACTGTAATAGCAGAAAATATGACCACTCATAACTAAACTCCTTTATTTTTAATCACAAATCATTTTAATCATTAATCATTCCATTCCAAATGGTTTTTTACATGTCTTAAAAACTGACAGCCAAATACCACCAGCTTAAAATGAAAAGAAAGAAAAACATCAGAGTAAAAGGTCATCCCAGTGCACTCAGAGCTCAGTCTTCATCCCCCAAGGCCATACCTTGTAAGGGCAACATAACCTGGAGGTAGAAAATGTTATACAGCAACATCTGCTGGACCTGAACTAAGTAACTCTGAAAAGAAAGGCAACACCAAGAGCAAAAAAGAGAGTGAAAAAATAATATCTTTAGGTCAAAATACTATCCACAAACTTGGAAGAACCAAATTACAGTTCTCAGGATGCCATGGAACTGCATGCTCAAATCTTCCATGTGAGCTGGCACCGCCCCTTGAATTTACCAGGGTCCATTCACAAGTAGGAAATACGGCTGCAAACTATGAAAGGTATCCTTGCCACCTCTGTATTTTCACATTCCCAGAATATGCAAAAGTGGAAATTTCCACTTAAAATCTGAAATTTTCTGTCTTAAAATTAGCATCACTGGCAACACCGTCCACCCCCTGCACATGAAATAGAGGCTCTCGCTGGGCCCAGACTCTGCTCTGTTGGGGAGAACTTTACCCACCTGGCCCCAGAGGCATCTGAGACAGTGAGCCCCCTCCATCCCATCAGGCACAGCCCATAAGATGGCTAGACGAGGAAACTGGAGATCACCTGACAGGATCCTAGACTTTCTCCGCATGGAACTGAAACACTACAAGAGATAACCTCTCCACGGAAGAGACAGGAAATGCCCTGAATCAGTTTCTCAGCTTAATTTCTAACCACCAGTGAGAGCTGGAACCAGACTATCCACCTTGTGATTCTCCCCACTCTATACCCTTACTGGAGCCACTACCTCTACATATAGAGGAACTGGCCAAGAGACTTAGATTTTTGACAGGATACTATAATAAAGCAACCAGTTCCTAGCACAGTCCAGGCACATGTAGATACAGAAAAAAAAACATATTTTTTGAAGGAAGGGAGGGAGTGAGACAGGGAGTGAGACAGGGAAGCAAGCAGGCAAGAAGAAATTTCTTCTAGGAAAAAGCCAAGAAGAATTTCTTCAGTGGGATAAGTACAAGTAGGATCCTTAAGACTGGGAACAACTTAAAACGAATTTCTTCCACAGTCTTGTGCCTACATTTTTAATGATGGACATGACTTCAAAGCAGTGAAAAACAGAGAAACCAGTGTTTCCAATCCTGTATAGTTTTTGAGGATTTCAAGTCATTTTAAAAGTTTTTCTCACACTTGATTAACATGCAGAACTAATTAAATAGCTCCCTACTCCAGAGTAGACTTAAATATTGTTTATTCATGTGACTTTACTATGAACAAATAAAAACCAGATATAAACTCCTTATACATATTGCTCCAAAACATATATAAGAACAACACATATACACAAAATCAATGAAAACAGACTTAGTGACATTCATCTAAACTGTCATGGAACACAGTTCCATGGCATTGAAATCACCATAGTCCAGGTCAGGATGATCCTGGCAGTCGCACATTTACACGATCAGAACTCCCCATCACTTCTTTGTTGAGACCACAGACAATCCAACACGCTCTGTGGTCAGTCACTTTCAAGCCACATGACCACATCATACACTGAGCCCACCCTCTGCTTCCTTCTCAGCCCGAGACAATGACTGCAGTGCTGTGGTTGCTGCCCAGAAACACAGAGGTGGGTTTAAAATTGTGTAGCAAAGTCTGTAATTTACAAGTCACCCAGGTGATTCCAAATGTGCTCAAATACATTTGTTCTATAATTTCATCAAAATGAAAATGAAAATGTTTAGTCTTCTAAGACTCCCAAGCATACCTGTAAAGACCCCTGAGGGTCTTTGGCCTCAACATTCTTGATGTTAAATATCC
Organism: Talpa europaea; assembly: GCF_964194135.1. NCBI lineage: Eukaryota > Metazoa > Chordata > Mammalia > Eulipotyphla > Talpidae > Talpa > Talpa europaea. The sequence goes on from NC_140074.1 coordinate 48,865,018, forward strand.
ATTGTCCCAGGCTTGTGCCAGAAGGCATCTTTCCACTCATTATACTGCATTCCAGGTCTTTCAGGTATCAGAAACTCCAAGTTATTTCAAAAGGGAAAACAATAAGCTCCTTGTAGGTCAGGTCTACAGAGTCTCACTAATGTCCAAGACAATGGCAGGTACAGCAATATCTAATATGAATTAGATATAGAATTTAAGAAACGTATTTGAGCAACTGTATCTGTATCATAGGATTATAGGGCATGTAGACTGAGGCCTTGAGGGTTAAAATCCATTTTTTCTGTTTTTTATAATTACTCTGACCAAAGAAATCATAATTTGGAAGGCCTCAAATACATAATGAAACAATCAAATTGTTTTTTAAAGTAACTAATTCTAAGGAAATATGCTTCAAATATAAATTCTACCATTACAACTTCCTTCTGGGAAATAGCATTTACTTTCCATTTTACAATGTGATATGAGACAGATATAGTCAGATAGAAGCAGACTGAATACTCATTATAAATAATCTCTCCCTATTTCTACCTTGCAAATACATACAGAAGTCAGGTGCTATCTAAGCTTAACAAGTTATACATGAGTCAAGAAGGTATAGTGTATGTTCCATTTCAAGAGGGAAAAAAAGCAGATATTTGAATCACCATGGCATTATAACCTTTGCCATCATCTAAAGGGTCTCTTTTCCATCAATCCACAAGCCTCCATCCAAGATGATAATGTTTCATTTTGCAAATGAAATAAGAGTATGCAATTCTTGTAATCAAGAATCAGGCAAAGAGGTTACAGTCTCAAAGTAAAAGGAGTAGTATGACCATGAATTTGAACAGGAAATCCTTGAATAGACAAAGTAGAATGGAGTCCACAGTTCCTGAGGCACAGACATCCCCATGACACTAATTTTAAGTCTTTTTCTTTTGTACATACCCCAAGAGTAGAACGAAAACCCAAAGCCTGAGAGCAATGGGTGAACAAGCAGTAAGGTTAGGGCAGGCCATTGTCCACGTGGCCCGAATGGCCGTCTTCTGAGGACGAGAGTCAGCACAGCTCTCTTCTGGGGCCAACAGAACAAAAACAAATGACTAAACTGAGATGAAATTCAAACACAGGACCAGAAAAAATCACCATCAGCAAGTAGCACCCATGAACATTAAGCCATCAAGGACCCAGGAGCAAGGTTCGCAGGGTTTAAGGTAAAGCTCTGGTTTTCTTAGCAGACAGTTTTCTCTTGCCAGCAGGGTGATGACACAAATAACTCTGACAGACAAGACATAAAAGGAAAAAAAAAAAAATAAGACCTATCAGACTACCAACAGTGAGAAAATAATATAGAGATATCTCATACTTGAATATATACTCTAAATACTCTCATACACATATCTCATGATATATGTATATGTGTGTGTGAGAGAGAAAAATCCCCAGTTCTGAATCCAGAAAAGGCAAAGAAACGGAACCTCCAGGAAGCCTATGGCGAGCACACTGAGAAGTCCCAAAGCCAGTGCTAAAGATAAATATCACACACAGTCAGAAACAAACTTGAACCTCTTCCAGGATGAGTCCAACGCGCCATCTTGCCTCAAGCTGTAACAGATTTTTACCTCTTTGAGTGAGCACTGGATATTATTGGCCATGTGTATGAAAATAATATATTTATTATCAAACACTATAAACACAGTCCATCGCACCAAGATGCTCACATTTTGAAGATACTCAAGAACTGAGATCAAACAGAGAAGAGCGGCTTTGCTTCTCCCATCTAAAGTCTGCTCAGGGCCACAAATGCATTGAGTGGGAAGAGAGGAGAAACTGAGGCACTATCTAACCAATAGATCAATGTCTCTCCCTCTGTTGATTCCCGTCTTTCCCACCTACTCACCTGTCACCCTCACTGTGCTCATCTTCTCTGCCTCCACCTCTCCTCTCCCTACCCAACCCTGCCAAGCACCACATTATGCAAGTGACCTGGGCCTATCAGGTGACCACACTATTTTAAAACAAGACAAAGTAAAAAGGGCTAAAAGGGAAATGTGAAAGGGAAATGTGAAAAAACCCTGACCAACTCTGAAACTCTACTTCTGCTACTTACAGCTATTTGTTCTTAAAAAATGCCCTAGGTACATGTGATTAATGTTCACCTGTTACCTTTTCCTCTCAATATTAGCAATCATCCTTAAAGTTATGTGGGTATGCTGAGAAAACCGTGTTGACAATCCATATATACTTCACATGTGGGTAATTTTGGTTCTTCTCAAATACATTTCTCGCTTCTCAATTATTAAATAAAAGACCCCCTTCAACACTGTTCATGTAGAAAAGTCTCAAACCATGTGAAACAGCTGATCACAAAAGGTTGATTTAGCATCTGAGCTGATCTCACCCTAATCCTGTCTGGCCTGGCAGGTCAGCTATTGTATTAATACCTATTATATTCCTGGCATCCAGCCTGGATCTGTCCCAGGTCAGGCCAGTATGGAGATAGCCATACCCGTTCACACATCCACTGTGGTGCAGGCACATTTCTATTTGTGAGAATGTGAAGTTCCAAGTTAATCTATCAAAGTGAATCAATTCACAAATAAACTCAAAAATCATTACAAATGCAGTTAAGAAAATTGAAAAGCTCCAACTCTGACTACAGGAAAGATGAGTTCCACCATCCCCTGCCCTTCAAGTCCTCAAAGAACACACCCTATTTTCTTGTCCATGCAAATGTCTGAACACTCTGACCAGCTCACACCAGGAACTGGAAAAAATCAGGAGAGAAAGCACAAATGAATCAAGGAGAGAACTCATACAATGTGATTTAAGTGCATTCTCAGTATATGGACGAATGAATATAAGTCATTCAAATCATTCACCAAACATCTACTGAGTAACTACTGAACATGAATCTCTCGGTCACCACAATAACATAACATCCCTAGGAAAATAAATAGGCCAGGTAGGTTAGACAAGTCTATTCGCTGTCTCTCACATGACCGTGAATCCCCACTTTCTGGGTTTTTCTTATCTGAAACAATATTCTTTTCTGAATTCTCTTCCATAGCCATATCATCTTGCCATTCTTGTTTCACGCATTGTCTGACTGGGTTCCTGCTTACTAGGAAGTGGAAACAGCCCATCCTGACAGCACAGACCACTGATTCCTCTAGGTTCAAGTTAACAGGTCACAAGACTTTGTGGGAGACTCCCCCTCCCCAGTCTTTAAGGAAAAGAGTCCCTCAATTTTCTTTCTTTTTTTTTTTTTTGTGGGACCCTCGCAGGTGGCCGGGGAACAAACCGGCGCTGCAGAGGCTGCGGGCAGCCTCGCAGGCCAGCGCTCAACCGCTGCGCCACCAGGTGAGGCCCAGTCCCTCAATTTTCTAAGGAAAAAACAACTTAAGAAACTGTTGACACATATCCCAGAGACCGTTTTCATCCATTCACGATGCAGTATTATTTTCTCTCTAATATCATAATTACTGGTGACTGGGAAGTCTAACCAAAAATTGCTTCATTATTTGACCTAAGAGCTTTGAAGTGGAAATTATGTCATACTGTCATATTTTGCCTCTACAGGAACCACACATTCTCATCTGATATCTGTTCTTATCAAACTGAACATGTAATCTTCTGGGACAGGCAAGGGACAGGATATCACCAGGGAAAGATGGAATAATAGATGGGAAACAAAGACACCAGATGAAATGGCACAATTTTTCAGAGAGACAATTTTCCCCTTAGAAGAAAAAAAGATAGATAGATAGATGTACCTTTATTATCTGATCTCAAAAAATCTATTTCTCTCGTTTAAAATTTTTATTGAAGTAAAATTACATTAAAACATGTATGCATTATTATAAATCAGTATCTCTGTATGCAGCATTAAGTTCACCCCTAAAAGTTCAATTCTACCCTTCACCGTACAATTTAACCCTTTTACCCAAATGACACCCTCCTGCCCCTTCCCTTCAGGCAACCACTAATTTGGTCTCAGAGTTCAAAAGTTAATTTTTTGTTCACTCATTTATTTTGTCCCAGTATATTATAGAGTAAAATGAACACATACTTAATTATTTACAGATTAAAAATGCAAGATTTCAAAGAAAGCTCCTGCTTTCAACAGTCTATTGGCTCATTCCACAAAATATTGTTTCCTGTAAATAGCTCTCTTGTCTTTAAATGTCCTTTGAGGATTTTTTTGAGAAATGTTTCACCCACACAATGAACCTCTTGAAGATACGTACTACACCTCATCCTCCTCTTTGCCCCCAGGGACCTAGGATAGGCCCTAAGACAGTTTCTGGCACAAAAGCGACACTTAATAATGTTTGTAGAATTAATTTGCCTGAAATAATGGCAATAACATTATCAATATCCAAAGATTTTTATTGCATTTGGGTGGGAGGAAGGGAAGGTCAACAGCTGTATAAGGAAGTATAACAGAAGCAATCCAATTTACCAAAACAGTTAAGGGCTGCCATGGTAACAATCAGATGAAGCAACTCAGGTTGGTTCTTTTCCACTTGAGCAAGTACAGGATGGCAAATATTGTACTTGTTAATCTCACATCAGAAGGGGGTGGGGTTTGAATACAAGTCTATCAGGTGACACCAGTGTCCATTAAATTTAGCAACCTCCAAAGAGTCTGGAAGGGCATCATGATGATGATAAATAATAGTAATAATAATATCACCAAAATGTTAAGTCTGGGTTTGCATGCTGGTCTTAAGATCATTTTAATCATTTACAGGTTACGTGTCAAATATTTGCTACTGAGACTTGATAACTGGACAGTAGATCCATATGTGTGCTTATGTATAAAATATATGGACTTAACCTTCTTTAATCCTAAAATTGATAACTTCTTAAACTAGCTGGACCTAAACCAAATTCTAGATGGAAGATGATGCAATGTTTAAATGTTTCTACTTTCCATTCTAACTCATTAGCAAATAAAAGAAAAGATGGGCATCACACCCACTTTCTGTACACAGTCCCTCCTTTTTGCAATGAGTCACTCTTTTTTTTTTTTTTTAAGCCAGCCGGGAATCGAGCCCGCGCTGTGGAGGCTGTGGGCAGCTTCACAGCTTGGCGCTTAACCCGCTGCGCCACCGGGGGGGTCCCCCCTGCAATGAGTCACTCTTTGCAGACAGTGTTCACCTCACTTTCCAAACTAGAAGGAGAAGCTGGGCGGAGGAGGAAGTGAGGACACCCAGCTCTGCAGGTCTCAGCTGTGAACCAGTCAGCTTGGCCACTGATTACTCCCAGGGCCTTTTCTTTTCTCAGTCTCATGTCATATCTGTGAACTGCCAACCCAAATAATGCCTTTCAAATCTTCTCAATAATGAGAACCACAGCTCCATAAAAATTTCAACTAAAATCCAAACAGAAAGGCGAAAAACACTTCACATATGAACATTAATGAAGTTGCTGCTCAGGACATTCCAGGACAAGGCAAAGGTAGATGCAAATTAACCTCAAAGAATAAACCCCCCTAGTGTCTTTCCCTCTCTGTCCTGAATAGGCAGGGAATTAAGTTAGTAACTTGATATAATTGCTATTCCTGTCTGAGCTAAGAATAGAGAATTTATTATATGATTTGTATCATTTCATTCAGTTATATAAAAATGGTTTCAAATCCCCATTCTTTCGTTAACAGGACAAGTCTCTTAATGTTTAGGGATAAATCTCTGTGTCTAAGTTACTCTACCTATCATGGAAAACCTACTTCGCAGGATTGTCCTGAAATTTTAATAAGTGAACTGAGACTGCCTAGCACATAGTAGGCATCGATGACTATTTGTGTCCTGCAGTACACATGACCGATCTTGTTTTCCTAGTAGACCGAGGTGAACAACCAACGCAAAACTACTATAGAGGATGCCAAATTGGCCGCCAGCCTGGCTCACCATGCCCAGGTGCAACCGGAGGCCTTGAGTAGGAGTGACGCAACCAGATCACACAGGTTTAGGGGACACCTAAACCTGTGTCCGGAAGAATCTCCAGATGCTGCAGATTTCTCTGTGGCCCATGTAATAAAGTGCCCTTTGCAAGGCACAGTAATGAGCAAGTGACACTTTCTCCCCAAACCCTGACAATGAAAACATTCCCTTTCCCTAACGCTAAGGGCGCTCTCCTTGGACAAGTTTACGTGAGTTGGTGAACTGAGACAGGCAACTCGGAGTAGGACCGAGTGGGTCCGCACACCCCACGCGTTACGAGTGGGAAAGTCAGCGCACCGGGTGGGCAGGAAACTCCATCCTCACGCCTCCCGCCCCCCCAACCCACGCACGCACCTGGGGATGAACTTAGCCTGGTCCCCAAGCCGCGTCTGGAAATCCTGCCAAGCCCGGCCAGGCCTCGCCGGGTCCCAGGAAGACAGCAGCGCCGCCGGCCCCTCCTCGCCGCTCTCCTCCTCCTCGCTGTCCCCGGGGTCCGACCCTCGCTGGGCCGCGGCGGGCGCGGGCTCCGGGGAACCCCGGCCCCGGAGCCGCCCCCCTCCAACGGTCCCGCGGAAGCCGAGCGCGAACTCCTGGAACGTGATGGCCCCGTCGCGGTCGGCGTCGAGCTGCTGGAACAACGCCTCGGCGTCGGCCGGCCGCACGCGCAGCTCCGCGCACAGCGCGCTGAACTCCTCGCGCTCCAGGCGCCCGGAGCGGTTCGCGTCGCAGGCCGCGAAGGCGGAGCGCAGCGGGGCCAGCTCGTCCCGCTCCCCGTCCGCCTCCATGCCGCCCGACGGGAGGCGGCCGACTGGGCTCCGCGACGCGGCGGCGGGAAGTCCGGGGCCACCGGCTGCTTTCGGAGCCGCAGCGCGAGAGGCTCGTCCAGCTGGTTCGGCCACTTGTGGGAACGTCCGGGTAGAGCCGGGCGCCTGGGCGGGTCCGGGGCGGCGCGCTCCCACGTTGTCTCCGGCGCGCAACCCGGGCCGTCCGCTGTCAGCCCCAGTGCGCCCCTGACTCCGTGCCCCGCTCCTGGGCGCACCGCTCCTGGGCGCACCGCTCCTGGGCGCACCGCTCCTGGGCGCACCGCTCCTGGGCGCACCGCTCCTGGGCGCACCGCTCCTGGGCTCCTGGGCACCCCGCGCCACCGCCACTGCCAGTTCTTCCGAGGGTCCGGCTCCGCCCAGCCCGGGAGGGGGAGAGCGCGACTTGGCTCCCTTACCTCCCAGTACTTTCCAAGTAGGACTCTGCCCCGAGACTGGCTTTGGGGCCCTTGGAGTGGGGGGGGATCCCGCCGCAACTGGGGGTGCAGTACTTGCGTGGGCAGGCCCTTTTCTTGAACGCTGACTGCTTGCGTGGTGCAGAGAGCTTAGTTACCCCCAATGTGATGCTGGCTCGAGCGCGGGAAGCTAATTAACTGGACATTCAAAGAAAGGGAAGGTCGGAGTAGGATTCCATGCTGATTAACATTGTGCGTGTTTTATTCTCTTCTATTTCCGGAAAATTGGAAACTGTTTATACAAGTTTTATTACAAGGCAAAGTACTAGATTTATTACCAGAAAACCCTACTCCCTAATTTTATTGGCTTTTTTAAACGCATCTTCATATTTCAAACATTAATGTCCGACTAGTTAATACAAAATAGAATCACATACATCTTCCAGATCTCCAAATGCAAATCATTTTTTCATCTTTAACACTTATTTCAACAATGCTATTGTTTCTTTAACTGTGAGTGCTTAATGGCTACAAGATCTTGAAATTCACCTACTTTTTGACCTTATAATTTCATTTCCAAGAGACTGTCACTCTAGCATATGATATATAAATGGACACCATGTATATACATACATATATATATTCTGATTCTCCTAGCCTATATAAATGTACTGGGGTCATTGGGTTGTGTCCATTTTATTCATTGCCGCCACAGTTAAGATTTTCTTTTTTTACTGTCAGTTCTTTTAGTTATTTATGACTCTGTTGTTGCATTTATTGTGTATTACTATGATTTTTTTTTCAATATGATAAAAATAAAGCAGGGGATTTAATTGACACCTTACCTCAGGCTAATGTTCTTAAACATAATGCTAAGTGCTAAATGTCTAAGGTACTGTTTCTTCTTGACTAATACAATAATCATTGTTAACATTCAGCATCTAGCAAACTATAAATACCACTGATATCTCTATCTGTAAATTTAACTGGTAAATTATGCAGGCATTCCATTCAAAGCTTTGTTTTTAGCAACCTTACTGCTAAATGAATGGAGTACTAGGAAGTGGACAGCTAATACATTGAAATGAATTGTATCATTAGAGCAATATAAATTATTATTGATTTTTAGTTTAGTGCTTTCCTGTTTTTTCTAAAAACTTATTTTTCCATGTAAAGTAAAAAATGACTAACTTCGTAGTGCCTTTAAGTCTTCACAAATTTAGAGCTTTCCTGGTGGCACAGTTAGGCACCGCATTGTGAAGCAATCCACAGCATGGGTTCGATCCCCGGCTGGCCAGGGAGCAACCCACATGGCACAGCAGACCTCTCCTGTGTCGCCTACTGCTCCCCTCAGCAGTGTATTTCAATACATCTACCTGTTCTGCTCCCCACTCTGTCTCTGGTGAATCCTCTCATCCCCCACATCTCTGGCCTGTACCCCAGCTCTTGTGTGCATAAATAAATAAATCTTTAAAAAAAAAAAGACTTCACAATAAATTTTGAAGTATCACAATATTGCAATTAATATCTGTAGTCCTCAAAATAAATGAGCTAATATTTTTAACTGTAGGCAGAAATATTTTCTTCAAGACTGCTCTTCCACTTCATTCCTGTACTCACTTTGATTTTTTTTATTTCTAACTTTTTATGCTGTTTGATCTGCTCTGCCTTTTTCTCTGAGCCCTTTCATGAAGCGTCATCAAGACACATGAATTATTCCAAATGTCTCATGTTCAAATCTTCTTGTTTCCACTGATCTCAAGCTACCCCAGACCTGTTATATCAGTTAACTATTTCTTCATCACAGCACAACAAATGCTTGGTGATCTAAATCAGCCACCATTTTAGTTGTTCATTCTGTTGTCATCATTTTGGTCAGGGCTCAGGTAGGTGTCTATCTGCTGACTTGTCTGGGATTATTCAGGGAGTTGAGTCAATTGTGGCTGTATGGACTTAGAGGGCCTCACTCATATGTCTGTAAGCTGCTGGCTGTCATCAGGGCCTTGTGTCCTCTGGAGCTAGTCAAGCTTTGCACATGGTGGCCATGCGCCAAGAGAATAAGCCTCGGTGCACAGATGCTTTCCAAGCCTTGCTTTGTGTCATATTTGCTGATATTACATGATCAAACCAAGTCACATGGCCAAAAGCCTTAAGTCAACATGGGAGGGGACTATACAAGGTCATGGACATAGGGAAATGAACTCATTTTTTTAAAGAAGCTATTTTCTATCAATCTGATTTCCACTATCCACTAAGAATGTGTGGAAGAACAGCTCAAGGTCACTCAGTGTTTGCTTCTCTCCATTCCATGACCTGAGCCAAAGGAGTTGCAGAGAGAGCTGCAGTCTTCAAAAGGGAAATGCTGGATGGGCATAGAGGACCTGCACCTTCAAAACCGTCTGTGAACCTGGGTGGAGTAGCAATAAATTTGGGACCTGGAGCAGTCCATTGCCCCTGAAATTTCTCCTGGATCTCAGCCTTTTCAGCAGCAACCTACTCTTATGTTTCCATCTCTTCAGGATCTCAGCAGTAGGCGCAGACATCAGGCATGAGTTCCCATGTGTGTTGACAGGAGAGGGGGTCACATATGAGCTGAATTTCTAAGACCAGCATCTACCACATGAGACCCCCCCACTAATTCACCAGACCCCCTTATTCTCTCATAGGATAGCGATTTCTGAATAATCCTGGAAGAACATTTGTGCCACCCACAATAATGGAAGACAGGTTAACACACAATAATGGAAAGTTAGTGTTCAATCCTGGGATCAGTAATGCTGAACGTCAGGGTTTCAGGAAGGTTGCCTGCATCTGGCCAGTGAAGGTTCCATGAGTGAAGCGACCAGAAATGGGAATGGTTCCAATGGCTTCTCCAGTATTCCTAACATCAACAGGATTTTCAGTGGGGTAGTGACACAAGATGCCAGCAGAAATTTCTCCCAGGATCCCTTCAGATTTTTGATGGAGATGCCATTACTTTTCTTGTTGTAGATATACTGTTCCATTCAGAAGTCAAGGCAAGAGCCACCTCAGTGGATTCCTACAGCAAGGAATTTGAAGACATGTTCTTCCTTCATTTATAAGACATTCAGGGCTCCAGATATTGTGAACATGTCCCCGTAAGTCACAATGGGAACCCAGAACAAGTCTGTATGGACACATTTCTTGGTAAGTTGGAATGACCAGCAAGGTGCCCTACTATAATAATATACTGTACTTGTCACTTACAAGGGTATTGCTCAGCAAACATTATGTCAGTTCAAGTACTAGACCATAGGAATGATTGTATTTTTTTAATTAGTCTTCATGATTTTATTTTTCGTGTTAAAACTGATTCATTTGGAATGTATTTTGAGTATCAGGTGTGAGTTGTTGTAAGTTTTTTTCTTAATTTCTACCTTGTCATTTCAACACCATTTATTCAACTGTGGATTTAAAAACTAACTTTAGCATCTATTAAGCCCCTATATGTTTGGTTTATTTATGGCCTTTGGTCTGTTTAATTGAGGAATCATATTTTGAAAAGGACTCTCTTTTGCTTAAAAAAAGGCTTCCTAAAGGAGTCCTTGAAATTTTTTGGTTTTTCATTTTTTAGTGTTTATACATCATAAGTACTTGGTAGAGAAATGTGGAAAAGAGAGGAGCAATCAGTGAAACTTATGACTAATTTGCTGGGAACGGGTATATATTGACTTCTCATCTGAAATTTTCATGTGAATCATTGAGAAAATAGGAGTTGATTTACAGAAAGAGTAAGGAACCCACTGTTTATCTGAAAGGTGAGGGGGTGCTACAAAGACGTTCACTAAGCACTGAGGAGTGACTTTGAATATTTCTAGCACATACCCAGGGGAAAGTCAGTGCTATATAATCTGTCTCTACTCTTTTTCTTTTTTTTTAGAAAATAGAGGGAAAAGGGTGGGGGAGGGGGAGAAATGAGACATTTTTCTACTTCAGCATCCTGAAACGGCTAACCAGGAATTGGAGATAACAGACCAGCTTTTGAGAGCCAGTGAACCGGCAGGTAAGGTGAGCTTGCCTGATTTTAGAAAAATCAACTTCTCTGTGGCTGCCCAAGGATTTTAAAAATCAGAGAAAATCTTGTTAGAACATGTTTCCTGAAATAGTGAAATTATTGGGAAAATTTTGTGATCAAATGCATTTCTAAAGTACAAGTAAACTTGGCCAAGAATCCTAGTGTATGCCTTTTTTTTTTTTTTTTTAATAAATTTTTATTGTTATATTCCCCATACAATTGCAGCCCCCCATTCTGACCCCAATCCCTCCCCTCCCGCCCCCGCCCCCCTAAAAGTGTCTCTGGTTCATAGTTTTTTGTTGATTTTGATTTTCACTTTCTTATAGTTATTCATTTTCCTGGTCCCTTATTTAAGTTTTCTAGATTCCTGCTATGAGTGAGACCATCCGGTATTTTTCTTTTTCTTTTTGGCTTATTTCGCTGAGCATGATCCCTTCCAGCGCCATCCATGTTGCAGCAAATTGCATGTGTTTATCTTTTTTGAATGCTGAGTAATATTCCATGGTATATATGTACCACATCTTCTTGATCCAGTCATCTATTTTTGGGCATTTGGGTTGTTTCCAAAGCTTAGCTATTGTAAACAGTGCTGCTATAAACATAGGGATGCAGGTGTTCTTTGGAATTGATGTTTCTGTGTCCTTTGGGTAAATACCTAGGAGTGGAATTGCTGGGTCATATGGAAGCTCTATGTTTAGTAGGTCCAGAAATCTCCACACAGCTTTCCACAGTGGTTGGACCAGTTTGCACTCCCACCAACAGTGCAGAAGAGTTCCTTTTTCTCCACACCCTCGCCAACATTTGTTGTTGCTAGTTTTTTTAATATGTGCCATTCTCACTGGTGTAAGATGGTATCTCATGGTAGTTTTGATTTGCATTTCCCTGATGACAAGTGATGTTGAACATTTTTTCATATGCCTGTTGGCCATTTGCATTTCCTCTTCAGAGAAGTTTCTTTTAAGCTCTTCTGCCCATTTTTTGACTGGATTATTTTCTTTGTTGTTGTTCAGACTCATCAGCTCTTTGCAGATTTTTGTGATCAGTCCTTTATCATTAGTGTTGGGTGCAAAAATGTTCTCCCAGTTGGTGGGGTTTCTCTTTGTTTTTGTTATTGTCTCTTTTGCTGTGCAAAAGCTCTTTAATTTGATATAGTCCCAGCTGTTTATCTTTGCCTTCACTATCACTGCTTTGGGTGATGTGTCTGTAAAGATGTCTTTGATGTGCAAATCACGTAGTGTTTCGCCTATATTTCCTTCTATATATTTTATGGTTTCAGGTCTTATGTCTAGTTCTTTAATCCATTTTGAGTTGATTTTTGTGTATGGTGTGAGGTGGTGGTCAAGCTTCATTCTTTTGCATGTAGCGACCCAGTTTTCCCAGCACCATTTATTGAACAAACTTTCTTTGCTCCAATGCATAGTCTTTGCTCCTTTGTCAAAGATTAGTTGACCATAAACCTGTGGGTTTATTTCTGGATTTTCTATTCGATTCCATTGGTCTGTATGTCTATTCTTGTTCCAATACCATGCGGTTTTGATGATTATGGCTTTGTAGTATAGTTTGAAGTCTGGGAGTCTGATGCCTCCATTCCCTTCTTTTTTTTTCAGGAGACCTTTGGCTATTCGGGGTTTTTTGTGATTCCATATGAATTTCATCAATAATTGTTCTATTTCTTTGAAGAATGACATTGAAATTTTGATTGGAATAGCATTGAATCTGTATATTGCTTTTGGAAGGATGGCCATTTTAATAATGTTTATTCTTCCAATCCATGAGCAGGGGATGTCTCTCCATTTCTTTGTGTCTTCTTCTATTTCTTTTAACAGTGTTTTATAGTTTTCTTTGTATAGGTCCTTTACCTCTTTTGTTAGATTTATTCCCAAATATTTGATTTTTTTTGTTTCAATAACAAAAGGGATGGTCTTTTTGATTTCTTCTTCTTCAGATTTATTGTTTGTGTATAGGAAGGCTACTGACTTTTGCGTGTTGGTTTTGTATCCTGCCACTTTACTGAACTGATTGATGAGTTGAATTAGCTTTTCTGTGGAGCTTTTGGGTTTCTCTATGTATAATATCATATCGTCTGCAAATAGTGATAGTTTGACTTCTTCTTTTCCTATTTGGATTCCTTGGATGTCTTTCTCTTGTCTTATTGCCCTGGCTAGGACTTCCAGTATTATATTGAAAAGCAATGGTGAGAGTGGACATCCTTGTCTTGTTCCAGATCTTAATGGAATTGCTTTCAGCTTTTCACCATTGAGAATGATACTGGCTGTTGGCTTGTCATAGATGGCCTTTATGATGTTGAGGTATGTTCCTTGTATCCCAAGAATTTCAAGGGCTTTTATCATGAATGGGTGTTGCACTTTGTCAAAAGCTTTCTCAGCATCTATTGATATTATCATATGGTTTTTATATTTCTTTTTGTTGATGTGTTGGATAACGTTGATTGATTTTCGGATGTTAAACCATCCTTGTGCCCCTGGAATGAATCCTACTTGGTCGTGGTGAATTATCTTATGGATACATTGTTGGATTCTGATAGCTAAAATTTTATTGAGGATTTTTGCATCAGTGTTCATTAGGGAGATTGGCCTGTAGTTTTCCTTTTTTGTGTTGTCCTTGTTCGGTTTTGGTATTAGTGTAATGTTGGCTTCATAGAACGTGTTTGGTATTGTCCCTTCCTTCTCAATTTTTTGGAAGAGTTTGTGAAGGATAGGCACTAATTCGTCTCTGAATGTTTGGTAGAATTCATTTGTAAATCCATCAGGTCCTGGGCTTTTGTTTTTGGGGAGGTTTTTGATTACCATTTCAATTTCGCTAATTGTAATTGGTCTGTTTAGGTGTTCTATTTCTTCTTTATCTAGCTTTGGGTGATTGTAGAGTTGTAGGAATTTGTCCATCTCCTCTAGATTGTTAAACTTGTTTCCATATAACTGTTCATAGTAGTTACTGATTATTCTTTTGATTTCTGCTGTGTCCGTTGTGATTTCTCCTCTTTCATTGATGATCCTGTTTATTTGTGCTTTCTCCCTTTTTTCCTTTGTGAGCCTGGCTAGGGGTTTGTCTATTTTATTGATTTTTTCAAAGAACCAGCTCTTGGTTTCATTGATCTTTTGGATTGTTTTTTTAGTTTCAATTTCATTTATTTCTGCTTTGGTTTTTATTATTTCTTTTCTTCTACTGGTTTTGGGGTTTTTTTGTTGTTCTTTTTCTAGATCTTTGAGCTTCGAGATTAGGTTGTTTCTTTGCGTTCTTTCTTGTTTCTTGATGTGAGCTTCTATTGCTATATATTTTCCTCTTATTACTGCTTTTGCTGCATCCCATACATTTAGGATATTGGTGTCCTCCTTGTCGTTCAATTCAAAAAATTTTTTAATTTCTTCTTTGATCTCCTCATTAGTCCAATGGTCTTCCAGTAGTGTGGTTTTTAATCTCCATGAGGTAGGAAAGTTCCTTGCCTTCTTTTTATGGTTTATTTCTAGTTTGATGCCTTCATGGTCAGAAAAGATGGTTGATATGATTTCAATCTTGGTGTATCTGTTGATGTTTGTCTTGTGCCCCAGTATGTGATCGATCCTGGAGAATGATCCGTGTGCGCTTGAGAAAAATGTGTACTCCGTTTTTTTGGGGTTTAGTGTTCTATAGATGTCTGTTAAGCCCAATTGCTCTAGGTCTTTATTTAGAGCTTTGGTTTCTTTACTTATTTTTTGTCTTGTTGATCTATCCATTGTTGATAGTGGTGTGTTGAAGTCTCCCACTACGTATGTGTTTTCTCTGATGTCTGTTTTCAGAGAGGACAACAGTTGTCTGATATATTTTGGTGCTCCTTCATTTGGTGAGTATATGTTAATGAGTGTTATTTCTTCTTGAAGTATTGTCCCCTTGATCATAATGTAGTGACCATTGGGGTCTCTTTTTATCTTTTTGAGTTTGAAATCTGTTTTATCTGATATAAGTATAGCTGTTCCTGCTTTCTTTTTTGGTCCATTTGCTTGTAGGATTGTTTTCCATCCTTTAACTTTGAGCCTATTTTTATCTTTTGTAGCTAAATGTGTTTCCTGGAGACAGCAAAAGGTTGGGTTTTGTTTCTTAATCCAGGCTGCAACTCTGTGTCTTTTTATTGAAGAGTTTAGTCCATTTACATTTAGAGTTAATATTGATATGTTAACATCTGTATTTGCCATTGTGTTTGTCTTTCCTTTGATTTTATTTATTTATTCTTTTAATAATTTTTTTTTTTTTGGCCTTCTTTCATTGTTATTCGTCGCTCTGAGGTTCTGGCTTTAGGACTCCTTGTAGTATTTTTTGGAGTGGGGGTTTAGTTGCAATGAAATTCCGGAGTTTCTGTTTGTCTGGGAAGGTCCATATTCTTTCTTCAAAGAGGAAGGAGAGCTTTGCGGGATAGAGTATTCTTGGTTGGCATCTGTTTTCTTGGAGTCTGTTGGCTATGTCCCTCCACTCTCTCCTTGCCCGTAGTGTTTCTTCGGAGAAGTCTGATGTCAGCCTGATTGGTTTTCCTTTGAATGTTATCTGTTTCTTCCCTCTTGCCAGCTTCATTATTTTTTCCTTGTCCTGGATTCTTGGGAGCTTTACTATTATGTGTCTTGCTGTATTTTTCCTTTCGTCGTGGAAGTTTGGTGTTCTTCTTGCTTCTTGTATATCAATTTTCAGCTCCTTCTTCACATTTGGGAAGTTCTCTTCAATTATCTCTTTGAATATTTTCTCTGTTCCTACATCTCTCTCCTCTCCTTCTGGTATTCCTATAACTCTTATATTTCCTTTCCTCATGGAGTCAGATAGTTCCCGAAGTCTTTCTTCGTTCTTTTTCCTTCGTACTTCTCTTTCCTTTTCTGTTTTGGTTCTTTTTATTTCTGTGTCTTCAAGATTACTTATTCGTTCTTCCATTTCATCTATTCTGCTTTCATTGCTTTTCCCAGAATTCTTTAGTTCTTCCATTAATTCTTTGATCTCCTGCATTTCTTTTACTTCCCTCTTTAGGGACTCAATTTCTTTCTTCTGACCATTGTTTTCCCTCTCTAGGGACTCAATTGCATTCTTCTGATCGTTGATTATTTTTCCCTTATCATTGTTTTCCTTTATGACTTCTGTCAGTTTTTTAATCACGGCAATTTTAAATTCTCTTTCTGGAAGGCTCAGAAATTCTTCCAAGTTATTGTCGTTGCAATCTGGGGGCTGGCTTTCTTTTTGTGGTGTGCTTTTTCTCTGGAGAGTTGCTAGGTTGCGTGTGGTTCTTCTCCTCCCTACTGTCTGTTTTCTAATTTGCCGTATGCGTTGGGACACTGTGTTGTTGGGACTTGCCGGCATCTTGGGTGGGCTTCTCTGTTCCCCTCTGGTTCTTCCAGGAGTCATCTGTCAGTTTCAAGCAGCCTTTACTGGAGAAAGGTCCCTGTTCTAAAATGCCGATGTGGGGACACACTCCCCTGTGCGCCTGGTCTGCCCCGGCGGTGGGTTCCTGCTCCCCTCTGGGCTTGGACTGCAGGCCAGAGGGGGTCTGGCGTGGGCGAACTTCCCCCGCTCACCTCTGGGTCCTGAGGAAGCCTTCTGCAGGTAGTCTTTACTGAAGAAATGTCCCTGTTCTAAAATGGTGATGTGGGACACACTCCCTGCGCTTCTGGTCTCAGGCACACTCTTCTGCGCGCCTGGTCTGCCCCGGCTGTGGGTGCTCGCTCTCCCTGTGGGCTCAGACTACTTGTTCAGAAGGGGCCCGGTGTGGGCTAACTCCCCAGCTGGCCACTAGCTCCTTCAGTAGCCTGTGCTGGGGTCAAGTTGCTAGGTGGCACCAGAGATCTCTCCTAGAGCCCTTGGGGAGCTGATTTTCCACCCCGTGGGACAGGGAGCAGAGCGGGGATGGTAGGGTACACCTCAACGGCTTTGGGGTGCTGTGTCTGCCTTGTGCCCCACCGTCGTGGGGAACCCACGCCCCTAATTTCGTGCCCCGGGTCTCAGTTCCAAAGCCCTCAGTTCCAGGACGCGGGCTGTAGCCCAGATCAGTGGCGCGGGAATGACGCCTTTTGAATCCCGCTCCCCTGCCTGGGCGCCTTGTTCCTGCTCACTCAGGGAGGGCCTCCGCCCGGGTCTCAGTTCCAAAGCCCTCAGTTCCAGGACGTGGGCTGTAGCCCAGATCAGTGGCGCGGGAATGGCGCCTTTTGAATCCCGCTCCCCTGCCTGGGCACCTTGTTCCTGCTCACTCAGGGAGGGCCTCCGCTGTCTCCCCGCAAGCCTAGGTCGCAGGCGCGGGGACCTGGGCAGCTGCAATCCGAGCGCCGCTTTCGCGCAAGCTTACCGGGCGGCCGGGGCTGTGTGCTGGTGCTGGTCTCCTCCTGGGGGACGGTGCGCTCTTTAATGGCGCGTGGAGCTCACCTCCGCGGTGGATCCTGCAGGGTTCGCCTCAGCTCCCGTTCACGGGGTGTGGTGGCAGAAATAGTTCCTTTCCACTCACAGTCCCGCTTGCTGCATCCGTTTTTCTTGTTGGGCGTTTTGGTTTGTTGTTTCCCTTGTCTCTGCCGGTCGGAGAGTGCCGCCTCTGTGGGCGGGGGAGGGGAGCAGGGTTCTGCGCTTCCCTCCCTTCTCGTCCTCTTTTATGGCAACTTTCTTCTTCGGGCAGTTTGCTGGAGTCGTCCGTTTATCTTCCGTGTCCCAGTTCTCACTGGGACCTGTCGCTTTTCCTCCCTATTAACTTTTTTTAATGGGAGATCTTACTCGCTGCGTCTCCTCGCCGCCATGTTGCTCCGCCCCCCTTGTATGCCTTTTTTTTTAAGATTTATTTTATTGTTTATTTTATACAAGCATTGGGTACAGTCAGAAGCACGGGAGGGTGAGAGAATTCACCAGAGCCAGAGCAGAGAGCAGAACAGGCAGAAGGACCGAAGCACACAGCTGAGGGGAGCAGCAGGCAGCAGGAGAGGTCTGCATGCCATGTGGGACCCTCCTCTGGTGGCCGCGGAGCAGCCGGGGATCGAACCGGCGCTGCAGAGGCTGCAGGCAGCTTCACAACCCAGAGCTCAAGCGCTGCACCACCGGGGAGGCCCCCAGTATATGCCTTCTTACATGAGATGAAGAAAACTGTTTATATTCAGTAATCTGATATTTCCCAATATTTGACTATGGAAGCTTTTAGGTTTTGGTTTTCGTTTATTTCAATTTCCTATGAACTTTCCACAGTCAGTGCTCTGGGTGATAGACAGCAACTAGGGTGATGAGTCATGAGAACTTCTTCCTTGCCACTACAAATGGACCCAACTTTATATAGCAGAGAATGAGAACCACCACTTAACCTTCTCTTCACCCATAAATGAGAGCGGTTTCTAGCGGAAGCCTGTTGTAATATATACAATAGGATTTCCTTCAGATTCAAGAGACTTCTTCAGAACCAGACTTAACATTGCAATTTTGTGGCCCCAGAAAGATCTGATAAACCTGTGAAGATGGATCCAGATATCCAAGTAATGGCATTTTACTGAGGGACCAATTAGTAAGTTCATGAACTCTCTCTAACATATGCACCTCCAGAAGAGCTTGAGCCTTAGTACCTTCTTGAATAGCTACTTATGGCTTAAAATCCCTAAGATAACTATAAGACATATTTTTGAAGTTTTCAAAGAAGAATATGTAAGCAAATTGATTTCATATTGATTTATCGACTGAGTTAATGTGGAAAAAAAAAAGAATAATGTAACACCGACCACCCCTACCCATAATTGGCAAATGTGAATATTTTATCCTATTTACTATGAATCTATTTCTTTTAAGTAAATCACTATGGACCCAGTTGAACTTCTCTTTGATTGCATATTGCATCTATAATCAATAAGTAGCATTATTGTATGTGTGTGTGTGTTGGCAGTTACCAGATTTAATAAATCTTTGTTGTAAAAAATTAACTATTTCTATAATGTTCCAAAGAGTATTAAACACCATTTCACAAACAAGAGCAGAGTAGGTATTCAGTGCTAGAACTGAATGAAAAGTGTCACAAACTTCTATCCCCCTTAATATGATGGCCAAGCAAAGTTCATGTCATTTTCTCACATTAGCAAACTATGAGTCTCATGCATCTTTCTCTTGTCTAAAAACAAAAGTTTGCATTTTATATTATGAAGGCAGGGAAGAGGGAGGGGGAGAGAGAAGGAGAAGAGGAGAGCGAAGTACAGTGAAAAAAAAGGTTCTCAGTAAGATCCTTGCCACAAGCAGTTTTTGCAGCAAGAATTTTGCCACATAACAGTTTGGTTTCAACTGACACATTCTGGAAAATGATAACATAGCGCTTTGCGAATCCTTCAAGTGAAAACAGTCATTCCTCCTCCCATCAAAACCAAAAATCTACCAAGCCATAGAAAATACTAAAGAGGCAGCTAGAAAGACACAACAGTCCTCAAGAATATTACCAATCCTTTAGCTCATTTAAATACAAAAGCTTGCTCTCTAATGCTGCCTTTACCAATATTATCACAGTATATTAAAAGTTGGATGCAAGAGAAGAATCAATCAAACAGAAATGGTTAAGTGATTCCTAATGACTTTAAGTTTTCAAGTAGCAGGGTGCACATTACGTGAATTCAAAATTCATTATGAATTTTGTGGTGCTTTGTGAAAACCTTCAACCGTATTGTTTGTTCTCTACATATTGTCACTTGTCTGTTGATAGCTTCCACAGGTTCTGTGAGAAATGTGGGTTTGATCCTTCAAAGCCCTCAACCTCTTTCTCCTCCAACACAAAGTGTGTCAAAGTGAGAAACCAACTCTTGGGGCAAATCATCATCTGTCCACTCAATAAGCCATCATTATGTGGAAGAAACTTGCAACCAAACTTCAAACAAACTATCAACCAGTTACTTTGTCTTTTAAAGCAAAATTGCTTTATGGCCAATTAGTTGTGTGGCAAAAATGTTTGTGGTGAAAATGTTTGTGGCAATGAATTTACAGATTACCCTAGCACCTTAGTTCAAGTTGAGACAGAGACATCTTAGTTCAAGTTTGAGACAGGAAAAAAAAAAAAAGCCAGCCATCATACGCAGAATTGCCACTTGCTATGTATAATCCCTCTTTTTCAAAGTAAGGGCATTTTGAATATGATGGGACAGTCACATTTGTGATTACATGAGTTTATATAACTCTCTGAGCTATAAGACTTATAATCGTCTGTGCTGACCTCGGGGAAGTAGCTACCTTCTAGTGAGAGACCCTTGACAAAGACCTGAGGGGTTTACACTTACTGTGGTCATATCTTTTCTAAAGTTCCACATAAAGGAATCACATAGTAGATACTCTTCCATGCCTGGCTGTTTTTACTGAGCAAAATAACTTTTGTGTTAACTCATATTGTTGCATATTCAGTAATTCATCCTTTCTAATAATGAGTAGGTTTATGCTGTACGAATAAACTGCAGTGTGTTTATCCATTTCTTTGGTGATTGACATTTGGGGTATTTCAAGATTTCAGCAGTTGTGAGTAAAGCTGCTATAGCTATTCTTATACTAGTGTTTGCATGAAAGAGCATATGTTTCCATTTTTCTTGGGTAAATTCCTAGTAGTGAGATTACTGGATCACATGGTAGCTATATGTTTAGTTTTATAAGCAACTTAAGTGTTTTACAAAGTGATTGGAATTTTACATTCCCACCAGCACAGTAAGAGTTCTGTAAGTGTTCCCCATCCTTGGTGACCCTTGGTAGCATCAGTCTTCTTAATTTTAGCTACTCCAATAAATGTGTAGTAGTATCCTATTGTGGTTTTAATTTGCATTTCCCTAATGATTAATGCTATGGTAAAACATGTTGTATCAGCCATTGTTGTATCTTATATAAAATGTCCATTCAAACCCTGTATCCATTTTTAATTGGGTTTTCATCTTATTGAATTGTAAGAGTTTTTTATATATCCTAGAAACCAGTTCTCTGTCATAATACATACTTCGACAATCTCCCATTTTGTGCTTGGCCTTTCCATTTTTTTTTTCCTTTGAGGTAACACTAATGTGCAATGGTGTACACTTTCCAGGACTATATTTTCTCACTTCAGTAACTATGTAAATCTCACCACACCTCCGCCAAAGGTCCAGTCACAAGCCACCATCAGCCACTCAGCCCCTCTACTCACGCTCTCCCCTTCTCCTGCCTCTCCAGTAACCACCATCATGTTGTCAGAGCGCAGTGCTTTGTTTTCATTCACTTTGTTTTTTCTTTCCATCTTTTTTTTTAATTCCACAAAGGAGCAAAATTATACAATATTTACGTTTCTCCTTACATTTCACTTAGAGTTATCTCTTCAGGGTTCATCCATATTATCAAACATGACATAATTTCTTTTTTATGACTGAGCACTGTTCCACTGTATTACATATACTGCCATTTCTTTATCCATTGATGTATTGTTGGGTACTTGAATTGTTTCCATATCTTAGCTATTGTGAATAGTGCTGCAGTGAAACTAAGGGTGGTTATATCTTTTTTTTAAAAAAAGATTTATTTTTTTTATTTATACAAGTGCTGGGTTTCAGGCCAGAGGCATGGGAGGGTGAGAGGATTCACCAGAGACAGAGCAGGGAACAGAACAGGCAGACTAATGAACTACACTGCTGAGGGGAGCAGCGGGTGAGACAGGAGAGGTCTGTCCCACCATGTGGGATTCTCGCAGGCCGGCCGGGATGGAACCCGCGCTGCAGAGGCTGCAGACAGCTTCACAGTGCGGTGCTCAACCATCTGCACCACCAGGGAGGCCCGGTGGATATATCTTTTCAAATTAGTTCAAATTAGTGATTTTATAGTTGGGGGGGTGGTAAACACCCAGAAGTGGAATTACTGGATCATATGGTAGTTCTATTTCCAATTTTTTGAGGACCCTCCATACTGTTGTCCGTAGTGGCTGTACCAATTTACATCCCCACCAATAGTGCACAAGGGCTCCTTTTTTCTCCCTATCCTTGCCAACACACTTACTATTTCTTGACTTTTTCATAATATCATTGTAACTAGGGTGAGGTAAAATCTCACTGGACTTTTGATTTGCATTTCCCTAATGATAAGCAATGTAGACATCTTTTCTTCTGTCTGCCATCTTTATGTTTTCTTAGATGAAATGCCTATTTAGATCCTTTGACCATTTTTCAATTGGAAGGTATGTTTTTTTCTTTACCTGTTGCATTGTGCAAGTTATTCATACCAAACCCCAGGCTGAATGATTATGACTAACATCACACAGCTCGTGGAATGAACATTCAAACCCACATTACCTGTTCTATGGTGCTGCCTGTTTCCCTTCATGTGTATGGAGCAGATGCTCTGTCACCTCAGATCCCTGTGGATTTCTACTCAATAATCAGCCTGGTTACTTGTCAGAGAATTGTCCTTAGGCTTCTAGACTTTGCCCATGCCTAATAACGTGTATCTCCTCTGGAAGTAAGCCTTGAGCAATGATTGGTGGGATAAAGACCCCAGCTCCCTTGCCCTCTGTGTGGAATAAATCTGAGCTCTACCTACCAATCTTCAGCAGTAGAATAGAGACAGTCATCTTCCAGTGACACTGCTTGATGTAGTGGTATATGATTGCTCATCTTCTTTCCCTTCCTAGTTCTACCTGCTCCACCCCCAGTTTACCTTCCACATCCACATTAATACTCATCTCAGTGTCTGGGTAACCCAACTGAAGACAGTGCACAACTATTTCCTTGGCATGAAATATTCTCTACAGAGACTCATTTTCTAAAGGGGTGGTAGTGTCTTCAATTTGAGAAAGACCCTATGGGGTACATGGACTACCTAGAAGTCACTGTAGAGCTCTGACATGACACAAGTTCTACAGAAATCAACACCATACTTGACATAGCTGCAGCATGTAAAGCATGTGTACACAATTAAATATTTATGGGGTACTGAAGAAAAAATTATCTTTTAGAATTATCTGATTGATTCTTCTCTCATGCCATTGAATGCAAAAGAAAATTAGATTGCATTGTGCCATCTAGTAATTTTAAGTAAAAGTTTAAATACATTGCAAACAATAATACTAATAAGCAAGAAAACACCCCTATTTTAAATTTTGTACTTTTTAACCTATCATTATTTGGGACGGGGGGTATTTCACACACAAAACCCCATTCATTTTGTAAAGAATGCCAAAATATTTCACTTAAGATTATCCCTTGATTATCTCCATCTAAACTCAAATATAATTTATACCTCCCTTTAATTTGGAAAATTTCTGGGCATATTTAATTATGTATATCTTCAAAGTCTTTGCTGCTAAAAATTACATTTCCCTCAACTATTAATGGGTAAAGGCTGAATTGTCATGAAATATTTTGACTCTTTTGTAAGCTTCTTTTATTTTGCACAAGCCAGAAGTGATGGTGCAGCCATAGAGATGGAGAATCTTCAATCTAAAAAAAAAAAAAGAAAAATGGAAAAACTCCGGGTTATATGGTATGGAAACTGTTGAGCCTGGATTTTGAGCATTATCAATTTATGGAAAGTTCTTAAAACCATTTTGACTACTACTTAGTTGCTCAAAGGAGAAAGATGACATAAAACTTGAGAATAACAAATATATTTTTAATATTTGTTGCATTAGTGGGGAAATAATGAGATTATCTGAAGGTAATGGCCAGTTATATTCCAAAGGAAAGAGTGCTGGGCCCTACTGTGAAAAATACTGCCTATAAATAAAGTTTTATTGGAACACAGTCCTGACATTCACTTTCATGAGTAGTTGTAACACACATACATGACCTGTAAAACCTAAAATATTTATGATCTGATCCTTTATAGCAAACTTTGGTAATTCTCCATATCAAGATGTGAGGAAAGAATATTTCACTTATTCTCAGCACAAGTTGATTTAATACACTTGCAAAGAATCTCCTCATTTTCAAGTCAGTCATCTACTTTCAGCACCTCCAAAAATTCTTCAAATTTATTAGAAACATAATTCTAAAAAAATAAAATTAAATAAAAAATTTAAAGGGAAAGAAGTGAAATCTTTAAAAGGGGGCGGTGTTAAGATGCAGGAAGACTGGAAATTCTATTAATGGTAACGCCTAAAGTTTTTTTGTTTTGTTTTGTTTTTAAAGAAAATACCAACTGGGCCTCCCCTTGTGGCGCAGCTGTTGAGTGCTGGGCTGCGAAGCTGCCCGCAGCCTCTGAAGCACCGATTCGATCTCCAGCCCGCCTGTGAGGGTCCCACATGACGTGACAGACCTCTCCTGCCGTGCCTGCTGCTCCCCTCAGCAGTGTATTTCCATCAGTCTGCCTGTTCTGTTCCCCGCTCTGGCTCTGGTGAATTCTCTCACCCTCCCACTTCTGACTGTACCTAGTGCTTGTATAAATAAATAAATAAATCTTTAAAAAAATAAAGAGAGAAGAGAGAGAGAGAGAGAAAGAGAAAGAAAGGAAAGAAAGGAAAGAAAGGAAAGAAAGGAAAGAAAGAAGAAAGAAAGAAAGAAAGAAAGAAAGAAAGAAAGAAAGAAAGAAAGAAAGAAAGAAAGAAAGAAAGAAAAAGAAAGAAAGAAAAAGAAAGAAAGAAAATACCAAATACCAACTGGCCAGCATCTACAAAATCTTGTGCAATTTTATAATTTTTCAGTTTATGAGTATTATAAAAATACATGATAAATTCTTTATAGAATGTATTCATTTTTTCTTTAATGAAAAATCTCCAGGTGTCCTCTTAGAAGGTAAAAAGGACCATGATTTTATGGTCCTTCTCTCTGCCTTACTTGTCAACAAATTCTAATTTACATTAGCATTAAATTAAAATACTCAGGTTGACCTCAGTTCAATTTCTGCTCTTTCTCCAGCTGATCTCTGATCAATTTTTTTTTTGGTAAAAAAAATTTTAGCATAATTTTGAATTGCCCAGGGGTGTGTCTGTGTGTGTGTGTGTGTGCATGCATACACACAATAGTTTTTTAATGACAAAAACTCCCAAAACCTTTCAGAAAGTAGTCAGGATTAATAGATGTAGACAACTATTAGTGGTTACATTATTTTAATTTTGGTACTACTGGAATAATTATATCAATATTTCCTTGCTATTTATTTACCATTTATTTTAGATATGCTTAGCAATCACTCAACTTTTTCTGAAACCTATGTTCTAACAACAGGCAGATCAAGTTCTAAAACCACAATGGATTTCTTTCTAGGGAAGCCTATAAAATTGATCTCAAACACTCAAAAATTACTTTTAGCTCTAGGGAGTGCGTTGTTAGATGAGAGATACATTTATATTCATTCAAAATAATGGAGAAATGTACATTTCTATGTGACATGAAAGTAGTTCCCAATTCTATAATATGAGATGTTAAAATATTAATCTTTTTTTAGTTTAAAAAAAGATTAAAACTCCTATTCCCCAAAGTACAAAATGAGACAAGTAGATCAGTCAGAAAGATCTATAAAATTCTATAACCATCCCTATTCCTCTGGAAGGCATTATATAACTCCGTATTCAAAGGATTAGGTATTCAAATAACTCTTTTCACCAATACCCTAGAGTCTCAGCTTAGCGATGAACTGGGACATTAATTTTTTTATGTATTTTTTAATAGGACACTATTTCTGATGTAGTAATTGGAAATACAGAATCATGATTTCTAATAATGTTACATGTATTCCTTAATTTGCAAGTGTTTAATGTTAAAGAATATGGTTGAATAAAACAGAAAAAGAAAAAAAGTGGCTCACATTTGCACTGCACAATGAGATAGTTGAATTCTATGCCCATAAGCACATTTGTTGCGAATACTGTAACGTCAGAGTTTATTTTTTTAACAATGTAGGTTTTATTATATCTTTAAGCTCACAATTCACGTTTTCCAGTATCAAACAAATCATTGTGTGAATTATTTTTTACATATTTTATTTTATTTTATAATTTTTATATCATTTTTCATTTTTGCACAATGTGTGCATTTTCATCTTGGTTATAGTCCCCATACAATTCCCAACCCCCTTTTTTTGATCCTACTCCTTCCTCCCCACCCCCGTAGTGTATCTCTGGTTTATAGCTGCTGGTTGATTTTGATTTTTACTTTATTAGAATTAGGTTTTTTCCTGGTCCCTTATTTACGTTTTCTAAATTCCTGCTATGAGTGAGACCATCTGGTATTTTATTCAAAAGGGCACCTGCACCCCTATGTTTATAGCAGCACTATTGACAATAGCTAAGCTATGGAAACAACCCAGATGCCCCAAAATAGATGACTGGATCAAGAAGATGTGGTACATATACACAATGGAATATTACTCAGCAATCAAAAAAGATAAACTCATGCAATTTGCAGCAACATGGAAATAAGCCAGAATCAATTAATTTTTATAAAGTATTTACACTTTTCAAATAAAACTGATTCATATTGTTCATTATTTTGTTTGTTATGAAACCTCAAAAGTTCTAGGACCCATATAGAATTATTGTTCTGTGAATTTCCTCAATTCCTCAAACTAATTCATTATAAAAATCTTGTATTTTATTCAAAAAGCTCAATTTTTACTGAATGGACTAGGACTAATTAATTCTCAAATATGGGACTTGAACTCTGATAACTCCTGAAATATTTTTCTTTCCCTAGCTTTTTTGTATAATTCTAATTAATGATACTCCAAAGACAAAGGCTAGCATAACTGAAAATATTTAAGTCCTTACACATATTTTTTCTGAAATGTTTATGTATTTCAAAGTACAAAGGAAATATGATTTTCAGGTATTTGAGACAGCACAACATCTTGGTTTCATTTTAAGTTACCAGGAGCTATTTTTTGGAAAAGATTTAATGGTTATTAGAACTGCTTATTAGTAACATGGAAACAACTATGAGGCTTTTTAAAGAAATATAAATACACAGTTGATATCAAGTTTCTTCTTTGCTTTATGATAACATTTAAGGTAGAAAGAGGGACCTCCCTGGTGCAAGGGGTTAAAATACAGCCCTGTGAAGCTGTCCACAGCCACTGCAGCACAAGTTCAATCCCCAACTACCCACATGGTACAGTAGATCTCTCCTGACTTGCTTGCTGCTCAGCAGTGTATTTCAGTGTATTTCAGTCACTCTGCCTGTTCTGCTCCCAACTCTATCTCTGGTGAATCCTCTCACCCCCTACACCTCTGGCCAGCACCCTAGTTCTTGTGTGCATAAATAAATAAATCCCTTAAAAAAAAATAAAAAGAGAGGCAAGTGAGCAAAACGAATGTTCTCTTACCGTCTACAGTTTTTACAAAGCTTCTTAACAGCATCCAGGGTGACATTCTTGCAGAAACTGAGTTTCACACATTCCAAACTAATATGACAGTAATTAGCCAATAAACAAACTCTGGAAAAGAGAAAAAGGAGCAAAGTTATCAGTTAAATTAGTTAAATGTACTTCTTATAAAGTTTTCAAAAATTTAAACGTCAAATTGATTTTGGCCTTTTATAGCCAATAACCCCATCTCATCCCTCCTTACCTACTGCTTCTGCCCCCCCCAACCAGACTGACATTGCAAATGGAACTTCTTAAAATAAATACATACAATGAACACATCAAATAAATTTTCCAGACAATAACAATGAAACCAAAAATTAAAGATGACAAAGGTAAAGACCTAAAAATGTCAGAATTTCATTTTGAAGTTCTTAGAGAAAAGGTAATAGTAGATAAATGCAAATAGTTATTACAGTACTTCATTTTAATGTCTATTTAATAATAATGTGAAAGTAATCATTAACTTAACATCTGACATCAGAATTACTCCCAGATGGGAGCCATGTTTATTTGGGGTAATACCTTGACAGAATCTTGTAGGAAAAAAAAGACTACAACATGTGACAATTCTGCCACTTTTCATGAGTGGGGATGAATTTTTCTTCCTCCTGACAGGTGGGTGAAGAAGACCAAGACAAGAGAATAATCAAGAGATGCTGGATTCCATGAAATGAAGGGTTATTGCTGAAACAGTGGAAACACTTGTGAAAGTGTTTTTGTTGCATGCTGTAAGCCCTTCCTTGGGTTCCTGGGGATATTTTTATTGATGTTTATTTTATTCACAAGTGACCTGGAAGAAGAGGCCGAGTTAACATTGACCACGTGAGGGGACATGAAAACATAAGCTCTGCCATAAATTTGATTACCTTAGGCAAATATTTACCTGGATCTCACAAGTAAAAAGGCATCTGAACAAGGGATCTCTGTATAACTTAAATTGCTATTAGTCCCAGCATCACTTGGGAAACTTTTAGAAATTTAAGAAAGTTAATTTACCCTGACTCACTGTATCAGAAACCCCAGGGTAGGGCTCACCAAACTGTTTTAATAGGTCTTCTAGTTGATTCCGATGCAGGTAAAATTTGAGAATCACTGGCATCAAACAATGGTTTGCAGCCTTGGACACATATTCGATTCACCTATGACATGATGATTTAAAAAAGTACCAATGCCAAAAAATCATTCTCATTGATTGCACCAACCTAAACAAATTATCCTCCTAAGAAACAGATTATTAGATATAAATCTACAGGCAGAAATGTCAAAAATCTGTTAAACAACACTTTAAATTGAACTTCTGGTAGAATTTCCTAAAAATAACTTAATCATTCTGGCTGACAAAATCCATGTTCAATATTTTATCTGTGCCCTCCAAAAGTGTTAATCTAATTCATTTTAAATTTTTCTGTAGACTAGTTATCAGGTTTCAGTGAAAAAACAGGGCTGTGGAGGGAGACATCTGAGAGTAGAAAATAGCAAGAAAAAGACAGAAATTAAAGGAGTAGATCTATACGAAACATATCCTATTTCCTCAACCTATTGCATAAGTGGATAGTCAGCAATTTCAGAAGAGTATGAACAGGAGCAAAAGGGAGTCTCATATATAGATTTGACCTTGCTAACATTAAAGGCAGAGTAGCTTTCAAATTTAAATCCTAAATATTAGGATCTTTGTTTCCCAGGTGGTAGACCTAGAGCGTATGCTAGGCTACACACTATCAAAGGTGATCTGGGTAGAGAACTTGCACATTTTACATGAAATGTTTTGCCCATATTTTCTTTAATGGCTTCAGGTTTGGCATCCCAATTTTTTATCCACTTTGAACAGATTTTTGTGTAAGGTCTAAGATTGTCATCTAATTTCATTATTTTGCATGAAACTGTCGAGGTTTCCCAACACCATTTATTAAAGAGGCTTTCCTTGTTCCAGCATATGTTCTTGGCTCCTTTATAATAGATTAAATGTCCATATATGTGTGGGTTTATTTTTGGGCTCTCAATTCTATTTCATTGATCTCTGTGTCTGTTTTTGTTCCAGTACTAGGCTGTTTTAATTATTGTGGCTTTATAATATAATTTAAGGTCTGGAAGTGTGATACCTGTGTCTTTTAATTGGTGAGTTCAGTCCATTTACATTTAAAGTAATTATTGGTATGTAATAGTCTGTTGCTGACATTTTGTTCTTAATTTGTGTGGGTCAATCTATTCCTTTTTTAGCTCTTCGTGTTTGTTCCTTTCTTCCACTTTAGATGTGTAAGCTCCTTTCAATATTTGTTGGAGGGGTGGTTTACTTTCTGCAAACTCTTGAGTTTCTCTATTTCCTGACTATTTTGGTTAGAAATATGATTGCTTCACCAAAAAAAGGAATCCACCTACCATGCCTGGTAGCCTATTAGTAAATGAGTGTTCTTGACTCTGAATTAGTCTGTATAACTGTTCAGTTCATTTCTGGCCCGATTTAGATGAAAAAAAAATTCATGGTGATGCCAAAGGATGCAGACACAGGTCTCTGTTGAGTGTTTTCATGACTACAAGAACTGTATTTGCACAAATTGTGTTTTCTTCTAAGAAAACAAATTCACTGTGAGGACAGCAGCATAAGGGCATGTGCTGTATGGCTGCACCACTTCCCTTTCAAAGTATTCAATCATTTTAAAAGTCCCCCCACTTTTTAAACTAGAACATTACTTTTCTCTTGTAATTGAGTCAATCCCGCTGAAATAGACCAGGTTCTTCTCTGAGCTGTAATAATATAAGGAGACCCAGTGTCCAAATATATGACAGGCGTCATATATTTACCAGCTCGATCACCTCTCTATAAACTACTGCTGTACCGGCTGAGGTGCAGTAATAGTGCAGTGTAACTAGTTTTGCGATAACATTTGAATCCAATGAATGTTTTCTTTAAGAAACGAAGGTAAAATATAATTGAAAGACACTGAGGAAGAGACATGAAGCAGATAATCCTATAAGAAAGTGCCAGGAGAACCAACAAAACTGGTGATATTGTCATTGCCATAGTTACCAGGAAACACACACACACACACACACACACACTGCCTAGAATCTCAAAGTCAGTAAGATACTGAAAATGCATCAGAATAAGCTCATCAGTCTGGGGTTATTCTCTTCTCTATATGTTAATGAGTGTGACCTTGGCCTTTGGAAACAAGCCAGAATGAAAAATGTATCTTCCCTCTGCCAAGTGGCAATTTCTGTCCTCCTGGAAGCTCTAGCTTTCTGGAGCCTCTGTTGCATATCAGTACAATTAGAGACATAGTCACCTTCTAAAATGAAGGAAATCTAACTAGGGAATTAACCTGACTTCTCTGTCATTCATGGAAGTCCATCACCTTCTGTAACCCAGGAAAAACTATGATTCTACAGTAGTTTAATCACAAACTTTCATTAGTTATGTGTCACCCAAGGGAACTACTTTGCCTCAGAAGGCAAAATTAGTAATAAAACTTTGTGTCTTTGTCATTACCCCCAACATATTCACTTTTTTTCATTATATTTCCAGCAGCCATTTATAATTGAAATTAAAATGTACATATTAAACTGATCAAATGGATCATAACCATAATCTTATCCAGATCATCACAAATGAAAGTAAAAAGAAAGGGAACAGAGACAGAGGGAACTTCTATTTGCAACAGGGCCGCAACATAAATAGCAAATTGGTCCCAAATTAAAACCAACTTTCAAGGCCTTAATCAAGTAAATTGTATCTTCCTTTCTATTTGCTTTGACTGTTTCCTTTTTTTTCATATAAAACTTAGTACAACTCTGATAAGTTTATTTGGTCTACCAATTGCTGAATAAATTATGAAGGCGAAAATGGACAGAAGTATAATTGGGAAGGATGACATTGGTGAATTAGAAAATGGACAGAGGGCCTCCCTCGTGGCGAAGCGGTTGAGCGCTGGGTTGCGAAGATGCCCACAGCCTCTGTGGCGCCGGTTCAATCCCCGGCTGCTCCCCGGCCACTGGAGGAGGGTCCTGCATGGCCGCAGACCTCTCCTGCCGCCCGCTGCTCCCCTCAGCAGTGGACTTCAGTCCTTCTGCCTGCTCTGCTCCCTGCTCTGGCTCTGGTGAATTCTCTCACCCTCCCGCGCTTCTGACTGTACCCAGTGCTTGTATAAATAAATAAATAAATCTTTAAAAAAAAAAGCAACTGGAGAAAATTAATTAAAAAAAAGAAAATGGACAGAAACATGTCAATTTTGTAAATCTAACAGAAGTTCATGGACCCAGAGATCTTCAAGTATAGGTCTTTTTATCTGTAGTAAATAAGTGGAAAATACTTGGTAGTTTGTATTCATGTCTACTCAATATGACCCTACTTTTCTTCATTAAGAGCTATTGCTAATATTCTAATATATACATCATCATGCAGGAAAAAAAACAATTACAACCACTATTTCCTCTAGAACATTGATGGTTTACCTGATAAAATACCACCTTAGAATAGGTGAGGATCATAAAGGGCTTTGTGTGACTCTCCCAAACCAATAAGTGATTGTCTCAGATGTTATCTCTAGTAAGAGAGTTTAAGAACTACATGTGGGGCCTCCCCGGTGGCGCAGCGGTGAGCCCTGGGTTGCCAAGCTGCCCGCAGCCTCTGCAACGCCAGCCGCCAGGCGAGTTTCCCACATGGCACGCAGACCTCTCCTGCTGCCCACTGCTCCCCTCAGCAGCGTATTTCTTCGTCAGTCTGCCTGCTCTGCTCTCCGCTCTGGCTCTGGTGAATTTTCTCACCCTCCCACGCTTCTGACTGTACCCAGTGCTTGTATAAATAAATAAATAAATCTTTAAAAAAAAAAAAAAAAGAAAGAAAGAACTACATATGATTATCATTGTAGCAAGCTTTAAATCATGTATATTTTAAACAAACTTATATATTCTACCTTAAAATATACTGGATAAATCAAGAAAAGCTTTTCATAAAATGTTATACTTGGACAAATATCTACAAAATATTTTGAAGACCAAGCATTAATACTATGCTATCTATAAATATCTATTTATAAATACCTATCTATTTATAAATATTATTTATAAATCTATGAAACAATGTATGTCTTAATAGTAAAAGGGAAAACCCCCCAAAATACTAAAGAAATCAAGCAATGCAAAATGCCATTAAGAATATTTTAAAATTTTAAAGTTAAAAAATCTTCAGAAAAAAACATTAAAATCCCCTTATATCATGTTGGTGATGTATTTCAGAGAACACAGAAAGTGTCAGAATAGACACTTCCATACACTACTCTTGGAGGAATAAATTCTATCGACTTTATGAGAGCAATTTAGCAATATTGATTTGAAATCACTGAAAGTGTTCACTTTATAACTTTTGAATAAGTAATTCTGTTTCTAGGGCTATACATCAATGAAATAATCAAAGATGCAAATATTCGTGTACAAGGATATTTTTATGTTATTTCTTCTAAGTCAAATTAGAACCAATAATAATGTTCAACCAAAAGATAATGTTGAAAAAATTATATCGCATTTATATATTGGAATAGCAAGCAACTATTAAAATGTTTTTGAAAACAATTATGCATAATGAGAACACGGTACAAGTTTAGATAGAAAACAGATAAATGCAAAAGCATATTCATAGGATTACCCAAATATAAGTGTATTGCTGGAGTGCCATACTATTTTCATTACCATAAACTAAAAACATTTTATTTGATTATGAAGATCCTAAATCAGTGATTGGCATATTTCTTCTTAAAGGTCTGGACACTAAATGTTGTAGACTTTGCAAAATTTAATTCGGATTTGATCACAACTAAGAGACAAAATCAAATAAATCCTATAGGATTTTAAATAACCATTTTAAACAAAATAAACCATTTAAAGTTGTAATAACTATTTTTAGTGTATAGGTCATTAAAAAAATAAACAGATGACTGACTACAACTGTCTAATCTCTATCTATGCTGTGGTACCTAACTTGGAAAGTTTTCAGGTAGCTTCCTGGCTTAAAATGTTATATTCAGCAGTGGGGATTTTTACACCTGTCCTAACCTCTTGACAGGATTGTGGCTAGGACCAGACATGTAGGAACCTACATGATGGATTTGTAACAAAAGAAAATTGTTAAACTGTATCACCAGTGGAAGGATTTGCTCTTGTCAATTTTTCTCTTTTGTCTGTCCATCTAAATCCTAGCAGTTCATCAAGGACTATCTGAGGCTAAATCCTTTTCCAAGAATTCACCCACTCTTAAAGCTCCATTAGTCTCTTTCATCTTCAAAGGATCTGTGTGCCATTTAGATTTTTCATCTGTATGAGGGACATTTTTTCCTATGCCTCACTGTAAAAGAACTCATGATAACAATTTTGAATTTATGACATATTTAAAATACACCAAACAAATTAAATGACAGGAACTGTGCTGTTGTATCTATTCCAGGAATGAAGGAAAATAGCTTTATCATTCCATGGAATGAAGACCTAACCACAAAAGTCTTTTATTTGAAATTTTAAAAAAACAAATACTAATAACAACAAATAGGTACAAGAACATCACATAATGTTTCCAGGAAAGCAATATTGCTTCCAGTGAGCCATAGCCATCATCATGCCTTCCCACTTTAAACTAAAAATACTAATAATATTAATGATAACTAGAAACAGGGGAGTCCACTGACTTCTTATAATATGAAGTCCATTCTCTAATTTGGTTGTTGTAAAACATTATTATTTTGCAAATATAAAACCTCAGTTTTTATGAGATAAAGTGATCTAAGCTCATTTTAAAAAAATAGCAAAACTTCAAACAGTACTTAATGATGCAAGTGTGACCTTCACACTCTGCATATGTTCCAAACCAAGACCTCTGCTATGTTCAACAGAGGAGATGCTTTAAGTCAGAAACTGAGAATGATCTAAAGCTCGCCAACTAGTGAACTGGTGGTGTACTAAATAGGCCCAATAATAAAAGAATAAGGAGAACAAATTCTTGGAGTTCAGGAATTATATTTGTTAAATTATATGGTGAGAGAGAGAATTGGACTTTTAGTGGTGAACTACAGAAGTCGATATACAGTGATGCCCAACTAAAACTTATATGATATTATAAGACAATGTTACGTCAACCCAGTTGGTTTCAACGAACATCTGAATTCATAAGCATCACTGAAGCAGGAAACCCTGGGAACTGTAAAAATGTGTCTTCACATCATCCCTTGGGTAGGAGGAAGCAAAGGCAGTAGTACATTTATAAGTTTCCAGTCCCAGTCCTTTCACTTGGAGGAAGTTGGACAGACACTCTTCTTTAGATATTAAAGCCTCCAGGTTCCAGGAAAATTTAGCAAGAAGGACAAACAGGAAGAAAATAGATTTTCTATAAATGAGGCAGGAATGGCTTAAACAAGAAATCAATCAAGATATATGGTCACGTTTTAATTCTAGGTTTCTGGAGCAGTTCATACAACACTATGGACACTATATTATTTTTATGTCCCTCCTGACAAATAACCCTCCCCTCAATTGATTAGATAAATTGCCCCCATTTATATTTTAATTTAGCATGACATAAATATCAATATTTCATATTTCACTTCATTTATAGTATTTCAATTTATCATTTATACAAAAGTCAATATTTCATATTTTATTGCATTCATAAATAAATTTGTATAATTTCTCTTTCAAGAATCTCTAGGTTCCTTCTGGCCTTTTATGTCATATTCTACATTGTAAACTCACAGGGTGTCCATAAAAATGATAAACTAAAATGGATAATTAGCTCATGATTCATTTCCCCAAGAAACTGTACCAAAAAAAGGTTAACCTGCAAATTTCCTACCCTCTTTTGCTTATTCCTGTAGAGCTTAGGTCCAGACACTTGAGATGGTGGCAGCTTCTTGCCAATGCATGAACTCCTGCATTGGTTACCTGCCGGCATCCACTCACATCAAGACACCTGTAGAATTTAAATAAAACTAATTTAGTTGGGACTTTACATAATGAGACTTCCCTCTTCTGGTTAATAGAATAAGAGTCGGTGCTTCTATGTGGAGAAACACTAACTTCAAATTTAGCCCACTAGCTGAGGGGATAGTTGAATGGAATTGGCTGTTATGAAAAAGACATACCAATGCATTATCGATCACCTTGTGAATTGCTCCAAGTCTCACTTTCTTCAACTGAGAAAGAGCTCTAACTTCTACCCTCCCCACATCTTCTTTGTTAAGCACCATGAGCTCTAAGTTTCTAAACATGTTTAGCCTAACTTAGATTTTTATAGAATTTTTTTATTATGAGCATTGACTTGAAAACCGTTAAAGATAATGTAAGTAAGATTTCTATGAGCAGAGTCCAAATAAAGCTCAAATATTTTTGCAGGTTTCATTCAAGCATTTTAAAGTATCAAAATTTTCTGAATGAAAAAATATCTGAGAAATTAATGTGAAATTTTTGCAGGAACAAAGATAACTTCAGTTTTCATAATAAGGAAGAGCTTATATAAAAAATCTACAGATATATTATAGTAATAATATTATGTTACCTTTTATTATTTATATTTATATTTTATATTATTAATCTCTTTTCTTCTTCCATCTGTAAAGTCACTTTGTGCAGTCAGTTTATAACCCTTCAATCTTCTAAGACAAAAATCACCTCCAGAGTCTTCTCTTCTAGGGTTTATTTCGAGAAATTACAATACCTGCCTTACTTCTCACTCAGGAAAAAATAGCATAGGATATGTGATGTAGAGGTCTGCACTGCTATCTACTAATTAGCAAATTTCAACAAGTTATTTAATTCCTTTGAGCTCCAATTTACCTTGGGAAAAATAAGAATAATGACAACAGGGCCTCCCCTGGTGGCGCAGGCAGTTGAGCGCCGCACTGTGAAGATGTCCGCAGCCTCTGCAGCGCCAGTTCGATCCCGACTGGCATGCAAGGGTCCCACATGGCTTGGTAGACCTTTCCTGTCTCGCCCGCTGCTCCCCTCAGCAGTGTATTTCATCAGTCTGCCTGTTCTGTTCCCTACTCTGTCTGTGGTGAATCCTCTCACCCTCCCGCACATCTGGCCCATACCCTGTTCTTGTATAAAAATAAATCTTTAAAAAAAAGAATAATGACAACATTTAAAGTTATTATAGTGATTACATCTATTTGTGCTGTGATAGCACTAATCAAATCAAAGGCAATATTATTAGAGGTAGCATATTGATGGATTTCCCAGCCATTACTCTAGACTCTCATGTTTTGTTTTGCTTTTTTTAAAGATTTATTTATTTATTTATTTATTTATTTATTTATACAAGCACTGGGTACAGTTAGAAGCGCGGGAGGGTGAGAGAATTCACCAGAGCCAGAGCGAGGAACAGAACAGGCAGACTGACGAAATACACTGCTGAGGGGAGCAGCAGGAGAGGTCTGCGCGCCATGTGGGACCCTCCTCCGGAGGCCGGGCAGCAGCCGGGGATCGAACCGGCGCTGCAGAGGCTGCGGGCAGCTTCGCAGCCCAGCGCTCAACCGCTGTGCCACCAGGGGAGGCCCTAGACTCACATGTTTTCAGTATTATGTGCTGTCTTTGATGCCACTGTTGGTGTCATTTGCCATTCAAAGTTCTTTTCTGAGACAGAGTTCTAGAAAAGGAGGGAGGCGTTTATAGTGAATGTTGTTCATTTGCTAATACTCATGTGACATGTGTACTTGTTAATCAGATGGTCCAGGATGTGATTCCAGTCCTGCCACCTTCTAGCTCCATAAGCACGGGCAAATCACAGCACCTCTTTGGGTCCTGATAGCCTCATTATTTAAACAAGTGTTCATATTAAAGGATCTTAAGATTTTCTTTAGCTCAGAAATTTTTGAAGTTCTATGAGAAGTTATTGATCTTTTCAGACTCTTGGGTGCCTCAACTATAGAATGGGCAGTGACCATTTTTTTAAATGACCACACAATTTTTTGGCATGGCACCAATTGTGAGGTGAGTGCTCTGTGCCCTCCTCTAGTAAACCAGGACATTTATCACTGCTTCAATCAGTAGAGTATGGAGAAAATGATAGTACATGAATGCCAAGGCGATTTCATACAGCATGACAGAGCTTTCCCTGTTTCCTGGAATATTCATGTGAGAGCCCTGAACTACCACGTCAGAAGCCTTACTGTCCTGAGGCTGCCAAGCTGTCAGGAGGCCCAAAACATATGGAAAGGCAAATGTAGGTTGTCCAGTTGAAATTACTGGCTGAGTCCAGAATTCAGGTCACCCCTATGGCAGACAAGTGACAAAGCCTCAAAGTGATTCTAGACACAACCATTAAGCAACCCCAAACTTTGAGTCTTCCAAGCAGAGGTCCCAATCGCTGTGTAACAGAAACAAGCTTTCCTACATAAGCCCTATCCAAATTCACAGAATTGATGAGTTTAATAAAATGGTTACTTTAGACCACTCAATTCTGGGGTGGCTTATTATGCAGCAGTGGTAACTGGAGGCTAATAATATGGAGGATATCAACACCATATGTAAAAATAAGGTCATTCATCATTATCTTTATAATTCTGTAATTTTCTATTAAAAGAAAGAAAAGAAAAAGATCAGGAGATGTGGCTAAATTAAGCAGAGACTTTAGAATATTGCCTTTCAAACCAGGCCTTTCTCTGATGAATACTATGGGTCTATGGGGTTCCATCATGGAGGGTGTTGCCTCTGTGACTATCCTGCCTCCCTTACCACTTCACACCATCCTAGTGCTTCCTCATATTTGATGGTGAAAGGAAGAATCAGTAGAAACATTTGTTGATAATGTGAGTGAGTAGTATAGAATGGCCACAGTGTTGTTGTTAAAATCATATAAATTTCCCCTTCAAAAAAATATTTGGGTAAGCAAAATCTCATTCATCCCAGACCATGCAACCACTCCTTCCTGTTTTATTCATAAACAGACATGTATTAACTATTCTGGTGATTTAAATAAAGGAAAATCAAGAGACCAAAGCTACAGTCTAAAGAGCAGTGTGAAACTTTGCTGGAGTCTGGTTAGGGTGCTCGTAGAGGAGGAAGTACCTGAGAGCTTTCAGATAGGTGCTGATTTCCATCAAGCTCATATCAGTCACCTGAGAGCAGGAGCTGAGGACAAGACTCTCCAGTTTGGGACAGTGAGTCACGATGAGATGGACAATCCCATCCTTCACCTATGGGAAGAAATAAGCGAGACTTTATTTTCAAGCACAGGGCTTTCTACAGAGAAGACCTGGCATTAAATCAAGTGTGTTAAAGATAAAAATATGCATCTGCTTAGGTGTGTTATAATCATCATCACCATAATCATAACACTAATAGTTCTCGTTTGAGGAGTGCTAGCTTTGTGTCAGAGTAATACAGCATGGCACATATTCTGCTAATCTGGGAGCTTTTAGGATTAAAAGTGAATGTCTAGAAATTGAGTAAGATTAATCTATTGTTGTGATGTGCATTTGTTTTAAGGAAAAAACAGATGAAGAATGAGAACTCATATCTTCCCAGAATTTTGAGTTTGTGTGAATAACTTTCCTAAACATTTCTATTTGTGTCATCAAGTAAGATGAGACCAGTGTGTCAACTTCTTTTTTTTTTTTTTTTTTTTTTTGTGGGACCCTCGCCAGTGGCCAGGGATTGAAGTGGCGCTGCAGAGGCTGCGGGCAGCCTCGCAACCCAGCATTCAACTGCTGCACCACCAGGAGAGGCCCAGTGTGTCAACTTCTATGGAGAATTTCCTTTAGGATATAATGTTTTGATTAAAAAGGAAAAAGAAATGTGGTATTGTTTTTCTCTCATTTCTTTATTCAGAGCAATATTCAAGGTGAGAACACATCAGAGCCTAAGGGAAAACTAGTAGAAGAGAAAAAAGCAAGCACATAAAAATTTTAATTTAACTGCTTATGTCACAACATCTTTCCAATGGCTTCTAATCCACCAGTATCAAAAAGTGTCAGGACCTTCTGTTTTCTGCCAGAAGTACTGTCCACTCCAAATTCATAAAATTGCAGTAAACACTCAATTTGTGAAAACCAGGCTATATGACTGCAAATCACCTTTTGGCTAATCTTATATGGAGGGAGAAGTCAGACTCCCTTCTTCCTTATAGACAGAAACCAGTGGGATTCGGTATAGAAATTGAGAAGAGTCGGCAAACCTTACTCTGTGCTTACTAGTTTTGTGACCTATTCATATATCTTTCTTTTTTTTTTTAATAGAGGCATGTTTTTATTTATTTATTTGTTTGTTTGTTTGTTTGTTTGTTTGTTTATACATGCACTGGGTACAGTCAGAAGCGTGGGAAGGTGAGAGAATTCACCAGAGCCAGAGCGGGGAGCAGAACAGGCAGAAGGACCGAAGTACACTGCTGAGGGGAGCAGCGGGCGGCAGGAGAGGTCTGCGCGCCATATGCAGCAGCAGGGGATCGAACCGGCGCCACAGAGGCCACGGACAGCTTCACAACCCAGCGCTCAACCGCTGCGCCACCGGGGAGGCCCTATTCATATATCTTTCAACTCCAAAAATCTTAGCAACTCTCTCTATAAATTAGAGATAATGCTACTTTTCACAAAGAGAAGATAAGAAGTTAATAAATAATATGTGTAACAAGTACCTTGTATAGTTCCTTGCATATGAGAGGGGCTCAATATATGATAACTGTTATCATTAATATTATCTCTTATTTAGGAAATGCAAATGGCCAACAGGTATATGAAAAATGTTCAACATCCCTTATCATCAGGGAAATGCAAATCAAAACCATATTGAGATACCAACTTATGCCAGTAAGAATGGCACATATCAAAAAAACAAGCAACAACAAATGTCGGCAAGGATGTGGTGAAAAAGGAACTCTCCTACATGGCTGGTGGGAGTGCAAACTGGTCCAACCACTATGGAAAGCTGTCTGGAGTTTCCTCAGTCTACTAAAAATGGAGCTACCATATGACCTGGTAATTCCACAGCTAGGGATCTACCAAAGGACACGAAAACATTGATTCAATAGAACACCTGTACACTTATGTTTATTGCAGCACTATTTACAATAGGTAAAACCTGGAAACAACCCAAATGCCCACAAATAGATGACTGGATCAAGAAGATGTGGCATATACACACAATGGAATATTATTCAGCAATCAAAAAAGATAAACTCATGCCATTCACAGCAATGTGGATGGAACTGGAAGGAATTATGCTCAGTGAAATAAGCCAGAAGGGAAAAGAAAAATATCAGATGGTTTCACTTATAGCAGGAATATAGGGGAACCAAATAAGACATCAGTGTAAAAAAAATAATAACAGTACAAAACACAACAAAGCAAAACCGGACAATTATAAATCAGAGACATCCTGCAGGGAAGGAAGAGAGAGAGGGAACAGAGGGAGGGAGGGAGGAGCACAGGAGACTGAGGTGCTGTTGTACAGGTGTATTGGTGAAGGAAACTCTATGGGGACTACACCTGAGGGGGTGAGGGGAAGCAAATACTGTTTAAAAATGAACAATGATGTAAAAAAATATAAATAAATAAATAAATAAAATTTAAAAATGTGTACCTACCTAACACATTAAAATGTAGTCATCTCTTTTTATACAGTTAATAGAAATCAGTGATTGCATTTGCCTCAGTTTCCTAACATAACTATTACACCAACTTTGCCTCAATAAACATAATTGGAAATAAAAGTTGATCCCTTAACAGGATCTGCCATTCTTGTAATTGAACCAATATAATAATTCAATAAAATTATCGAGCAAATAAGAGATAATATATATTTTTTTCATAAGTCAGTGATTTTATTTGATGAGAGATGTTTCAAATGTTGGACTGTTGTTTATTTCCAATTATGTTTATTGAGGCAAAGTTGGTATATATAGTTGCATCATTTTAGGGGTCATAGATTGAAACCTCTATAAATGTATGTGTTTACACTATGACCACTACCAAAGCCCCAATAATTCCCCACTATGCTCCTTTGGGTCCCCTCCCTCTACCACTCCGCCTCAACACTCTTCCCCTTCTGCTTGTCTCAGTTTTGCAGTCAGATGTAAAGGTTTTGTTATTGGTCTGGTTTTGTCTGATATTTCCACATAAAAGTGAAAACATTTGGTATTTTTCTTTCTCCTTTTGATTTATTTCACTCAGAATTAAGCTTTCCGGTTCCACCCATGTTGTCACAAATGGCAAGAATTCATCTTTTGTTATAGTGGATTAGTATTCCATTGTATAAATATATATCACATTTTTCTGATCTGCTCCTCTGTCCTTAGGCCATTAGGTTGTTTCCATAACTTAGCTATTGCAAATGGGGCTACAATGAACATAGGCATAAACATATTCCTCTGAACTAGCATTTTTGCTTCTGGGGGTGGAAACCTAGCAATGGAATTGCTGGGTCATATGGTAGATCTATTTTTAAAGTTTTGAGAAAATTAAATGCTATTTTCCATACAGGTTGGGCCACTCTATATTCCCACCAATAGTGTAAGAAGATTCTTTTTCCCTACATCCTCATCAATACTTGTTTCTGGTCTTTTTAATATGGGTCTTTCTCACATGACTTTAATATGGGTCCACCTCACAGGTGTGAGGTGGTTAACTCATGGTGGTTTTGATCTGCGTTTACCTGATGATAAGTGATAATGAGAATTTTATCATGTGCCTATTGACCATGTATGTATATTCTTTGTAGAAGTGACTATTTACCATTTCTGCCCTATTTTTTATTGGGTTCATTGTTGTCTTTGTGTTTATCTGCCTGAGTTTTTATATATTTTAGATATCAGCCCTTTGTCAGATGTATGATGTGCAAATATTTTCTTATTGGGTCAACTTTTAGATCCGTTACCTAATCCATAACTAAATAGCAATGTTTCCTGAGGAAAGTTATATTTGCTCCTCCTGCTTCTTCTTTTGTGTAGTCATAATCCAATGTGCAAACCCTTTCTAAAATATGGGTTCTTCTCCCCTTCAAATGTATATTTCAGAATATGACTTCATGATGTGAGAAGACCACTGTAGAATAAGAGTTTTTGAAATTAGACAACTATTTCACACTATAGACATAGAGTAATTTAGAAAGGATCAAAGACATGACTATAAGACTAAAACTATAAAATACATAGAAAAAAAAAAAACAGGCAAAACACTCAACAACATTGGCTTCAGGGGACTTGACTCCAATGAAAGCAAAAATAAATGGGAACTTGTCAATTTAAAAAGTTTCTGCATAACCAAAGAGACTATTATTAAAACAAAAAGTCAACCAAATGATGGGGAAAAATGTATATTATAAATCCAACAAAAGGCTAATATCCACACAACACTACAAAAAGCCCAATAAAAAAAACTGGCGCAAGAGTCAAAGGCATTTCTCCAAAAAAGACATGCAGATGGCCAACAGTCACAGATGAAATGCTCATCACCACTTATCATCAAGGAAATGCAAACAAAACCCCAATGAGATACCATCTCACACCTGTGAAACTGGCCCATATCAGAAAGACCAGAAAAAACAAATGTTGGAAAGGTGGGCAGAAAGGAACCCTTACACACTGTTGGTACAAATGTAGACTACTCTAGCCTCTATAGTAAACAGTATGGGAGTTTCTCAAAACTTTAAAAATAGATCCTACCATACAATCCAGCAATTCCTCTCCTAGGCATCTACCCAAAGAATACAAAAACCCCTGTTTGAAGGGATATATGCATTCCTGTGTGTATTGCAATGCTATTTACAATAGCCAAATTCTCTGCCCAAGGACAGATGAGTGGATTAAGAAGTAATCCACTAATCCAGTAATCCAGTAATCCAGTGGAAGTAATCCAGTGGATTAAGAAGTAATGTGTATAGATAGATTTAAAAAAAAAAAAGATGAAATCATGTCTTTTGAGACAACATGGATGGAACTGGAGGTTATTATGCTAACGTGAAATAAGAAAGAATGAGAAAGACAAATACTGGATGATTTTACTCATATATGGAATATAAAAAAAAATAATCAAGGCAAAGGAACAGACAAATCCTTGAAATCTGACCAAAGAACTGAGGCTACCAAGAG
The DNA here is from genome assembly GCF_964194135.1 of Talpa europaea. Lineage (NCBI taxonomy): Eukaryota > Metazoa > Chordata > Mammalia > Eulipotyphla > Talpidae > Talpa > Talpa europaea. Next base: position 48,908,514 of record NC_140074.1, read on the forward strand.
GGGAGTTTGGAGGTCAGGAACAAAGGGGGCAGGGCACTCAAGAGACTATAGTAGATTTTTGGTGCTTTGATAATGGGTATGGTGTGAGAACATCCATTTCTAAAGGTATGAACCTACACCTTAAAATATATACAATGTTGTAAATCAACATTACCTAAGTAAATATAATTAATAAAAATAGTTTCATTTTCTGACAAAGTAGGAAAGTGAAGACATTGAAAAGATCTATATGAGTCCAAGAGTTCTCACCGTTTTGAGGGCAGCAACATTGAGGGCAGTCATTTCTGGTAAGTTCTTCAGGATCCTGATCAGGCAGGCCTCAGAAACCTGGGGGACTCTCCCGATGTTCAGAGTCCTTAAGTGTGGACATCGCAGGGCCAGGGAGTCTATACTCCTGGCTGTAAGACCAAGGCAACCAAAGACTTCTATTTTGTGGAGACTAAGGAAGGAAAAATGCCAGTTAAATATCATCCAGTGCTCCCTGGTCCACTGCACGTGAGCAGATTTGAAAGTCACCTAGGTGACATTTTTACTTTTTCATGGTGGAAAGTCTGCGTTTTAATGTCATATTTGAGAAGTGAATAAATATATAGTGCTGATAGCATGAAATAAGTTGGTAAATTTAATCAGCAGATGAATAAAATTCACTAAGCATGATATCCTCAGCAAATTCAAGTCATATCTGTTCTCATTCATGATAGTCATGTCTATAAAACCGTTGCCAAACCTGGATTAGCACCTGCTCCATCACTGTTGCAAGGGGAAATAGAGGGTTAGCTTTCACAACCCTCTGGAAATAGCACTTTGGTCAACTGATCACCTTGTTTCATCTAGTTAAAGGCATCTTATTTAAGATATGTTATTGATTCATTAACATTGAACTCATGGCCAATGGCACTATAAATTATGCCTGAACAAAATTAATCTGACACATATTTCCTTCAAAAGCCACTTCACAGCCTTCTGGTGACTAGAAACACTAGAGAGCACTTCAGTGGCTTGGGGGACATTTTAAACAGCAAAATCAAGGGAGATCAGGAGCACTCAGGGTAGTAAAAACTGAGGCTACCAGAGTGGGAGGGGCAGCATGGAGAGAGAAGGGGGGCACAATGGACTATGGTGGAGGACTGTGGGTGCCTTGGTGGTGGGCAAGGTATGGTAAGGAACACCTAAGAGGTGGAAGCCTGTATTTCTGAATCAAATACAGTGTTGTAAACCACTGTTAGCTAATAAAGAAAAAATATAAAGTAAATAAATCACCAATAAAAAGCACAAAAATGTGAAAATCATGATACTAACTAGACTGTGAAAGGGACATTTCTTTGCAGTATGAGAACCGAAACAAGAAAGCAGAGGCTTTCTTTGTTGGTGCTCAGCTAGGAAGAAACACCTTGGGAAAATCAAAATCACCTCTGCACATGCCCACAAATAGCATCAGAAACTGTATTGATTTGGGGTCATGAATTAATTTTATCAAATAGGCAAGTTTGCAAATATGGAATCCACAATTTGAGGATCAACTATATCAATACACTAAAATTAACAATAGCATATATAGTTAAAGGCAACTTACCCTGGAAGTGGCACTACCTTATATGAGCTAGTGACACCTATATTACAGGAGAACCATGTTTCATGGCAGGAGAGACTTATCAAATCTTTTTTTGTATTTCCTACAAATGATTAGTAGACATGAATATGGAACTGTCCCTTATCCCCAAATTGCTCAGAGGATATATAAAACATGTCTGATTATTTTAATGCATTCAAAAATGCAGGTGTTAGTGGATCTACTCTCAAGCTGATGCTATTTGGTGTGTTTTTCATACATATTTGTCTGACTTGGGTTACTACTTGCAAGTGTTCTAAGAGATTCCTCCTAGAAAATTTCAGGTCTTAATCTGGGCACAGAGAAGATAATAATATGTGGTCTATTTGGGATAAAGCCACAAGGCCATGAGTTGGTCTGGAGGAATCAGGAAACTCCCACCAGCCCCTTTTTGGTATAACTTGCAAGTAAATGCTATCCTGAGTCAGCAGCTCTCAAATGTTGTTCCTGGATCAGAAGATACCTTTTAAAATATAAATGCATGGGACCCATTTTAGACCTATTATATCAGGTCCTCTGAGAGTGGGCCCAGTCACCCTGTGGTTGAGTAAGCCCTCCAAGTGATTCTGTTTTGAGAATCACTCGCCTCAGGAATCTTCCTAATGACGTCCAGGTCACTTCAATAGTTAGCAAAGACACATGGGTCCTGGGTTCATGATTTTCGATAAGTGAGTTCATTACTGAATAATTAAACTTTAATCATATATTTCCCAGAACCAGTACAAAAATAATAAAATGCCTCTTTAAAATAATAGTATCCATTCTGGATATTACTCCAGTCAATTCATGTTATAATTAATGCATTTTTATGGGATCTTTTAACATATGGTCTGTAGTTTATTGTCCCATCCATCTTCATTTGAGTTAGAAGTTTTTGTTTTTTTTTAAACCAATAGGGATAGGGGAATGAGTATTAGGATGAGAGGCATGTTTATGTTATACATTTGTGGGTGTTTGAGTGTATTTGTGTATATGTAAGCAAAGCCAGAAAGGAAAATCTAGCAAGTGTGTCAGAATTATGATAAATAAGTACAAACCAGTACATACGTTTTTCATAAGGAAGTAACAAATTTCCTAGTTATTTAAATAAATGTTTTATTATATTGTCATGGTCCACTAGAAATTGTTATTGTGAGATATGATCTATAGTGAATAAAACTCATATTTTATTTAAAATTATCAGTATAGGGGCTCCCTGGTGGTGCAGGTGGTTGAACACAGCACTGTGAAGCTGTCCGCAGCCTCTGCAATGCTTGTTCGATCCCCACCGGCCTCAGAACAACCCACATGACAAGCAGACCTCTCCTGTCTCGCCCGCCGCTCTCTCAGCAGTGTATTTCATCAGTCTGCCTGTTCTATTCCCCGCTCTGTCTTTGGTGAATCCTCTCACCCTCTCACGCCTCTGGCCTGTACCCCAGTTCTTGTATAAATAAAATAAATCTTAAAAAATAAATAAATAAATAATAAAATTATCAGTAGAGGAAGAGAATGAGTACTTCACATCACAAAGCCCATACTTTAGACTTCACCTGCTGTATCCTGTGTTCTTAGGACTTATCTGTGTTCCTTCACCTTGCTCAATCTCATGATCCTCATCTGTAAAATGAGGATGTTGGGCTTGGCTCTAAGGTCTCTGACAGATCTACAATTCATGCTGAAAATGGAAATAAAACTGGAAATGCAAGAGGTAACTCAAGAACTGAAGACTCAGAGAAGAGGCAACTTGAGGTAAAACCTCACTTATATGTGTCAATAGTCTACCAGGAATGGTGGCCGATGGAAAGAAATATTGATGAGAATGCAAGAGAACACTGCCTTCCTACAGTTTTGGGGACATGCACAATATTTGAGATGACATTCTTACCTAACAAAAGTTAGGGTTCCCCCTGAAATTCAGCCCATCTCCACCAGCATACAGGAGGACTAAATGGTTGCCTATTGCTATTCAACTATGATGTTTTCATGTGCTGTAGATTTCATTGTGTGTCCCCAATGGTTGTTCAGGTACAGTTTGATTGCCAACTTGATACCCAACCCTGGACCTCACCTACTTCCAACTAGTTTGCAAGGTCTTCCTGAAGTAAGTAATGCCCACCAAATTTTACTCAGCTTTGCTCATCTTGTTTTTAAGTGTAGGACTTACCATTCTCCAGATCTGGTGAGACCAACAGATTGGGAGAACACTACTATTGAAAAGAGCTTGCTATAAACACAATTCCCCAAAGGAGGTGCACAACACACCACACTTGGCCATGGAAGGAGCACCATGGTCTGTCAGGAGGCAATTATTGAGCGGAAATGTGGGCAAGAGCCTTTATTGTGGTTTCCACGGGAAGAAATATGAATGGTAGAGTAGGTAGATTTGCACTGGAACAGTTTCTGTGGAGACCAGGAAGACAGTCTATCCCTAGTCATCTGGTGTCTGGTGCAGCGATGATTAGGATGGGCAGATAATGACCTAGAATATAAGAGCCCAGTAAGGAAGGGATGTGAGCTTTGGGTTAATTGTTAATGTATAAAGGTACACTTGCAGGGTAATTCTTTACTGTTTCTAGATGAAGGCCTAGAAGGTCTCTCTAGGTCAGTCTCTCCAGGGTCGGCAAGGCCTGAGATATCAAAACATTAGAATTAAAAAGGCATGTTTAAAACGATCTCCAATGGCCACTTTTCTCTCTCTCTCCTCAGTTTTCTTTAGTTGATCCCCAGGTATCACAGGACCAAAGGAAAGGAGGCTGTATTCAGAGCAGTGGAAGTCAATACCCAGGGAATAGCTTTTTTCTTAATACGGGCATATACGTTGCAGTGTACAACTAAGTTAAGTATCTGCAGAAGACCCAGGTTTGAAAGCCATTGTCACTATTCAGTAGGACCTGAGATTATTTAACCACTCAAACTCTCTGGGGATTTATATCTGCTTCAATAATGATGATAATATCCATAATTTTTTGTGATAATGTGATAAGGCACTTTGCAAAGTCCCATCTAAGTTTTAAGATCTATAGTTATTATTTTCATGTTCACACAAAAATAGGTTAACAGAGGTCAATACTGAAGTATTTATAAATAATTTATGTGGAATTTGCTTTAAATCTTCCCAGAAGACAAAGAAAAAGTGGGGGAACTGATGACACATAATTGATAATATATTGGCAATTCATTATACATATTGGCAATTCCATATACAATTCAGTATATAGAAATTCATTATACAATTCTGTGTACTCTGATTTTCTTAATAAAAATGTTAAGTGCAACTTGAGAAATATATATAAGTATCAGACTTAGTAATCATTGGAATATTGTTATTAGATAAAAACCCAAACTCTATAGTGCAATATTCCTTGTTGCTATCATGAATCAAAACCCCATCCTTTTTCCTGAGATTTTTGGATTGCCAAAGGGACTTGATCTTTTCCATGGTCCCAAATATCTCCAGGCTAAAATTGATTTAGGTTAATCAAATTCTTATTATAATCCATTTGTGTTAAGCAATAGAATTCCTAATGGTAAAACTATAATCAACATGTTATGACTGTTTTATGATGAGAGGTCCTATCCAATTAGGGAATTTCCCTAATCAAAGGCCCTTCACTCTCAAGAGAACTTCACTGAGTAGCAGTGGAAGTTGCTTAATTAGTGAGGTTAAAATATCCTTCAGAAACAAGGTCAAGATGATATTTCTTTCTGTGCCAAGTTGATGAAAGAATCCTCCAAACACAGTACTCAGAAATCTTGCTGTGAAAATTCCTGTAAGACTTACCCCACAGAAGGGAAAGGAAAATGTATTGATCCAAATGATATCAATGAATTTTTATAGGCACATTCTAGGCACTGAATTTACAAACACATTTCCTTAAACTTTCCTTAAGGTAACCAACTTTTTGCCTGGAAAATAAACCTCCTCAAAATCACTAATCTTATTTAGGGAAATAAGAATCCTTAAAAAATATCCATGAAACAGAACTATAAGCCAATCAACAAAATAAATTTAAAAGAATCAATTCTCTGACAGCCTTCTTTTCATTGTATCTATGAAACCACTGGGGAAAAAAATTGCAAGAAACATTAAGTATTCCGTGATAAAAGAGATTAAAAAAAAAGGGACTCATCAAAATTTTGTATTCAATTGCAGGGCTCTTGATAATCAATGTGTCTTTAAAGAAAAGGAGAGTGAATGAATCTACACAAATATAATTGGTATATCAGTAGATCAAACCACAAGGAATTATTTCCTTTTCTTGCCTGTAAAAGAACATCTCAGTGATGAATCCTGAAAAATCCCGTCCATCTGACCAAACAATTCTGCATTTCCCATATGATTAAATTCTTGGTGAACAGCATCAACTTTCAAAGACCTCATTTGATTTTATGTACTTTAACATCACCTACAATGATATGAAAATATTATCAGCTCTCTAAAAATATTAGGCTGTTCCAACCAGTATTGGGATATACCGAAAGGGTAAAATAAAACAGGTCACATTATTAACCTTGCCTACTATCAAAACCAGTTTGCTTTAGATAAAAGACCTCTTTATTCCCTCCCTATACCTTCAAACTTCACTTTAGTGCCAGGTGTAAACAAATAGATCAATGAAGAAAAAGAAGTAAAAATGTGACATTTATTGAAATCTATCTTGTTCCTGGTAAATGGGTATCATAACTTTTATTGCTAACAGGGGGGAAAATTAATTCAACAGTTATGTTGCTTACACAAGCTTGAGCATCTGTAAGAGACTCTTTCAACACCTCATCCTCTTTCTACTTACTTTTGCTTAGGACCAAAAAAAAAAGCCTGGTCTTTTCATTACCAGCCAAATGTTCCCACTATCTGACACCACTCCCCAGTCTTGAAGAGTCACAAAGCTAAAGGATAAGGACCCTTGCCCTGGGGAACTCTGTTAAAAGTGAACAGGTAAAGAATTGAGAGAAGTCATCATCAAGTGAAGAGAAAAAGCATGAAGACCTTCCTGCCAGGCCTCCCTGGTGGTGTGGGGGGTTAAGTCTCAGCACTATCACCACTACAGCCTGAGTTTGATCCCCAGCCAGGGAACTAACCCACTTATGGCACAGCAGACTTTCCTCTCTTGCCCACTGCTCCCCTTAGCAGTATATTAAAATAAATCCACCTGTTCTGTTCCCCACTTTGTCTCAGGTGACTCCTCTTACCCCATCCCTTACCCCACAATTCTGGTCTGTACCCAAGTTCTTCTACCCCCCCCCCCCAAAAAAAAGACCTATCTACTAAAATTAGTTTCAAGTTCACCCATCCAAGGTCACTGAAGATTAACAAGGTATACACACCTTTGCCTCTCACACCCCAGCTTAATTTTCAAATCTTCATCCCCTTAACATGTATTTTGTTTGCACTTGATAAATCAATTAACACAACAGAAAGCATTAACCCAAAACAAAACTCCCTTTTATCAGCCCAACTTTCTCAGAATTGCAAATAAACAATAAGGGAAAAGCTCCGTACTTATTAAAAAAAAATAATAAATAGGCCAACAGCATTATATGGGTACATGGGATCATGCACTTGAAAGTACCTTATAAATTGTTCTAAAGTCTGTAAACACTATGAAAATGCATGATTGCATTATCATAGATCCCAGCCAATTTATGGCAAGTGAGTGTGATGTAGCATATAAATGCAGAAAACAATCATAGCCAGGAGCTTTTGTTTATAAGGGTGAATAACTACAAGGATTTTACATCATCCCATGTCTTGTCTGCAGGGTTTAAGCCGACAAGAACACCACTCAAGATCAAGCTGCAGATGGACCTCCCCGGTGGCGCGGTGGTTGGGTGCTGGGTTGCGAAGCTGCCCGCAGCTTCTGCAGCGCCAGTTCGATCCCCGGCTGCTCCCCGGCCACTGGAGGAGGGTCCCGCATGGCGTGCAGACCTCTCCTGCCGCCCGCTGCTCCCCTCAGCAGTGTATTTCATCAGTCTGCCTCTTCTGTTCCCCGCTCTGGCTCTGGTGAATTCTCTCACCCTCCTGTGCTCTGACTGTACCCAGTGCTTGTATAAATAAATAAATAAATCTTAAAAAAAAAAAAAAAAGATCAATGTCATCTGAGAGAAATTGGCTAGACTAATTAACTAAAAACTCACCAGGAAGATTCTAAATATAATTCTCTGGCCATTCACTCTCTCCTTCATCCCCACCTCTTCCTGGTACTTCTGGATCCTTTATCCAGTCCATCCCTCCCCTACTCAACTAAACCCTTGAGCTGAACTCTGTGCTCCACACACTAGATCCACTATGAATTTATATGTTTCATTGCTTAATCCTTCTACTGCTGATGCAAAAATTTTCCACATTCCTCACCTGTGGAAACCATTGGTACTCTTACTGTCAAGGAGATCCAAGTTAGGTTATGGGGTTTTTGTCTCCTGTCCTCCCAATCACCATACATCAATAATTACCACCTCCCCTCATGTCATCCATGACAGTGACAGCCTCTCCCCTTTCTCATGTCATTTATGACCCTTGTAGTTACATATCAACTTCCCTTATCTCTCAATCACCACCATTCATGAAAGACTTTGGCACAAGGTCTTCAGCACAAGGCACAGTCTTCCTTTCTATCCCACATGCTACCAACATCCGGGGTGACTTCAGCGACAAGAGGAGGATCCGCTTAACAACTTGACCTTGGATTCTGACCTTCACATCAGTTCTGACCTTCTCCGTGCTCTGTAAGTCACCCACTCCCCATTAGTGTGACCTTGGCTTTGTCATACCTTGCGATTACAAAATAAACCATCTCTCACTGAGACCCTGATCTCTTTTCCTTCCAGTTTATAACTACTTTTCCAACTATCCCCACTATGACCATTCTTTTGCCTCATGAGGGGCCCCAAATAATCGCCTTCTTTATTTTCATTTCTACTATCAGCCTTTTAATTTCTTCATTTTATTCTTTTACTGCTTAAATTCGATTCAGTGATAATCTAGACAGTATTTCAAAGTTTGTCTCACTTGTCTGATATAATAAGGATCCACCTTCATGCTACTCATGTTCTCTGGCCTTGCACTGAGGTAAGTCACACAATATACTAACATTTTAAACAGATGATCAGCAACCTATTACATTTGTCTGGTCAATGCAGTGACCTCTCTAAAATGGCCATTTCAAATGATGTCCTTATATCAGTTATGTCCTTATATCTCCAGCTTTCCCTTTTCTCGAAACCAGTGACTTTACCTCCTACTTTGATGCCCAACACTCTACTACCACATTTATATAAGACTATTGGCACATTTATTCAATTCCACATAGAAATTTACTATAGCGGAAGTAAAAACATGTGGCCCAACAATGGAGTGTTTGTGGATACTGTGAGCTCTTTTACAGCAGGGCCATTCCTGTGCATCTGTTTAGTCCCTGCGGTGCCTTGCACATTGTAGGAAACTAATAAGCAATAAAGAAATGGATAAATTAAACCAATTTATAAAAACAAAAGTCATTACTTTATAAATGGTTTAAACTTCCTGGGACCAACATGATAGTTTGATTTATTTTCCATTACAGAAAAAGACAATTATGAGGGGGGAGCACTCCCTGTGTTTCTGTAATTCTAATTTCATATTAATGTGTTCAACACAACATATATCAAAGGTCTGCTTGGCAGGAGGCCTGCCAACTTATTAGCACCATTTATTGTCCTGAAAGAAAGCATTCACAGAAGTCATTTGATGAGGACATGGCATGTTTTGACCAATTCCTAAATAATAAAAAAAAAATTCTTCACTTGAAATAAAAACACTCCAGTCAGCATGATCTCTGATCTAATGCTAGTTCTACAATTTTTCATTACTGCCTTCCTTGCTGCTATACAAACAGTGGGTGGCATTGTACAAAAGCTGATTAATGCAGGGAATTCAAATTGCTGAAAATTGAAGGAATGTGCCCCATGCTGACAATTTGTTAATCAAAAATAGTTATTTCTGCTACTGTGCAAGCTTTAGCCCATCTCATTTTCTTCTGCAATGCAATGTTATAAACTCTATCCTCAATGAGATTGAATGTTTTTTCCCCTGACAGTAAAAAGGTTTTATGGGTTCATCAAGAGGCCAAAGCCCTCTAATTCCAATGAATCAACTTCCAGAGTGGAAAGAATATGTTTCTGTCCATATATGCTACTTTTTGTATGCTGTTGATTATCCACAGATCTGTACTGACACTGAATGCTTATAAATTAATCAAAAATCATGTTTACTCACAATTGTATTTTAAAGTATTAAACATATTTACTAAGAGCTTTATATACATTATCTCTTAATCTCCATAACAGCTCCCCCTAATAATCTTTATGATCCATACTTTAATAACTGGAGCTCAGAAAGTATATGACTTTCTTAAATTCACAGAACTAATAAACAGGTCTAAATGATTCCCACATTCTTTCCTACTGTATGAATGCCTTCAAAAAGAAGTAAGGATTTGAGAAAAAAAATATGGAGTATGTCAATGGGTAAAATGATATTCTGTGAACAAATTATAATCCATCCAATATGACTTCTTCAAAACAAGTTGACCAACTACTTGGATCATTTAGTAGAATATTTTTTGCCTTGTAAAATAGAAAGCCTAAGGCATCCGAAATAATGACAGTCATCAACAAATACCTAGTCTTACAGTTTTTCTTTCTAAAAACACAATATAAACTAATTCCTATGCTTCATGATTTATAAAATTGTAAGGAAGAGATTTGACTGAAGTAAAGATATTTCAGATAAAGTCTGGCGAATAAACCAAACTCTCAATTCACCTTGGGGTTTTCATTTGCCATGTTTAAAACACATTCAATTAGAACTTCTCAGCTAGATGCCATTGTGAAAAAAATATTTAAAAAAATAAAGTTGAAGAGAAGGAAGCAACTTCTTTCTATAGCAAATGACCAAGATAAAAGTTCAGTTTGTCCAGGAGTCATTTATGCACAGAATCCAGTGCGCCTTGGCCTCCACACTGGGCAAAATCCACCTGACCCTTGGATTGTCCACAAATAAGAAGATGGCTCAAATTGAAGGAATAAAACATGGTTACCCTCTGAATCACTTCTCCTTAGGTATATAGAAGCCCATATACTGTCCATGAAGTTTCTTTCTTTTTTTTTTTTAAAGATTTATTTATTTATTTATACAAGCACTGGGTACAGTCAGAAGCACAGGAGGTGAGAGAATTCACCTCCAGAGCGGGGAGCAGAACAGGCAGAAGGACCAACGTACACTGCTGAGGGAAGCAGAGGGTGGCAGGCAAGGTCTGCGCGCCATGTGGGACCCTCCCTGGCAGCCAGGGATCGAACCGGCACTGTAGAGGCTGTGGGCAGCTTCGCAGCCCAGCGCTCAACAGCTTGTGCCACCGGGGAGGCCCTCCATGAAGTTTCTTTCTAAATGTTTCCTGCAGGATGTAGGAACAGCATCTGCTGCCCTGAGAGACCAGACATGCTCTCTAAGTCACTTTACCTGAGGACTTCTCATACCCTGCTTGGTGACACCCCAGGTTATGTAAGTCAAACATCATCAGTCTATGCAAGCCTGTAAATCTGGAGGCATTTGTGCCTTCTCTGCTGGTCACCCTACTCTAGTGGGTGGGTAACTTCCTCCCTAACGTGTGAGAAAAGGATGGTGCTAAACATAAAGTTATTTGACAACCTTTCTAGACAGGTGAGATAAATACTTGCTATTAACACCTTCAAAAGAAGATAGTGGATTTTGAGTCATGATGGGGCAAGTCTTCAGATATTTGTGATTAATTTTGAGGTTCTGAACAAAAGGAGAGAGAGGAAATGTTTTCAAGATGTTTTGTTGAGTTGTGCTGTTATACAAAGAACATTATGCTCAAAACTGGGAGGTTCAGCTTCTCTAATTTACTGTGTGCCAATTAGCTGGTCACAGTGTCTCCAAGCCTTAGTTTACTCAACTGACAAATCTCGGTAATGCCTACCCCAATGATGTTTGATGAAAACATCAGATACAGAGTACAAACAAGTCATCAGAATTCACTCTGTAAGTGAATAGGTGATACATAAATATATGAAAATATGAAATTTATCATTATTACCTGTTTCCATGCTTTCTAACTAAAGCTGCAATGGCTTTGTCTGTAATCTGGCATCCATTAATGGCGAGTCCTTGAAGGCTGAAAGTTTACCAAAAAAATACACATCAATAATGTATTTATTTAAAAAGAAGGATTTCATAACAAAAATTTGCAGTTCATTAGTTATTCAAGTAGCATCAAAAATATTTAAAGAGGAATTTTTTTCTGGTAAGAAATATACTTAAATTTTGGTTTATAAGATCAACTTACAAGAGGCCTAGTAAATCAAGCACAAATATATATTTTTATATAAATATAATATATTTATCTTTATTTCTTCAATTTCTTTCCTGTTTTTGCAAAGAGCATATTTTCATTTTAAGTTGTTTAATCAAGGCTTTGGCTTGTCCAAAAAACACTATTGTATAAGGGTATGGAATGTTATCATTTTTTTAAATTTTTTTTAAATTTTTATATTCCTCATACAATTGCAACCCCCTGATTTTGACCCTAATCCCTCCTTTCTTTTTTTTTAATATTTTATTTTATTTATTTATGCAAGTGCTGGGTACAGTCAGAAGCATGAGAGAGTAAGAGAATTCACCAGAGCCAGAGTGGGGAACAGAACAGGCAGACTGACGAAGTACACTGCTGAGGGGAGCAGTGGGCAGCAGGAGAGGTCTGTGGGCCAGTGGGACCCTTGCCTGGTGGCCGGGTATTGAACCGGTGTTGCAGAAGCTGTGGGAAGCTTCACAACCCAGAGTTCAACCACTGCGCCACTGGGGAGGCCCCCTAACCCCCCTTTCCCCACCCCCCCCAAAGTGTGTCTCTGGTTCATAGTTGTTTGTTGATTTTGATTTTTTTCTTTCCTATAGTTATTCTTTTTCCTGGTCCCTTAGTTAGGTTTTCTAGATTCCTGTTATGAGTGAGACCATCCGGTGTTTTTCCTTTTCTTTCTGGCTTATTTCGCTGAGCATGATCCCTTCCAGCGCCATCCATGTTGCTGCAAATTGCATGTGTTTATCCTTTTTGAATGCTGAGTAATATTCCATGGTGCGTATGTACCACATCTTCTTGATCCAGTCATCTATTTTTGGGCATTTGGGTTGTTTCCAAAGCTTAGCCATTGTAAACAGTGCTGCTATAAACATAGGGGTGCAGGTGCTCTTTGGAATTAATGTTTCTGTGTCCTTTGGGTAAATACCTAGGAGTGGAATTACTGGATCATATGGAAGCTCTAGCTTTAGTAGGTTGAGGAATCTCCACACGGATTTCCATAGTGGTTGGACCAGTTTGCACTTGTCTAGTACTTTAATCCATTTTGAGTTGGTTTTTGTGCATGGTGTAAGGTAGTAGTCAAGCTTCATTCTTTTGCATGTGGAATGTTGTCATTTAAAGCATAGTTTCTATCATCACCACATTGCTGTTAAATCAAGAACAGCTTCCTATGAAGATAAACTAAGAAAAACAAGCAATGACATCATGATTATTATGGTGATTCTCTATGCTCACCATCAAGCAGAAATTGACAAAGAAATGAAGTAATAGTGAGTGTAACCTAGGATTTTGCTTTAGATTTGTTGCCAAATAATATAGAACATGTAAGCCACAGTGCTTTTTTTATATGATATATTTCTTCCCATTAGATACACAAAATCAGGAAAGCTGAACAAGCATCTTACTTGACATTCACAAAACTGCAGGATTCTTTGTAAAACAAGGCTCGATTTTAAAAGGCTGGGGCTCTACTAAGACTTGCAATTATTTTAATATAAAGTCCTACCATAAAACTTTCTGTAAGGAAGCTTTTTGCACTAAAAAGCATGATTGGAAGACTCTTGATAGAGTAGTGTGCCATAGAAATGATTGTGCTCTATTGTAGCTTTGAATAAAAATGAAAACTGAGCAATTAGTCCTGGTAATGAAGAATCCCCTCCCCAGCGGGCATGCCATGGAGGGCTGGCAGCGGCACCATCCTCCTTACACAAGCAACTGGATAAAATACTGATATGTCTCAGTGCAAGCACTTTTTGGTTTTCATGTGTTACACATACATGTAGACGCTCTCAATCATAGATTCGTGTTTTAGAAAGATAGTTACATCATTGATATCTTCAAAATGATACCAAATGTATTTCCCAGATAGTTCTTATGGACCCTGTGTACAGAAAGTACATTTGTGATGCCTAAGAACACACCTGATTTTGTTTTATTGAATGGAAAAGCCATAATGATTCATTGTCTTCTGTATTTGACATATGTTGACATCAAGGATTCTCCTAAAAAATCTGAAATAATCCTTGTCTGCTACTGGAATTGTAAGTATCAATTTCTATGAGAGCTGGGAACCAGACGGTTAAAGAAGCAGGTGGAAAACTAAAACCACTTTGGCCATGATTCTACTCTTAGAAGGGATTAGAGAAGGTCACTTGTGATAACAAGATGGCTGTTCATAAATGTTTGGCTTTCTCTTTCCTTCCAGAAATGTGATAGGATGACAGTTCCCCACTCCATGGAGCACGTTGTTTTGACCAAGAAATGTAATCAATTGCTTTACAATGCATGTAATTGGTGAATGCTTCACTACATTCTCCCATCTGCCATGCCAGTTGTCAGTGCTCCGTCTAGTGCTCCACACAGTCAGTGCCTATTCTCCTGGCGTGAGTCCTGGAGTGACATGATCAAGTGGTTGGCTTGAGTCCAGATGGACTCATGAACAAGAAATAAATCTTCTTGTTTTAAGCTACCAAGAATTGGAGGTTGTTTACTACCACAACATAATCTGGCATTTCCTGGCTGATAAAGCACTAGGCCAACTTTCTATTACAAGAATATATCTGAAAGTAAAATTTGATAGACAATCAGAAAATTTGCAGAAACTCCTCCATCTGCTCATTGCTGCATTATTTACAAAGCCAAGTTGTGGAAGCAACCTATCCATCGATGGATGAATGGATAAAGAGGTGGATATGCATAGAAATCTTATCATTTGCGACAATATGGATGGACCTTGAGGGCATTATGCTAAGTGGCAAATACCATATGATTTCACTCCATATGTGGAACTTAAAAATGAAAACAAACAAATAAAACCAAACTCATAAAAACAGAAAACAGAGTGGTGGTTAAGACCCTCCAAGAAATCTTGAGTTCCTTGATAGTGGAAAAATTCAGAATTCCTTAATTTATCAGTGGCTCTGATAAAGAAACCTATTACAATCCTGATTCTTTTTACACATCTAAATCTGAGCTTTTCTTTCTCAGCTTTTGCTGCCATCAGAATAAAAGTTACACCCTTGTGAAGTTAAAGATGATACTTGCATTCAGAAACAGCCTTTATATTAGAATTGTTTTGGAGTAGATTAAATTTTGCTCTATGCTTCAATTACACAATTTTAAATTATTTCAGTTTGCGGAAGATAGAATTAATTTTTGCATGAAAAATATTTATGCAAGTATTACAAATAAAGTACTTGTAAAGACTATTTTGTTCTAATTTTCTAAAGCAAACAAATCTTCAAAGTAATATGTCAATATATGTAAATATATCATGAATACACATTTACCAGTTGATAGCTATAATATTGAATATATACATATATACATATGCTTTAGTGTGTGCAAAAGGTTTTATGTATGTGTTTACACATACAAGCACATGAAGCTCATTATGAGTAGGGAGTCCATTGCTTTCATCTGATTCTCAAAGAAGTTGTTATCCATAACCTTTCAAGAGGCAACTCCCTAGACTAGGGGTCAGCAAACCAACCCTTAGGTCACATGCACTCTGTCACCTTATTTTGTCAATAAAGTTGTAATAGTGGAACAAAACTGTGTTCATTTATTTACACATTGTCTAAGGCTGCTATAGAGGCAAAATTGAGTAGTTATGATAGATGATGTGACATCAAAGCTTAAAATATAAACTACCTGGACTTAAAGTATTCTGATGTCAGTTTGGGACTCTTCCATCTAGAACTTGCTGCTCCTGGTTGTGACCTGAAGCTAAGAGGGCTGATTATAGAAATGATGATTCTCATAGAGCAAAACAAACTCAGATAAAAACATCCTCAATGTTTCTTTCTGTTCTTTCTGCAGGAAACAGCTATGGGACAGAGGGCAACAGACTCTGAAACCCCATTGTCTTGGTTCCAGCACAGTCTCCACTAACTTACTAGATGTGTGAGATCAGGCGAGTTACTTAACCTCACTGTGCCTAAGTTCTCTAATCAGCAAAATGTGGAAAGTAATAACTCTACTTCATAGAGTTGTTCTAGGGATTAAAATAATGCCAACAAAGCACTCAAAATAAGGCCGTTCCTGGTGGTGCAGGCAGTTGAGCACAGCGCTGCGGTTCGATCCCCGCCGGCCAGCGAGGGTCCCACATGGCATGGCAGACTTCTACTGTCATGCCCGCTGCTCCCCTCGTCAGTGTATTTCATCAGTCTCCCTGCTCTGTTCCCCACTCTGTCTCTGATGAATCCTCTCACCCTCCCACGCCTCTGGCCTGTACCCCGGTTCTTGTATAAATAAATAAATCTTTTAAAAAAGCACTCAGAACAGTGTCTTATGTATTATAACAAGACATGTTAGTTGTTATTTTAACAATTTTTTTAATCAATGCGTTAATTGGCAGAATAACGGGATCACTTTTGTTGCATTACCTTGAAGCTCCTTGTATGAGCGCCAGCACGCCCACATCGGTAGCCCCAGACCAACTTATGTCCACAGCCGACAAACTACTGCAAAGGGCCCCAGCGAGGAGCAGGATCCCATCTCCTGCAAGCCCGGGGCCACTGCAGCTTATTACATTCAGCTCCTGGGTGATAGAAACCAAAGGAGCCTTCATTAGAAATGCTTCAGAATCCCTTCAGAACAGAGCGTGACCAGGAGATTTCAGAACTACTAAGAGAGCGCATTAGGGAGCAAGAAATCACCAAGGTAGCCAACAGCTAGGGTGTAAACGGCTTTGCAAAGAAGGAAGGACATGACTAAAGCAATTAAAACTAGTATGTTTCTGCTCAGGCCAGCCCATCTTCCTTTGGGCCTGTTTACTGAAACCACACCTTCCTTGATGTCACCCTAAGATTAGAAGTCACCCTCAGATTGTAGGAGCTCATTTAAATGATTAACAGTTGGGTAGCCATTAGAAATGATTTTTATGAAGAGCTTTTAATTGATGGAGAAAAATGTTTAAATGAAAGTGATGACTACAAAATGTTTCCTACATTTCATAATCTCCATTATGTTTGTTTGTTTGTTTGTTTACTTATTTATTTATACATACAAGACTGGGATGCAGGTCAGAGGTGTGTGTGTGTTGATGGGGGGAGGGGGGTGAGAGGATTCACCAGAGAGCAGAACAGGCAGATCTACTGAAATACACTGCTGAGGGGAGTAGCGGGTGAGGCAGGAGAGGTCTGCTGTGCCATGTGGGTAGCTCCCTGGCTGCAGTGGCTGGCAACAGCTTGATAGCACTATCTTTAACCCCCGTACCATCATAAAGGCCCCTCCATTATGTTCTTTAAGTGTTGTTTTTAAATGCTCTTTAAAAAATAGGTATTAATTCTCTGGTTTATAGTTGCTTGTTGATTTTGATTTTTTCTTTATTATAATTAGCCTTTTTCCTGGTCCCTTATTTAGGTTTTCTAAATTCCTGCTCCGAGTGAGAACTATAAACCAGAGACACACTATGGGAGGGGGAATGGGGGGGAGGAAGGAGTAGGATCAAAACAAGGGGGGTGGGAATTGTATGGGGACTATAATGCATACATTGTGCAAAAATGAAAAATGATATAAAAAATATATTTAAAAAGGGAAAAAAACAAGGTTGAAAAAATAGGTATTAATTCTGCAGTCTTAAAAACGTCATTTGCCAGCAAGTACAAACTATTAATAAATAATAGTGAAAAAAGTGAGATCAGTGATTAGCTTTAGGGGATGGGACAATGGGGGTTGAGTGAGAAAGACCCTAGGATGGGTGGGTTACACAGGCATACACATTTTTCAAAACTTGATGGATGGTATCCCTACCATTTCATGTAGATGAATTTTACCTGACAAAGAAAAAAGCAGCAACCATTGATATAATGCTATTCATACTGTAGTGTTTAGGAATGAAGTGTACGAGGTATGTATAACTCACACTGAATCTCTTTTTTTTTTTTTAATGAGTTGAAGGATAGCTTAAAGTTTGAATGGATAGATTTGTGATAAAGTCAGTGTAATATCACCTAATTGTAAAATCAAGGACATGAGTATATGTGTTAACTAGTATATCAATGTTCAAGTATATTTAAAATTTTTCAGTACAGGATGTTGGGAATATTTAACCCCGACCTAGGTCTCATCTGGCCTGTAATCTGCACTGGAGCTTTACACTGGCTGGAGAACTTCAGAATAGCATTACCAATACGGACTGGAGATGCCTACCTTTAGCAAACCTAATTTATGCAAACTAAGAATTCTAAAACAGGTATTTAGATATAAGTGGTTTTTTGTTTTTTGTTTTTTACTAAAAGGTTATCCATTTGAAATAAACAGCCAGACGATATTATCTATTGGATAATTTTTCTGAGCTGAATTGGATTCCTTGAGCACTTAAAATATGGGCATCATTTTCTCTAATGGTGGCCTGTCTGATACTCCAGTCCACACTTGCTTTTGTTGTCCCCTGACAAACATAAAAGGAGAGAATTCTATTTGATGTGGTAAAAAAGCAGGGAAATCAATCCTTCTGGGCTAAAAATCCATCATCATAAACAATAGGGACTTTCTACCAGTAGAACATAAGAGTTTTGAGATGCTAAGTGAAAACTGAGTCATCTGAAACCATAATGGCCTTGAAGTAATGTCCATGCCCAGGATTGAGCTCTTGATCCCCACTCCTGTTCCTTTTCAGCACTCTACCTGCAGTCGTACACTTGCTCTGAAGGAACTCCCATTAGCTGCTGATTGCTCTGAATGGCAGCTCTCAGCTTTCTGGAATTCAAAATCACTGCAGTATCATGTGCAATATTATTCTAATTAAATATTAAAATTAACTTTTCTTTAATATATCATGCTTTTAAAATAAATGATAATAACTGGAACTGTCCTGGGACACAACAGAAACAGGTGTTGGATCCCCAGGCCTGCTTACTTGTTCACAGAAGGGCTTTAGCCCTTTTTGTGCCCTGGACTCCTTTGAGCAACCAGGGGAAGCACCTGCACCTTTGTCAGAATAATGTCTATAAATGAATAAAACATAGAATTGCAAAGGGAGCCAAGAATAATGAAATACAGTCAGCAAAATTATAAACATCTTGTGACATGATAACACTTGCTTCTTTACTGATAGAGCATATAATCTCATCTAGCTACTGGTCTGGTAATGACCATAGTTTTGAAGTTGTGATAGATGTAAAGTACATTTTGAGATTCTGCAACAACATCAAGGTGAAATGAAAATAAGTCTGATTTTTCATAGTCATAATGTTAGTCACACTTTTCTATTAGTCATAATCGAAGGAGATGCTAGCTTTCTGTAGAGTGGAAATAAATGTGATTATTTTTCTCTTCCAAGTTGAAAAATCCCTTGAATTCTCCCCATTGAATTCGCCCTTGAACCTTGAATTTGCCCCCAGGTTAAGCCCTCTAGTTGAGACTTCATCTATCCTTTGGTTAGTACAAGCTGAAAGGGAAAAAAAAGAAAGTCAATTAAAAAAACTTGGAGGAGAGAGTATGAGATTGAGAGACTGAGATTCAGAATAAACCAACTCTAGGATGTAAGTGGAAGAGGAGCATACATGCTGGTGGCAAGAATGGAAGAAAAAAACACAACAATGAAAAAAAAAGAGCCCAGGAAGATGAGAGATCTTCATTTCCAGAGCACCACAGAAGGGGTTTAGTTCCAAAGAGTCTTGAGCCCAGGAGGGTGACCACTTTAATAGACACTGCTTTGTCTGTGAGTCACCCTGAAACAGGTTACTATCAGCAAGAATGTGGGGAACCTGGCAAGTCTATTAAGATGCTCCTCCCCAAAGCCAGCAGCCATCACAACAAATTCAGGGATCTTTTCCTAACTTTTGTGCATTTCCACATGAACCAAGTGTTTTGTGGACAATATATCTCATGATATTACTTAGATAAGTTGATATTTACTTCTGTGCATTGATCTGAAAGTCAAGGAAGAGGGTCAAGGCGTGGTGAATATTTTTGCAAAAAACTATTAGGCACTTATAGGCAACACTTCCTTTTCTACTCTTTATGGTACCTAAAAACACAAAAATTTTATTATGAAGTTTTTCAACAATCCTGAAACTTTTTAAAAATAATCATGGTGGTGTCAATTATTCTGTAATATTCTGTTTTTTTAACACATAACCCAATCATTTGTTAATCAGTATTTCAGCAAAGAACACTTGCACATAAATGGCTGTTAAAGAAGAGTCCAAATCAGTGGATTTTATCTCTTTTTAGGTTTTTTTCCTTAAAACAAGAACAAAGAGAAAGAAATCAAGTTTTTATTTTTTATGTCACAGACTATATACACTTAACTCTTGTTGGATGACTTTTAAATCATGTTTTAGGGGTTAAATTGGCTCTATGATATTATCAATAAAATTTCATCACTAGTATAAGAAGGAATTTCTAGTACTTTGACTTAAAGTCAACTAAAATTTAACAGCCACTTCTTTAAGTTCAAAGATTTTGTTCTAATTTGGTAGTATTTGTTTCTATGAGGAGAGGTACCCTATTTTCCTTTAAGCATATGATTCACACAAGAATGAGATACTAGATAGAAACTGGTTCATTATTTTTAGAATGTGTTTCTCCTCCATATGCTAGACAGCCAGAACATAAACATGTATGGAGAACATATGGGATGGGGAAAAAAATCTCTGACCACGCAGCCAAGATTTAAGAGACAGACATATCAACCAGCTTTCCATTTCTGAGGTGATTGTCTGATCCACAGCTTTCAAATCTTGAAAATCTAGTAAATGGTGTTTCAGGAGTTACCTCCTGCTGGGTGACAGTGTCCTTAAATTGGGTCTTTTGGGTAAATGACTGCCTAAGCATGTAACAAAGCTCCTTCTTTTCTCTGACAACCCACTTATGATCTCTTCTTGTATGTAAAAAAAAAAAAAAACAACTCTGCTTTTTCTCATACAACTGGCATTCATGCAGTGCCATATGCAGATTGTCTTGTGTTCAAGTACTTTTTATTCCTAACAATGTTGTATCTTAGTTTGAATTGCCCTAGATGTAGACCTTGGACAAGAATTTGAGTTTTGGAAGGTTTAGGAAACACCAGCCACTTGTTGATGTGCTAATTGACATTGATAAATTTCACTATACCACCAGGAAGCCATTCAGTTTGACAAATATCCAACTTACTTGGAAAAGATATTCCAAAGTAGTCTAGTTGCAGTGGATCACATCTAAACTTGCTCCAGTCCAGATATGTATGTGCCAAGAGAAACCACACTACCCGGTTCAATTACTGGCATTAACAGAGAAGGTTAGAACATTAACACTCTCTAAGCCATAAATACTACACATCTAAATGGGTACACTCCTTTTAACACTAAAAGGAGTTAAAATAATGGTAGCTTTTAGTATAGTCATGACAAATAATCGCTTCTTGAATTACATATCTGGACATCTCTAGAATTTGCAAAGATAGGTTTGTTTGTTTGTTTGTTTGTTTGTTTGACCAATCCATCTTTCTATTTAGAAGCAACTCTTGTGATAATTGCTGAAGCAATAGTCACAAAGTATATTTCATGGAGCCAACACTGAATAGATTTCATAGATAAAAGGGTTCTGTGGTAGAAAATGTTTTCCAAAGATGGCAGCAATAATACCTCCTGCCTCCATACTCTTAAGGAGCTTGCCACTTATCAAGTTGTGGAACCAGATGCACCATCAATTGTGGCATTATAAGGAACACAATACAGGAAAAGTAATATTTCAAGATTTCCAAGATTATGTCACAAAAGTCATTGCAGCTTTCACCTCATGCATTGAAATAACTTCATTGGAGCTCCGAGCTACATAGAATAGGCCCAATTCCCTGAGGTAGCCATTCTGTGAGGAACTACAAGCTACCCTGCAAGGAGAAGGGTCACAGTGGCATGAGAGATGCCCTGTTGGTTCTCAGCTGCTCTGCTACCTGCTGTGACCTAGCTCCTGTCACGGCCTGTCCCCCAGCCAGAACCACACAGATGAGTTCTTCCCAAATTCTCAACACACAGAAATCATGAGATATAAAATGATAATTGTTTAATGCCTCTAATTTTGGGGACAATTTGCTTCAAAGCAAGAGGTTCCATAACAAAATTTGGACAAAAATGGGTTAAACCAAACCCTATATATAGGCTTTCCCCCCCCCTCCCCCGCAGGATTTCTCAGAGACTTCCTGTGCTAATGAGCATGTACCTCCAAGACTGGCATTTAGTATGTAATATTCCCAAATTATTTCCCCAAGAAACATTTTTATAGCTACTCTCAAAGGACAACTGGGAAAAGCTGGGCTAAAATGACAGTCTCTTCCCGTGTATAGATTTCCCTCCCCCACTTCTGATCTGAACAGAAAGTGAAGATTTTATTTCATATGATAATAAAGAACAAATGATTATTGACAAGCCCAGATGGAGTCACCTCTTAGAAACTCTTGTTTGTGACGTAAACTCATTCCAGCAGTATCAGAGGATAAACAGGACAAACCCTCTATGTCATTCACTGTTTGCCATGCCAATACTAGCTCCAGGATGTGCTGTGCTTCTAATGGGGCTTGACAAACATTTCTTACACTGAAATTTTTATATTCCTCTGACACTTGTGACTACGTTATTTTCAAACTGAAAAGTTCTAAGAAGTTCATGAGAGAGACAGAGAGATTTTGTTCCTTATTGCTTAGAGAAGAATTAAGGAATAACTATAAGAAAGTGAAAATCAAAATCAACAAAAATCTATGAACCAGAGACACTCTATGGGGGGTAGGGAGTGGGGAGGAGAGGGATTGGGGTCAAAATAAGGGGGTTGTAATTGTATGGGGAATATAAAAATAAAATTTATTATAAAAAAAAAGAATTAAGGAATTAAGCAGAATATTTCATCCTATTGTAATACTAGTTCCTCTCCTGGCTTAAAAATAGAGTACTTCTCCAAAAAATTTTGAAAGGCCAGGAATGAGGATTAAACTGACTGTGTATGTTGGGAAATTTTTGTCCACTTTGTAAGTATAAAAAAAATTAGGCACATTATTGAAAGTTAGAAATAGCTCGCTTTTCTAATCAAATATGTGAAATGGGAATTAAGGTGAAGGGATCAAACGTTAGTAAATATATAACAAGGGAGGATCACTTAGTGATTTGATATAAAGAATAGTAGCTAGGTGTTATTCTTCTGACTCCCAGTTAGTCACTCTATGACTATCAGTGTGTAATACCAAATGGTGTAATAGCAAATGATGTAATCCATGACTCAGTTTCTCTATGAATAAATTGCCACTCAGTTTCCTAGCTCCTTTACCTAAGGAACTCTAAATCTATCCAAAGTCAGAGCTGAGTCTAAGGTAAGGGCAATGAGGCATTCCCCACAGTTGAATAATTTAAATTATCAAGAGACATAATATTTATGCAATATTTTTTTAAATAAAACTAATGCAAATAAAATCTATAATGAACAAAATTACAAAACTTTCAAACACAGGATCAGTATTTCTGATTTTTTCCTTTTGCCTCACAATTCAATATGACTCAGCATAGCACTGTCACTGACCCCTAAAAGTTATAGAAATTGATTTCCATCAATTGATCAGACACAATAATTGTGATTGACAAGAAATCAAAGCTTACATTGTTTTAGTTTTCCTCACGCAACTCAGAAACAATCTTTTACATATAGATCATATTCATTTACGCAAATCACAACTCTGCATGACAAAATTCTGTATCTAACAGATCTAATTATACATATACATACAAATGGGGACAGATAGATGATAGAAAGATAGATAGATAGATAGATAGATAGATAGATAGATAGATAGATAGATATCACTAATGTTCAAAAATGGATTTTTTTTCACTCACACTGACTTTCTCATCCCTCTTCTCCCCTTCTTATTCTCAGTGACCTTTTCAGAAGAGGTGGCCATACTATACTTTCACAGTTAAGTGTAACAAACAGGATAGAAGCTCAACGACATACACAGTCCTTTAAAGGACACTTAGTCTACACCTCTTCCCAACAGGTCAATCATTTTTGCTAAAATTATCAGGTGCAGGTTCTGTCCCCCATCTAAGAATTTGTTCCATTTTTTAACAATACTTTTCATATAGCATAAGACAAAGGTTATTCAGTTTAAAGACAAAGATTGCACCCAGATAGATTAAAAGCCAATTGTAACAGGCCTCTGATCCACAGATTGAGGGTTCACAGTTTTTAATAACATTTTTCTAATTATTAGAGTAATTTATGTCTACTATAGAAGAATAAGAAAATTAAAGAAGTAAAAGCCATCTGCAAGAGGTTTGTAAAATGGTATAACCACCTCCGAAAACAGTGTGGCATTCTGTCCAAGTGTCAAATAGTGAATTACTATATGACCTAACAATTCTTAGATTATAAAGACAAGAGAATTGAAAATAAACATATATCCACACAAAAACTTGTACAAAACTGGTCATGGCAGCATTTTTTATGAGCCAAAAATTGGACACAATTCAAATGTCCATCAACTGATGAATGGATAAACCAAATGTGATACATCAGTGTGATGAGATGACTCAGACCTAAAGAAAGAGTGAACTGTGCACACATGCAACACTGTGGATGAGCCTTGAAAACATGCTAAATGAAAGAATCCAGACATAAAAGACTACATTGTATTATTCCGCTTATGGAATAAAAGACTACATTGTATTATTCCACTCAAGTCTACATCAGAATAGGGAAATCCTGAGAGAAGAATGATTAGTAATTCCTAGTGGGTTGGGGAAGAAATGGAGAGTGACTACTAATGGCTATGGATTTCTGTTTAAGGTGATGAAAGTGTTCTAAAATCAGACAGTAGTAATGATAGCACATTGCAGTAAATATACTAAAAACCACTGAACCGTACACTTCCATGGGGGAAGTTTTATGGTTTGTGAATTATGTCTCAATAAAGCAGTTATTTATTTAAAAGCCACCTGTAAATCCAATACATAAACATATGTACCATTTAATACTTTCAGTGCAGCAAACTATATCCTAATTGGACCAACCCACTCAAAAATGGCCCCATCTGTTGCTGATGGAAACACAGTCTGAATTCTTCCTCTAAGTCTTGTTGTCTATATGCAGGAAACCATTACCTGCTTCATAGTTCACAGTCAGATAAACACTGCTTTGAGAACAATTCTTCCAAGCTTCCTATCAATCCTTAGTTGAAACTACACTTCCTGTTCGCTTATACACATTTATTAGCGAGTATTTCAATGTTAGCAAAAAGTATATTGGTTAATAAATAATTATTACAGTTTCTCTGGGAGACCAACAGTTTTACTAGTCTCATGAGAAAGTAAATTATATATGCATATATATGTGTATATACTATATATATAGTAGAGACCATGTTATATATTTTAATTAAAGCTATAACATTAAAATTTATGAAAACAATAACAGTAAGACCACAAATCCACCACCCTAATCAAATTGATTTTATTTCTGCATGTATGCATATTGTCCTCTACATAGTTACAGAAATTTTTACAGTTGTAATCAGAACATAATTATGTGGATTTTGTTTTACTTAAGAAATAATCTCTAAATCCCATATTGTGAAAAAATAAACAAGGATATTTTAAAATAAATAAAATTTCAATGTATGCAAAAAAAAACCTCCATGTTATCTTTAGAATTAATATTTGGATGGTTTCATAACATATACTTATGCAAAGTGAAAATGCATTATAACCACTCCATAATATTAATTATAAGTTAGATTGAACACTTTTAATATAAAAATATGTATTGAATCTATTTAATTCATATATTGCATCTATTTGTCTATTTAATACATATAACGTGTTTAACCTTGGTAACCTCATTAAGATAAATTTCTGCATGAGGGTTGATATGCTCTTATTATAAACTATCATATTACCTTCAAAAGATAACTAAATTAAAGTCACTGCAAGGAATGTATGCCAATTCTACCTTAACTTTATTTTTTTTGCATAGAAGAACTGGGATTTAGGCCAGAGGTCTGTGGAGGTGGGAGGGGGTGGAATAAAAGGATTCACCAGAGACAGAGTGGGGAACAGAACAGGCGGATCTACTGAACTACACTGCTGAGGGGGGCAGCAGGTGAGACAGGAGAGGTCTGCTGCACCATGTGGGTTAGCCCCCTGGCGGGGCATCAAACTCAGGCTGTAGTGGTGATAGTGCTGAGACTTAACCCTAGGCCACAAGGAGGCTCAAGTCTACCTTAGCTTTACAGATACTATACAGTATGATTTTATTTATTTTTTTACATCATTGTTCATTTTTAAACAATATTTGCTCCCCCACCCCCAACCAGTTGGTATATTTTAGTTGTTCAGAGTATATTGCTTATTTCACATATTCATTCTTGCAATGATGAGTTTTTAGAAATTTGCTACATGCTCCCCTTTAATCATCTATTCATTCAATGTTTATTACATACCTATTTTTGTAAAATACACGGAAATCTCCCTTTCTTCATAGAGTTTAGTCTACTGAGATGCATTCATAATTGTCCCGACCCGCGGGATTCGGAGGCACGAGAAGAGAAGGGCTGAGGATGAAATGAGGGGCTTGAGACAACTTGACGCTAGCGCATGCTTCTTTATTTTTCCTTTTCCTTCTCTTACTTTTCCATGTCTTTCTTTTCCCTGTCTTTCTTACTTCCCTGGCCTTCTCTCTGCTCCTCTCGTGGCACTCTCCTCTCTTGTGGTTCTCCTCTTAAATCTCTTTTCTTCTCTCTTTCTCTCTCCCGCGTTCTCCTCTTATACCCTCGTAGCTCCTCCCCCCGTACCTCCCAGTCTCACGTGATTTACAGGAAAACGCAGGGGTTTCTCCGAAGGCGAAACAGTAAATCGAAACCTAACTCATCGAGCATATGCGCACGCAACACGGCGCATGCTCCAGGTGGCTCTGGACACGTAACCTCTTTTTCATTTATCCTTTAAAGTTTGTGTGTCATTTTGGTATCTTTTAATTTTTTTAACATTGCCAATAGCAACACTTTTGGAGTTTTTAATCTTATATAAGTTTTAAATATTCATGTTATTGGAACTATTAATTATCCCTTTACAATATATTTCTTCAAAAATGAAGTTATCTTTCTTCCATATATTGAATATATATTCTAATCTAATTGATCTTGACACACATGACAAGGCAGGGATTCACCTTGTTTGTGGAAATGTTATTCTGTGTCTACAGTAACCCAGTATAAACAAACACACCACACATTCACAGAGTTTTGCACACATAAAATGTCCTTATGTTGCTACTCTTTAAACTGTTGTAATATAATCGTTGGTATTCCTATTTTAGTGTAGCATAATCTGCTAGTGGAATTACTGGTTTGTAGACTAAATCTGATAATATACATGAGAAAAAAACATAGTCACTGCATGCAAAGTAAGAGAGTACATATATAACACAGAAGATAATAATCATGACAACAGAATCAACTAGAGCCAGGGAGTTCAGAGTTTTGAAATATTTCTCTTAAGCATTAATCTTGAAAATATTAATCCTAAATCAGTCTTAGAGTGAGATTTCCTGTATTAGTGGAAGATAATTTGGTAGAGAGAAAACAGGACAGTGGTGACAGTTGAGAAAGAAGGATAAAGAGCTAGAAGCAGCAGACAATGATAGATGAGCCACAACAGAAATAGAAACAGAACATGAAAACAGAGTGGTCCAGATAAAATATTGAAAAGCTTGATGACTGAAGTCGGAGGGTGGATCAGCTGGGGCACGTTGCTTTATTAGGATGGAATGGAAAGTCATGAATTGCTCATTCAGGTAAAATCTGGGGCTCGTGAGTTAGAATCTTGTAGGCAACAGTGGAGCAGTCACCTAGGGAATTTGATCTACAATAGCTCCTCAAACAACGTTATTTCATTCAAAGTTGTGTCACTGGTGAGAAAAAATATGCCAAGCCCTGCCAGTCACTGTGTGGAGTCTGCACTTCTCCCCAAGTCTCTGTGGGCTTTTCCCAGGACTTTGAGTCCCTCCCCCATCTGTGCGATGTGCCTGTCAGACTTGCTGGCGTGGCCCGGTTGTCCTAGTCTGAGTGAGCGCACGCGTGTGAACTGCTCTGTGATGGAAGCACATCGGTTCCAACTTGTGCCATTAGTGGAGTGGACTCCAGTCACCAGCTACCCTGAACTGGAATAAGTGGGTTGGAAAATGAATGCAAAAAAGAATGAATGAATACAAATGACTGTTTAACATTAGAAATGTTTGGGGTCTTTATTTAGGAGTTTGGTGATGTTTTTGTGAAAAAAAAAATATGGCATGGGAATCTAACTGTTCTTAATATAAACTATCCAATGGGAAAATTGGTTTCATTACAGGTGATTTCACTTAAAGTCATTTTCCAAGAACCTACTGAAGAAGTAAAGTGAGGACTTAATGTACAAGTGACTAAAAGAAAGTGGATAGAGAGACGCCAGTGCTTAGAGCCAGTGCTTAGACGCCAGTGCTTAGGGAAAGTAGGAAGTCGGAAACAACAGGGATGGAAGGATGCAGGGTAAGCTGGCAGTAAACTTGTGTTTCTACAAATGAAAAATAAAAGGGCCTCCCCAGTGGCACAGCGGTTGAGCGCTGGGTTGCGAGGCTGCCCGCAGCCTCTGCAGCACCGGTTCGATCCCCGGCTACTCCCCGGCCACCAGAGGGTCCTGCATGGTGACCTCTCCTGCCGCCCGCTGCTCCCCTCAGCAGTGTACTTCGGTCCTTCTGCCTGCTCTGCTCCCCGCTCTGGCTCTGGTGAATTCTCTCACCCTCCCGTGCTTCTGACTGTACCCAGTGCTTGTATAAATAAATAAATCAATCTTTAAAAAAAAAAAAAGAAAAAGAAAAGACACTAGAGAGACTGACTTTTCTGAGTAGAGGATATATAAAACTTGAACATTATTATTAGAAGGAGCTGTCTATTTTAAGATTAAATGCAAGTTAATTTTTAGTTACTTTACAGACCACATACTATTTGTCCAAGCCTATAGATCTAGTGTCAATGGCCTCTGTGTTAATACGCTTTAGGCCAAACATCTAAGGCTTTTAAAGCTTCCTGAGCACATTACTTTCCTACTTGTACAGGTCAATCAAATAATCCAGGAGATTGTTTTCAGATGGCACTAACCTTTCTGTGAGCTCTCAGGTTTGCTTTTTGGGCATTTTCAGTTAAATGACTTATAATTTGTAGCAACAACATATCCTAAAAGTGGAGATTGTCAATAATAAAGATGTTTTCTAAAGAAAATATTAGCATCAATAATTATACTGGGAAATAGACCTAGAAATTAGTGGGTATCAAGCAGGCAAAGGTACAAAAAAGAAGTCTTATCCTAAAATCAACACCATAAAAAAAAAAAAAATGCCCAAATTGGCAAACGAAGGACTGTAATAGAATCTACTTTGAGAGGTTTTCTATATATAATATGTCTTCCAAATCAATAGGAGCATTTAGTTTTCTTCATGTTAAAACATCAACAAGTCAATTTTACTAGAGCCCAGCCAACCTTCCTAAGCATAGTGTTTTTCCTCTTATTTCTAAACACCCCCTGGGCTAATTCTTAAGGAAAACTGTGTATCTTCCAAAACCCCTTGGTGGGGCTATATGAGCTCTTGCTCAAAGGATGACTTTTTACATCACCTATTAATTAATTAAAAATATACAGTTGGTGTCATGAAATTAAGTCTTATCTGTGTTTGCACCTTCTTATTCTAACAGTCCCCTCCCAGATAAAAAGATCAGGACTGTGAAATGGCACACAATAATCACAGAGCAATTGTTAGGTGACAGTTTCAGCCTTGGGGGAAGGGTCACAGATCACCAGGCTCTCCATGAGTCTGGAGATAGTGATGCAGCAAATTTTTCCAGTTTGAGTCTTCCTGAATGGTAACCAAAATATAAGAGATTTGGGCTCCAACTTAGAGTGAGAGCCAATTCCTCTAGCACCTGACTTCTCACAGCAGCATCCACATCACCAGGGAGTTTGTTGCAATTGCAGAATCTGCATTTTTACAGGATCCTCAGAGATTCATATGCAAATTAAAGTTTTAGAAGCAGCATATATTAAAATTTGAGATTCACTGTTCTAGCAAACAGTGAATATTTCTTTGTATGTAAGTTGGAGCAAAAAATATTTTTCATAATTTAAGCTAAAAATCTTAAAGGTCATAAAAAATCCTTCAGAACACAGAAATATTTTATTAGTTTAGTCAATATTTGGGTATTTTTAGTATATGATAGCAGGTTACTAATTTACTTCCTTTAAAATACGCAAGGGTGGGAACTTGCAAAACCAATTGAAACTGTGAATATCTATTGATGATATCAATGATGTTTCCTAATCATTGGGAGGAATTAGTTCTACAAGACACATAAAATGTTTATACTAAGATATGATTGGTCTCTGTTTGTCTTTCTAAGTATTTCAAGTATCAGAAGTTCTTTGAGATCCCTGCAGAAACATCTATTTTATACTTGCCAGAATCAACCCAGCTACTATAGTTCTGCTTTTACCTTAACTTTAAGGAATAAAAAATATGTTAATTAATTAAAAAGCCAAATGTAGAGTGAAAGGGAAAACCACTGAAGTAGCAACTCAGCTGATACAAACAGCTATAAAAAATAAAAGCCTTTTAAAATGTCCAGAATAAATACTGACATCAGAGCTCTAGTGATGGTTTCTCTTTTCTTTTTTCTAAATGTCAGCTTTGGTCACCTCTATCACCATCTATGAATCTACATTTTGTTTTGGATTGTTGGACAAGTAAGAACTGGGATGTCGTTCTAGTCTAGATTTTAGACATGCCACCAATCATATCAAATAATATGTTCTGCTTTTCATGCTCAAATGGACATGGATATGAGACAATAAGGGATGTAGATAGGCACTGAGGTACATTAACAGAATCACACAATCAAAATTTGTCATTACTTTAGAGACATAGTTCCGGAGATATTCCTCTGTATGGGAATTCCCCGAGAATTTTCAAGACTTTATGGCTAAATTTGCTTTAGAACTATGACTCTCAGTAAATAAATAAAATTGGCCATGAGTAATGTGTAAAGTCAAGTGGGTGGAGCAGAAGAAAGAATCAATCCACCTTTGAGACTGAACTTACTCATGCTTTACCTATAACAAAGCAAAGCTACCTGCTAATTCAAATATTTTAGTAGTAAATATACTAACTCATAATTAAAAAAAACAAACAATGGAACAGAAGTGGTCCTATCTCAATAAAGTGATATTGATCTGAAAAAATGACTTGTAGATACTAAAAACTTAAATGCTAGGGATTTGTGCATCTGCTTAACCTTCACCTTATATCATGAAAGAGAATACGTGAGACCTATCAGCTGTCAAGAACCAATCTTCCTTGTTCAAACTTGAGTAATCAGAAAAATGCTATAACATGTTGCATTTGAAAATCACCAAACATTCAGAAAAAAACTGTTCTTATAATTCTCACGAAGCACAAAAAATTAGATAGCACTTCTATTTTCAAAAAAACAAAGGAAATTCACTTCACAAAATTAAGGGGGAAATGTTGAAAATAGAACTGAGGTGCAAGACTAACATTTTAAGGTTAACAGTAAGGACACAAAAGAAATGGAAAGCAACTGATATTGCCATAACTAACTAAAATCCATCCCAATGTCCATGCAGAGAAGTCACATTGCAGAAAACAGAACTCCTATAATGGAACCAACTAGAAAAACAGAACTGGGGAGATCAGACACCAACTAAAAAAAGCTCCAGAGGATAAAAAGATGAAGATGCTAAGATTAAAAAGAACAACATATTACAAAGCACAAACATCCAATTAGTTGGCTATTTACCTCCTGGAGAAAGAAACCAGAAAAATAATCAGCAAAAAAAAAATCAAATATATAAAAAGGTGAGAATTTTGACTACAGTAGATTGGAGACGTCAATAAATCCTCTTCCCAAAAGCAAATATAAACATTACCTGTGAAAACTTTCTGCTTAAAAAAACAGCTTCAAATAGAAAGCATGTTGTCTGGGGCATCTTTACCTGGGGCAGTTCTAATCACTCCCCTCAGTTCCCAACCCCACCAGCTCAGTAAGCAGAGGGGTCACCAGGGCAGGGGCAGGTGCACTTCTGTGGAAAGGGACTCACTTCATTTGGAGTGGTGGTGACACCCACAGCCAGTGGGGGAAGTGATGACTTCTGTGATGAAGGAATGGAGAAGGTCAAAGATCTACCTGAGACGCAGGTCCTGATTCTGATATGTATATTGTTGGTACAGTCCTGGGGTATGTGGAGGTCAAAGGCAGGATTGATTGCAGATGAGCACAGAGGAATTGGGGGGATGATAGAAATGTTTTGAAAGCAAGAATCAGTGAATTGCAAACTTCCCATGGGTAAATTTTATATGAAATTTATATGCCAATAAAACTGTTTTTAAAAACTATGTACAAGAAGTAAAACTTTCTAGGGAAAAAAAATGTCTGAGTCTACAGCTTTAATGAGTTCACCATGTTCCTGGCAAAAATTAATTTAATGTTGTTTGGTTTTCAACTTGTCTTGGCAACAGTTTTATTTCATGATAAAAATTGTATAAGCACTATGATCTTACCCATGCAGGAAAAGAAAGCCAAACAAATAGATTACTTGCAAAAGAAAAACAAGCACACTGAGCCCAAGCTTCCCTGTGCAAAAGTAAATGTCATAATTATAAAAGGAAGATTTTTTTACAGGATTTTAGTAGGACAATTTATATGGCAAGGCAAGACACAGTTCTTGTCAAGGCAAAAGAAATATAATCAAGTGTGTTTATTTGATGTATAAGAATTAGTTTGTAGCTACAGTTGATTCCTCTGAATAGCAAACTACATGCATTTCAAATGGAGTTTGATTTGTAAATAACATTTTTCCCACAGTACCTCATAGAAGCACATATATTGCAAACCTGAAGCTTCAAGTTCAATTGCCTTCAGTGACAGGCAAGTAATATAAATGGAGACGGCCAGATGTATTACCATGCTACACCAGAGTCATCATTTTGAGTTTTAGTGCCCTATAGTTTTAGAGTCCTATAGCTCTTGATACTTGGCATCTGCATCAGGGAAACTATAGGGAGTGGTGAGGACCTTGGCAAACTGGAAAATGTCAGAGCAGATTGACACTTTTTAAGAATGAGAATTCACATTATTGACTCATTTAATTTCTCAAGAGTAACCTAATTTGTATACTAAAAAACCTTTAGTTACCTCATCTCAAAATAAAGTTTGTTCAGAATCAGTGACTTTCACGATGTGTTACATCATAGCAATCTTTTTTCAAATTATATTCTCCATAAAACACAAAATATGACAGAACTAGAATATCTTTCAAATCCTTATGATTTTATGGGATCCCAAATAAGAGTTGTCTGAGTAATAAATGATGTGCTATTTAGCACATTAGTTTAGCTCAATTTAACATGTATTAAGTGGCTATTATGTCCTCAGTCTTGATCTGTGCATGATCCTACAGTTGACAGTCACACACTCATTTCAGGGCAGGAAACAGAACACAACAAACAAGCAGAAAAGCCTGTTGGGATTGCAGCACAACGGTGGAGGGGATGGGTATTGCCAGGGAGGAGATGTCAGCCAAGGCGCCATTTCTGACACGTCTTTAAGGATGGATAGAGTTTTTCCAAAAACAGTGGGTATGTGGAACTGCATGAAGAAACATGCACAGGTGTGAAAGTACACAGAACATCCAGGGAAAATGAGACAGATGGTACACAAAAGGAAACAGCCCTCAGAAATTAAGCATTAACCTGCTTACGGTGAGTCATTGAGTTACACCAATCGGTCACTTTCATACAGTATTTGGCAGGAAGGAGGAGGAAAAACAGGAATCAGATTAGAATACAAATCTTAATTTACGTGCTTAAATCACTTTTTCAGTCACACACCTTAAATTAAGAGTTATAAGAATAATCTGTTGGGCCTCCCCTGGTGGCGCAGGCGGTTATCACTGCACTGTGAAGCTGACCGCAGCCTCTGCAGTGCTGGTTCCATCCCAGCCGGCCGACGAGGGTCCCACATGGCTCCACAGACCTCTCCTGTCTCGCCCACTGCTCCCCTCAGCCTTGTATTTCGTCATTCCGCCTGTTCTGTTCCCCACTCTGCCTCTGGTGAATCCTCTCACCCTCCCGTGCATCTGGCCTATACCCCGGTTCTTGTATTAAAAAAATGAATAAAATTTAAAAAAAAAAGAATAATCTGTTACTTTTATAAGCAAAATCCTCTTAAAATTTAAATACTTAAAAACCAAAATATTCAGATTTCTAACACAAAATATTAGTATCTTTGGCTTGATTCACATCAGCATTTCTAGTCTTAATTTCTAGGACTAGCATCTGCTTGTAAAGAAAACAATTTAAATCATCCAAAAGATTTTGAGTCTACTCTTCCAAACAATCTTTGGATCTGTCTCCTCAGTTTGCTAAAAATCCTTAATAAACAATATGATTGACTGAGATGCTGACTAAATTCTTATTAAAGTACAGATGACACACAGCCATACTTATATCTTTAACAAGGATAACAAGGACCAAAGAACTTATAAAAGGAAATAATCAAGCATGGCTCATCTCTGAGTTTGAGTCATACTATGGCATAATTTTCAAGTCATATTTGAGCTCAAGACCCCCACCCAGGATTACTGTACTGCTTGAGAGAATTCTTGGTTAATTTGCTCGTAATACATATTTTAAGGTAGACTCTACATGTTAGTGTTAAATACCGTAATTTATTTTCCCCTTTAGCTCTAGAGACCTTAGAACTTGAGAGAAATCTTCATTTATATCTTCTTTCTACCTGGTAGGCCCCAATGTTTTTTTTATTTTTTTTTCCAAACAGAAAAAAAAAGGCAGCTAATTGGATTTTCTATCCTTTAAGCCTGACTCACCACAATTGCTAAGGCAGATCAATTGACAGTCTCAGATACTCTGGTATGCAATGCATAATAGATCCAAAGAAGATTATTAAGGATAATGTTGAAAAGGATCTGTGAACATTAATATTAAAAATCCTATTTAAATGAGATTAGCAAGTACCCAAGTATGCATGAATGAACAAACTATAAGACCCAAGATGCCTTACAAGTCCTACTGTTTCCTTCTCTGGTGGAACTGTGAGGGTGGGTCTCCAGAAGTTACCCAGGTTAGAGGTGGGATGAGAATTTTAAAAATTGCTAGTGGCTGTCTGCCTGCTCTTCTGTTATTTTGATTCCAAGTAAATCCTGCTTGGTGTTTAAATAAATAATTGCTTTTGTGGAGGGCGACACATCTCATCTAACTTTAAAATACCTACAACTCAATAAAATATAAATAAAGAAAACAGAAAATAAGAACAAACAAGGATAAAGTGAAGAAAGTATAAAATGAAGTCAAAGATTAGGTAATTTTACAAAATAGAAGTCAAAATATCCAATGTCCTACCAAGCTGTTTAATTTCATAAATCTAAATCTGAATCTCCTAGCAGTCAAGGTGAAGGAAAAAGCTTGATCATACTTCCCATAAAGTGAAGACAAATTAATTAAAACAGTGACAAATACCCGCAGGTCTGAGTTTTTTGAGAAATTTATTTCATGGGTCATTTATAATGTGGCTATAAGGAATGGTCTGCCTGATAGTTTAATAATCCATGATATTTGAAGTAGACAATCCCAAAGTGCTAAAAAAGCAAAAAGTGGAGTTCTTGAAGGTGACGTTTCCTGAAGTCATATGGTGGCTCACAGGTTAAGTCCTCAGAGACATTCATATAAAAGTGCAAGAAGATTTCTTTATAAGCTCCTCAAATTAGGCTAAGGGTATGACTAGTCACTGCAATTTAGTTCATCTCTGTGGGCCTCAGTATCATCAGTTGAAAAAGGTGGGTGACACACAAGTGGAGTAGCCTAGGTAACACCTAAGGGTCCTTTATGCTCTGAAAAATGTTTGTGGTTCTTGATTGCTTTCAAAACCCCTACTATGTGCTGTTTCCCTGGATGAAGAGAATGATAAACATACATACACACACACATAAACACACATGCACACAAACACGTGCCCTTTGGAGTTTTACATAATATTGCTGTTCTGGAGAATAGATTTGCCATTTGCTTGTTATTATAGCAGGAAAGAAGCCAATATTTGCACACCAATTGATCCATGAATGTCAACAGAGAGCAGACACCCTCTGTCCTCCACAACTGTTAATCTGTGAACTCAGATGAAGAGTGGAAACACTCTTCAAATATGCAAAACTCTTTCTTAAAGCTTTTTGAGACTGAAATTTTCAAATATGTGAATTGGTGCATATGCTAAATGAAGAACTTAACTGTTCTAAAATGTAGTTGTATTCCAACTCTCAAGAATATTTTCCACATTAAAAATCCTTAACTAAAGTCATAGCTAAGGGCCTCCCAGGTGGCGCAGCAGTTGAGCGCTGGGTTGCGAAGCTGCCCGCGGCTGCAGCGCCGGTTCGATCCCCGGCTGCTCCCCGGCCACCAGAGGAGGGTCCCACATGGCGCGCAGACCTCTCCTGCCGCCCGCTGCTCCCTTCAGCAGTGTACTTCGGTCCTTCTGCCTGCTCTGCTCCCCGCTCTGGCTCTGGTGAATTCTCTCACCCTCCCGCGCTTCTGACTGTACCCAGTGCATGTATAAACAAAACAAACAAACTAAATAAATAAAAAACATGCCTCTATTAAAAAAAAAAAAACTATTTAAAAAAAAAAAAGTCATAGCTAAAATGTCAGATTTCTGGAACCTTGGAGACAAAATCATGCAGAGCACACAGCACCCTTAGCAATTATATGAGAATGAAGACAGACTACCAAAAAATTAACAATCTTAAGAGAATTTAAAAGTAATAGAATTTCAAAGTATTTCATAATATCATTATGCTCTATATCCTCCACAGATATGTAAATTTATGCTATATCACATAAGTATTTGTGTGTGTATTTCCCATAATATTTTGAAAGAAAATATCTGTGGGGAGCGCGTTCCCGCATCGCCATTTTGCAGCAGGGACCTTTCTTGCTGGAGACTGTGTGAACCCAGCAGAAGGCTCACCGAGGAGACAGGTTAAGCTGGGAGGCTTGCCCACGCCGGGCACCTTCTAGCCTGCAGTTCCAGCCCAGAGGGGAGCAGTACCCACCGCTGGGGCAGACCGGGCGTGCAGGGGAGCGCGTTCCCGCATCGCCATTTTGCAGCAGGGAACTTTCTTTGCTGGAGACTTGTGAACCCAGCAGAAGTTCCCCAGAGGAGCCAGTGGTGAGCTGGGAAGGTGGCCCAAGATGCCGGCCAGTACCAGCAACACAGTGTCACAAGGAATACGGCAAATTAGAAAACAGGCAGTAGGGAGTAGAAAAACCACATACAACCCAGCAACTCCTCAGCAAAAAAGCACACCGCAAAAAGAAAACCATCTACCAGATTGCAACGACAGTAACTTGGAAGAACTTCTGAGCCTTCCAGATAGAGAATTTAAAATTGCTGTGATTAAAAAACTGACAGAAGTCATAAAGGAAAACAATGATAAGGGGAAAATAATTAATGACCACAAGAATGAAATTGAGTCCCTAAAGAGGGAAGTAAAAGAAATGCAGGAGATCAAAGAATTAATAGAGACGCTAAAGAACTCTGGGAAAAGCAATGAAAGCAGAATAGATGAAATGGAAGAACGAATAAGTACTCTTGAAGACACAGAAATAAAAAGAACTAAAACAGAAAAGGAAGGAGAAGTACGAAGGAAAAAGACCGAAGAAAGACTTTGGGAACTATCTGACTCCATGAGGAAAGGAAATATAAGAGTTATAGGAATCCCAGAAGGAGAGGAGAGAGATGTAGGAACAGAGAAAATATTCATGGATATAATTGAAGAGAACTTCCCAAACGTGAAGAAGGATCTGAAAATTGATATACAAGAAGCAAGAAGAACACAAAACTTCCATGAAGAAAGGAAAAATACAGCAAGACACATAATAGTAAAGCTCCCAAGAATCCAAGACAAGGAAAAAATAATGAAACTAACAAGAGGGAAGAAACAGATAACATTCAAAGGGAAACCAATCAGACTGACATCAGACTTCTCTGAAGAAACACTACGGGCAAGGAGAGAGTGGAGGGACATAGTCAACAGACTCCAAGAAAACAGATGCCAACCAAGAATACTCTATCCCTCAAAGCTCTCCTTCTTCTTTGAAGAAAGAATAAGGACCTTCCCAGACAAACAGAAACTCTGGAATTTTATTACGACTAAACCACCACTCCAAAAAATACTACAAGGAGTCCTAAAGCCAGAACCTCAGAGGGACGAATAACAACAAAAGAAGGCCAAAGAAAGTTATTAAAAGAATAAATAAATAAAATCAAAGGAAAGACAAACACAATGGCAAATACAGATGCTAACATATCAATACTAACTCTAAATGTAAATGGACTAAACTCTCCAATAAAAAGACACAGAGTTGCAGGCTGGATTAAGAAACAAAACCCAACCTTTTGCTGTCTCCAGGGAACACATTTAGCTGCAAAAGATAAAAATAGACTCAAAGTTAAAGGATGGAAAACAATTCTACAAGCAAATGGACCAAAAAAAGAAGGCAGGAACAGCTATACTCATATCAGATAAAACAGATTTCAAACTTAAAAAGATAAAAAGAGACCCCAGTGGTCATTACATTATGATCAAGGAGACAATACTTCAAGAAGAAATAACACTCATTAACATATATTCACCAAACGAAGGCACACCAAAATATATCAGACAACTATTGGCATCTCTGAAAACAGACATCAGAGAAAACACATACGTAGTGGGAGACTTCAACACACCACTATCAACAATGGATAGATCAACAAGACAAAAAATAAGTAAAGACACTAAATCTCTAAATAAGGATCTAGAGCATTTGGGCTTAACATACATCTATAGAACACTAAACCCAAAAAAATCTGAGTATACATTTTTCTCAAGCGCACACGGATCATTCTCTAGGATCGATCATATACTGGGGCACAAGACAAACATCAGCAGATACACCAAGATTGAAATCATACCAACCATCTTTTCTGACCATGAAGGCATCAAACTAGAAATAAACCATAAAAAGAAGGCAAGGTACTCTCCTACCTCGTGGAGATTGAAACCCACACTACTGGAAGTCCACTGGACTAACGAGGAGATAAAAGAAGAAATTAAAAAATTCTTTGAATTGAATGACAAGGAGGACACCAATTTCCTAAATGTATGGGATGCAGCAAAAGCAGTAATAAGAGGAAAATATATAGCAATAGATGTTCACATCAAGAAACAAGAAAGAACTCAAAGAAACAACCTAATCTCGAAGCTCAAAGATCTAGCAAAAGAACAACAAAAAAACCCCAAAACCAGCAGAAGAAAAGAAATAATAAAAACCAAAGCAGAAATAAATGAAATCGAAACTAAAAAAACAATCCAAAACATCAATGAAACCAAGAGCTGGTTCTTTGAATAAATCAATAAAATAGATAAACCCCTAGCCAGGCTCACAAGGGCAAAAAGGGAGAAAGCACAAATAAATAGGATGATAAATGAAAGAGGAGAAATCACAACGGACACAGCAGAAATCAAAAGAATAATTAATAACTACTATGAACAGTTATATGGAAACAAGTTCAACAATCTAGAGGAGATGGACAAATTCCTACAACTCTACAATCACCCAAAGCTAGATAAAGAAGAAATAGAACACCTAAACAGACCAATTACAATTAGCGAAATTGAAATGGTAATCAAAAACCTCCCCAAAAACAAAAGCCCAGGACCTGATGGATTTACAAATGAATTCTACCAAACATTCAGAGAGGAATTGGTGCCTATCCTTCACAAACTCTTCCAAAAAATTGAGAAGGAAGGTATAATACCTAACACGTTCTATGAAGCCAACATTACACTAATACCAAAACCGAACAAGGACAACACAAAAAAAGAAAACTATAGGCCAATCTCCCTAATGAACACTGATGCAAAAATCCTCAATAAAATTTTAGCTATCAGAATCCAACAGTGTATCCATAAGGTAATTCACCACGACCAAGTAGGATTCATTCCAGGGACACAAGGATGGTTTAACATCCGAAAAGCAATCAACGTTATCCAACACATCAACAATAAGAAATATAAAAACCATATGATAATATCAATAGATGCTGAGAAAGCTTTCCACAAAGTGCAACACCCATTCATGATAAAAGCCCTTGAAATTCTTGGGATACAAGGAACGTACCTCAACATCATAAAGGCCATATATGACAAGCCAACAGCCAGTATCATTCTCAATGGTGAAAAGCTGAAAGCAATTCCATTAAGATCTGGAACAAGACAAGGATGTCCACTTTCACCACTGCTTTTCAATATAATACTGGAAGTCCTAGCCAGAGCAATAAGACAAGAGAAAGACATCCAAAGAATCCAAATAGGAAAAGAAGAAGTCAAACTATCACTCTTTGCAGATGATATGATAATATACATAGAGAACCCCAAAAACTCCACAGAAAAACTAATTCAACTCATCAATCAGTTCAGTAAAGTGGCAGGATACAAAATCAACACGCAAAAGTCAGTAGCCTTCCTATATACAAACAATAAATCTGAAGAAGAAATCAAAAAAACCATCCCTTTTATTATTGAAACAAAAAAAAATCAAATATTTGGGAATAAATCTAACAAAAGAGGTAAAGGACCTATACAAAGAAAACTATAAAACACTGTTAAAAGAAATAGAAGAAGACACAAAGAAATGGAAAAACATCCCCTGCTCATGGATTGGGAGAATAACCATTATTAAAATGGCCATCCTACCAAAAGCAATATACAGATTCAATGCTATTCTAATCAAAATTTCAATGTCATTCTTCAAACAAATAGAACAATTATTGATGAAATTCATATGGAATCACAAAAAAACCCCGAATAGCCAAAGCTCTCCTGAAAAAAAAAGAAGGGAATGGAGGCATCACATTCCCCGACTTCAAACTCTACTACAAAGCCATAATCATCAAAACTGCATGGTATTGGAACAAGAACAGACATACAGACCAATGGAATCGAATAGAAAATCCAGAAATAAACCCACAGATTTATGGTCAACTAATCTTTGACAAAGGAGCAAAGACTATGCATTGGAGCAAAGAAAGTTTGTTCAATAAATGGTGCTGGGAAAACTGGGTCACTACATGCAAAAGAATGAAGCTTGACCACTACCTCACACCATACACAAAAATCAACTCAAAATGGATTAAAGAACTAGACATAAGACCTGAAACCATAAAATACATAGAAGGAAATATAGGCGAAACACTACGTGATTTGCATATCAAAGACATCTTTACAGACACATCACCCAAAGCAGTGATAGTGAAGGCAAAGATCAACAGCTGGAACTACATCAAATTAAAGAGCTTCTGCACAGCAAAGAGACAATAACAAAAACAAAGAGAAACCCCACCAACTGGGAGAACATTTTTGCACACAACACTAATGATAAAGGACTGATCACAAAAATCTGCAAAGAGCTGATGAGACTCAACAACAACAAAGAAAATAATCCAGTCAAAAAATGGACAGAAGAGCTAAAAAGAAACTTCTCTGAAGAGGAAATGCGAATGGCCAACAGGCATATGAAAAAATGTTCAACATCACTTGCAATCAGGGAAATGCAAATCAAAACTACCATGAGATACCATCTTACACCAGTGAGAATGGCACATATTAAAAAAACTAGCAACAACAAATGTTGGCGAAGTTGTGGAGAAAAAGGAACTCTTCTGCACTGTTGGTGGGAGTGCAAACTGGTCCAACCACTATGGAGAGCTGTGTGGAGATTGCTTGACCTACTAAACATAGAGCTTCCACAGGATCCAGCAATTCCACTCCTAGGTATTTACCCAAAGAACACAGAAACATCAATTCCAAAGAGCACCTGCACCCCTATGTTTATAGCAGCACTGTTTACAATAGCTAAGCTTTGGAAACAGCCCAAATGCCCAAAAATAGATGACTGGATCAAGAAGATGTGGTACATATATACCATGGAATATTACTCAGCATTCAAAAAAGATAAACACATGCAATTTGCAGCAACATGGATGGCGCTGGAAGGGATCATGCTCAGTGAAATAAGCCAAAAAGAAAAAGAAAAATACCGGATGGTCTCACTCATAGCAGGAATCTAGAATACTTAAATAAGGGACCAGGAAAATGAATAACTATAAGAAAGTGAAAATCAAAATCAACAAAAACTATGAACCAGAGACACTTTTTGGGGGGGTGGGGGGCGGGAGGGGAGGGATTGGGGTCAGAATGGGGGGATTGCAATTGTATGGGGAATATAAAAATAAAATTTATTAATTAAAAAAAAAAGAAAATATCTGTGAATCTGGATTAGAAAAATTTTTAATTTCATTCTTTCCACCTCAGGAAGAAAGAAAGCTATGTAACAAAATAAAAAGCATATTCTGGATCATGTGCAGAAGTCTGACATTTTTCTATAAATGAAGAGTCTTTCAGATGTGTTGTCTTGGTGACCCAAATACAATGTACAATGTTGCTATTAATGATATGATTCTCTAAAGACATGAACAATTCTTGGTATATTTCCAAACAAAACAAAGCACACTCATCTTTCTTTAATAAACCTGGTAATTACACTAAGAAATTCAGTGCATATTGAAATATGCAAAAAAATACCTAGAATGTATATGCTAAGTTCTGTGCTCAGATAATTGTAAAGTGCTTTTTATCTGCATGAATGTCCTATCAGACATTAAAATATTATGTGGGCTATCTTTATGGATTGAAGTTTGATTTCTAAAACTTCATATTTTGAAATCTTATCCCAATACCTCAGAATGTGACCTTACCTGGGAATAGGTTCATTGTAGATACAATTACATTAGGGCCCCCTAATCCAACATGACTGGTATCATTATATAAAAAGGAAATCTGGACACACAGAGACACATAACACACACAGACACACAACACAAACAGATACCACACACAAAGACACACAAACCACACAGAAACACAACACACACAGACACACAACACAGACACATAACATACACACAACACACACAGAGCTACAATAACACCCAGACACAAAACAGATACGTAACACACTCACAGACACACACACAATACACAAAGTGCTAGGTGAAGATAAAGGCAGAGAGCAAGTAAGGTTTTACAAGTCAAGGAATGCCAAAGATTTCCAGCACACCTCCAGAACCTAGAAGAGAGTCATAGAAAAGACCTCCTCACAGCCCTCAGAAGGAACCAGCCCTGTAGATACCTTGATCTCGGGCCTCCAGCCTCCAGCCTCCAGAACTTGGTCAGACAAATTAAATCTGTAG
Source organism: Talpa europaea (assembly GCF_964194135.1). NCBI lineage: Eukaryota > Metazoa > Chordata > Mammalia > Eulipotyphla > Talpidae > Talpa > Talpa europaea. The sequence continues at coordinate 48,951,823 of NC_140074.1, forward strand.
CACCAGCCACTCTATTTGTGTTTCTTTATTATGACAGCCCAAGCAAACCAGTACAACATAAGTGATAGTGTAAGTTGTCAAACGATATCTTTTTAGGACATTTCACTTTTTAAATCAAGTGAATGTGGTATCGGTCAATCCACTGCATTTTTAATACAATCCTATGCAAAAGAAATATGGGAATGAGAAGAAAGGTAGGTAGAAAGTGATTAAAGCGTTCTGTGATATGGCAGGTTCTGATACCTGAAGAACATCCCGGCATTGCTGGAAAAGTCTCTTCAATCCATGGTGGGTCACAGCCTGGCCAGCATGGCGGCAGCGCTGCAGAGTGAGAGAGCGGGGCTGGCGGCTAGCCAGAGCCACCAGCCACTCATCCTCCAGGACGCAGCAGTCTGCAATCTGGACCTGCTTCCCTGTTGGTTAAAAAAATAATAAAACCAGGACCTTAAAGAAAAAGCCTGTTCCAGAGTGTCCTCTCCTGTGTCACACAGGTAGGATGGGTCTATGTGCTCCCAGGCTACATGAGGGGAGACATTAGCATTGGGGAAATGTGTCCCCAGGAAGAGACATGTGCAGGGAAATGCACAGTACTCAGGCAAAGGGGGGTGTGGTTCCTGGGGGCATTATTCAGAGGCAGAAAGAAACTTGGCACCTAGGAAGGGAAGGAAAGCTGGTGTGAGTGGCAGTTAGACAGTGGGAGGTGCAGAGAAAGTGACCCAAGGCAGGCAGGGATCAGACTATGTGTGACCTTGCAGTTCTCTATGAGGATATGAACCTGGTGTTTTTAAGCAAGGATCAGGCTTGGGTTTTTTAAGAAGCTCACTCTGGCTGTCTACCGTGTAGAGCTGAGGTAGGTCATTGTCAACCTGCTCTTCCTCTGTAGAGAAAATTATTTTCAATTTTTTTCAATAATAATAATTTTCTGGAACTCTTCAGCCTTAGAGCAATACTTGTTAAAAACTACTTTCATTGTAAAGACACTTCAATTTAGTAAATTGCAGCATGTAGGAACAAAAGTTCACATACCAAAGTTTGGCTGTTTTAAAGATTAAGCCTATAATGAAGGTATCAATATGGTCATGTTGAATAGAACGGAAGCAGCTCAACTTCTGTCTCTTCATCTCTCTAATCACTGTGCCATCATTGTTGAATTTGGATCTATTGTTCAGATGCTTGAATGTGTAATTACAAAAGGATTGGAAATATAAACCACAACTGATAGACAACTACTATGAGCAACTCTGCTTCTGAATCCTCATGAACTTAAGTCAAACAAATGAGAATTTATGAGTTCACACCTGCCAAGGTCCTGCTGTGTAGCTAAGAAGTCTCTGAGGTAGAGTTTTATGTTTATTAAAGTGTAAGTAAGGTGAAAAAGTGAACATATAAAGTATAGGTATTAAAATGGCTACTTTAAAGCTTCTATATCAATTATTAAAATTCAACAGCAACCCTTATAATTGTATACAGTTTAGATCACTAAAAATTTTAGTACTTTATTGCTGAAATTGTTTAGAATTGTCAATGGCATATTGATGATAAAATAAAGATGGACTTTTAATAGATTTTGCTGTTCATTTGTGTAGAGGAAGAAAAATTTTCTAGGTCTAGGTCTAATTAAATTGTCATAAGGCAGATTAGCAGGAGGAAATTTTAATTTCATGCCTAGGGGAGCCCCACAAAGACATGAAACTGTCAGACAGTCAGGTAATTGGGTTTTGAATGCCATCCTATGCTAGGGAGAAGGGGGTAAGGTCTGGGACTTTAAAGGGGGAGGAAGACAATTATAGAAAGAGGGGGGAAAGCAAATGTTTGGTAGATAATTATTTGCAATGCCATGCGGAGATGAAGGGACAGAGGAATTTGAACAAACATGTCTCTCACCCCCAAGTCTTTCACAGTTAGCTTATGTTCTATGCAGTTAACTCTGGAGACAGAGTCCTAGAACAGGTCCTCCATCCAAATTGCTTTAAGGATTAAAGGGAGAGGTAACAAAAGCCTTCCAGCTGGGTCCTAATTGACTTCAGTTTAAAACAATCTACAAGTCAAAGTATCAATACCATTGTTTGGGGTGGCCTATTATGCTTCTCCAATTCTTTTCAGTCAAGGCAGCACCTGTTGACTGTGCCCTAAAGCAGGTCCCTCCCTACACCTTGCACTAGGGACACCAGTGGGCAGCGGAGAAAGCATTGAAGGACAGCAAGGGATCTGGAGGAGGCAGCAGAGGGAAGCCTATGGGAGAAATAATGGTGGCTTAACTAGGGAAAATGTATTTGTGAGAAATGCAGGGTTAGGACTTGGTGATTCATTGATGGAAAAGAGGGAGGGAGGGAGGGAGGGAGGGAGGGAGGAAGGAAGGAAGGAAGGAAGGAAGGAAGGAAGGAAGGAAGGAAGGAAGGAAGGAAGGAAGGAAGGAAGGAAGGAAGGAAGGAAGGAAGGAAGGACAAAGGCCATGTTAGCCCCCAGCATTTTGCATGGAACATGCAGGGATGGGAAACTCGCTGGTATACAGAGACAGAGGTCACAAGAAAGGGTGCAATCACCTAGGGAGAGGAGGTTGTATGACAGTTCTAAAACTTGTAAATCCTAACATTTAAAGATATGTTGGCAAATATTTCCACTTTGCAATTTGAAAATCAAGGTGCTGCGTGGTTATATCATATTTCCATAAGTAAGTTAAGAGCCAGGGTTAATTTTTGGCCTAATCACATGCACCCCATATCTTAGACAAGAAGAACTCTTCTTTGGAGGTACTGAAAAGAAACATAGGACTTGACACTCTGCCACTCTGCCAGGACAGAGCAGAACTGCCTACAGAGGTTGCCAGGCTCTGCCACAGCTGGAGTTTAGAGCTAAAGAGTAGGTGGTGTGAGGGAAGCAATGGAGTCTACCTTTTCTCTAGAAATAGAATTTTTTTTAACTTTAAATATGAATTCATGAAGTCCAGAAAGGCTGCTGGAGCTCTAGAAGAACACTCAAGAGGACAGTGTCACTAAAACCTAGAGTGGAGGATATTTCAAGGACATGAGACAACCAGTGGGCTATGTGCTAACACCTGCCTGAGTTGGTCTTTTCTCCCCTCTTAGATAAGATCTACTTGAGAACAGGACTGGATTTATGCCTTCTGATATCCTTGGTGTCTGAGCACAGGTTCTCACCACATGGCAAGTGCTCAGTAACTGCAAGAGGATGGTAAATTGAGTGGAATGAAAGGAACACTAGGCTAGAAATTAATTACCTGCCTCTAGACTCAGTCCTAAGAAAAATAAATGTACAGCTTTAATCATTTTCACTCATCTAAGATTAGCATAAATGTTTCCTTCAGCTCTAAAATTCCACAGAAAGGAAGCTCTAAAATTCCACTGGCAAAATAATTAAGTTTGTTCTCTGGTCATCAGAATGAATCACCGATTCAAATAACTGAGCTGGAAGAGGCCTTATAGACCATCTCTCGTCTTCAAGTTCTACTTTCCAAGAAGCCTAGGTTGCCAAAGAGCCTGGACTTTGGTAAAAGTGAGTCAGAATTTGAACCCACATTGTAACAGGGTGGTCCCCAGGAAAGGGAGAGGTTCCAGGTTCCCTGCCCCACCCAAAAGGAGGGTGGAGCTGAGCAGAGAGAAGAGGCTGCAGAGGAGACTGAGGAAGGAAGGAAGCAGGATGGAGCCAGAAGGAGACCTGGAGGAGGTGCATGGAGCCTAGAGACACGTGAAGAAACTGCGCTTGTCTTGGTCATGGACTGGGTGACACAGATGTGGGTGAGACCCGTGGGGAGGTGACAATGGCAGCTTTTATCTTGATTTTGATTTTGCTCTTTTCCCTCCGGGCTTGTCTGGTTGTTTCTGACCCTTTTCTGTGGGTCCCCACTGGAAGATGCTTTAGACTTGTGGCAGGCTTTGGAGCCTTGCTCTGGGCCAATCCCATTTGAATGGAGTTTTACCCACGAGGGGACGGGTAACTTTGGGTGCTTGATTTAGAAACTAGATTCTTTGCCTTTCCTGTATTGTTTCCTAATTGTATTAAAGTTCCTTCCCATTAAAGTCTCATGTTTTGTATTAATGCAGCGGATGGCAGAACCCATTTAGAGCAGGCAGGTTTGGGGGGGTTTGGGGTGCACTTCTCCCTGCCCTGTAACAACATCTTCTCCTCCTAGGCTGCCTTCATGTGTGGAAACAAAATCAAAGTGTTTTTGAAAGGATTTCCACCCCCACCCAATAGTCTATCTTTAAAGTGCCAGTATGGTTTACTCCTGGGAATTTTACATTTATATTCTAATACACTGAAAATTATCAAGGACAGCCACTTGATTCTGGATATGTATATACACTAAACACGTATGTACACACACACACGCACACGCACACTGAAACTATAACTGAAGTCTAACTCCAAAACTCTATTTATTCCCATCATCTCTCCAGTTCCTTACTCAGTATTGATAGTGCCCAGTGTGGTAAAGAAATAAGTAAGAACATTTCAGCACAGTGACAAGAATAAACTTTGCTGCCACACATACCCCTTCTATGGCAATGTGGGATGCTGTCCTCAAATAAAATAAAACACACCAGTAGAAAATTTGTGTGGTAGATGTCTTCTCTGCTACTTAATCTTGCATAAAGAAGAACATCAGAAAACTTGTTTCTGCAAAGATTTCTCTATGATATAAAATATAGAAGAAATTAGAAATAAATTTACTTAATTCCAACTCAGTGATTTTAGTTGAGATGTAGTTTAGCAAGTCCATCAACACTGTCTCCTACACTGAGATATTAACACTAACAACATCACTTCCCTGCACACCAATTTTCACTCTTGTTTCTCTCCCCCCCACCTTAAAACCTACTGCTTTCACCATGGCAATGCATTTAAATAATATCTACCTCCTTAAAGACATTTTATTTTTATCTGTTACTACTTATAAGAAACTTGCTGTTCCCTACATATTCAAGGGGACCTGTTATTTATCTGAATTTTTCAAGGCACTACAAAATTGTCCCTGAGTTTAAGACCACCTATAAATCTATCTAGAGATCTACAACAATTGCAAGTTACCAAGGCCCCTTTGCTTTTTTTCTCCATCATGGGGACCCTGAGCTGCCTTTGATACTTTCTCTGGAGTAATAACAGCCTTGCAGCCTTTCTTCCTTATCAAGTACTTCAGCTACTTCTCTGAAACTCTCAAATTCCACTCCACACCACTGAGCTGTCATATCAGACCTGTTGCATGAGGCTATTTAATGATTACTCTTCTAGTCCTCAGTTCCAGGGGGTCTTAAGAAGGGAAATAGAAAGATAAACCTTCAAAACAGCACCAGACAGTGTAGTGAAGACTGTGTGGTGCAGTGAAGACTGTGTGGTGTGTTCCCAGGCAGATGAGTCACCCACTGCCATGAATGCCATCTCCCTGAGGCCACCTGCTGAGTTCCAGTCACCTGCTGAGTGCCAGGCACCTGCCAAGTGCCAAGCACCTGCCAAGTGCCAGGCAGTTGGGAGATAACCTCTCCACCACCCATACTCACTCCAGGATGAGTAGAATGGTGGAGAGAATGTGGGATACCAGTCTGAAGGCCTGGATTAAAGTCCTGGCTCTGCCACTTGCTGCTCTGTCACTTTTTAGAAGCCACTAACCTCTCCAGGCTATAGCAGATACAGATGTTGGATGACTCGGTACATAAAGACTAGATGAACATAGCAGACTCAACTTCTAGTCTACACTCTGACACTTACGTCACTCTGAGTCAATATGGCCTCAGATGCTTTAGTTATAAGGACAATAATATTAGCCCCGTTTGCCTAGTCTTGGTGTTAGGAGAAAAGAGATGGCACAGTCTTCTGCAAATTGACTGAATGGTACCCTCTTTGGGTTCCCTGGTTTTGCTTTATTCATTCGCCTCTAAGATTCCATTTAAGAATTCAATCCTTTTCAGAACCCTTTCTCTCCTTACTGAAATACTATCTGCAGTCATGCTTTCAGTCATTTCAGATGAACTAAGAACTCCAGAACAATGGGTCTCCTGTGCCTGAGTCTCGTAGTAAGGAAACTCACAGCTGGCAGGAAGCCCATCTCCCCTGCCTTGCCTTCACATTGTGTTCTCACTCCTGGGGTACACATGATCGCCTTAAAAAATTTAGGAAATTTTAAGGCACAAAAAAGTTGGGGCATGATTTCTGCAAGTTCTGATCTAATAGTCATCTCTCTTTCTGCCCTCTGGCAATTGCCTTGCTCACAAGGATTTGTATTTAATTCTGCCCTTTTTCCTCTCCACACCAACATGCCCCTCTCCCCTGGCTTGCTTTTAAATAAGAATCTTCTCATGCATAGTGCTCATACATGATCTCACATAGATGATGAGATTCCAAATAATTTACAGCATGTTCTGAACCATCTAAGGAAGTGATGGGAGAAGGTTCTTTATATTTATTTTAAATTTTAAAAATTAAGAGAACAATACCCAGAAAGGCTGGGTGACTTGCCCCAAGGCCACACAGGCAGCATGTGGCCAAGCCTGGCCCCACACATCAGCATGTTGACTCAAGTCCACGTTCTAACCACTACCCCTTGTGGGTCCCATGAGAAAAACAATAGGTATGGTCAAAAGGGAACGTTCACAACACCCCAACGTTATAAACAGCCTGAACCTAGAGCTAAATCAGAAGGTAAAAGATTTGACTCCAAGAATAATGGGCTGCATTTTAGGGTCATTTGGTCGCCCAGAGTTATGTTCAAAGGGCCATTAATACACTTTAAGGCCCTTAAGATTTCTGGATGTCTCTTAGACCTCTTCTTCTCTCTGTGGCCCTTGAGCACCATATGTTTCCTTCAGGCCTCAAAGAAAGAGGATTCCCTCCAGTGAAAAACACAAAGAAAAGTGTCTCCATTTTCCTTTTAGAATCTGGATGGGGTGAGGTGGAAATATTTTAAAGTAACCATGAAAATATTCTGGAAAAACAAAACACTTCTTGTTTGATGCTTAGATTTATCAGTTAATTTCCAGTAAGATTTGGTCTCAGAAATTTCAGGACATGGTCTGGTGCAGTACAAAGAACACTAGCTCTGTAGTCCGCTGACTTGAGTCACTATTCCACGATCTGCCATTCAATAGTCATGTGGTCTAGGGATTTGTTTACCCTGTCTGGGAACATGGAAATAACTTTTGCAAAGTTAATATATAGCAAGCATCACAAACTTACAGTCTATGCTTCACATCTTGTCCACTAAGGTAATTTTCTTGGCTCAAAAAATTGTGGAAAGTATTTTTTAAATTCCTTTAGGAGGCCTGCCTTCTCCTGTCTGGCATACCTTTCACTCTCCCCTCCGGACTTAAACTGACCTACATCATTGGTGTGTGTTCTTTGCCCAGGCCCAAGGGCATATGTGATCTTGACCTCCTCTTCAGCAGCACCACAAGGGTTTGAAAGCTCCTAGCAGACAGCAAATGCTTAATGAATGTTCTCATCTCTGACTTTCAAGTATTCTTTGCAACCTGATGAGTGCCATGATGCAATTTGAGTTTCAGCTTTCAGTCTCTGCATCTTTCTTTCCTCACCTTCTCCCTCTGCCCCATGATGGGGAACCCAGCCCTTGGCCCTCACCCCTTCCCTGAACACATGCACTCCCACTGGTGATCCCATCCAGTCTCCTCTCTTCAAATATAACCTACATACTGATGATTCCCAAATGTTGATCTGAAACACACATCCCAGAAACTCCAGCCTTCTTTGTCTAAGAGCCTCAATAATATCTCCACTTGACTTTCCAACAGTGGTTGGAGTAATCACACATCCATTTCTCCAGAACCATTTTGGTTTACATAGGATCATCCTGAAATTTAGCATGTGTCCAGGATTTTCCATTTTAATGAAATATTGTCATTATTTTAATTGTAATAAGCTGAGGTGGGTTTTTGTGGTCTCTGCTTTGTACTTCCAGCTCCTGTCATGCTGTTATAATAATGTGGAAGATGTACATTGAACAGTTTTCATTTTAACATGGCTACATTTAAAACTACCCATCCCTCTTTTCCCAGCCCTTCCTAAATGAAATATAACTAATGCTTGCCTTTCAAACACAGCACATGGGATACTTGCTGGTTTATATACATATATGCTGGAAAAAAAGAAATGGCTAACTCTGGTGCTGGTAATAGGAAGAAAAACACTGGAGACTAATACTGCAGCCAGTCACCTAACATACCACTCAGTTTTGCCATCATCTGCAAGATGTACAATGACATAGTCAGTGAGACACATGGGAATTATAGTTAGATGAACAGGAAAGCTGCAATAGAGATGGAGTGCAGTTTGATTAATTGATTAGTCTTAGATTAGTAGATTAGCAGACCTTGTTAGAGAGCTTTACTACCTGTAAGAGTCTACAACAACTTATGTACTTTATTGTTCAATAACAGGTTTTTATTTTTGCAATAGATCATTTCAACAAAAATGAGCAAAAAAAAATGAAAGTGCATGGTTAATAAAAAATGAAGCACTGAATTTATTTCCTTAAAAAAACTGATAATCAATATATATAATATATATAAAACATTGGCATTTCCCATCTACCCAAGACTATAGTGATATCAGCAACAATGTGAAATCCAGAAGCTTAGCACTTAATTCAAAGTTAATTTAATAGTTACTGCAAGAATACCAAGTTCAGTGATAATTCAGCAAGTACAACTACAAAAGGTACATTTAAATATTCTGATAAGCATGAATTTTCATATCAATTAATACCTGCTCTTAAAAAATTTCTTATTCCTCCTTAATAGGGATTATATTTTTTTAATTCAATTGATGGAACTCAAAGTAAGGCTTTTGGAAGAGTTTTGCCAAAAGTGAAACATGTTTCATAAATAGAGATCAAAAGTCACAAGAAAAGCATGCTACACTTGTAAACCTTCTCTAAACACCAACCAGAAAGACAAGTCCTGGAACTAGCTGAGGGCTGCCTCACACACAGCCCCAGGAGCCAAGGTATAAAATAATATGCAGTTCTGTGGCTGTCAGGATACTGCAAGAATTGAAAGATTGCTATCAGGATGTGTGTGTGTGTGTGTTCCTGCAAGTGTGTGCATGTGTGTGCATGCACATGCCCAGGGAGAGGGAGTCATCAGTCACAGAGTTTTAGCTTAGTTTCCTTCTCATGGTGTCGTGTTCCTTGCATGGTTTGCATAAGACTGAGACACACATACAAATCTGCCCCGCCTTCTCTTCCTGCCCTGTCCCCGCCCCTGCTGGATCACCTGACAGTTAAAGGATTTGCCTAGTTACTGCAAAGCAAAAACTGCTCCTGGTAGTTTTTGATCTGCTGAATGATCTTAAAGTCATTCATTCCTCAAAACTGCTCAACTTTGGCTCGAGTTCTGCAGAGTCACCAGTCCTTCTAGATAGGGCCACAGTGTCAGAGCTCCAGAGAGCCACACTGAGCAAGCTGTTTCTACAATTGAGGTTGAGGCCCAAGATATAAACATTCTGCAGAGTGTAAGAGGTTTAACAACGATGACATGGGCTACCACACCGGACATCACAGACGTAGAACATTTCCCCCATTACAGAAAATTTTGTTGGACAACACTGTTCTGTAGTTTTAATTCAGTGTATTTAAAATAATTCTAAACCTAAACAACCTACTCATTTTTAAAGAATGCTTTTAAATTTGATGAGAGAAAAATTATATGCAGATATGAATGAAAGCTTCAATTGCTTACTTTATCAGAAAAACAGTCTACAGAATGTGCCTTCTGCTCCTTCTGGTTCCTCTCTGAAAGTCTCTCTCCTCCCTCTTTTGCTAGTAAACTCCTAAGATAACTCAGCTAACCTTCTGCTTCTTACTACTTAGATAAAACCATTTTTCCCTTCTCTATGCATATTATCGCTATAGTATCAGTGAAATTGTAATGTTAAACCTCTCTCTTTCAATGTCTGCTTGCCCAGCTAGCTTTTCCTCATGGAAGGTAACTAGTATTCTTCATCTTTGTATGTCTAAGCACCAAACAATACTGGGCACATAAAGGTACTTCATAAATGATTAGCATATATGGGTTGGAAACAATGCCTATGAAATTAGCTGATGGATGTATTCATCTCATATTCATCACACTTTATTTATGAGACAGAATGTAAACAACCTCAAGAAAAGTAACATAAACAGCGACATCACTGCCCTAACAAACAAAAAATTGCAGAAGTGTCTTTCCTTCCAAAAATGTACTCCTATGAAAATGTCTTCTCTATGAGTAACTGATTTGTTTTTCTTTTCTAAACAATGAGAATTTTTTGATTCATCAAGTTCACCTCTTTTTCCAGGTCCAAGGAAATTCAGAGTCAAGTGTGCAGAAATTTTAGCCACTATGACAGGAGAAAAAGAGCCCACATTTCTCTGTATGTATTTCCCCTTGGTTTTATCTTTTTTATCTTACCCTTATTTTCCTTTGTCCTGATATCACTGTTTTATAAAATGAAATGTACTATATTTCATGCATTTTTATAAAATCACAAATTATTTTAGAAAATAGGAAGGAGCGATAAACAAGCTATAAGATAATATTATCAAAACTACTTTTTTACATAATTTGGTAAACAGAAATGAAAATTCTGTGGCTATATTGTGCAAACTACCTTCCCTATATTTGTTTACTTCTGGAAACAGGAAATTACAACCAGTTCAGATCATTCCCCGAAGTAAGGACCCATTCCCATTCATGCCTAGTTGAGTTCTATTTCAGATGAAGGACACCAGAGTCACTCAAAAATGACCACTCCCTCCCTTTGGCTGCCTTGGAACCAGGCCCTGGCAGGGAACACATGGGCTGGCTCATTATCAGGCTCCCAGGCCAGAGTCCTGCTCACTACAAAAAGCAATACGCCTGATTCCTACAATACTGATGCATTGTGTCTGAAACAGAAGAATCTGCTGCTTCCAGACATTCAATCTTGTTAACACAGTTAATTATTAGCTTCAAATTGCAGCTTGATATTGTCACAGAAGCCAAAATCTTTCACTAGTAACAGGTGAAATCCAGACCAATCTACCAACATGATTTATATACATCCTTATATCTCCCATTGACTGGATCATGAAAACTGGGAGTTTCTCACAAATATATCATCAGTGTCACTGGACAACCAAAAATTACACTGTAAATGAAGGGGAATCTCTGATTCAATTTTTTAAATTCCAGTTTACACATAATTATATTGAAATATGTTCAATAAGGTTACTTAATTCAAAATCAAGTATCTACAAAGAATACAATACCAGGATTAGTGTAAACACTTAGATAAATCTACATTTTGGTTTCAGTTAATCAATTACATTATCATTAACAGAATGATCTGTTAGACCAAATGGAATAGAAAAACAAATACCACATATAAAATGTTAGAGTGATTTACTATCTAAAAAAATTAGATTCCCAAACTTGCCAAATACCAGATGGAAAAACATTAAAACATTAGAAAAAGAATACACAAAAGTAGAATAAAGGTAAATTCCTACCCTCAGAAGTATAAAATGTGTTTTTTTAAAAAGACCAGAGTAAGAAGCCATAAAATGATTTCATTGTATTAAAATTTAACATGGTCTATCAAAACACTACCATAGAAGAATTGAAAGGCAAATGACAGACTGGGAAAACATTTGTAAACTACACAACGGATATTGAGATATTTCAACTTGGCATCTAAGGCAATACTTGCCAATTACCCAGGTATGTCGAGTACCCTGATGTTATACAAAACAGTTTCTGAAAGCCAGTTTTGCACTCCTTAGCCACTCATCTACTTTGAACGGATCAAAGGGTTGAAGTTGAAGAGGCTGGAAACTGTAGTTGAGAGAAAGTCTTCAGAAAGAGCTGTTGATGTACTATTGGTAACAACCATGAAGTGTTAGTACTTAGTCCTCTCAAAACCTAGAGAGAGCTTATTAGGAAAGACTCAAGAAGTTTGGTGTGTGCCTCCTGGAGTGTACAGGACAGGATGCACTGGTTTCTGACTCAATCCTGAAGTGAACGTGCAAGCAAACTAGAGAAATTATGTTTGGGAAATAACTTCTCTCCCCCAGATCAAAGTACATTATCCGGGGAACAGAAGTGCAATGAGCAGAGTAATTATCACCTAGGGGTCATATTTGAGGGGATCAAGTGAGAAACATCAGGGAGGAACTGCCTTGCTGAAGTCCTGGGAAGCTGTAACCCACTGTGGTGAGTCTGGCATTGGAGACCCAGTTTTCTCTAGGGCTTATGCTTATCCAGCAAAGGGAGCTGAGAAGCCAAACAATGATTTTTGCAGGCACTTGGAGATAAAGGGAATCATAACAAAGAGTGCAGCCTTTTAGGGACAAGTGCCAGAGGCAACTATCTATGGGTTTGCCCTGAACTTTAGGAGTAAGGGTGAATGAAAGTAAGCCATTCCTGGGACTTGGATTCCACTAAGTGGCCAAGAAAACCTCAAGCACTGAAATTGGGTAAAGTCATACCATGAGAGTAGCACCCCTAGTGGCTGAGCAGAACAAAATAAAAACACCTGCTGGAGGGATGTAAAATCATCTAAGCCTCATGGTTTTTCCCACAAATAATTTTTCAAAAACAATGTTCCACATATAAGCAAAGAAAACCGGGATTACATGCAGATAAATGCACAAAAACCCATGTAAAGAAGAGACAATAGAAAGAGACGAATGGGGTTACAAGTGACCAGACACAGGTTATAAAACAGTATGACTGCTCTGTTCAGAAATAAAATCTTGACATGTACCTACACACTTTAAAAAAGGCAGGTTTGATAAAGAAAAAATTCTAGAACTGAAAAGAAAAAATTAAGAACTCAGAGGGGAGGATAATGCACAATGTTATCTTTGAGTTTAATATTCAAATGAAGAATTGTATAATGTTGCAAAGTCAACCAATGTGATTCATCATATTAACAGAATAAAGGAGAAAAATTGTACCATCTCACTAGTTGCATAAAAAGCATTTGATAAAATGTAATATCATTTTCTGATAAAAATTCTCAGCAAACTAAGGCTAGATTTTGTCAATCTGATAAATCTCAATCTATTAAAAACCAACAAGCAAGACCATATTTTAGAGTGAAATTATATTAAAGTGTATTCTTTGACAATTGAGAAAAAGGCAAGAATGACTTCTCTCACCATTTCTTTTCAATGTTTTCCTGAAGATCTTAGCCATTGCATGAAGGCAAGAAGCTAACAGTAAAAATACTATAGATAGCACTATAAATTTGTCACTGTATTAGGTAACATTATTATTTATATCCTCAGAAATCTAGAAGCAAATATTAAGTATAAGAAGTGGACTTCAAGGTAACAGGATACTATGTGGACAAAGAAAAACAATGGTATGTTTTGTACTAATGTAACAGGGTGGTCCCCAGGAAAGGGGGAGGTTCCCTGCCCCACCCAAGGGAGGGTGGAGCTGAGCAGGAAGAGGAGAAGCTGCAGAAGAGACTGAGGAAGGAAGCAGGATGGAGCCAGGAACCCTGGAGGAGGCGCATGGAGCCTAGAGACACGTGAAGAAACTGAGCTTGTCTTTTGGTCGTGGACTGGGTGACACAGATGTGGGTGAGACCCATGGGGAGGTGACAATGGCAGCTTTTATCTTGATGTTGATTTTGCTCTTTTCCTTCCGGACTTGTCCGGTTGTTTGTGACCCTTTTCTGTGGGTCCCCACTGGAAGATGCTTTAGACTTTTAGCAGGCTTTGGGGCCTTGTTCTGGGCCGATCCCATATGGATGGACTTTTACCCACGAGGGGATGGGTAACTTTGGGTACTTCATTTAGAAACTAGACTCTTGGCCTTACCTGTATTGTTTCCTAGTTTTATTAAAGTTCCTTCCCATTAAAATCTCCTATGTTTTGTATTAATGCGGCGGATGGCAGAACCCATTTAGAATAGGCAGGTTTGCGGGGTTTGGGCTGCCCCTCTCCCTGTCCTATAACACTAACAGCAAACATTAGAAAAATAAAATTTATAAGAACAATCCCACTTATCATAGATAGAGAAACAGAAAACTCTTAGGAATAAATTTTACAAAAGATATGTAAGCCTCTATAAGAAATGCCTAAGCATAGCTAAGAGTTGAAGAAACAGACCATATTTATGGTACTGGGAACAGAACAGAGAGTGTATAAATAAATCAACACATATGGTCAGTTGACTTATGATAAAGCTATTAAGACTATTCAGTAGGGAATGGATAATCCTTTTCAATAAATAGTGCTCAAAGAACTGGATATGGGGAAAAATGAACATCGCTCAAATATAATAACCTAAATGTAAAAGCTAAAACTAAAATTTCTCTGAGAAAACAGAAAATTTTTGTGAACTAGTAATAGGGGACAGTTTCCTAGAGTACAAAAACTTATACTATAGAAAAAACTGTTAAAATGGATGTTATCAAAATGCCAAGTGTTACTCTTTCAAAGACACCATTAAAAAAATGAGGAGTCACAGACTGAGAGAGCATTTGGAAGTATTTGATAAAGAATTTGTATTCAGAATGTATAAAGAACTCTTACAATTTAATAAGAAAAACAACTCAAAGAAAGGCAAGATATTTGAATAAGTACTTCATTACAGAAGTGTTTACAAATGGTCAATAAATACATAAAATGTGTTCAATCTAGTAAATCATCAGAGATATAAAAATTATATATACAATGAGGTATCACTATGCATACATCAGAAAGATCACAGATTGAAAGATTAATGTTACCAACTTTTGGAAAGGATATAGAGCAACTGGAATTCTTATACACTGATGGTAGGAATGTAAAATTATACAAACATTCTGAAAACTATTTGACAGCTTTTTTAAATGTAAATTTTTACATGTAGTAGATGACCTAGCCATTCTTCATAAGGTATTTAGCCAAGATAAATAAAAACATCTGTGCACACAAAGACTTGTAATCAATGTTCATTGCAACATTATTTGCAATAGTCAAAACCTCAAAATGTCCATCCACAAGTGAACGGATAAACAAAATGTGGTATATTTACACGACTCAGCAATGAAAAGTGATGAACTGTTGATATATGCAACACTATAGATAAATCTTAAAATCATCATACTGAGTTCAAGTAACCAGACCAAAAAAAGAGCAAATACTATAAGATTCTATTTCTATAGCACATTAATTAAGCTATAGTAACAAAAAGTCACCCCAGACTTGGGATAGTGATTGACAGAGACTGCATGAGTACACAGGACACTTTGGGGAGGTAATAAAAATGGTCCGTATTTGATTATGATGACTATAACTATCCAAAGTCATCAAATTATACATTTTAAATGGGTACTGATTGTGTGACTTGCACTTCAATAAAAAAATCATTAAAAGGAATGTATATATGTGCACAAATGTGTTTATGTGTAAAAAGCATTTGTACATAATCTGTGTACATGGCCATGCAGTTACAAGTTCATGGAACAATAAGCAGTATATTGCACATTTCCTTGAACATTACTGTGTATCTAGGCAGAGCTCCTCATTATTTTTTCAATTCTTCCTATGAGAAAGTATATAACCACATTCAGTAAAGAAGGAATTAGATAGAGGATTTGGGGTATGAATATAGTTTATTTTAAATCGATATTTTTAGAAAATGAAGTTAATCTGCAGGGTTTTTCTTCCTACTGTTAGATAGTTTGACTTCTATTAAATCATTGTTATTATCCAATTTGTTACAGCACTCGAAAGCATTCATTATCTATGGTTGAATTATAATCATTTTAAAAAGCAGTCAGGGCATTTGTACTACATAATAAAGTCAGTGAAATGTTAAACTTATAGAGAAAATATCCTCATGTTGTTTTTAAAGCAAACTGCTGAGGAAATTAAAACTGTTCATCTTTTAAGAAATGCAAAATCTCAACTCTTAAAATGGACTGTTAGTAATTAGAGACCAGGGTTGAACTGGGAGGAGGAAGCCCTCTGGGAGAGTTTCCTTGGCTACTTGCCATAATTGGCTTTCCACACAGAGCAGTATTTACCAGAGTCACCTGGAGGGCTTGTGAAACTCCACCTGCCCGGCCCATCCCCAAGGAGCTTCCCATTCAGGGCTGGGGTCCAAGGGTTTTCATTTCCAACAAGCTCCCAGGCAGGGCTGATACTGCTGGTTTATGGACCCCACTTTGAGAATGGAGTTGTCATAGAGGGAAAGTAGGGAAACTAGAATTGTCAGATGATGAGTAAAACCTGGACAAAAGAATTGAGGGAAGGAATATATCTTCATCAATACAAGCTGTTCACAAATCACTGAAAGCAGTATTTGGGGAAGAGCCGAGATTATCTTTAATACGCCATTGCTGCCATTGGAGCTGTGTGGTGTGGAACTGATAGAGATGGGAGAAAAGTGAATCTCAGGTGGAGATATGGGACAAAGGATCAGAAACAGTCTTGGAAAGCACAGGAGTCAAGGAACAAGAAGGGACTGATCAGGTGGAAACCAGACAGGAGATGAAAAAGGAGAGGAGCCCCGATGTAGGGGGATCCCCTCTTCCATGGCCAAGAGGAGAACACTGAACCTATCCTTGTATCAACGAGCAGCTCAAGCCCTAATTTCACCCTTGTGTTCCTTCTTAAAGACCCAAATACACAGTGAATTGTCCCATCTGCACTTGGCACAACATTATCCTTTTTGTCTGCTTCCTAAGTATTTCCAATCTCTGCAACCTATCAGAAAATCTCCTCAGGACAAGGAATCATCCCGCCTTCCGTCTAGTTTGGTGCCAGCAGCATAAGAATTAAAAAAACAACAAAAAATCCCACTGCTCAATTGACAGGATGCTAATATAATAAATTATCAAAAAGTTGTTTTTATCTCTTGTTTATTTTCTTAACCACAGCGGATTCAAAGCTTCTGGACCAGCAGCATCAACTCATCCTGGGGCTATATAAGAAATTCACAATGTCAGGCCCAAATCACCAAGTTGAAATAAGAATGATCACCTGCCTTTTAACAAGTCTTCCAGGCAATTCAGATGCCTGCTCAACTTTAAGAACCACAGTTTCCTGATTCCAAAAAAAGCTCAGGCAGCTTCTAAGAACCTGTCGACAGGGCAGTGTATAATTTTAAAGAGTATTTTAAATGACAAAAATAATTATCAAAAATTTATAAAGATTATAACTTTTAACTAATTAAAAAATTATAAAAACTGATGTGAAGAGCCAGAGCCAGCATTGTGCTTGGTCAACAAAATACACAATTTTCTTCACATGGGTTTGAGGGGGGCCCTGCATTTTCTTATTCAGTGCCCTGAAATGAATCAAGAGTCCTTGGAGGAAGCACAGCTATTTTGGGGAGTGAGCCTCCCCACGGTGCCACGTAGAGAGGCCTGTGATGGTCTCAACAGAGTGCTGGTCTCAACAACAAGCTTCCCCAAAACACAAAGCATCTCCTAGGCTGTTTCTCAATAGAAGCAGGTGATGGCCGCAGGCCAGCAGAGATTCCCCCAGGGGACACTGCCAGGCAGGGAGAAGAGCAGCTCTTGAAGGTCTCAACTTAAATCACAGACAGAAGAACTAGAAAGCCTCATCTACTGCATAAACATCATCCCCTCACTGAGCGCTCGAACAGCACCCTGGAGACCCCAGCCTACGAGAGCCTAACACACCCAAAAGCTCAGGGGGGTCTGATTTACTCCTGAATTTTTTTCCCTATCAATTTAGTAAATGTGAAGATGTTACAGCGATACCCCAAAGGAAAATGGGATGGTCTGGTGTGCGTCCTTCCCTGTGTGTTTAAAACAACTCACAACAAGACTGACCCAGGGGCAGGCACACATTGGAAAGTTAACAAAAGGGTTATTTCCAAGAGAAATGAAACAGAGCACAGAGAGGGTGTTATATAGAGATTCATTGGTTAATGTGTCCTACTGGTAACGCTGGCTGAGCAGGAACCCGGGGTGCAAGCTGAAGGCAGGCAACACCAAGTTCCCTCCGGCCCACATGTCCTACCTTTTCCTATCAAGTGTGGCTGCTAACTCCACCTTTTCTTCCCAGCAATCCCCTTCCAAGGGTTACTGTGGCTCCACAGCATGATAGGAGTTGCAGTCCATGTGCCGGGATCTCTTTGGCATGGAGGTGGGGTGGAGTGCATTCAGGGCGTATTGTTCCCCCAACAAAGATACATGGCAATTAGAGGAATAGACTTAGCAGCCATTAGCAGAACAAAGGTCTCTAGAAGTATTATATACTCTTAACTATTTGTTTCCACCCCCCCCATTTAAACATTTATCCCTCCCTGTGTTGAAACGCATTACATATAAATCATAATCCTAAAATGACCTAAAATTAAGGTGAGCCATAAATAATTAAGAAGTTTACTTTCATTACTCCACAAGGTAAACATTTAAATTTGAGGGCTCGGTGTTCACATTTGAGGTTGCAGGAGCAAATGTATATTAAATGTGCGACATTAAAATCCTGATCTGGGACTCTTAGTTATGTGTTTCTCTGGCCCCAAAATTTACATAATCACCCAAGAGCAAGCAAACAGAATGCAATTTTATTTTGGTTTTATTTGATTTGGTGTTGATTTTTTAAATTGGTTTCTCAAGCATGCTCAAACATTAAAAAAGCACTAATGAAGTCCCTGTATCTCAGGCCCAGAAATGAAAGGATCATAGTATTCTCCTTCCATAGAAATTGCCCTGGAAGAAGAGGAATCACATTGTTTTTAGCATGAGCCAGCGAACATTTTTTTTTTTTAAGTTTTAGGGAACTTCAAATAGTAAACGCATTTGGTTCTGTGGATCCTATGGTCTTTGTTTCAACTGCTCCACTCTACCACTGAGGCAAGAAAGTAGTCATAGACAATATGTACACAAATAGCAAAGCTGCATTCCAATGACATTTTATTTACAAAAACAGGTGGCTTTCAAACTTGACCCCTGGGTCAAAATTCATGAACCCCTGGTTTTGGAAACCTTATGATTTTCCTGCTGCCTGGTTGGAAAACAACAAACACCCAGGATAAAATGACCCAAAAAGCCAAGTGACCCTAAATTGGAAATCTCCTTCACAAATCCCCTGGTCTCTTGTTAGAAACTCCTCCCTGCCCCCCCCCAAAATAGAACTCTTCTGCTGGGATTTGTTCTCCATATGTTACTGAGCCCCATTTTGCTAATAATGGAATGAACTTTCAAGGAGACAGTTGGGAAAGCAACTGTGTTCTCCGTGTCCCGTAAGTCCTCAATTACTGCAGTGAACGAGTGGTCATGTTGACTGAGCAGCAGAGAGTCTCAGCACCCATTCCTTCCTCTCTATACCCACTGTTGACACTCTTCCATGCTATTTGTTCTACCCAATGAACAGTGCAGACTCCAATTTGTTGTGTTTATAGAGGTTTCACTGTCTAATGTATGTTTCATATTGCTTCTGGATAAATCATTCTAAAACTCACTCAGAAGCCTTCAAATGTTCCCTGTTATCTAGAGGTTAAAATCTAGGCTGAGTATAGCATTCAAGGGACCCCCTCCATGAGTTGATCCAATCCCCCTTCTCCACAACATTCTCAACTCTGCTTTCTACGTGGTAGGTGTTCATGCTTCAAGTCTATAGCAAGCACTGGGAAGGTAACCTGCTCAGAATGCATGTTCTTCTTCTAAACAGAATCCCCATAATGTTGGGGAAGATGATGTACTCATAAAAATACCTGCATTTCCTACTCCACCATATAAAAAGAGGTAGCCAACGAAATGTAAAAAGTCATTAGATGGATTATAAAAAGAAATATCTATAAAATCTATAACTAGGGTTGACTCAGAGAGTAGCCACCCTTTCACTTGTCCCTACTTTCCTACTTTTTCTTTCTTTCCAGAACAAAGACAGACATGCTGGTTTGATCTACAACAATCATCTTAGAAGCATAAAGTAATCAAGATTGAAGTTACGACCTGAGAATGGGAGAACAAAACTAGAGAAGGAATGTGGCCCTTGATGGCATCACCAAGCAATCTGGGCAATGTGCCTATAGGTTTCATGTCGTGTTGAAAAAAAAAAAAAAATGAGGATTTTCTTGAAAGGCTAAGCTACCGTTGTTTCAGGTCTCTGTAACCCAGTAGTCAAATGTAATCCCTAACAGATGCAAGGCTTCTTTGCTTTCTTCTTGCTATTCTGTCTCTTCAAAATGCCCTTCCTCCTGCTACTTTCCATTTCTCCACTTTCCAAATGCTATTCATTCTTCAAATATCACAAATGCTACCTCCTCCTTCCATAGCTATCCAATACTTTTCTTTTCCCCGTGTATTATCAGTACTGAAAATCAACAGGTTCTGCTACCCACACACCATGAGGCTGTAAGCACATTATTTAAGCTCTCCAACACAGAGTTCCTGCATCTGCAAGATGGAGATGAAGAAAATTCTGATTTATATTATTGCTGTGAGAAATGTGTGAGATAAAGGGCATGACAGACTATGTGATGCCTGCACATAGAAAGTGTCAATAAATGATTATAATGATCATTATTATTGTTGTTGCCATTATTAGTTGTGTCTCAATTAGTAGGTTATAGAGCTGTCTCCCAAACCACAGATATACATTTAGAGTGGGACAATGTCTCATCAACTTGTGTTATCCCTATGTTATCCCCATAGCACCTAATTTACAGATTGAATGAATGGACAAACAAGAGAATAAGTGGTAGTATTGAACTAACCAACAACTAATGGCCAAGAAAGTATAATGCAGTTTCCAAAGGACCCTTTATACAATGGAAAAAGTAGAAAGCAAACTAAAAGTCATATGGATATTTTCTTCCCAGTTATGAGCCATTCATTTCAAATATTGTTTTGTCTGCTTACAGAGGCTTTCATCATTTGCAAGTCGGTAGAAATGGTGACACACTCGTGCTACCCGAGCAAGCTCCTTGTGTGACAGAAGAGAAAACACACAAATCCATATTTCATCAGGCAGGAGTAACCACTGGGAGAAATCATCATCTCTCTTTTGCTCCTGGAATGGAACAAAAGACAATGAGTGACTGAAACATTAGTACAGAGAAGAAAGATCGTACATCTTCAAAATAAAAATAAAAAATAATTAAATACATTGCACAGAGCACATATATCACAGACACAAGGTATCGCTTTTCTTTCTTTCAACCACATCAGCCCAGCTCATCCAAAAGACATAGTCCACCAAAATGAAAATATTAACAGAGAAGACTAACATTTTTTAACCTCTCTGGGTTCACTGCTGTGCAGTCTCTTTGACCTTGGCTAACCACACTCAGGCTTCTACTTCGGTCTCTGACACAGAGACTGAGAGAGAGGAACCTAACCATGTTTCTGTGGTTCCCTAGTTAATTGCAGTCCCAGGCCACATCCAAACCACATTAGTGGATGCAACCTCAAGAGCTGGTGCTGGGAGGAGTCAGCTTGAACTGGACAAAGCATCTTTGTCATCAGCCTTCTTGCTCTTTCCTTGAATAGACCCCAGTTTCTTAGGAAATAAAGTTTACTATCAAGGTTAGACCAAAACCCACTTCTTAAATAAGACCTCCTCATTATGCAGATCCTCATAATATGACAAAGGACTAAGTCTCCACCTGGAATATCCAGGCTTTGGATATTCCCATGTATTCTCTCAAATGTTATAATCCCAATTGTGGGGTGATGCCTCCTGGCTTTCAACAAAATGTAAGAATTATATTTCATGTGCTATTTTTCTTCATTCTATAATTCTATACATTCTATGTATAAGTCAAACATGATAAACTTGTTTCAATTCTTAAATCTGAGAATGCTGACTTCCAATCTAGAATGCTTCCCAGTGGTGCAGTGGGTTGAACACAGAGCTGTGAAGCTTTCCACAGCCTCTGAAGTGTGGGTTCGATTGCCCGCCAGCCAGGAAGAAACCCACATGGCATGGCAGACCTCTCCTGTCTCGCCCATTGCTCCCCTCAGCAGTGCTTTTGGTCCGTCTGACTGTTCTGCTCCCTGCTTGTCTCTGGTGAATCCTCTCACCCTCCAGCGCCTCTGCCCTGTACCCCAGCTCTTGTATAAATAAAACATCTTTAAAAAATAAAATAAAATGCTTCCTATACAATTGTGTAGCAAAAATGTAACATGTCTCTTCTAGAGCCTGTCCCTGTTTATCATCATCAATGAAACAGCAGCCTAACCATCAAAAATAAAGTAAGAAACAATTCAAATGTTTTTGTAGTCTTTCTAAAAATACCCAAAAAAGCCAAATTCCAATAAAACTCCTACTTATTTCTCTTTCAAACTTCTTCACATCCTGAATAAACATTATTAAAATGGCCATCCTACCAAAAGCAATATACAGATTCAATGCTATTCCAATAAAAATTTCAATGCCATTCTTCAAAGAAATAGAGCAATTATTGATGAAATTCATATGAAATCACCAAAAACCCCAAATAGCCAAAGCTCTCCTGAAAAAAAAAAAAAGAAGGGAATGGAGGCATCACACTCCCAGACTTCAAACTCTACTACAAAGCCATAATCATCAAAAATGCATGGTATTGGAACAAGAACAGACATACAGACCAATGGAATCGAATAGAAAATCCAGAAATAAACCCACAGATTTATGGTCAACTAATCTTTGACAAAGGAGCAAAGACTATGCATTGGAGCAAAGAAAGTTTGTTCAATAAATGGTGCTGGGAAACCTGGGTCGCTACATGCAAAAGAATGAAGCTTGACCACTACCTCACACCATACGCAAAAATCAACTCAAAATGGATTAAAGAACTAGACATAAAATACATAGAAGGAAATATAGGCGAAACACAGCATGATATTCACATCAAAGACATCTTTACAGACACATTACCTAAAGCAGTGATAGTGAAGGCAAAGATAAACAGCTGGGTCTACATCAAATTAAAGAGCTTCTGCACAGCAAGGGACAATAACAAAAACAAAGAGAAACCCCACCAACTGGGAGAACATTTTTGCACACAACACTAATGATAAAGGACTGATCACAAAAATCTGCAAAGAGCTGATGAGACTCAACAACAACAAAGAAAATAATCCAGTCAAAAAATGGGCAGAAGAGCTAAAAAGAAACTTCTCTGAAGAGGAAATGCAAATGGCCAACAGGCATATGAAAAAATGTTCAACATCACTTGTCATCAGGGAAATGCAAATCAAAACTACCATGAGATACCATCTTACACCAGTGAGAATGGCACATATTAAAAAAAACTAGCAACAACAAATGTTGGTGAGGATGTGGAGAAAAAGGAACTCTTCTGCACTGTTGGTGGGAGTGCAAACTGGTCCAACCACTATGGAGAGCTGTGTGGAGATTTCTGGACCTACTAAACATAGAGCTTCCATATGATCCAGCAATTCCACTCCTACGTATTTACCCAAAGGACACAGAAACATCAATTCCAAAGAACACTTGCACCCCTATGTTTATAGCAGCTCTATTTACAATAGCTAAGCTTTGGAAACAGCCCAAATGCCCCAAAATAGATGACTGGATCAAGAAGATGTGGTACATATACACCATGGAATATTACTCAGCATTCAAAAAAGATAAACACATGCAATTTGCAGCAACATGGATGGCACTGGAAGGGATCATGCTCAGCGAAATAAGCCAGAAAGAAAAAGAAAAATACCAGATGGTCTCACTCATAGCAGGAATCTAGAAAACTTAAATAAAGGACCAGGAAAATGAATAACTATAAGAAAGTGAAAATCAAAATCAACAAAAAACTATGAACCAGAGACACTCTATGGGGGATGGGGGGGGCGGGGAGGGGAGGGATTGGGGTCAAAATAAGGGGGTTGCAATTGTATGGGGAATATAAAAATAAAATTTATTTTTTAAAATAAATAAATAAATAAATAGATTTGGGGAAAAAAAAAAAAACTTCTTCACATCCTGCCGTGCCCCTCGCACCCACACCCTGGTACTTCTTGCTCTAAGTTCCCCCAAAATGTCCTCCCAGCCCCTTGCCTTTCTGTGTTCATTATTTTCTCCTTTCACTGATTTATAGTTTATTCCTTTCCAGCCTAAAATTTCAGTGGCCAATTTGGCTCTGTCCAATTCTGCAACATTTGTCTCACAATGTTGAAATCATCAACCTAAGTTCCTAGGATTCAAAAAGCCATAAAGGCTGCTGTCCAGAGTTGTATATTTGTAATTTGTTAACCATGTTACATGAGGTATTTACATCTGAACTATAAGCCCCATGGAAAACACACTCTTGAAAACACATGAAAAGTACACTGTATTATTAAATGAATAAACTATGTTCAAATATATTTGTAAATCATAAAAATGAATTGTAAACCATGAATTCTAATAGATCAATGCATGTCTATCACATGCATTTTCATATACCAAAAGAGAAACACCTGTTCTTTGATCAGCTTACCTTTCATTTATGTAACAATCAGGTCTTTGAGGATTCAGGTTGACACTCTCAACCTTTCATTTGACTTATGATTACAGATTTCACAACACTCAATATTTTTACTCTGTGAATGCTGAACTTTTTATCTTGTTTCCTAATGACAACAACTTTGCATATGGGGGGTTGCCTAAATAAGAGAAGAGGAACACCTGGAAAAAGCCAGGCTGTTTGCCAAGGTTTCCACCTGCATTAAATCACTTAATATACATAATAACCAATAATCCACTTTAAAGGCATATTCACTCCAATTGCCACAGTTCTACTAAAGTGATGCTTGTTGGGGGAAACTCTGAAATCCTCACCTGGCTTTAGGAAAAACCATAATTCAAATGGGGTTCATCAACTTCTCCCATCCACTGTGTGTCATGCCCATCTAATGTCCAAATGCCCTTCCCACTCATGCAAGGTTTTCCCTGTTTGGAAACACTAGGATTATTCAAAATTAAATGGGACTAGCATGTTGATCACTCGCACAATGCATGGGCAGGTTACCTTATTTTCTTTCTCTTCATCTTCAAGCTCGCTCTTGCTGAAGAATTTTTCAACTGATCCTAGAAGAAATTTAACACATGAAACCCATCAAAGAAAATGAAATAGCAATCTACCCCTCTAGCCTAATGAGCAAAATAACCCCGGCAACATCAAGGAGACTGTAAGTAACCACACTGAATTTAGAGAAAGGAAGGTCTAGTATTGGAAGTTATGTGTCTGTGGGCTTTAAACTTTCAATCATCAGAAAAACCAATTTGCTTACAAAGTCTCCAGAAAAGATGAGGCCTTTCAGAGGACAGAGCGGATCTTAGCTTGATTATATTTTCCTATTCAGAGTGGTGAATGGACAGATACCAATTATAATTCCCTGCAGAAATAGCCCCTCCCACCTCACAGCTGCCCCTTTACTAAACTAAGAATAAATCAAATATCAGGTGATGCAAACAGGAAAGCCACCGAGTGGATTCCCTCATTTCATCTAAACGTTGATACGGCACAGCTGGGTCTCAATTTTCAGCCATCCATTTTTTTAAACACTTGGAATCATGAAAAAGAAGCTGCACATGAAGGAGAGAAGGAGCCATGGTTTGCTTGAAGGCATTTGTTCTGTGTGACTGGCAGGTGGACATGAACTCGAGGGAGATGGGAAGGCTAGAGGAGGAATAGGTTGGGGTGAGGAAAGCAGGAATTCGGAGACACATTTGAGTTGTAATGGCAAGGAAAGGGTTAACATCAAGCCTACCACTGCTCTGGCCCCTCAGAATTCCCTTTAAAACAAGAGAGTTAAGAGAAAGGGAGAGTATCTGTAAAGGCAGGACAGGCCACAATGCAGGTTTTCTAGGATCCAGCAGACCCGGTAAAGGAGGAGTCAAGAGTCCTCAGTGGTTTTTTGCAGGTCTTTTATTGGGATTGACCAGGTACACGGCAGGCAGGGGTGCTGGGGGGCCGGGAGGCTGGCAGGCCTCCCAGTCCCCAGCAAGTCTTCACTTTATCTGGGCTCTCCGGCCTTCTCTGCTTCTCTCTCAGCTTCTGCTGCTTCTCTGCTTCTTTCTCGGCTTCAATGCCACCCTTAAAAGACCAGTCTCAGGCCAGGTGAATCCCATCTACCTATGCCCACACCCTATTCCAGGTGCCCGCCATCAGGCATGCATTCAGGACTGCAAGGATCCATCATCTATCCTGATGGCGGAAGGGCAGAAAAGTCTGACATTTCTCCTTACCCTATAGTATCCTTCCCACATCCTGCTGAGTGACTCTGCACCAGGGTTGGTGAGCAAGCCAGGGCCCATACCACTTGCATGATACAAACATGGAGAGAGAGGGGGCTCCTGTGTGTCCCTGGAGCCCACAGGCCTTGCCTTCATCCATGTCCATGGCAGCCTTACACACTTCATGCAAGAGACAGCAAAGAAACTGCTCCTTGGCTTGCTGCTGGCCTCTTGAGGAGATGAAGCTAACTGTTGGGTGGTTTCACTTATATGTGGAATATAGTAAAACCAAACAAAGATTCAGATAAACACAAACCTTGAAAGCTGACATGGATATGAGGCATCCAGGAAGGGAAGGGGTGGGGGAAGTAGTAAGGGTGGGAGGAACAGCATAAGGGAATATGGTAGCAGAATGTGGGTGCTTTGGTGGTGGGAGAACTCTAGTGACCACACCTGAGAGGAGAAATCATATATTGTCCCAAAATTAAATAGAAAGTAAATTTAATTTTTTAAATTAAGCTGTGCCTACTGCACCTCCCACTTTGCGTCTTTCTATACAGTTCCCTAAATGTAATACAAGACTAAAACCATTTCACGTCTCCTGAATCCAGTGCCAACTTGAATCCATAACCACAGCCATACCGCTGCCTAAGAAAACTGACACTTCATCTCCTGTCTGATTCCTGAGTTCCATAATTGGTAAGGGAAGCCACGTGTTAATTATTGCCTCCCTGAATCTCCACTGTCCCAGTGGGAGTTTCCTCAGGCAGTGATATGTGCCAGTCAGTCTTTATAGCAAGAAGATGGCCGCAGACATGGGGATGCAACCATCAGATCTATGAAATCTTTATCTAACCTTGGAATGACAAAAATGATCTTGTGCTGCTCCTTTAACAAAGGGTCCCTAAACAGGAAGGGAGAGCTGGTTCCTGTGACGGCTGCCTGGTTCCTGTGACGGCTGCCACTGCACATGCTCAATAGCATGGTTCCATCCAGGCCTGGAAGACTGTGTTCTCCCCAGGAAAGAGCAGTCACTGGCCACAGGAGGGCCTTGACTTCTTCACCAAGCAGCTCCTCCTTCACCGCATAAACAGAGCCCATGGTAACCCCTGAATGACCACCCTAGGAGAGAGGGTTTTGCTGGCACATTGGTCCATCGGTACCCAGAGATGCCGGGAATGAACCTGGGACTGACCCTCCCTCGTGGAGTGGGGGCAAAGGAACATAAGTGGGAGCAGAGTATGAGAGATGATGCTGGAGGCATCCATGGTTGTTCTCGAATAAGGAACTTTCGGAAAAAATTTTCAAAATTATAGATCTACAAGTGTTTTTCCAAAACTGATTCTATGATCTGCTGGCATGGATCTACGTTCCCTTTCTTCACCCCCCTGCTTATCAGCAACTCCTGCCTTTTAAATTTTAATTGGGTTTGGCATGCAGGAAACACTATTTAAACAACTGTTCTCCATTTCTGTCCATCTAACAGATTTGACCACTTGGCATAGTAAAGATTTGGCCACCTACCAACAGCATAAGCACTTGAATAAATCCCTGTGGAGTTTCTTTCTTCTGCTTCAGCCAAGCTTGGTCTTGAAAAACTACAAAATCTGTGGCAATAAAAGCAGAGGGAAACAATTTAGCTGCATGATGGTGCCATTGCTTTGTACTTGCATATCAGAAAGAGAGAGATAACTGTCTGGGGGAAGTTCATGTGTATAGCTCTGAAATGTCATCACAATTACACCCAGCTCACAAAATCTTCTGCTGGTTTGAGAGATGCCCATGGCATAAAATGACTTCTTGGACCATTTTACTCACTATAGTTAGGTAACCAGAGCTCACCTTCCTTCAGTAATGTTTTCTTTGTTAAATTATCCAAGGATCTATAGCTTAGAAGAAAGGAGCCACCTGAAACCTATGACTGCTTAGCATTATGTTCAAAGGGAACAATCTGCTACACAATTTAGATAAACACAACACAACAGACCTCACTCCTTTCTACTGTCTAAAAAATGCAACATCAACACTTCTGCTCTTTCATTTGTGTGTAAGGAAGCCTCTTTCATTATGAATAATTCACTGCCTTTCACTTCCACACCGTGCATGTTCTTATATATGGATGAACCCCTATGCGAGCTGCCCCAATGGTAAACCCCCAAGAGTGGCCCCGTTTCATTCACCCACTGCGGAGCCACATGGTGATAAGGACAGAAATTATTGGAGCTTGGTTTCTTCCCAGGCTTTACCACCCACCATTCACCTCGGCCCAACAGCTCAGGCTGAATGAGCTCACTTAATGGCCTGGAAAGCACAGCAACATTCCCTCCAAACACGCCACCCACTGACCACACTTGTGACTTGTGCTTGGGGCATTGCTGCCTCCTGAGCCACCAGAGCAGAGAAATGGAAATCAAGAAGTTGAGAAAGGGGAAAAGCAGTTTTGTGTTCCCATAATCTCAAAATTTACAAATAGATGGGGGAAGGGGTAAAATCTAGAGAAAACACTTACTGTACAAATAGACAAAAACCTTGAGAATCAAGACAACGAAAGCAGCAACGAGGACAGTTACAAAATCCCCTCTGCATATGAAGAACTAGACAACATGTTATACATGTCAAACAATTGTTGTAAGCACCGGAATGCTCGCATCTCGTATTATTTGATTATGATTTGCCTAAATATTTCCAGGACCTTTCCCAGCAAAGACAAAATGTTTGGCAGAATTTTAGATGAGGAAACAAACAGGATTTGGATTTGGAAAGTCAAGGGTAAGTTTTTTTCCACTCTATTTTGGAGGCACATGGATGGAACAACAACAACAACGTACTGAAAACATATTAAGGCAAAGTTAGCTTATTTTCCCGCAGAGATCTGCAATAAACAGCTACATTTTTAACAGAAGGTTCTGTATCTGCAGCTGCTGAGTCGCCCACATCGTGGCAGTCTGTCTGAAGCCGGGGCTGCTAAGCACGGTGGCCACATGCTGAGATAGCATCATCCACTAGAGGCCAGAATGAGACTGTCGTGTTCAGAGCCGCTGTGGCCCATTCATATTCCAGGGGAGTACAGGCTTTAGGAGAAATGAGGCACAGAAATGTCAGTGAGTGACACAACTGTTGGTGACACGCCAGCACATTGCTTTTCTAAATCCTCTTACACGGAGTTTCCTTTCACATCTAAGTCAGCAAGCAAATGAGGCACTGAGAACATCTGTCAGCAAGAACAGCCACTAGACTGAGAACTCAGAAAATGGAACAAACAAGAACAGGTCTTTCCTGAACAAGAAAGAAGGGGAAAAGCAGGTGGGATGTGGATATTGGCAAAAGAGAGGTCAAGATGCTACCAAGTGGCTGATGCAGGGGACAGGGAGAGAAAGGGCCTCTCTGCTCTTGGACCTGCTGCGGGGCCATGAAGCAGCCACAGACTAGTATGTTCTTGGGGAAATGGGTTACCACATGCGACATGTGCAAAGCCACCAGAGGGAGATCTGTCAGTCAATACCGAAAGACCTCTCAACATGCCTAAGCCAGAGGCAGCAGCCAGCCAGCAGACCTCCTGCCCACCTATGACCAGGCAAGTGCTGCTCTTCACCTTCTTCCTTTGCAAAGCAGCAGAGGCCGCTCTCCTCCCAAGGCTGCTCTCTTCCCCAGGCTGCCTGCCTGTGACTAGGTGGGCATCTCTTTAAGCAAACCTGTCCCTCTCAGGGGCAGTTCTTTCTGCCTGCTTGTGTCTGTACAAGCGTCCTTGACTTCCCTTCCCTTTTGATAATTAACCTGCCTGTTTGTATATACAAAAAAAAGAAAGTAGCAGATGGAGTGCTATTTAACGATGGCACCTGTGCATATCTGTGAAGAATGTGTGTGCACCACGCCTTCCCTCACATCTTTCTTCAATTGTCTTAAGTAGACACCCAGGCCACATGTATTTAAAATCACAATCCCTTCAGCATCCGCTCTTCCTCTTTGCTGCTTATTTTCCTCCAAAACACATATTGCCATGGGCCACCTATCATAGTTGATTTATTTGTAGTTATATTTTATTTTCTGTCTCACTCCACCAGGAGTGTAAACACCATGAGGGAAGGGACACTTCTATCTGTTTTGTTCACTGATGTATCCCCAGTGTCTAAGTTAGTGTCTCAATACATTTGTTATATGAATAGTTAAATCAAGCCCTCTTGTTATTCCCTGAGTATACAAAAAAGTAGAAGTTAGGGCCTCCCCGGTGGCGCAGCGGTTGAGTGCTGGGTTGCAAAGCTGCCCACAGCCTATGCAGCGCCGGTTCGATCCCCGGCTGCTCCCCGACCACTGGAGGAGGGTCCCGCATGGTGCGCAGACCTCTCCTGCCACCCGCTGCTCCCCTCAGCAGTGTACTTCATCAGTCTGACTCTTCTGTTCCCCGCTCTGGCTCTGGTGAATTCTCTCACCCTCCCGTGCTTCTGACTGTACCCAGTGCTTGTATAAATAAATGAATAATAAATAAATAAATCTTTTAAAAAAAAAAAGTAGAAGTTACTTGCGGTCCCTGAGGCAATAAAATTGAGATTTGTTGTTGCTCTGCACACACCATCCAGTTGACTTTGCTCCGAAGTGGGTTGAAGAAATCAAGAGCGCCCCCTTCTGTTGGGCCTTAGACTCTAGGACTTCAGGCTTTCGCCATCTGGAATTAACTCAATGGGGGCATGCAGCTACTCATATATTTTCGACAGAAAGCTGGCCCTCTTCATTATAGTCATTCACTTTAGTCAGTGACGCAGGTTTAGACACCTGCAGAAGTTGGGGAAGACAGACCATCCTCCACTACCTGGGAAATCCAAGCACCCTTCTCTACCCTGGCTGTGGATGGAAGGACAACTGCCTCACATCCCTGGCCTGCTTCATTCAACCTCAAACTGGGCACTGCAGGGGAATGCCAAGTAACAGCCCACCCAGGACACTTAGCAATGAGAAAAGTGTCTTCCTATCATCATATTCTTCTGAAATACTTTGAGTGTTGCCTCAGAATTGGGTATTTAGAGCTTAAGTATTTTCTTCACAAAGGTCTTGTTAATGGAGACACCCTCCAATATTAATTGGTTTCTAGGGACTACTCCTTAAGAAATCTAGTCCTATTTCACAATTTTTAAAAATTAGAACGGTGAGAGATGTTTTTGGAATAAAACATTTCTTGTCATGTGGACCAATTGAAGCAACTGGACTAACTGTAAATATTAATGGGATTTTTGCTACTTCTCCATTCCTAAATGTAAATTAGTTACCTCCTGAAGATCTAGCTCTACTTAGCATGTAGATAGGGAAAATTACTTGGTGCAATTTCATGCTTGGTTTGTGTTCTCTTCGGTTCTATTTATCAAGTGGTTTGCATTCTGCTTTAAATGCTTTCACTCTTAAATGCATGAATATATATGGTAATATCTCTCCTCCCAGATTATCTGATGTATGACTTTTTCAAGTATCCAAAAGCCAGTCTGAGACATAGGAGAAAAGAGCTACAAGTACACTGCATCATAAGAGCTACACATTGTTTCTTGGTCTTTCACTCAAAGCCCTATTAACTCTTATTTAACATACAAACCTAAAAAGTATATTTAATTCATTTCTAAATATAAAGCAGATTGGAAGGAAAATAAAAGTCAGAAAATGACATAATATTCAGACAACTGCAAAGACTTAGAGATGTGATAAACAATAATAAAAGCAAATAGAAATATAGATAATGAATATTTATAATGAAATCAACTGTCAAGACATTATTTAACTATGACTGGCATACACTAAAATGGCAAAAAGCTTTCTAATACATTTTAGAAAAAATTTAACCAGAAATGGCTTTAAGAGAAAGCAGTGTTAAAAAGAGAGAGATGTTATTATGTGGGTTATTTATTAAAAGAACTCAACTTTAAATTCTTAAAGCCAACAAAATAGAAATTATTACATAGAGGGGCCATATACTATACACATATCTTCCACATATGTAATAATATACAGACAAATTATATGTGATAGGAAGAAGAAATCACCTTAAAACAAGGCAAATTTTCCATGAACTTTGCATTTATTACCATACTTTTTCATTCATTCAGTAGAAAACTACTGAGCACTTATTTAAGTACTGACATAGCACTGGTTCCTAGTGAGCTGGGCAGACTTGATCTTATCCTGTACATGCTCCTTACATTCTACTTCATTGTGTATTAGGTTCCATGAAAGATAAAAAGGTTGCCTGGGAGCAAACAGACAAGTGGCCAAGATCTGAGAGTGGTGGGATAGCAGGAGCACAGGCTAAGGATCCCAGAACAAAGAGAAAAGGTTAAGGAACTCTTCAGAGAAATTTCCTTCAGGTGATACCTCTGTGGAAGAATGCCCTGTCACCCAGTATAACATGAAAGATGGATGAGGGTTCTTGCATCTTGGAAGCAAAACCAAGAAATAGAGGTTGAATGTTAATATTATTTTGTTAACTTGCTAGATGAAACTTGAACAAATTTTCAGATAAACAAATATTTCCTTCTGTAGCCCCATTAGTTTGAGTTGTACTTCCATCATTTTCAACAAATCCTGATTAATACAGCTGATGACATCAGACAATTCATTACTTCTTCAATGTTCAGGTTTAGGACAATGTTCATGTTACTTCCACCAAGCAGTATTCATTATCTTAGCTATTGAACTCCTATTCGTCCTTCAAAGCCTCTCTTGCCATCTGGTAAATAAGTTTTCTCCTAATTCCAGTATATCTTTACATTCTGTTCAAGAATTTTATTTGTATTTCTCCTAGAGAACCTCACACTATGGCATAACTGCCTCTTCTTCCCTGTTGTGTCCATTACAACACCCTACATAGTAGCTTATACATGGTAGACATCAGTATATAATTAATTTTACCACAATGTATAAATGAGTATATCAACAAATTTCTCAGAAGATTGCTAGTGTTGATGTGCAGCTATTTAAAATGTGAGAAAACAAAGAGTAGTCTAACCTTGGCTTCGTATCTCCATATTTATGAGATGAACAAGCAGAATTAGGCATTTCCCTGTATCCCCCACAGCTGCTCATTCCGGATGTCTTTTTAAGGGTAGCAGAACATAATCTTCCTAAAAGTATAAAATAAAAAGTTATAAATCCTTCAAGTTTCATATAGATTGTATAGATTTTTCTTTGCACAGATTTTATTTTGTAGATGTACTCTTATCTGTACTGACAGAAGGCATGTCAGTTTTCCAAATCTTATAAGAATATTATAAGCAAACTTTAATAATATGTATCTTCTCCCATTTCAGCTTTATCTCAAAATAGCTTTGGAATATTATATTTCACTATTGTTTATAACAAATCATGTAACCTACTTCCAAAAAACAAGGAGAGAAAATGAATTCAAATAAGAAAAAATTTTACATAAAGATCTAGCAAGGTGTTTTAAATTCCTAATCTGAGCTTATTCTATGAAATGAAAATGCATTCATCTTTTTTTTTATCTACATAGCACTCAAAATGGAGAGGCAGATTCTATTTTCTAATGCTTGGTTATTAAAATGTATTTTAGATGAAAGGTGTAAAATGCTTATTTCCATACAAACTACTAGACAGCAAAATGAATAGAAACATCGTCCTCATAAAAAATGCAAGCACCTGAGAAAGATATCTATTCAACCAGAAGAATGCCATAGAGTTTATCTTTCAGAATAACTATTTTCTAGGATTACTTTTAATTGGCTAATGGCTTTTGGTCTGACAAAATAAAACAGTACCTTACAGCTTATAATTTGCTTGCATAATTATTATTTCCATTATAGACTGAATGCGTATGTTGAAAGCCTAAACCCCCCCCCCATGTGATATTGAAAGGTGGAGCCTCTGGGGGTGATTAGTATTAAATGAAGTCATGAGGGTGGAGTTCTCAGGAAAGGGATTAGTACCCTTAGAATAAACAGGAAAGAACTTCTGCCCCTCTCTGCTTTCACCATCTGAAGATACAGCAAGGAAAGGGCCACCTATGAGCCAGGAAGTGGGTCTCACTAGACACTGGACTTGTCAGTACCTTCATGTGGAACTCCCAGTCTCTAGAAGTGAGAGATATAAACATTTGTTGTTTACGCCACCTCAGGTTATAGAATTTTTGCTATTCCCAAAGAAATCAAGACAATTCACATTTATATTTACGGAAAATGAAGGTAAGGATATATGTCCCATTCCCAGTGACCGTGCCCCATGTTGTACAAGTGCCAATAAACACGCCAGTCATGAGACTTTTTTCATCAGCTTTGGTTTCATACCATAGTTGCCTTGAGGTTTCCAAAACCTGGACTCTCCTGGAACTGCGTCTGCTGGAGGTTCCTCTTCCACACAGGCTCCTCCTTGAGGATGGGTGGTCCCCTCTTCTCTCCAACCCTTGGTCTTCCCATCTAAGCTGCTTTTAGGCCAGTCTTGCCCTCCTGGAGATGGGATTACTGACTGTGAGTTGGATGTTCTAGACTCCTGGAAAGGCAAAGAGGAATTCCTCTCTTCTGAAGAGAGACCCCTGATCTTATTCAACATATGCACATAGTAGAAGTAAGTCTCCAGGACACTGGCACCTTGCTGTGGTGGCACCTTGCTACTTAGTGGCTCTTCGCTCCAGGAGAGGCTATTGCCCACATCCTGGGGTGGAACGGATCCCTTCAAATGAGTTGTGGAAATGTTTCTGAAAATAGGGTGACCTGAAGAAAGTGTCTTTTCTGTTTCTGTTTGAGTTGTTTCCCCAGGAACCACTAGGTTTGTGGGTACTGATTGGTCATTCTTCTCAGGTAGGGGCAACTGGTCACACCAAGTGCTGCCACATGCACCATTTGCATCCACAGTGGGTCCACAGAAGACAGTGGAATCTGAACGTACAGGGAATACAGCATTGTCCGAGGGACCTTCTGACACATCCAGTGGTAGATTGACATTTTGAGGAGCCAAATAACTTTCAGGAAGCATTAGATCAAATTGCTTTTGAGTCATCACAGGAGGGCTGCATGTGGCAGAACCCTGCACGCTTCTGTTGTGACCGCCTCCTGGCACCGCCCCCAGGAGAGCCTTCCCTGCCTGTTCCATGAGGGCATGTTTGCAGTCACTTTTATGCTTAATATCAGTATGGAGAGACCTCAAAGTGAACCCCATACTGTCTGATTTCCTGCTCCTTCCATCAGAGTTGTAACTGGGGGTTATGCACTCACTCCCAGGGAGTCGCTGGATGAGGTCTTCATCTCTGGAGCTGTCAGCCTTGGATTCCACTGTGACTTCCTTAGAGGTCTCCACAGGGGACTCTGCTGCTTCTCTGCACCACCCCCTAGATTCGGCCTCCAGGGGTGTCTCCCCTGGGGAGGCCCTTTGCACAGTAGTTTTTGATACTAATGTGCTGTGGTTTGTGGGAGAAAAGGCAATTCCTGAAAACCCTCTATAATTCTGGCCTAAAACACCCCTCCTAAACGTCCCTTTATTCTCCTCTGTTTCTTCTAAACCTTCCTCCTCTGAGCTGTCTGTCAATGGACTCCAGAAGTAACCATTTCTGAGTGGACTCTGTCTGGCTTCCTCTAAAGCTTCACTTACTTCAGAAGTGTGTCTAAGTTGTGGCAGAACCCTCAGCCTCTCAGGAAACATTTTATCCTCATGAGGGTTTTGAATACAACAATTTCTTAATCTTTCATCCTTTCCTTGAGTGGAATCTTCTGGCTGAAAACTATCAAGGGGAGACCTGGAAGCTCTTCCCTCCCCCTCATTCATAACTGGGGTTTCTTGCCATTCACAAGAGTGACTTCTGGGAAACTTCTGCTTCAGGAAGGAATCTGAAAATTCTGAAGACAAGTCCTCTTCTAAAAAGTTATTTGAGTCTACGGCCATACCACCCTGAACGCGCCCGATCTCGTCTAAAAAGTTATTTGAGGGGCTTAAAAAGAAACTAGGAATGTATGTCTGTGTGCTACACTGGTCTTCTTTGAGAAGGGGTGGAAAATGCAATGACTTTGGACGGACATTTTTCTTACTTCCTTGAGCTTTTGAACATTGGCAAAAGTTAGACTGAGGGAATGTTGGAGAATTTTGGGGACAATTCAAACTGTACTCTTCCAAAGGGTTAGACAAGAACTTCTGGGCCCAATTTATAACATGTCGCAGCTTCTGTCTCTCAGGGACCAACGCATCAGCCAACAAATGGAGATCCAGTTTTGTTAGGCAGCTCTCTCTCCCAGGTCCCTCCTGGGGTCGCTGGTCCTGAACCTGCTCTGCTTCTCCTGGAGCCACATTGGACTCTTCCTGGGGTAGAGGTTTCTTTCCAATTGCTAAATAATTAGGTGACATCTGAATGCTGCTCAGCCCAAAGGTTGGCTTTTCTGAGGGATTCACTTTGCTGTCTTGGGATGCGATTGACAAAGGGTGACTGCCTTTTCTGGAAGTATCACCCTTGATAATTCCAATGCTTTCATAGTAAGCGACACGCTTGGCTCGTAAGTGTTTTAGGTCATGGGTTCGAGGAGTGTCTGTTTCATCCCATGAAAAATGTTCAGTGAGTATGGGAGGTAAGGGATCCATCTATAAATGAAAATGCAGAGACATTAAAAAACTATGCACTATCTATGATCCTTCTATCTATATACCTAAAATGTGGCCCTATACTCAATATATCCATTAGCGGGCCTCCCCAGTGGCACAATGGTTGAGTGCTGGGCTGCGAAGCTGCCCGCAGCCTCTGCAGCGCCAGTTCAATCCCCAGCTACCAGCGAGGGTCCCACATGGTGAGCAGACCTCTCCTGCTGTGCCCACTGCTCCCCTCAGCAGTGTATTTCGTCATTCTGCCTGTTCTGTTCCCCGCTCTGGCTCTGGTGAATTCTCTCACCCTCCCGTGCTTCTGACTGTACCCAGTGCTTATATAAATAAATAAATAAGTCTTTAAAATATATATATATATATATATATATATCCATTAGCATCCTACAACCCAACTAACATTTTGATAAGAACTTGAGGGCAGTTGAATAATCTGCAATGGTAATGAATGTAATGTCATGATTTAATCATGCTATGGGTCTTAGTCACTAAATAAGAAAGGTTAATTTTTTCTTTTGCAGGGGATATATGATAAGTAGATGAATATAAACAGAAGATGACCATAATAGCCTAGTTTATTTCAAGATTTTTCTACTGTTTATTTTACCAAGTATAGGAGTTACTTTGATTTTATAAATGGCATAGGAATTTAAAAATAACAAAAGAAAGTCTAAAAGAGGAATGAAGGAAGAAGAAAATAAGACAGGAAAAGAAAATGTATTCAGACTCACTAGTATAACCATCTCACACCCATGTATTCTTCCTAAATGCTCTGCCAGGCCAGGCCAGGCCAGGCCAGGGAGAGACAGAATGATGCTTAAGACTAGGAAGGCCAGACAGAGCAACAAAGCAAAAAAAAAAAAAATAGTCCCTCAAGGTCACCTGCCAATCGTATATGCTACTCACCAAAGCTGGACTGACCCCTAATAACCCCACACTCCAAAAAGATTAAATATTTAGGGACTTTTATTCCCATTGTAAGACAAGTTCTGCAGAACAAAACTTCTCCCCACCTCTAATTCACCCAAGTTTTCTTGAGGCACCTCCAATAATTTGCAAATAAGTGATAGAAAAAAATATCCTTAAGAAAAACTCATTTACACATAGATTTCTTCAGCCTCTCTTTACTGTTCACAATCAGTCCCTGGAAATTTCTGACAGAATGAATAATGAGTGTGAGCATGGCTGACTCTAGTAACTTAAAAATTCACAATCTATTTGTGTGGTCAGTTTTCATACGTTCTCTCCTTTGATTGTCAGAGCCTTTATAAAGTTCAGATGCAGGAAGTGAGTTTCCATGTGTGTCAGCAATTTGTCTAGACACAGAATTATTATCACTGAGCTGAAATCAGAACTCAGATCTCCTGGTCTCAAATCCATAGGTATTTCCTCTATTTCACTGTCAATCACAAGCATGGAAATATGATTTCTGGTCCCATCCAAAGTGCTCAGTGGTCAAGATCTTCCCACACTGGGGCAGGACTTATCCTTCCTGCAAGAGTCCTATGAGAAGGAAGACACTAAAGGGGCTCTTGATTTTTAAACAACAAACAACAAAAACAAAACCCTAAGTTTTAAAATTCTTATTTCCCAAAGATTGTGTGAACTATGCATTTCTCAACTTCTCATCATCCATGTCCTCAGGACTGACATGACTCTAAATTCAGGAGAGTGTCTGTCCCAAACATTACTTGATTTTTCTTCATTTAGTATTGTCAACATGGTTCTAATTTCAAAAAGGTTGTCCAATACTACAAGCTCTAGCTTGGTCAAAGATTAACTCTCTGGCTTTTATTGAGGACCTGCTGAGGCAGAAAGTTTAAAGCCTTGGGTCTAGAGCAGGAACAGATGAGAAAACAGATACTGAAAGTACGACCATTTCCCTTGAATGTTCTAGTTTAGTCCCTCCCCACTGAATACCCACCTGCTGCAGGAGGCCTTGTGCCCCAGCCAGATAAGACACTGGCAAGCAGCGAAGCTCACACCTTGGGGCTGAAGCTAAAGGACCTCACACCGTGGGGCCGAAGATTCCTTGTGCCTCACACTGTGGGGCTGAAGATTTAACATCCCTTCACTTTTTGTTCTTGATCATAAAAAGAGAAAAATTTCCCAAAAAGTACATTAGACACTATATTATATGCATCAGTATACTGCAAATAAACGGCACGGAAAATTATCTGTTAGAAACTAATTATTAAACAATTTGGCCCACTTGACAATGGGAGACAAGTTATTGAACATGCCTGACAAGCATTACAATACAACTATTATAGTAGGTCCTTCTTTTGCCTTCCCTTTAAGTTTCTTGGGAAGGTTTTTAAATGAAGCTATTTGAGTTAAGGAGTTTCTAGGTAGAAAAAGTTCTGATAGCTGAGTAGCAGCCGGGCCCTGCTGTGAAGGCCATGAGAATAAGAAGTCTTTTCTTGCTTAGGCTTTAGCTGATAGGGATGCACTGGCTGCTATCCACTGTTTTAAATAATCGTCTAGCTGAAAAAATAAGGTTTAGTGTTAGGTCTGGTTTTTTATCTATTAACCTTGAAGGCTACCGTCTAGCTGGGACCCGTAGGAGCCAGTAGTCCATGGAAATAAAATACACTAATTGTTTCTGCTTTACACATGACAATGTATTTTTTTTCTGCTTACTAAAAATGAATAAAGGCCTGCTGAGTCTCTCGGCAGAAGATACTAGCACCTCACCAAGTGTCAGTGTCTCCTCATTCTACCTCATCCCCTTCCCCTCAGTCCTTTCGTTTTCGCCGACGCCATCTCATCCTTTCAGGAACCCCTGACACGACATTTTGCCGAGGCTGGTCCCCGGCACCCACCCCTTATTTTCTTTCTACGAAATATCCAAATACATCAAATACTCATAATTTTGTATTAGCCATTCTGATTTCTTAGAAATGTAACACAGGATGTGCAACTTCATAAACCCCTTTTCAACATGAATTACCTCTGATTTAATCAATATGAGTATCTCCATAACTCTCCACCATTCCTCTGGAGGACACCACCCCAGCTCCTCAAACCTCTTCTGTGTGGGGCAATCAGTCTCTTTTCGGGCCCCTTTGAGCTTATATACCTAGGGATCCCTATAATTATTGAAACCAAATCATTTTACAAGGTTCACTGTGGGGAAGGGAATATTAACCAGCATTCTTCCTGTTAGAAGAGCACAATGTATTTTTGTGATTATAGGGGCTCAGGACACTGGGGAGCCACCGAAATGGCAAACCGACTTCTGCAGACGTGAAAACTCTGCAAAACTGCAGTATAACCAAGTTAGCCAATCCAAGAAAAGGAAGGGAAGAATGTTCCTGGCAGAAGGAAGAGCATGTATGGAGGTTTCCAAATGAGAGACAATATAGGCAGAAGAATCTTAGCCCAGGCAGAGGGGTGTAGACTGCTGAGGGGTGGCCTGATTCACTTAAAGCCCCTGAAGAATCTTTATATGAGCTGAAGTAAGAATGGCTTCAGTAATAAACAAATGACACTGAAAGGCATAAATGCATATTCACATAAAACTGACTACTAAATTCAAAGAAGTATATTTCTTAAACGTTATACAGTAAGTATAATGACTATCATGTCGTTTTTGGAGAAAATTTTTCAGATTGAAACCAAAATCTGATATTTAACAAGTCCTGTTCCATTGACTTATACTTAATTTCTACTACCTCCTTTCTCTAACTTCTATTCAGTGCTCTCAGGTTACACATGACTATGCCCAATAGGAAATGGATCTCATAAATAAATGCATTTCTAGGTATTACTAAACAGTATGAAGTTATAATACTATGCAAATAATGCTGATACTAAATAATACTAAATGGACACTTTCTGTTAAACACATACTTATGCAATGACAAGTAATTTCTGAAAACACTGTCTGTCCTGGAAGTAATAAATATTTGTATCACGGAATTTTCTAGGGGAAAGAGATCTATCCATTTTAGAGAATAAGGGAAATTTCATACTGTTTTCTATACTGAATGCACCAATTCACCTTCTCATCAATAGCACACAGAGATTCTCCTGTTTTCCACATCCTTCCCAACACTTACCTTTTATTTTTTAATAACAGCCATCCTAATACATATGTGGTAGTATCTCATTATGGTTTTGATTTGCATTTCCCTGGTGATTAGTGTTGTTGATCAGCTTTTCATTTCCAGTTACATGTCTTCTTCAGAGAAATGTCTATTTGTTGGAGAACCCTAAGGCATGCAGTGCTGAGACAAGGAAAACATCAAGGTCATGGCTAAAAAGCTGATCATGGCTAAAAAACTGGGTCAGAGGACTGGCCCATGTACAGATTAGGGTGTTCTTTCTTTTGTCTGTGAAGCTACGTCTAGGGGACAAACTAGATTAGAAAAAGAAATAGAATGACCTGATGGTGCATAACCTTGGTGGTGAATGTGTGCCCGGACAGGGCCAAATGCTAAGAGAATACTTCATTGTCTAGTAACTAACCTGAGGTGGTGGAGGGGTGGGGGGCTGCTTGTATCAATAAATACGAGTTGCACCGGGCACTTGGCACACTTGACCACGAATGAGGCCTTGCGTCCCCTGGCTCCCGCTTCAGCTCTATTTTTGTGTATATCATTTCTTGATAATTTCTATGGCTCAACCCTGTTCACCAGAGCTAGCCTCCGGCATCTATTTAGTTCATATGACTTTATTTTTGTCATTATGCAGTTTAGTGTCATTGGGGCCACAGTGCGGCCCTTGGCTCTCTCTAGGACAATGATGCCTGTCACTTGTTAGAGATGAACATGCAAATCCAGAGAGAGGAGAACAACTATGCCCATAGATGTTAAGTGGCCATAGCCAAATTTCAAGGGAACCTGTGGCGTTGGAAAGTCCAGTGCCCTTTCCATAACTTTCTGATGATAAACGAGGACAGCCTGAAAGCACATTATCAGGAAGTCATATGCCAATGACCTCGGAAATCTGGAAACCAGTGACTTAATAACAAAAACCCTTGGTAGATATAGATATAGAATTATAGATATATCATGGCTCAGAGGGATCTAAGGACAACCATTAATGACAATAACAATTGCTAACACATAACAGTTAATGTTTTAACAACAGAGGTACAAAGAGGTTAAGCAATTTGGTCACATAGCTCACAGGTGAAAGAGTTCAAGTCCACTAGTTCCAGAGTTCTTCCTCTTAATTCTTGGACATACGACTTTATGCTTCTAATTATTTAGGTGGTTCTACATTGACATGACCAGCACACAGCTCAAGCTGTGTATTTAAATCCGAAATGAACAGATGATCAATTCAAACACAAATAGACTGGCCTGCCCATGGAAAAGAAAACACCTGAAGCTAAATAGAAAAAAAGAAAGTGTTCTAGAATTATGATTTGTAATTGTTGAAGAGCATGGTGCAGAACAGGCACTGTCAGCACACATAGATAAACAGTTGTTTGCTTAATAAGTCTACATCTTATTCCTTGTTGAATGCTAGGTTTTCTTTGAGATCTCAGTGCTTCACTGTTTCAATACTGTTTCAGTCAATCCGCTGAAAACATCCAAGAATTAAGCATCACCTCCCCAGCCCTTCTCAGACTGCAGTCTGCACATGCCACCTACAGGCATAACAAGATGCTATTTTCTCTAAGACAGTCAAACAGGGAAGCTAAAGTGACCGTCACCCCTAAAGTCCCCAGGAGGAAGAGCAAAAATGCAGGCAAAGGCAAGGTGAATGATTAGGACAAAAGAAGAAAGACAACAGAGGAAATTAAGGAAAATGAGAACCAAAAGGGAGAAAACATAAGCGTTAACTACGTTAAATTAAAGGCTGGGAAAAGTAGGAGTGTGACAGTTATAGCTGGAAATAGAGACTGAATTTTACCTAAAGTTAAATCATATCTGTTCTGCTAAGTAATCAGAACAGAGCAGAGATAAATCAGGAAACACAACACAGGTTTTAAAAAATATGACATATTCCACAGCAAATCTTAGCCCTCAACAGACTCCATTATTACGCATCAAATGCTTACTCATAAACTTTGCAGTTTAAAATAATGAAACAAAAGTCCTGCAATTCCATTTGTGAACATTTCATAAAATTTCTGGAAATTCACTACCACCCCCTACTCCACCCCATCTAACAAGCAAGAGAGCAAAGCCATCTTCATAGACTTAAAGTGTAAACAGGCTCCTTGCTGCAGCTTGTACAGGATTTCTGCTGCCTGAAGAGAAAGAAGGTAAAGCCAGAGTTTGCATCTCTGCAAAGTACTCTTTAGAAAGCAAGAGGTTAAATCTGCATTGCTCTCCACTAACATCAGCATATCTTAGGTCAGAACAATTTAGAACTAAAAGCCTGTCCGGTCAAGAATAACTACATTCTTAATGTCAATTACGCATTGTTCCTAGTGATACAAAGAATATTCACACCTGTATATATCAGAACAGCTCTCACAGAGTAAATCTGTTGGGCTATGTCCCCGGTTTGAATGCTCACCTTGATTATCTAATAAATTTTTTGTCAATCATTGAGACTATTTCCAGTTAACACATCTCTAGTAGGACAATGATAAAAGGAACTGATAGATAAAATGCTTCTAGTTTTCCCTGGCCCAATTTAATGTATAAGCTCAGGGTTCCCTAAACCAGGACTCAAATGAAAGAACAATCTCTTCTAAATGAGGTAGTCTCCCAACATGGCATTTTGCTGTTATTCACATACTTTCTCTCTTCATGCAAGGCCTTATTGACAGACTAAAGAATAACACATCTACAATCAGATTTTTACTTTTCATTTTTCACTTAAGAAAAAAAAAAAACTCAATCTTTCTCATACCACTACTACTTTATTCTAGATGATCCAGCAGACTGTGGTATGTGGAAAAACTATCGATTTTGGAGTCTAGCAAACAATCCTGGGTTTGTGCATACTATAATGAGTATATCTTTTCCTCCGTTTCTGCATTGGTAAAAGGCGGGGGCGAGGGTGTTAGTGGAGAGGGTTTATATTACTTTCCTGCCGCATGCTTCAGGAATAAATGGGAATAAAATATCTTAGATACATGACCCAGAAAAGGTAATTATAAATCTGTTATATTTCCTTCCTTTTGCTAATTTATAAGATAAATATATGCGCCTATCATGTGCCAGGTACAAAACAATTAAATGGATATGTTTGTCTCTGTCCCCTTGGCATTACAGTCAGATGGCAGGGGCAGAAATGAAACATCTCACCGTTAAATTAGTGGATAGATGTGATTAAGTTAATGAGGGTGTAGGGTTTGTGTAAAAGCCCCTTGAAAACGAAAGAAAATGAAGCTAAATTCCGTATACTGAGTATGAACTTGGAAATTACATTCATTGTGGGTTAAATTCTGGACTCAACCACTAGGTAAATTTCTGAAATTCCCTGTGCCTTCCCTTTCCTCTTCTGTAAACTGAAGATAATAATAGTTCCCCATTGGATTCTATGAAAAGTAAAAGCAACACTATTCCCTAGGGTTCCCTATTTCTCCTCTGAGGCACTCACTCCTCATATCAACCTGTTTCCTGAGGCAGCAAGATTTCCATTTAGCAGCTGGCCACCTTGAATACCCAAACTGCAGGAGTCAAGAAGTACCTTCAGCAGTCATCCAGGTGCCTGAACTCTAAACACCATCTGAAAGTAAATACTGATAGCCACCTGTAGTAGGACCCACTCACTGAAACATGGCCATCAAATTACCTAAGACATCTTTTGAGGGATACATTCAGGCCTAAGTGTTGACAACCAGAAGGTATGGCCCTCTCCTAAGTAAAGTTGATCAAAATGAGCTGGCCAACACTGATTAGAATAAAGAGGGCTTCGAAGCCCCAAATTCAGTCTAGATGCTTCTGAGCGCACATTCTTTGCATTCCCTCTTGGGCCCTGTCATCACCTGACCTCATTTATCCAGTACAGTT
Organism: Talpa europaea; assembly: GCF_964194135.1. Taxonomy (NCBI): domain Eukaryota; kingdom Metazoa; phylum Chordata; class Mammalia; order Eulipotyphla; family Talpidae; genus Talpa; species Talpa europaea. Next base: position 48,996,445 of record NC_140074.1, read on the forward strand.
AAGGCAGCAGACCTTGGAAGGAAAGGTAAGATAAGACAGTAAAGAACTGGAAGCCTAGGATACTCCCTGGCGGGAGGTTAAGTCTCAGCACTATAAAGTTATCAGCAGCCACTGCAGCAAGAGTTCTATCCCTGGCCAGGGAGCTAATCCACATGGACCAGCAGACCTCTCCTGTCCCGCCAGCTGCTCCTCTCAGCAGTGTACTTCAGTCAATCCGCCTGTTCTGCTCCCCACTCTGTCGCTGGTGAATACACACACACACACACACCCCTCCCTGCACCTCTGGCCTACACGCCAGCTCTTGTATGCATAAATAAATAAAAAAAAATTTTTTTTTAAAAGAACTGGAAGCCTAGGGCCTGGTAATCACCTTGGTGTGGCCAGCTACTGGCACAAATATAAGCCACATACTGAGTGTCCAGATCACCACCGAGCACCCAAATCACTAAAGCAAGTACAGCAAGGATTCTTTCAGACCTGGGATCAGTCAGTCTGTTTAAAACAATTAAATCTAAAGGTAAAATGTTACATTACAGTACTAGAAAGACAAATCACATGTATTCCCTTCCCCTAAAATAAAAAAAAAAAAAGCAAAACTCTTAAAACTCATCTTTAATAAGGAATGGGCAGAAGAAATAGTAAGATTAATAAGCAAAAAGAATAATAAATAATTTTAAAAGTTACTTCTCAGCTTGACTGTCATGGACCAGAATCCTCCTCCGTCCGGCGTTGAGCGCTGGGCGAGGGCAGAGAGGTGCAACCTGACACAGGTAGGACGCGGCGCGCGCGCGGCGCAGGTCTCCATGGAAACGGCGGTGGCGGGGCGGATCCTAGGTGGGGGGAGGGGTCGCGCGCAGTGGCTGCCGGGGAGCCTCGGGAGCCGAGTCCAGGGGATGCCCAGGAAAGACGGCGCCTTCTGGGGACCGCGACCCGCGAGCTCAGCCCGCGCCCCGAACTCTGGAAAGGAAAACAGAAAGTTGCTTCCCAGCCCTGAATCACCAGGTTAGAAACCAGAATCATGAGGGTTTGAAACCCTGGACCCCACTCTGGTCTTGCGAAATCACAATGTCCACCTTGGGAATCTGAATTTAAATCGTTTCTTTATGGGCTCCATAGATTGGGAGACACTAGGTTCGCCTGTTTTTCCTCAACACCCCCACGCACCCCTGTTTCCCTCTCAGCGCCTCTCAAGGTGAGGCGGGGTCCCTGGAGCTGAAAATGCGCAGCCAGTCAGTTGCCTGAACTCAGGTGTCAAGTGTCGCGGCTCTTTGTGGGTTCCCCACTTGGGGGCAGCCTTGCCTTTCGCTCCGGTTCATTCCGTTAAGCGGTGGCTGGTGCTTATGCCAGTTAATGCAGCTGCTGTCTCATTCATATAAAATTAATATATTCTAGTCAGCGGAGCTTGGATGCGGAGAAAGATGCCTGCTGGGAGGCGAGGGGCACTAGCAGAGACTAGAGCTCTAAATGTAAGAAAATCAGCTCCCACTCCTGGTTTAGACATAGGCTTCAGAAAAACAAAGACTCCATATTTGTAAAACAACATACAGGTTTCTCAGCCCTCTGAGCTTTATCCTTTACCGGACAATTAGGTGATCCTTCAGGATTAATGCGGGCAGCCCCAGCCCTGGCTTGAAAGTTGCACGTGGCCCCTGAGGAACCACGAGCCTCATCTACCCAGTTAAGGAAGCAGCAAGGTGTTGAAATAGGAGAGGGTCCCTCACATTATAGTCCTCCCTAATGGTAAGAAATGTGACAGGAATAGTCACAGAACCTCCTTCAGAGGTCAATACAGTGGGATAATCTATAGGACTCTAGACCTTATCCATACCATGCCTTACTGTCATAACCTGTATGTAGGTCTGATGTCTGTGTTAGTGTGTGCATGAAATATAATAAATAACAGCTTGTTCCATGTTAGCCTCAATGTACTTCGTCCAGTTGGAACTCCAGAATCAGGAATTATTGCAAAAAGGGAGTGAGGAAGTTGGGAAATTTGGGCCCAGTGAGCTGACCACAGTATATCCCTTGAAATAATAAAAGTTTTTTTGTTGTTTTTGTTTTTTTACCCAAGAAAGGCACCTACTGTCAAAAAAACTGTAAAATGTTTGATTGGGTGTAATTCTTTACTGAGGGACTTCCTTTCAGAAGCTTCTAAGCTAGTGTTCATTGTGATTCCTCAAAATAAAGCTACAAGTGCAGTTTTTTTGATTAGCCATTGCACTGATTAACCATGGCGCCTTTTTCCTAGGAGTGATTTGCAAAGCAACTATCGTGCAGAGCGCACTTCAGGAAACACTGAACTGGAGTAACGATGACCTCCCCGACAAGACCTGTGTAAGGTAGGATGGCGCAGAGCTCTTGGGCACTTCTGGTTTTCAGTGTGGTGATGGCAAAATCTATTTGAGTTACTTCTGCTGGAGAGGAGTGGAAATCATCTGAAACAGAGGACAAAGAATTTGCTAGGAGAACACATTAAACGTTCTGCTTCGGGTACTTGACATTCTTTATCTCTGAACTCATTATTGGTTTATCCCCATTTCAGAGACAAAGAAACTTGATTCTCACAAATTACTGAAATGCCACATTCAAGTTTGTAGAGTAAGAAAGTGATAAGGCTGTTTATCTGGAGCCAATTACAGGCAGAACCCAGGCCCAGCACCAGAGCAGCCAGGAGGGATGGGGACAACTGATTTTATTTTCATGGTTACTGGAGTAATTAATGGTGAAAGGTGGGAGTAGAAAGCAGTGGTTAAGCCCCCAATGTTGTCTTTTGGCAGTGGACAAGAGGTTTTTCTTCGTGCAATTGATTAACAAAAAGTGGAAAATTTACTGGAGTAGCATCAAAGCAGTGACTTAGTGACTGACAATGCATAGTCAGAGCAGGGAGTCAAGCTTTCTTGAGTAGGAAAAGGTAATGCCATTAGTCAGGTTTGGCAACAGAAGAACTGGGATTTTTATTATATATTTTTAAATATTTTAACTTTTGGTGAAAAAATAATGAGTTAACCTTGGATATAATGATCCCAAAGTACCTCTATTTAGGTAGACAAGAAAAGATGAGCGTAGGGGCAGGAAGAACACAGGGCAAGTTTTCTGATCCAGCAGACCGGGTAAAAGAGGATTCCTGGAGCCCTCGGTGGCTTTGCCAACTTTTATTGGGATTTACCAGGTACATGGCAAGCAGGGGTGCTGGGGGGCCGGGAGGCTGGCAGGCCTCCAAGCCCGCAGCAAGTCTTCACTTTATCTGGGCTCTCCAGCGTTTTCTCTCTCTTGGCTTCTGCTCTGCTTCTCTACTTCTTTCTTGGCTTCTGCTGGCATCCCCGTGACGCCACCCATAAAAGCCCAGTCTTAGCCCAGGTGAATCCCATCTACCTATGCCCACACCCCACTCCAGGTGCCCGCCATCAGGCATGCATTCAGGACCGCAGGGTTCCCTCATCTATCCTGATGGCGGGAGGGCAGAAAAGCCTGGTACTTTCTACCTTAACTTACAATGAGCAATTGGGGCTGACTCTGAATTATACCATTTGGGTTTTATGTGTGTCGTCTGAAATAAACACCTCTGTAAGTGAATTCGAAGTTTAGTAAAAGAAATTTATCAAGTGGTTATGTCATTTTGATGAGATGTAGGGTTCACTGAATGGGGTCCTTGGGTTACCTCTGAGAAAAGTTTTAGCAGAGTTCCTCTTTCAGCAGCACAGGGCAAGTTTACCCCATAGAGGACAGTTGCACAGATACAGGCAGGGGATGGTTCCATCTTAAAAAGGACAGGTTTATTAGAAAAAGGAAAGGAAAGCAAGACCGTTGCACAGATTCAAGCAGGCAAACAGTTGCTGCTGCTGCTTTGCAAAGGGGAAATGATTGTACAAAGAAACACCTGCATAGTCACCATGAGCTGGAAGGGCTTTATTTTGCCAGTGGAAAATGCAGAAATTGTAGAAATTGTAACTGATAGTTTTCTTCTTTGGGGTAGGGATTCATTCCTTTGTGGAATTATTATCTATTGTTAGATTAATTACTACCAAGGTGTGACTAGATTGATTTTGCAAGAACCAGTGATTCTCTATAATCAGTCTGCATATTCCCACTTCTGCGCTGCGCCTCTGGATACTTTCTATAGCAATCTGCTTTGTCGATAACAGTCCATACCTAGGGATTTTTCATTTCTATAGCTGGCTTGACAACTATGTTAATCATTTCTACCCCCACTTCTAGTTTCTGGTCTTGCAATGGCTTCATCCCAGATTTTCTACTCTTAATTTCTATCAGTTATTTAGAACCAAACTGAGGATCAGGGCCCAGGACATGACTATCAGGTTTCTCTGAGTGACTGGCTCCACCTTTAGCATTTTGGGCCTCCTTACGTGGGTTTTACACACACAAAAAGAATATATAATTATTTTTTCTTCACAAAGAAGACATCTGGTTAATTTCCAACATTTGCAGTTAACTAAAGGATGTTTCTTCTAATAAACTTAATTGATAAAGGAAAAACATAAGTTCAAAGCAATCCCTTGCCTTTACAGAGCTAATGTAACCCGAGATATCTGTGTTTTGGAAGATGGACGTGACACAGCCTAAGTGAAAGAAATTTCGGGCAGGTGGGATGAGTTAGTTATACCAAGTGCTGTTTGAACAGGTGGACTAAATCATGGACTGACAAGCCCTATTCAAACAATTTGGGTTTTTTTGTGTGTGTGTTATTTTGGTTTATTTCTTTGGTTGGTTTTTTGTCCAAACAATTTGGCCCATCACACTGATCATGAGGTACCATGCTGAACAAAAAGGATTAGATCCTAACAATGTACACAATTGGAATGTAACTTGTCTGCGCATGCCCAAGCATAGCCCAACCCAGAATAAGGCTGCTGTCCTGCCACTGCCTGGACTTACCCTATAAATATCTCCTCACTCCCTCCAAGGAGCCAGGTTAAATTCTCCTTTCTGGCACCGATTCCCTCCTGCATGAATCTCTCTAATAAGGTCTTGCCTGGTTCAGCTATACCTAGTGCTCTCTGGTGAAATTTATTGTGAGAAGGCAAAGCACCCACTCTTGTTGGTTGGGACTGTAACACAAGGATCAAAGATTAATTGATTCTCCATATTCCAAAAGTACCCTTATAGATGTGTAGGCCCAGCCAGGCTGTTACCTCATCCTCCCTCCTGTAAGTCAGGAAACATGACAGGGGCTTCGTCTGCAGGCTTTTTCAGACATTCATTTGTTTCTTTATCCAGGATTTTTTTAGTGAACCAAAATCATTGTTCCACTGACTCCATCCTCTGGAGGCAGTCTGTGCAGACCAGACATTTCTCAGCAAAGCAGAAATGTAGAATTTTACTTCCTTAGTCCACAAGTGCTAATTAAACTTGTTAGTGTAGATGGGATCAGCTGTGAGGAAAATGCCTTGTAAGGTAAAGAGGATATCTAAGAATACAAGAGGAGAAAGGTTTTGAAAGTGAGAGATGGCCCTTTGAACTTTTTCTGAGTTTCCTGTTTTTTGGCCATGCTCTACAAAACACAAAGCAATAATCATTTTCTTTGCGAAAGAGAAATACAAGATGACAAGTATAAAGTGTTTTTTTCATACTATGATTTAGTTTCCAGAAAGTATTATTGTCTCCTTCCTAAATTTTCTGCTCTTAGCCTCCATCATTATCATTGTTTGGGAAGGAGGCATCACAGTCTTGTAATGTATGAGGTGGGAGTAGAAATAATTAGCATAGTCACTAAACATGCTATCTAAAAGTATCCAGAGGCACAGACCCGGGGGCAGGAATATGAAGGCCCAAGGGCCATTGTAAAGAATCAACTACTGTCCTCTCAAATCTACTTAGAGCAAATACAGGAAAAAGAAATTCTTAGGCACCAACCCTAGAAATACTTTAACAACAATTAGTAATTCCACAGTGGAATGAACCCCTCCCAGAGAGAAGACTATATCGCTACAATTTCTGCACTAGCAAGAGGCAGCTTCTCCCGCCCACCTGTGTGCTGGTGTTTCTCTTCATGAACCTTCTCCTTTTGCAAAGCAGCAGAGGCAACTGTCCTTCCAAATGGCCCTCCTGTGGTGTCTCCTTGAGCAAACCTATCCTCAGGCAGCTTTTCTGCCCACTTGTGTCTGTGCAAGCATCCTTGACTTCCCTTCCTTTTTTAATAAAAAACGTGCCCTTTTGAATATGACTAAATGCCTCTGCCTCATGGGGAAACTCACTGGGTGCTGCTGAAAGGGGAGCTCTGATGAAACTTTTCTCAGAAATAACCCAAGAACACCGCTTACTGAGCTCAATGCCTCTCCAAACCGACTTCATATAATGTGATGTATCATATTAACTGATTTTGTTAAACAAAAATTTGTTTATGTTCCTGGAATAAATTGCACTTAGCCAGAGAATAAAATCCTTTGCTTAATATTTTCCAATGCTTTGATATTGGACATATGTGATATATTAGCTTGATCAGTTGATCCTGTACCATCATATAATGACCTTCTTTGTTTCTTCTTACTATTTTTGGCCTAATGTCTATTTTATATGATATATGTATAGTCACCCCTGCTATTTTCTGCTTTATGCTGTCATAGAATATCGTTTTCTCTCACTCATTTTGTGTGTATGTGCATAACTTTAAGGACAGTTAAAGCAAGTTTTTGTAAGCATATAGTTGGGCCTTGTGTTGTTGTTTTTTCTTTATCCATTAACTTTTCTATAACTCTAATAATTTGTCCTTTGATGACCCCATTCTAGTTCATCTTTTTTTCCTCTTCTGACTGGATAATTTCCAAGTTCTTGTCTTCAGTCTCCAAATTCTTTCTTTCTGCTTGATCAAGTCGGCTATTGATGTGCTTTATTACATTTTTCATTTCATTCATTGTATTCTTAAGCTCCAGGATTTCTGTTTGGTTATATTTTATGATTTCTATCTTTGCTAAACTTCTAGTTTTGTTTGTGTATTGTTTTCTGGATACATTGAATACTCTGTTTTCTTGTGGCTGGCTGTGTTTCCTTAAAGGTTATTTTGAAATCTTTGTAGAGTATGTACAAAGTATATTCAAGGTATAGTACAGCTCTCCAGGTCTTGGACTCCCAGTAAGATTATAGCGATCTTTGGGTAGTGTCATGTTATACCTTAATTTTTCTTGTTCTTTGAAGTTTTACATTACTGTCTTTTCATTTGAAGAAGCAGTCATTTCCTCCAGTCTTTGGTAATTGCCTTTGGGAGACTCCTGTTATCTGTCTGCCCTGCCAGAGATTCTGAGACTAAATCAAGTATTATGTGGTTGTACCTGCTCTCTGCTTCTTGCCTTCTCTTGTGGTTAGAATAATTATGTTGTAAGCCTTCTCTGGATCCTGCAACACACCAGGCTGAGTGCTGACAACTTCCTTTTTGTTTTTCCTAAAGTGGCAAAAACTCAAGTTTGTGCTTTCTCCTGGCCTGCAGACTTGGCAGACTTTCTGAGTATGCTCACTAGTCACCTGCCAAAGCCCACTGTGTCACCATTAAGGAGGCATATAGGGAGATGGTCACACACTGGTGGTGTTTGTAGGTGAGGCACCTGAAACACCAGGGTGTCCATCAGCCAGTTGCATATATTATGTTCAGGTGACATTTCCCCAGCAGCTTCTGAGAGATTTCTTGATGGAATTCAGAATGCAGTCAGGATTTGCAGCCATTTAATGTCCTCTGGTCTTTTTTTTTTTTTTTTAAAGATGTATTGGCTATTAGGCCAGAGGTATGGGGGGTGGGGTGAGAGAATTCACCAGGGACAGAGTGGGGAGCAGAACAGGCAGATTGACTGAAATACACTGCTAAGGGGAGCAGCGGTCGAGAAAGGAGGGGTCTACTGTGCCATATGTGGGTTAGCTCCCTGGCTGGAATGCTGCAGCCATGATAGCACTGAGACTTAACCCATAGGCCGCCAGGGAGGCCCTCCTCTGATAGTCCTATCTACTGCTCTGCCTATTGCTCCCCTCCCACTGTTGTCCCAGTCAGGTACCTCACGATTCTCTACAAGGAAAAAAAGAGGAGCGAGTCCCTTTAGCACAGCATCACAGAACTGGGGAAGTTGGGTTCTCATTCACATGCCCTCCCTTTCTCCTCCAGGATAAATCACAGGTCAAAGATCTTTCTTGGCCCCAAGCTATGCCACTTTGAGGGCATTATGACATGGATAAAATCAAACTGTTCTTCTTAGCCTCCCCAGTACATCCAAACTCCAGTTATTTATTCAACAGAGTGCTAGAACTTCTCGGAATACTGGACTTACTCAAAGGCTATCTCGTCTGTTGGTGATTATCTAAATCAGCATTCTCCAGGATCTCCCAGATTGTCATCTAGAAGGGGTAGAGCCAGTTCAAGGACCACTACAAGAGGCACAACCAGGACTGCCCAGCACATGAGCAGACTCCCCCCAGATCTCTTGGGATATCATATGGTACAGAATCCCACAGCTCTTTTTAAAGACTCTTTTCTTCGTGGATAAATATCATCATTTTAATGTTGAAGAGTGGGGACAAAAATAGACATCTTGTGCCCTCACAGTGTTGACATCACTTGGTGTAGATTTGTTTTCATTTATTCTGGCTACAGTTCTTCATTTTTGGAGTATGTACTGGTGTTTCTTATCACACTCAGAAACTTCAGTCAAAATAACAAAGCAGTGCTCTCCAGGCTCTTCAATTGATAATCCAAAACAGCATTTCCTTCTATATCATAACTTCTCCAAGTGCCCCTAAATTCCTCTGACTCTTCCTTTCATCCTCAGTATATGTATTCTCTTGTAGTCTATTTTTGTTCCTCCTTTCCTCTTGCTGCCTTCTTTTGTGTTCCATTGATTTTTTTTCTGTAGTGACATAATTTGGTTCCCTTTGTGTATGTTCTGAATGTATCTTCTCTGGTTGCCAATGCAATTACACATCTTAGTTATAAATTACTTTTCTCATATTTATATGCTTTTATATCATTATTCATTTTTGTACAGTGTTTGATTTTTTTCCTCTCAGGTGTTGTTCCCAAAAAATTACCACCACCAAGATACCCATAAACTGTCACCATAGACTCTTGTACTCTTCCCTCCCATTTTGACCCCTCTCCTGCTGAATATCTCCAATTTATAGTTTGACTGCTAGTTTTGTCTGTTTTTTTTTTTTTTTTCTGATCCCTTGTATGGTTTTCCTATATTCCTCCTATACATGAAACCATTGCTATTTTTCTTTTTCTTTCTGACTTATTTCACTGAGCATAATCCCTTCAGCTCCATCCATGTTACTATGGAATGGCATAAGTTTATCTTTTTTGATTGCTGTAGTATTCCATTGTGTATATATACCACATCTTCTTGATCTAGTCATCTATTTTTGGACATTTGGGTTGTTTCCATAGCTTACCTATTGTAAAAAAGTGCTGCAATAAACATAGGGGTGCAGGTTTCCTTTGGAATTAATGTTTTTATGTCCTTTGGGTAGAGTCCTAGGAGTGGAATTGCTGGGTCATATGGTAGATCCATTTTTAGTAATTTGAGGTCCTCCATGCAGCTTTCCATAGTGGTTGGATCAGTTTGCACTCTCATAGCAATGTAAGAGTTTCTTTTTCTCCACATCCTCAACAGCATTTGTTATTGTTAGTTTTTTTTTAATGTGGGCCATTCTTACTGGTATGAGGTGATCTCTCATTGTGGTTTTTTTGAAAGATTTATTTATTTATGCAAACAAGAACTGGGGTACAGGCCAGAGGTGTGGGGGTGAGAGGATTCACCAGAGACAGAGTAAGGAACAGAACAGACAGACTGACCAAAATACACTGCTGAGGGGAGCAGCAAGTCAGGAGAGGTCTGCTGCATCATGTGGGTAGCTTCCTGGCTGGGGATCGAACTCATGCTGCAGTGGCTGTGGATAGCTTCATAGGTTGCATCTTAGACCCTTGCCCAGGGAGGCCCTCATTGTGTTTTTGATTTGCATTTCCCTGTTTATAAGTGATATTAAGCATTTTTTCATGTCCCTGTTGGCCATCTGCATTTCCTCTTTTAGCTTTTCTTCCCACTTTTTGACTAGATTCTTTATTTTGTTTTTGTTGAGTTGTGTAAATGCTTTGTAGATCTCTGATATCAGCCCTTTATTAGGTTTGTGAAGTACAAATATTTCCTCCCAATCTGTGGGGTGTCGCTTCCTCTTGGTTATTGTCTCTTGCTATACAGAAGCTTTTTAGTTTGATGTAGTCCCAGCCCTTCATTTTCCTTGCTTTGGGTGATGAGTGTTTCTTCAGTCTCATGTCAGCCTAATCTGTTTTCCTTTATAAGTTATTTCTTTCTTCCCTTGTCAGTTTTGTTGTTTTTCCTTTGTCTTGGACTTTTGGAAACTTCATTATTATGTATCTTGCTGTAGTTCTCCTTTCCTTAGTTGTGGTAATTTGTTGTTGTTCTAGCTTCCTGTATTTCTATTTTCATTTCCTTCTTCATGCTTGAGAAGTTCTCTTCAGTTATTTCCTTGAATATGTTCCTTTGTCTCTCTTCACCTTCTGGGAGTCCTGTGACTCTTATATTTCATTTCCTCATGGTGTCAGATATTCTCAAGTGTTTATTCTTTTTCCTTTGTCCATCTCTTTCCTTTTCATTTGTGTTTTTTTATGTCTGTATTTTTGAGAGTACTGATTCATTCTTCCATTTCATCAATTCTGTTTTCATTGCTTTTCAAAGAATTCTTTAGCTCCTCAATTAATCTTTTAACATTTTGCATTTCCTTTATTTCCTTCTTTAAAGACTCATTTTCATTCTTCAGTTCATTGATTATATTTTTCATATTATTCTTTTCCTTTCCTTCTTCTTTATGTTTTTTAGTCATGTCAGGCAGAGAAATTCTTCCATGCTGGTGGTGTTGAGTTCTGGGGACTGATTTTCTTTTTGTGGTGTGTCATCTCCCAGAGGCCTTGCTTGGGTATTTGTATTTTTCCTTCTCCCTATTATATGCTTTCAAATTTGTTCTATGTGCAGGGCCACTGCTCCACTGGTACTGGTGGGTATCTCTTCAGGGTGCTCCTACTGGGATGTCAGGGACTGGTCTGGCACTGTCATGCCAGACTTCACAAGGATTATGATGCTGTAGATGGGCCTGGAGGTCACCAAGTCTCTGTATGCTGCTGGTCTCTTCCTCTTTGTGTGTGTCTTAACCTTTAGTGCTGGGGAAGGTCAGCACAGTGTGTAGGGGTTAGGGTTACTCTCCCAGGCAGTCACTGCTTCCCATGGGAGATAGGCTGTCCCTCTGCCTTCTTGGCTTTACTCAAAGTTTTGGGAGGAGTGTGTAGGGGGTCACTGGCCTCTAACAGTTGGGTGCTGACTGAGGGATGCTCTCCCGAATGGCTGCTGCTCACCTCTGTGCTAATAAACTATTTTAAACTATTAACTTTAATCACATTTAAAAACTATTCCTTTTCATCTTTCCCCACCCCTCTTATATTGTTTATAACGCAGATAACCTCTTTATATTGTATATCCAATAACATTTACAATTACTCCTTATGCTTTTGTTTTTTAAATTATGTAGCAAATTTAAAAGCAGTTCATAGGCCTACATTAAAATACTACAGGGCTTTATCTCTATGATTCCATGTTGCCCTTTGTTACCTTTTCACTTGAACTTGAAATGAAATCCTTCCCATATCTTGGAAGGCAAGCCTACTGGTAATAAATCCCCTCAGCTTTTATTATCTGTAAAGTCTTTCTTTTTTGTTTTTCAAATACAGTCTTTCTGGATAGAGTGTCCTTGATCAACTACCCTGACCACATCATGTACTCTTTCCCTCTCTGCATATAATCTAATGTGAGCTGCCTGGTACATGCTGAGTGTATTTTCTCTTGCTGCTATCATGCTTCTTTGTGATTTTTGAAAGTTTGATTACATTGTGTCCCAGTATAGCTCACTTCAGATTCTAGTTGGGATTCTTTCAACTTCTTGAATTTCTGTCCTCACGTTTGAGAAGTTTTCATCCATTCCTTTTCAAATAGGCTCTCTGCTCCTTTATCTTCCTTCTCTTTTTGGGACTCTCAATGCATATGCTGTTCTGTGTTACGATGTCCCATATATAGCAATCTATCTTCAGTTCTCTTCATTCTTTTTCTTTTGCTCCTGGCCTTGGTCATTTTGTATGTCTTAGCTTTGAGTTCACTAAATCTTACTTTTGCCAAGTTTTCTGTTGAGTATCTCAAGTTATTTTTTTAATTCAGTTATTGAATTTTTCAGTTCCAGAATTCCCATTTTGTTTTTTCATAATTTTTATATCTTTGTTATTCTCATTTTGTTCATTGTTTTCCTGATTTTGTCCACCCGTGCTGTATTTTAATTATTGAGCATCCCTATAATGGTTTTTTCAACGTCTTTCTCTTGAAATTAAAAGTCTTTCTCTTGTAAATCTCCCCTTCTTTAGCCCTGTGTCTGGACATTTCATTTGTTTCTTTGATGATGCCATGTTTCTCTATTTCTTTTAATGCCTTATCTTCTGGTGGGTTTCAGCATTTGAAAAATCAGGCACCTCTTCCAGTCTTTGCAGTTATATTTCATAGAGGGAGGATTTTCTCCTATCAATGTGGCTAGAGATTAGGGACACCTCTCAAACCTTTTCTGGGATGTGTTTGTTCTCTTTAAACTTAAGTGTAATACCTTAATTTGCCAATTTCTACTGATTTGCTCCCCTGGTGTATTTCTGTGGTATTGCAGCCTCTCTACTGTTGTAAGTTGTCCCAGACTTCCACTTAATGTCTGTCTATGATAATGTACTCCCTTACACCTGGCCTTTGTTCTCAACTGCTCCCAACCTGGTTCCCTGTTTTTGTCAGCACTTAGATTCAGGCAAGAGCGAAACTAGTCCCATTAGAAGTTACAGGAAAAGTGAAAATACTGGACTTACTTTCTATTCTTCTCCTTCCTTCTTCAGGAAGAAGATAGGAGTTGGGAGTTTTCATCCAGTCGTGCCGTGCTATACTGGCAGGATGGGCTTTGATAAGACAGCATCACAAATTTTCCTGCTGAGCTTCAATACAGGTACCTCCTAATTGGTTTCTTGATTTCTCACATAGTTGTTTGGATAAGATGTTGTTAATTTGGTATCTCTGTGGGAGAAGGGTCTGGGACTCCCTATTTCACTATTTTGCTCAGTGACTCCTCCTCGTTCAATTCTTTCTAGACTCAGCTTATATCACCACCACAGGCAACCACTAATACTTGTTGAGAATTGCTCTAGGAAAGCTAGGAGCATGGAGTGAGCTTTGAATAAGAGAATTATGAGAATGAAGCTTTTCAGAGAACTGCCATATAGGTCAAATAGTAATTCTCTGAGGCTGTGGCTGTTGAGGGACTTCAAACCCATCTGTCCCCTCCAGTGGTTATGATACAGTTGTTTTCTACAGCTGTCATAGTTTTGAGGTTGTTGATTTTCAGTATTATAGGGCTGATGAGAGGGAAGTGGGAACAGGGCCAGTTACCATGCCACAAAGCTCAAAAAGCATACCAAGATCCAACAGATTTTCACTGAATAATTTTTCTCAGTTATTTGCGGGCCTTTGGTTAATTTCAAGAGTTCTGGGAAAGTTGACATTCACATTTTTTTAAACCAGTGTTCTCATTGCTTTTATAGAGGAATAAATTTTCAGTTCTTTACTCCAGCACTCTGGAAGTGCTTCTCTAACAAATATAACTTCCGTGATCTGTCATCTAATGATTCAGCTAGTTATTCTTTCAGTTTATCAAAAAGCAAATAATTAGTAATGACCTGACATGCAAAAGAATTTGTCACACTGATATTAGAGTCATTTACTCTCTGTTACACAGAAGTATACAAAGTCTTTACCAAGTCCCAGATGCTGAATTTTATTTATTTAATTTTATCTCTTTCACTTACTGGAATTTTGTTTAACCCAATCTAAACACCAAAGTTAGCAAAAAAGTTTACTTCCTCACTTCTTATCTTTATAAAGAGGAAATCTTTTATAGACTCTTTGTTACTAAAATATTTTATTACTTATAAAATATAATGGGACAATAGCCATACATGAGTAACATTTTTGTTACAACATCTAATATTAAAAATTATAAAAAAAATTGTTACCATAATTTTGTATACTACCATTTATAATAATTTACCATATCAATATATAAATTTCTTGATCATTGATGTTTGAGGACTCTGTTTCACCCACTTCATTTTCAACTGATATTATTTAAGGACATCAGTTGCTCTCGACAAAGCAAGATCAAAAATAATTTTGTTAATTTTTAATTTTGTGAAGGCTCTTTTTCTGGTAATACAACTTATTGGTGTTAAGTGGGTTTTATAGGCTGTAACAATATTAAGACAAATTTGTGATAAACTATTTTGAAATATAAATATTAGTAAATATAGAGCTGATGATTCTTACAGAATAACTTTACTGAAAAGGTTTAAGTTTTTTGGTAATTTGGAATTTACTTTTAAAAGCTCTTCTTTGTTCTACTAAGAGTTTTTTCTCTAACAATGAAGGTGTCCTCAGCCCTCTTTCAAAATTGTTACTTTGGATAAACATCAGCTACAGGTAAAGAGAAGGTATGGGTGGTTCCAATCAATCCTGTTCTTTAAGTCTCAAGTTCCTTCACCCATTCGCAAGGCTCATCACAGTCAGCAGCAGTGGCAGACACCACTTGGTGCTTGTGTTTGTCAATGCAGTCTTCACACTGTCCTTGCTGGCAACATTGGATGTTACAGAGATACTAAACATTTAGCACCACTCTGCTCCCCACCTCCACCCAGTTCCCCATGGATAATAGACATGACAGGCAGAAGAGGATTAAAATCAGCTTTATTAATGGATTGGAGAACACAGCTGGGAATCAGGCCCAAGTGAGGTTTCTTTCATCCTCTCAGAAGTGATGAATGCTGAGCCTACTGGACAAGGCTCGCCAAACTTACCCCCCGTCACAGACTGAGGCTGGAATGTGGAGAGCGGAGTCCTGGCTGGGCCCACCATGGGCAGGTCCTGCTGGGTCTATTACTGCATGGAGACTGGAGGCCCAAAATCAGGTCCAAGAGAGAGAGAGAGAGAGAGAGAGAAGAAGCAGGAGGACAAGTAAGCAGGGACCTTTAGCACCTTATCTATACCTTGTAGAGAAAGATGGCCCAAAGAGTCTCAAGTTCATCACTGCAACCATCCCAAGGTCACCCTAGAGGTGGAAGTTTCTCCCCAACACTTTCCTTCCAAGCTGGAGCATGGTTAGGAGATCTTCCCCCTCTTGAGTGAGCAAGAATGTAGGAATAAGGAAAAAGGTTTCTCCCAAGAGACTAGGTTAGATCAGGGGCTTGGACTACTCAAAAAATAGATCACCAAGGGCTATTTTATGTGGGCCTTCAGTTTGCAGACACTGACCCAAACAAAGGAGCTGGCCAGAGCTGCTTGAGTTAGGACTGTAGGTCCACAGTCACCTCACACCTGATGCTAACAACTAAATTCCTTTTCTTACCTTCACTCTAGCAGCTAGGCCTCCGAGGACTGAGTTCTCACTTTACAGACTTTGTCTACTCCCCTGGCCCCCAGGTGGGTGAAATGGGTGAAGGTGGTCAAAAAGTACAAACTTAGAGCTATAAGATAAATAAGTTGTAGAGGTATAGGTACAACATGGTGATTCTAGTTAATGATACTGTGTTGTGTATCTGAACATTGCTGAGAGTAGATCTTAAAGTTCTCATCACAAGAAAAAAAATTATAACTATGTGAGATGATGAATGTTGACTAAACCTACTATGGTAATCATCTTGCAATATATATCAAAACATTATATACCTAAAATTTATGCAATGTTATATGTCAATTACATCTCAATCAAATTTAAAAAAAGAATGCGATAGCCTTAAGAGGCCATCACTGCTGGGATCCAAGTTCACTGGACACCAGTGGTATTCCTGTAGTAAAGAGAGCCTCTTGTGCTTTACTCACAGTATCAGTTTCTGATTTAGCTATCAAATCTGAAGTTGTTAGCTTAGTAGCAAACTAAATCAGAGGACCTTTCAGGCCATGCTCAATGGAAGAGAGAGGAATAGAATAGTAAATATCCAGGACCCATGAACAGATAGAAATTTAATAGCAATGTCACAGAGTTGAGTCTAAGGTAGCGCACAGGAAGGCACCCTTTTCTGGCTGAAAGTGATGACACACTTATTTCTAGCATTCTGATACCCTTCCTCCTTGTCATGCAGAACAGCCCCACTTCTATTTTTCCTATGTTTTTCTGTTTCTCCAATTATCTAAATGCCATTAGACTATCTCCAATTATCTAAATGCCATTAGACTATAACTGTCTTTTGTGTTTGGGTACATTTCCAATGCACTACATATCCCTGCTTTTACCCTGGATGGCTTCTGCAAAGGGTTAATCCCATCCATTACCTGTGATTTTTTTCATACTATCACCACTCAAGGGTGACCTCATTTCATGGCCCTAGATGGCACCTTTCTGTAGTTTCCAACAGGCAATTTATGCAACTTAACTTTAAATAAAACTAAATCAGTGCAGAAACATTTTTTTCCCCAGAGTATTTTTATTAGGGATTCCTGCCACCAAATTAACATATAGAACAAACTGGATGTTGACATAGAAATGCAAATTTCACTATACAAAGGTAAGGCTCCAATCACAGGTAACATGGCCCCCAGATCTCTGGTATTTCAATGAAATCAACTCATTTTGAATTCTCCCCAAAGTTGTCTCTATAAATGTTAGACAAACCACAAGATATATTCCAAATACATAACACTTTATAATATGTTCCAAGCACAGACAGAAATACACAATACTTTACCTACATTTTGTTTCATAATCCAACTTGTATTAGCACTAAAGGCAAGATTGTGTGTGTATATGTATTTGCCATATATGTGTGTATATATAACCACAAAGGTACACACAGTGGTTTTAATGGAAATTTCAACCTTTCAGTCGGTGGACTATATCCACCATGATAGCTGAGAGGGGAAAGGGACAATAATAATGTTACGTATTCCTCAGATGGGAAGAAATAAACACAACTATATATAAGGGCCTATCAGTTGTGTGTGCACACCTACAACACATATATACAGATTCATGTATAAACACATATACACCAATAATATAGAATATACATATACTCACACACTTGCTTTGAGCTCTGTCTCACTACATTATATACTCTTCATCTTTGGAAGCAGTCTTTTCCTCATTTGATTTAGGTAACTGATGATTCTCTCCTACTAAAACCTAGATGGATATTTCTAAAAGATTCTGATTCTATCCTGATAAGATGGCATTCCAGGATCCCAGTTTTATATTTGGTAGCTATTGTTTAAATTCAGCAGACCCTGCCCTGTCATTTCCTTCACTTAAAGACATTTCTATTAAACAGTAAATTTTTTGACTAAGAGAAAAGATTTTAAATGAAAATGTTAAAATATTACTTCTTAATATAAATCTGCATGGTTGAACTATAAGTGATATTGTCAATATTTTCAAATGTTTTACAATGGACAATACATTTACTTCCATAAGTTAAAAATATTATTATATATTATTTTAAAGGTGAGGGATAAATAACTTGTCATTATTAGAACTTAAAAAGGGGGGGGATATGAAGCATGATTTTTAGAAGAAGAGTTTATTTCATGTAGACTACACTAGAGCACTGTTATGTCAGACGTCTGACTTAGAAGTCATATAGAAAAAAAAAAGGTCGGGGGAAAAACCTGCAAGTTCAAAGATGACCATTTGCAAACTTCCCCCCAAAACTATAGAAAATATGTTTATTTAAAAAAGCAAAATGAGTCACTGAAAGCACATGAGAAAGAACATCCTATAAGCCTAATAGCAACTACATTTTATATTTTACTCAAGGCTTTATGAGCTGCCTTTTAAAACTTATTTTCAAAATTAAATATCCAATAAGCAATAAGAGCTCCACTGAATAAGTAGGATTGGAATGGCCAATTTGTAAATTATGCTAATGATGGAGTAGGAGTATCTACTAGAATTAGGGAGCGATTACAGGTGGCCCAACCTCTTTGTAAATGAAGGCAATGAAACATTTTCAATCCATGGAGAACCTCAGTGCTCTGTACCCTGAGCTCTATACTCTCTTCTTTCTCACTGAAGTCATAGTATTGGTAAGGACACTGCAGAGGAAGGCATCAGAGTGTTTTCTGCCATGGATTTAATGGTATAATGGAAGGTATGAGAGTGTTTCTTTCCCCTGTTGTCTGGTTAGGGAACCATTATGCAACTTCAAACTGAAATGGTGTGTCATCTGAGTCCCCTCCACTTTCTTAATGGGCTCTTCAATTATGAATGAGTTAAGATCTTAAGAAAATCAGGAAAGAAAAGGAGTATAATGACTACCATAGGGAAGAGCATTGGCTTTTATCAAAAAGCCAAAATCTATCCTATTCATTCTTTCTCTCATATATACACTTCTTTGAGGCTGCTTCTACAGAATCACAATGAATGGCATGAGGGACCCAAAAAAGTATGCCTTCAAGATTCTCCACTCTTGTTTGGGTCCACTTAAACATATTAATGTCAACTCTGACGGTTAGTGCACTCAAATAGCTTGCTTTTCATCATCCAGTACCTTGCATCACAATTTTGTTCATGAAGTAGAGCACCTGCCTATCATCACTTGGCTACCAGCCTCACCAGGACTCTATTTTTGCTCCTTGCCATTTGTCCAGTTCCCGTCTGCTTCCACTCTTGGGTGATACAATTAACTGCATATCTTTAACTGTTTTCTTTAAAATTTAACTTCCATTTCCCTAGCCAAAATATATGGACAAAATGCAAATGAAAGTAAAAAAGTCATCTTGTCCAAATACTTTGAAAATGACCACTCTGTGTCCACTTGATGCTCTCAATTTCCACATCCTCCAGTTCCATCATCCGTCTGGGTGACTTACATGCTAGTGTCTTTCTACTTACTTTCTATCTCATATGCAGGAAACAACAAATTATGGAATTGTTCAGCCAAAAATATTTTTAAAAACAAACCAGTGCCAAAACATTAAAAAATTCCCAAACATACCCTAGTGCATTAGTCTTACGATCTGTACACTTAAATAACTCCAGGAGGCTTCTTTTTTTGCTAAAAATTTACCAAAATATTTTGAACACATAAAAAATATTTTTAAAAAAACAAAAACAAAAACCCAGCATAAATTTAGTTGTATAGGCATTGGTTAGAGGACATAATCCTAGGGATTATATTCAAAAATGTTCTCTTGGGTTTTTCCTAAGAACCTATAGCTTCTAATGGTGCTGTGAAAAAAATGGGAAATCTAATTCAGCTCAATGTGTTATGTATTGTGATAATAAAGAGTTAGTCTGTACTATAATAAAAATAAACATTTTTGGTTACTTAGAGGTCATCTTCTTGACCTATAACTAACATAACTGTATTTGATTTTAACTTATTTAAGTGCAGTGAATTATGGAAAGCAAACTTAAAGGTTTGAATAATCAGTTGTGAATAAAGAATGCCTGTTGATGGCCCCAGGACCATTCAGAACCAGGCATTTGCTGAAAAAAACCTAATCACTAGTATTGAATATAGCCCTTAGTCATCTGAGATAGGAAATTTATGAGCAACCCAGCATGTAGAGAATAAGATTGACTTTGCCAGCCACCCACTCCTTGAGAGGACAGTAGTATTCATAGTGAAACTGCTCAAACTCTGGCGTCTGGCGGATTTCACATAAGAAGGAGAGATCAATACCTGACTCCAAAAGGAGGAGGAGCAGGGGGAATACAAAGAGCAGCAGCCCCAGGCCCACCACAAGGAGCCTGGAGAAACTCTTGACCAGTGGGTTCACCCGAATATGGCCGCTCAGAATGTCATAGCTCCATGTCAAAGCTCGGTGAGCCTCCTTCAGCTCCTCTTCTTCAGCCAGCAAAAAGGCATGTTCATCTGCTTCCAGTTCTTCAAAGGAATCTGTGTCTTCTCTTTCCAATTCCAGCCTAGATGAGCAGTCAAAGAGCATGTCAATCTCATCATCATCCACAGGGGTGGGGAGCAGGCTGGCGCTTGGATTGTAGGCCAGTTCAGAGATGGTCAAGGGCTCCTCTTTGATTTTATCATCTTCTTCACTTGGGGGGTCTTCATACTCCCGGGCTTCTTTCACTGGTGAGCTGGAGATCAGTGGAGCAGAAATTTCTTCCCTGGGCAGTGGAACACCTATAAAGAGACATTTTTCGGTCATTTTAGATTTTAGGTTTTCTTTTTCCATAAAGATCTGTAGCTGGAAACAAAAAGAATGGAATTCAAGGAATCCGTGAAATTGTTCTGTGGAATCCTGACTTTTAACAGTCAGTTAAACATACCTCAAGTGATTGGTCATATTTACCACATTTTTAGGTGCAAGAATAAAATGACAATCATAATTAGGGCATAATTATGAGTGGTGTCTTTCAGAAGGCAACACTGTCATCCAATAAAGTACTAAGGAAACATTATAGAATCTACTGTGGGAAATTAAATATCCCACTCTCAACAATGGAATGATCATCAGTACGGAAAAACACTATAAACCAAATGGACCTAACAGACACAAAGAGAACATCTATCCAACAATAGCAGAATACACATTCTTATCAAGGGCACATGGAATATCTTTTAGGATAGTATAGGACCGCCCCCCTAAAGTATTGTTATCATACCACCAACAAAACCCCTATGATCCACCACCATAATCCATTGTGCTCCCTCCCCATCATGCTCTTGCCCCTCCCCCTCACTCTCCGGTAAGCCTCCATTCTATACTTAGCTTTCTAGACTTAGTTCTTAATTTGGCTTTATCTGACCTTTAGTTTGGTTTCTGTATATTCCATATATAAATAACATAATCTAGTATTGAAAGAATTTTGACAAGAGTGGTTTACCAGCTCAGAATATCCCATCACTGCCATCCTCTCTGCCTAAGGTGTTCAGTGGCCTAGTTAGTAGCACAGGTTCCTGCATCTTTTGGGGGGTGTCCTTGATGCCTGTCTTTTCCCCCCACCCCCCATGGTGTTCACATAGTGCACTCCTGCTTTCTGCCTCTGAGTGAATCATGCTTGAGAAAAACCTTTGGAAAGAAGTAGTAATTATAAATCATGCTCTAATTTTTCCTTATATTACCATTTAAAACATTTTTCTTTTAGAGTTATGTGTAAGTAGATTGTTTTGACTAAGTCCCATGTCAGGACAGTGGTGAGAACATTAAAAGATCTTGTACTAAAGGGGACACTGGATCTGAAAGGATGATACCACCATTCAGGTACACAGAAAATTGTCAGGTGTTTATGGAGGCCACATATTTGTTGCTTGTTAACCAGTATCATCCTGCTGCTGGGGTGGGGCGGGGCAGGGCGGCTTCTGATTGACCTTCTGATGTTAATCTGCTTAGCCATTCTGGCTCTTGAAGGTGTGATGTTCCCTGAAATTGAGCTTAGGGGAAAGAACACTGAGGGTAAGGGTGGCCACTGTGATGGAAAGGGAAAGTAGTGACTGGGCATTCTTGGGTTCTGGATTCAGTTCTCAGATGAGTCAGAATTCTCTGCATGTACTTAAATTTGTCATTTCAGTTTTATATGCGTCCTGGACTTTTTCCTGGAAAATTGTTCAGGCCCCTTCCAGTTCTAGTATTCTGCGGCTCCATTTCAGTCTATGGGCTGACAATAAGCTGTCCACCTAAAACTAAATATCTTTCCCTGAAAGCACCATTTACCATTCACCTGCATGTTATAAGCAGAGTTACTTTTTCCTTTATCTATTGAGAAAGATCATGGGAAAGCAGACATGAAGATTTTCAATGGAC
The DNA here is from genome assembly GCF_964194135.1 of Talpa europaea. NCBI lineage: Eukaryota > Metazoa > Chordata > Mammalia > Eulipotyphla > Talpidae > Talpa > Talpa europaea. The sequence goes on from NC_140074.1 coordinate 49,018,272, forward strand.
TGGCAAGGGCTTGATACTTCTAAGTACATGATCATGAGATATTCAGAAGAGGAGATGAAGAAACATCTCAGAGAATTAGGTAACTTGCCTAAGGTCATGTATGACTCCAAAGCTTTTTCCAAATCACCTGTTGCCTGAATAAAGGGGATATGAGAGGCCCAGAGAGACTCTCACTTCTTAACTTGGGAAGAAGAATCTTCATTATTGTCTGAATTGCAGTTGCTGAAACCACAGTGTCATCATGTGTAGGGTAATCATTTGTCCCCATTTGCCTTGGATAGTCCCTTTAGAAGCCTGTTGTCCTTGTAGGGTTGTTAAAGTACTCCTTTCACAAAAGTTTTGGTAAATTTATGATCACCTAATTACGTGCCAGATGTCCTAAGATTGTATTGTAATTAAGAAGCCAAGAAAAAAAAATCACTTGTGATGAATAACAATTTTGGTCAGATATAAAATACAGTAAATATTTAAATTTACTGTATTCTACATCTACTGTTACCCCCTGAAATATTTTCAGTGCACATTAAGCAGCACATGGACTTCCAAAATGTGTAAAACATTATGGCATTAATCTCCCATGTGACCTATTATCTTCCCTTTGTTGAGGATAACGTTTAATAGAACTTTCCATGCGTTTTAAGAAAATATCCTAAGAATGACATTAAATTTTCCAGATGAGGGCTTTCACTTTCTGGCATGGCTGTTACAAAATCACTCTTACTAGAAATGTACCTGAATACCCTTGGGAGGCTGCCCATTTGCTCTATTTAAAACCCGTCAAGAGTCATCCCTGTGACGTAGGGTAGATGAATGGAAACTTAGTCAACACACACAAAAGCACACACAGCAAATCCTAATGTTCTTCCCATCTACACATCCCAATCTTTCTTCTCTTTGCAATCATCATCCATGAGCCTCTGATTACATTTCTAAGGGTGCCCTTTGTCTTGCCATCATTTTGGGTAATTTCAATATCTGGAATTCATAGAAGGGTGACTCGGTCAGTGTTAGTCCTTATAGTTCAGGAGTTAACTACCCCTACCAGCCCCCTAAAATGGTTCTCTCCAAAATTCCAATGACCACCATATTGCTAAAGTCTGTGTTCTCTGCTGTCCTACTTTCCACTTGACCTCTGAGACGCTTGGTTTTCATCCAGTGATTCTATAAATTACCTGTGTTCTCTACAGTCTCCTCACCGCTTTTTGCCACAGCCTTAACACTCTGCTTTTATCACTTGGTACCCTCTCCCTTGGAGTCTCCATTATATTCCTAGCTCTAATACACTGCTGCAGCATTGTTTGAAATGTCTCTGCAGTCACTAGTGTTCCTTAAGGTGCTGCCAGTTGCTCCTTAAAGAGAATGTTCTACAATCAGATTAGTTGGGGAAACTATGAACACTATCACCCTTTGGGACATTACCATCAAGGTTAATATTGCAAGCACTCATCAAAAAGTGGTTGTCATCAAAAAGACAAGAAATTTCCCAAAGATATTCAAACATCTAGCAAATGTTGGTGAGGGTGTGGCGAAAAGAGAACCCTTGTATATTTTTGGTGGGCATGTCAACTGGTGCAGTTACTATGGAAAACAGTATGTAAGTGCCACAAAAAAAAAAAATTAAAATAGAACTATGTGCCAGCAATGTCACTTCTGGGTATACATACAGAGAAAAGGTAAACAGGGTATCAAAGATATCTACACTCCCATGTCCATTGCCTCACTATTTTTAGTCAAGGTAGAGAAATGACCTAAGTGCCTATCAGATGATAAAAAAGGTGTGGGTGTGTGTACATATATAGTTCTCGCTATATATACACATATACATACACACGTGAGTCATTATTCAGCCATGAGAAAGAAAGGAATTCTGCCATTTGTGACAACACTGATGAACCTTGGGGGCATAATCCCAAGAAAAAGATACCTTATTTATCACAAAACTGTACTGAAAACAAACAAGTCGAAGAAACAAAGTAGAAAGTGGTAGCCAGAGCTGGGAGTGGGGACAGGCAGAGGCTGATAAAAAGGTACAAACTTTCAACTATTAGATGAATAAGGTCTGAGGATTTAAACTAAAACATGGTGACTATAGTTGATTGCACTGTATTATATAATTGAAAAGAGCAGAATTTAAAATAATCGCATACACACACAAAAGACGAATATATGAGGTAATGAATGTGCTAATTGACTAGATAGGAGGGACTCCTTTCACAGTCTATCAGATCACTATGAAGTATGAAGTCCACTGTAATTATCATACAGTTTTGTCACTTATCCTTCAATTAAGATGAATTGTGGGTTTTTGAGAGTCTAAGCTCTGGAGTTATCTGTGTTTGAATCCTGGCTTTGTACTAGTTGTCGTATGACCTTGAACAAGTTTTTTCCACTGTTCTGCTCCTGTCTTCTCATAAATCGGATTGTCAGAAAAGTCATAACTTTTTTTTGTATATTTTTCATGCAAAAATGTGTCACGACTTTCCCGACAACCCTATATAAAAAGGGGGCTGGGGAGGGGAAATCCGAGACATACCACTTGTGGATAAGTGGAGAGGAACATGGGCTAATGCATGTGCTCTGTGTTGGCAGTGATGTGGTGAGCACTCAGTAATATTACTGCGAGCAGAGTAAATGTAGGCGAGGTCCTGAGGGGAAGAAAACTGTTTTCTTTGTTTAACTCTGTTACTTTAACTCAGTATTTCCCACATTCATTTGACCAGAAAAATTAGAATCTGCTAACATGTCAACTTAGAATCTTCCAGTGAGTTCCAGATTCACCACACATATGTCAAAACCAAACACATCATTTCCCACCCAAGCCCTTCCTTCCTTTACCACTTACTCTAGAGTAAATGGTCCCACCTTCTACCGACCCTCCCACTCCAGCCACCAGTGTTGGCCAGGTCTCCTTCTCACTCACTGCTCACATTTAATCTGAAACCAGCTTCTACCACACTCACTTCCAGAGCTACCCTGTCTCTCCACCCCTTCATTCTTCTCAACTGTGTGACAGCTGTGTCTATCCCTGATCTCAACCCGGTTTCTCCTGAGTTTTTGCCAGAACAATCATTCTAAAACACCTAGTTAGTGACATGGAGCTGACCAACTGAGACCGCGAACAAGAAGCTGTGGTTGTGGTTCCTAGGGCATTCCAGCCAAGCTCCTGGCACCACATGAAGATGGCTCTGTGACAGGTTGTGCTCAGGGCATGACAACCAAGGTGTCCTTTGGAGCATTTTCCTGTCTAGGAATTGGAATGTGGGGTTGGGAGTTAGTGGGCTGCACTGGGAAAACCATGAGGCCAAGTGGCGGAATCTGATGTTAACCGCAACCGACCCCTTGCCATTAGTCCCAGCCTGTGTGCTATAATGAAACAAATACCTTTGAGCCAGGAAATAAAAGCCTTTGAGAGATAAAAATACCTAATTAGTCATGAATCTTCTCAGAAGATTTTTCATGCCTTTCAGGCTACAGACTAAACTTTAGTGTAAAAGCACTCCTCCATGCCCACATTTCCAACATTCACATCTACTTAGAGGTGCCCAAAGTGTCGTGCTATGCTGTGTCTTTGTGCCTTTGCATAGACTGTTGCCTCTTTCTGGAAGGCTCTTCTGCACCCAGATGGCTCTTACTCATTCTTTAAAAGCCCATGTGTCATCTCCCCTTAGAAAGCTTTCCTACCCCTCACTTCTGGTCTGATATGGATGTTTCTTATCTGGTAGTTTCTATGGTTGACTCCTTATTGTCTGTCTGTCTTCCAAATGATTGATCTAAGCCAGTCATCATAATTTCAGTCTCTTAGTAGTATCTGGTTTGTATATGGCCATATGAATCAACCCTGAAAATGAAAATCAAAGAGAAGAGAGTATGAAGGGTGGAAGAGGCTGGGAGGAGGGGGGTTCCTTCTAATAGAAACATCTTAGTGCAGAGAGGTGAAAGGAACCTGGGTTCTTCTCAACCCTGAATCCTCCCCAATCCTGGACTTGTCTTGGCTAGTGCAGCACCTTCTTGTTTAAACCACTGCTTGTTAGGGTTCTCTAACACATGCTGCTGATGGCATCCGGACTGATGGAGCCATCATACCATCTCATGCATCTGTCTGTCATCATGACCAATTACCACACCAAAGTCAGGAACACAGCAAAACTCTCTCTCCATACTCCACTGTCACTCTGGTGGCCCTCAATAATGCAATCTGACAGACAAAAAGTAAGAAGTGATACCTCAACATCATAAAGGCCATATATGACAAGCCAACAGCCACTATCATTCTCAATGGTGAAAAGCTGAAAGCAATTCCATTAAGATCTGGAACAAGACAAGGATGTCCACTCTCACCACTGCTTTTCAATATAATACTGGAAGTCCTAGCCAGAGCAATAAGACAAGAGAAAGACATACAAGGAATCCAAATAGGAAAAGAAGAAGTCAAACTATCACTATTTGCAGATGATATGATAATATACATAGAGAACCCCAAAAACTCCTCCACAGAAAGACTAATTCAACTCATCAATCAGTTCGGCAAAGTGGCAGGATACAAAATCAACACGCAAAAGTCAGTAGCCTTCCTATACACAAACAATAAATCTGAAGAAGAAGAAATCAAAAAAACCATCCCTTTTATTATTGAAACAAAAAAAATCAAATATTTGGGAATAAATCTAACAAAAGAGGTAAAGGACCTATACAAAGAAAACTATAAAACACTGATAAAAGAAATAGAAGAAGACACAAAGAAATGGAAAGACATCCCCTGCTCATGGATTGGAAGAATAAACATTATTAAAATGGCCATCTACCAAAAGCAATATACAGATTCAATGCTATTCCAATCAAAATTTCAATGCCATTCTTCAAAGAAATAGAACAATTATTGATAAAATTCATATGGAATCACCAAAAACCCCGAATAGCCAAAGCTCTCCTGAAAAAAAAAAAGAAGGGAATGGAGGCATCACACTCCCAGACTTCAAACTCTACTACAAAGCCATAATCATCAAAACTGCATGGTATTGGAACAAGAACAGACACACAGACCAATGGAATCGAATAGAGAATCCAGAAATAAACCCACAGATTTATGGTCAACTAATCTTTGACAAAGGAGCAAAGACTATGCATTGGAGCAAAGAAAGTTTGTGCAATAAATGGTACTGGGAAAACTGGGTCACAACATGCAAAAGAATGAAGCTTGACCACTACCTCATACCATACACAAAAATCAACTCAAAATAGATTAAAGAACTAGACATAAGAGCTGAAACCATAAAATACATAGAAGGAAATGTAGGCGAAACACTACGTGATTTGCATATCAAAGACATCTTTACAGACACATCACCCAAAGCAGTGATAGTGAAGGCAAAGATAAACAGCGGGGACTACATCAAATTAAAGAGCTTCTGCACAGCAAAAGAGACAATAACAAAAACAAAGAGAAACCCCACCAACTGGGAGAACATTTTTGCACCCAACACTAATGATAAAGGACTGATCACAAAAATCTGCAAAGAGCTGATGAGACTCAACAACAACAAAGAAAATAATCCAGTCAAAAAATGGGCAGAAGAGCTAAAAAGAAACTTCTCTGAAGAGGAAATGCAAATGGCCAACAGCCATATGAAAAAATGTTCAACATCACTTGTCATCAGGGAAATGCAAATCAAAACTACCATGAGATACCATCTTACACCAGTGAGAATGGCACATATTAAGAAAACTAGCAACAACAAATGTTGGCGAGGGTGTGGAGAAAAAGGAACTCTCCTGCACTGCTGGTGGGAGTGCAAACTGGTCCAAACACTATGGAGAGCTGTGTGGAGATTTCTGGACCTACTAAACATAGAGCTTCCATATGATCCAGCAATTCCACTCCTACGTATTTACCCAAAGGACACAGAAACATCAATTCCAAAGAACACCTGCACCCCTATGTTTATAGCAGCACTATTTACAATAGCTAAGTTTTGGAAACAGCCCAAATGCCCAAAAATAGATGACTGGATCAAGAAGATGTGGTACAAATACACCATGGAATATTACTCAGCATTCAAAAAAGATAAACACATGCAATTTGCAGCAACATGGATGGCGCTGGAAGGGATCATGCTCAGCGAAATAAGCCAGAAAGAGAAAGAAAAATACCGGATGGTCTCACTCATAGCAGGAATCTAGAAAACTTAAATAAGGCACCAGGAAAATGAATAACTATAAGAAAGTGAAAATCAAAATCAACAAACAACTATGAACCAGAGACACTTTTTGGGGGGTGAGGGGTGGGAGGGGAGGGATTGGGGTCAAAATGGGGGGGTTGCAATTGTATGGGGAATATAAAAATAAAATTTATTTAAAAAAAAAAGTAAGAAGTGTAATAATGGAAAGGAGGGCATGAAGCTCTCTTTCCAGGTGATACTACCATCTATCAAAAAAAAAAAAAAAAAAGCAAAAGATTTAAATAAGAACCTAGGGGAATTAATCAGAGTTCAGTAAGATGTTCAAGTGCAAAATCAACACATCAAGTATAGACAATATAAAAATATAATGAAAAATCCCAGTCAAAACAGCCAAATGTACAAAATAAAATAGCCACATAATATCCTGAAATATTCATAACCAGAAACAGGCTGTGTATAGATATTGATTTATAATGAGGTACCCCTGAAATCTATGTAATAGTATTTCTATATACTATATAATAATATTTGGTCATTTTAAAAGGGATACAAATTAATGTGCATTGATATGGAAAGTCCTTCCAAATCATAAGATAAAGTGAAAATAAGTAAATTATAAATTAGTATATGTAGAGCAATCCCATTTAAGTTAAAAATATTTTGTATCCTACATGTTGATATACAGATTGACTATTGAACTATTTGAGTCAAGGAAAACATTGTATATTCTTATATTTAAAAATATTGTATAACACAGATACATCACATATTATTTTTGTCATTATACAAACACCACTGATTTCAGTTCATGTAGAAGTTCCACTCATGTGCCAATTCCAGACATTAATTAATTGCTGAAAATGGCATATACATATATACAACAGCAGTTTCTCTCCTGTTATAAAGTCTGATTTTTTAAATTTCTATTTTAATTTCTATTTCCAAGGGCCACAAAATATGATACTTTCAATAAAAAGAAAATTGGTAGGACATCAGTTTAATCCCAGTTCTTTAACTGACACTTTATTTTCAGTTAAGCTGTGCTTTGACAATGCAGGGGCATTTTGCCTCTTCCAGGCAATATACTTGAGGATTTTACCCTTTAAACAAAGAAATGAGGAGGGAACATGTTTCGATCATCCACTTTGCCTTTGCCATAGTCTTCCATCATTCCTAAGCAATCTGGATTGACACCCCATCACTGCCTCCTTCCTAACCTTGCTGTCAACTAAACTAACTTACTATCCTTTATGAGAACTTCACACCATTTTCAGTGAACAAGGGAGACAGACTCATTTCTGACTCCCTTTTCTCATTTCCCTTTGCACTCACTCTCCTTCCTGTCTCTCTGCTCTTCTTTTTCCCACCCTTCCTTCACTCAAGCCTCTGACATGAGTTCACATGCGGCTTCACTCCCAGCAGCCAGCGATGAACAGGAAGCTGGAAGTGAGCGCCCCCCCTCCAGGCCCGGACTGACTCCCTGGGCACTTACCAGCATTTCTAGCTGTGATCTTGGAGCCGTGTCTCAACAGACGGACAAAAACATTGCTGCTGCAGTGGTTCACCATTTGCAAGCGGAGACCCCTCCGAGTTTGGATTTTGACCAGGCATTTTGCCATACTGGTGAGTTTGGTCCCTGGGTCTCCTCTACCCGCCACAAACCCAGCAGCTACCACCACCAGCCACAGCAGCTCTGACCTTTCACTAAGTGTCCATTCTGTTTTAAAGGAGTGAAGCAGGGCTCACTGAATGAATCAAATGTCAGGTTCCTAACACAGCCAACAGAAATAACTCAAGAGGGATCAGCATGCGGCTGGAAGAGGGAGGGGGATGCTATTTTTAAGTTCTCTACTTACTCTCCTAACAAACAATGAAATAGCATGCATCATCCCTACCCCAGTCTTTTCTAGATCAGAGGAGCCCACTCCAGTGCCTTACAGTGAACTAAGAATCAAAAGTCCCTGGCAACTGGGAAACTCCACATGATTTCTTAATTTCCACTACCCACCTTGATTTCTTTTCAAGCATATATATCAAGTCTTTATTATCTTCTAAAACAATGCTAGCCAATAAAAATATAGTGCAAGCCACATTTTCAAAGAAGCATTTAAAAGAAAATAGATTAATTTTAATAATGTGTTTTATTTGAAGTCATGATAGCCAAAATAGGAGCACTTCAATATGTATCAATATGAAATAGTTTTTGCTTTTTTTTTTTGGTAGTCTTTGAAATTGATGTGTGTTACACACCTAAATTAACACATCTTAATCTGGGCAAGCTGCATTTCAAGTGCTCTGCAGCCACACAGGGCTGTCAGATAGCTCAGCACAGCTCAGGACACAGTGCTGAGCTCCCCACACCATGACCTCCACTCTCACAGTGATGCTAATCTTTTCTTTATTTTATAGAAATGGAAACAGTGTGATAGAGTAATTTACCTGGCCAACTTTACATATTTAATAAATAGCAAAGCCATGATTTAAACCCAGGCAACCAATGAATAAGTTGACTGAAAAAATGCATATAAAGAGCAGGATCCAAACACTATACTCTAACTCACCACACTTTGAAAGGTCTGCTACATCTCAGACATAAAATGTGCTCGCATCCCAGTATAAGAGCTTGGGGAACAAACTTTTAATTTTAGGACATGCTATATTTGAAGAAATTTCAACTGAACAATAACTGTGCCCCAAATACCATCTTTCAGTTAAATTTCTTTGCTGGTGCATTTCTCTCTCATTTTCAAAAGAAAAAAATTCTTCATACAATTTCATCATACATGTATGCATTTTTCTATTTTAAATTGCTTTGTGGCCAGAAGATGCTTTTTCTAATAAAAATATTCTTTCTTTTCTTTCCTGATAAAACAAAGCTTTACATTCAATGCAGCTGAAATTCTGCATTGTCATACCTCGCTGTGGGAATATGAATTGATTTAGTACTTATGGAAAGTAGTTTAGCAAACACATTGAGTTTGATAGGTGTGGTGTTACTTGTTCCAGAAATTCCACTTTTCAGGATTTACCCTGAGGAGATAAAATGTTAACAAAATTTTGGGATGAAAATATTTATCAGAGTATCATTTACTCTGATATTTCTAGTGGGAAAATCTATATTTCTAGTGGGAAAATGGTCAAATACATATAATGAAATATTATACATCCATTAAAATTTGCCTTTAGAAATCTAATGATATGGGGGAAAGCTTGCACTATATTGATAAGAAAAAGAGCAGTTTATATAAGCAGAATATCCTAAGCTATGTAAAAATGTACATTATAGATTGGATTATAAATCTGGAAGGGGGAGACAGGTGACAGCCAACCAGGTCTGTTAGCTGAGATGGTGGTAGGTCACTTCTGGGGACCCATGGGGGCTCCCACAGGTTATGAGTTCCAGGAACAGTATGACAGTGGCAGCACCTACTTTCCTGGGGGTTAGTCAATTTCCATACCTGAAGCTTGAGAGAAAATACGCCTAAAAAGCCACAAAATTTTCAACCCTTCTTAATCCCCCCCCCTATGATCTGATCCTATCAGAATCCCTATGTAGAAAACGATACCCTAACAGAGGACAGCACCTGGCAGGCCTTCCCTCACCCACCACCAAGAGTGGTTCTTAAAGAACAACCAAAAACCCTGAGGAGACTGAAGAACAAATTGGAAAGACACTGTTGTCAGAGATAAATGTGGCTCATCTGCATGGCAATGGGCCAGGGCTCAGTTACTGAGAAAACCCCCTGTGCTTGTTTAGAGGAAACAGAGGTGAATCTGCATGCTTATCATCAGGTTAAAGAAACATATGACCTATAGCTTCTGCAAAATAAATAGTTCTTCCAAAAACAAAAACAGGAAACAAGTTAAACGCCTGGAAAAAACCCACCACCCTGCTTGATTCTCTTCTACCAAGAGAGTTACTGTCCGTTGCTTCTCAAGCTTAAAAATCTCACCAGTTTTAAATTATTTTTTAATTACAACTACTTACATTTTATATATTTCACACATTTTTCACTTGCCTCTCCACAAAACTTGTTCACATTCTTTACGTCACTTTTCAGAGATCCTAAGGAGATTCTCTCACACTCTTTCTGGGGCACTTCTGCCTTTACAAAGAGAACCTACCAGGTCCAGCATTCCATACCGTCCCAGCCATTTCTCTGCTTTGCCCTACTCTGGCCAAAAGTGTGGCTGCCTTTCAAGAGGAAGAAGCAAAGGGAGATAGGGATGCAGAACCATGGCAAAGATTTGGCCAAACACAGCACAGGGAGGATTGTTCTTCAGGGCCCTGTACTCAAAAGAACATTATCAGAAGCACGACATTCGGATGCCCTTGTGGTTTAGATGCCTCGCTGTTTGAGGACTCAGGAATGCATGTCTGGGCAGTGACATGAGGCTAAAGAAAGCAGAGGATGTGTGAAGAGGGGAATCGATTTTCCATAATGAGATGCCAGAAACAGTGATGAATCAAGCAGAAGCCAAAGTGGAGAAACAGATTTCAAAGGGAGTTCATGGGCCTGAATTCCAGGTCTGCTGTGACAAACGTCCTGACACATTTCTGGGGCAAGGCAACAAGCTTGACTCTGCTTTGTGGGTGACTAGAAGCTGCTGGATGACTTTGGAGCCCTGATGCAAGTGTAAAATGGACAGAGTACATACTTGTCTCATGGTTGTTATATCAAGGAAATGAGATCGCGCATATTAACTGCCTGGTATAGTGTTGTTCCTTGTTGATGAACCAGAAATTACTAACCAGTTGCAGAAAAATAAGGTTTTAAGCATAGGCCTGTGTTCTAAATCCTGACTGCACCTTTTATTATTTCTGTAAAAGGAACAAAGACAGTATGTACTTCCCTTGGTCGTTGTGAGGACTAATGAAGTTAATCCATGTGGCATGTTCAGATTGGTGCCTAGCACAGGAATTACTTAAGAATATTAGTGATTTTTTTTTCCCCAATGTATGCTTATTCCTTTCTCTCCTTTACTCAAGGGGAAGACGGTGAGGATTTTAAATAGGTTGGATTCTCTTCCTTCTGTCAGCCATCTGTCTCTAACTTTTCATTATGAGTTACTTCTCCCCAAAATAGTAGGGAAGCATATTGCTCATTAGGAATTTTCCTGACCAACCCTGTAACCTAGGGAAAGCCATACGAGCTTATTAATGCAGTCTCCTGTCTCTGTAACAGTACCAATACTGATGTTTATGTACCTGGGTGGATCTCTCCATGGGTGTTGGGAGAGGAAGTCTAGCAGAGGCTTCTCTCTGCCTGCTTGGCATATTTCATTTTATTGTGCTTACTTTACTGCATACACTTGGCAGATACTGGTGTTTTGTTGTTGTTTTTTTTAACAAAATGAAGGTTTGAGGCAATGGTACTTTGGGCAAGTCTGTTAGTGCCACATTTCCAACAGCACGTGCTCATTTTGTATCACATTTTAGTCGTTATTATTTCAACCCTTTTCATTATTGTTTTATCTCTGATAGTGGACTGTAAGCAGTAATCTGTGTTTGATGTTGCTATTTTAATTGCTTGGGGCCCCATGAACTGGGCCCACACAGATCAGCTATAGCACTTTAAGAACCTCCTTATGGTTCCTCATGTTTTCCCGACTCCCATCAGAGTTATAAACAGGAAAGAGCACATCAATCCAAGCAGCCAGCTTTGAGTAAAAAACAAAAAGTAAAAAAACATACTTGTGACTCTTGATAAATGTTTTTGTTGAGTCAGGGTCACTATTGTCAGGAGAGTGGATTCACTTTCTGCCACCCTCCTTCCCAAATTGACTACAAGATTTCTGCACCAAATGTCTAAAATGATCACACTCTGTGCTGGTAGGTAATGTTTAAATATAAAGTTAGAGTGAAGAATTTATTTTTAAAAACCTATTAGTTATTTTCAAATACTATAAAAAGTCTAATGCATTACAAATATGCATTGTACATATTCTGAGTTTTCAATGGAAACAAATTAAGACTTCCAAATTTTGTGTTTTGTTACTCCACAATTTGGACTGATGTTTAATCTTGGGACTTAGGCTCAGACAAGAAAAGTCAGCTAAAATGGCTCCCCTACCCTTCAGCCAGCCATCCTTCACTGAGCAGGTACCAGGTCATGTGCAGAGAGTGGGCACCCAGGTAGACCATACATGTAAGCCAATGGGGTAGAAAGAGGTATTTTAAGAATCAAATTAGAGAAACAGATAGTAGAGTGGTCATTATCAAAGCCACAGACTTCCAATTATAAAATAAACAAGTTTGGGCCTCTAATGAACAACATGGTGAGTATAGCTGGTGACAAAGTGTTATGTACTGAGTGCTGTTAGTAGATCTTAAATGTCTTGCTACAAAAGAGAAGTGCTCATTATTTTACAGGTTAGAGATGTTAGCTCACATATATGATGGCAATCATTTGCAACATATAAATATCAAATTAACACAGTGTACACTTAAACTTATATAGTATTAGGTGTCTATGTCAATAAAGCTGGGGGAATCAAATGCAAAGATGAACAGAGAAGAAAACTGTTATCACTGTCTTAAGAGCCAAGAAATAGGTCCTCTATATTTCCAACTAGGGGAGCCTCTTGAAAACCAGTGTGGATTTACCTGATGGAATGCCTGATGGAATGAGGAGATGCTGAAATTGCAGCCCCAACAAGAGAACCAGCATGTGGAGAGGAATCCACAGAGACAGGCAGTATTGGGAGGGGAAGCTGAGTTTACAGAATAATAAGGTCAAAGGTGAAAGGAGGAAATAAGGCCAGGCAGGTGAGCAGGGATCAGACTGGAAGCTATGAACCCTGACAGGGTTGCACTCTCCACAGTCAATAGGGAGGTTCTGGAAACTACCTCAAACAGGGCTGCTGTTCTTGCAGTTGAGAGCATGGCATACAGGGAGATCAATAACTAATATATTACAGTGTTCCAAGAGAGAGGAGAGGGGATCTGAAAGGAAGGTGTAGCCACAGGTGGAAGAGCCAGGTTCATGTCAGAGTTTCTCTTGAGATGCAATTGATAAGACAGGTGGCTGAGTGAATGTGAGGTGGGAGGCAGGTATGGGTAATGAGGCACACGTAGGGATAGCCTCCAGGTCTCTGCTGGGGCAACCGCTAGATGGTAATATCATTAGCCACATCAGAGCAGGAATGGTTTTGGGATTGGGGTTTGAGAAAGGAAGAGAACTTGAGTGTAAATGTACTAAATTTGATGTTACGTGTGAGCTGTTGTGTGGTATCCTGGTGGTGTCCAGAAAGAAGCTGAAAGTACAGGGTGGCAGTGTAGGATTGAACACTGGATGGAGGCTAATGAGTCAGATGCCAAAGGAAATGCTGCACCCGGAATCCTAATCTTATTACAAGTCCAGCAGTCTCTACACTTCACTGCCTTGTCTCTCTCTCTAAACACCAATTTTACTGTCTTCCAATTATGGTAGGATAATATTTGGAAATATTAATTAATGGGCCTATCCCTCACAGAAAACCTGGAGGCCTTTCCATGTTCCCCAGCTCAGAGAGCAAACCTAATACACCCAACAATAAAATGATGACCGCAAACACTTGACTGTTAGTCTTATCAATCATTACTCCAAGAACCAAAGATCTGTCCCACTTGCAGACTGGACAGGAGAACCCATAAATTAAATGAAAGGACTGCAAATAAAGGAGAAGGTGTGATAAGGACCCCAAATTTCAAGGATCAAGACCCATCAATTGACAGTACATGGATGTCATCACCCAACAGGCCCCCCCATACAAGTGCTGCAGCATAACTGTCCATCCCCTCATTGATTTATCTACTGTAAGAAACACCTCTACTCAATGCTCGAGATACTCTTAAAGCCCTCTAGGAAAGGCAGGGCTACATGTCCATACTTATTCCCACTCTAGGAGTGATAGTAACATGAAGGGTAAACTTCCATAGCTGTCCACAGATGAAACAGCTGAAAATCTTCCACAGAGCTTAGAGTTGAAAACTCACAGCTATCATGCATTCTTCAGAAACATTCATGAGACACCCTTGGAGTGGAATTTAAACCACCTGTTGGCCTAGGCTACATATTATTCAGATTCTTCTATTTACATAAACTGATTTTCCTCTAACCTGGTTGTACGTCGGTCTTAAATTTTCCCTGCTGTTCTACAACTTATCTACATCAAGGCAATCACAGATAGTGAGGTTTTTGCCAAATGCCACTGCAGTGTCCCAGAAGTTTCCCCAGAAGAAGAAATGGGTGACAGTGCTGTCCTTACTGGATCGGATTAGAATAGCCTCCTTTTGTCTGTGTTTAATACTCTCAAGCAAGAATCGCTTTCCTTTGTCTCTGTACAGGATGAATTTGTTTTCCCTCCTGCTATATTATTTCACTCCCTCCAGGCACAAGTCACTACTATAGATAAACCATTTTTCTCTGAGTAAAGGAAATTAAATTGGACTGCATTAATAAACGCCGTTCTCATTCCCCCTCATATTTCCCAACAGCTTTGCAGATGGTATTAAGACACAAAGCATCTGTGTCTCCTGGAAAAAAAGCAGCTTTTCTGGAAATGCGACTACTGCTACTACACAATCAAGAAGCAAGAGCACATTCACTACTGTAAGAAACTCACAAAAAAAGGAAGACAATTTTGCCAGTTTGAGCATAGAGGTTTGCAGGTGATTTTTAAATTTTATTTGTGGGTTCTATTTGTTCCCAATTTTCTACAATGACTAGGGTATGACTTCTGATTTTAGATTAAAATAAAACAGAAAAGAATGTGCTTGGCTTCTGGTAAACCCTAACCCCAGGACAATATCCTCTTTATATACTTATATAAATAAATGTTGTCCTGGTTTCATTTAGAATTCACGTGGTCATTCATTTGCTCACTAATTCAGCAAGTACTCATCTGACTCCCACTGTGTATCAGGACATCTATCTCCCCCATGTTGGGGACCACATGGGGGACCAGGCAGGCAAAGTCTTAGCACTCATGGAGTGGACACTTTAGTCAAGAGAGATCAGCAAGAAACAAGCACAACTAAATAAATGATAAAGTGTTCAATAGTGCTAAGCTCTGTGGTAAAAATAAAACAGCAAATAGGTAGTTTGGGAGAAATTCTCAGAACTGAATACTTTAGTAAAGACTTTCCAAAGAGCTAAAATCTGAGCTAAAACTTAAAAGAAACAGCCATGCAAAAACCAGAGGAAAGGCATGTGGAAGTAGGTAAAACAGCTCGCAAAAAATGGAAAGATCGGTATGATGGGAGCGAGGAAGAGGGAAGAGAGCAGTAGCAGATGGTAGAGGGAGGGAAGGGGCAAAGGATGCAGCAAGAGTGAGGCTCTTAGATTTTGTCATAACTCCATCTGAGCCCCACTTAAGAAAATATCACCCTGGCTACTGTGTGGGAATAAGGGTGGGGGAGGAATAGGAGCGAGGAGACCCCCAGGAGATAACAGTGGCATCCAGGAAGGAGTGGCTGCTGCTGCGGGGTGCTGGAGTAGCTGTTCCCAGGTAGGTTTGAAAGGTTAAGGTGAATAGGAATTTGAGATGGATTTGACAGTTTAGTATCTCATGATCACTGGTGAGTGGAGAAGTGTAACCAGAGCAGATGGGCATTTCAGATCCTACCCCTCCATTCGGATGGAACTTGCACTGAGAAAGAGTCTGCTCTGGGAAGGAATAGAACATGGCCCCAGGAGACCACTGCAGGCTGTCTATCAGCAGAGTAGGGAAGACCCCAGCCTCTGAGTCAGGGTCTTATGCACAGCCCCACGCTAGGCTGAGCAGTGGTAAAGATCCTGGGAGAGTAGAGTTCCAGAGGCACCACTGGGCAGAAACTCAAGAATGGGAACCAGCCTGGCTTAGGGGCCAGAAGACGACAGAACTCAGAGCCCACCCCAAAGGCCTGGCTTCAGCTTCTGAGCTCTCTCCAGGGTAAGAGGAGAATTGGTTCTAGACTCAGGGTGGAATCCAGCCTGTGACAGAAGGGGCTCAGGCAGGCCGGACAAGCCTGTAGCCAATAAAGGGGCATTCTGTTTTCTGACTACATCCACCTTCCTTTGATAGCAAAATGTCCAGTCTATGTTCAGATTATCAAGTAAGTCATCTTGAAAACCCTACTTATTCCCCTTGCAGCCCTGTCATTTCCTTTACTGAATGAAGATAGCAGGTAAAAACGGTTCCAGATTGGACTGTTTTTCTAAGAGGAGACAGTAAGGGGATGGAGGGCCCTTTCAAGTAGGGAAACATCCATTTTATATCCCCTCTTAAAATAGTTGCTATTGATTTTCAATTTTATACTGGAAATTTGCAACTCACAAAAAAGGAAGCAATTGTGCCATGATTTTCTACATCACTGTGCCATATGCTTTCAATTTTGTTAATGATGTCTTAAAATATGTCTATATTTTTTGTTTTCAGAGGTACTGATAAGTGACCCAGAAGCACATATTCAAGAAAATTATTAAAGAACAACCAGAGTAGGAAGGAAACAGAAATCACCTCACCTTGTTTTATAAAAGAGGAAATAAGATCCAGGGATGTCTGTGCACCGCATAGACCAGGTAAGAAGTAAATGTTTATTGAAATGATGGATGGATGGATGGATGGATGGATGGATGGATGGATGGATGGATGGAGCAAGCTAGCCCTCTGAATCTCCATCTAATGTCATTCTCAGCACCAGGGAATCCCTACTAATGTGTGCTGTGCTCACCAGGAAGTAGATCCAGCACCCGAGCTAACTGGGGCCTCGGGGTACCACACACCCCTTGAGTAAGGGTGACACAGCACCTACCAACAGCTTGGCAAGTCCTAGACTGCTTGGGTGACTCACCGTGGTTAACGGCGTGAAAGATTGAAAGTATGTAGTCTGGCATGTCACCACCGTAACTAGAGCAGATAGATCGCACATCTATTTTAGGAATCCAGAGTTTTGGCATGAACAGGGGTTTCAGAGTTTCAAAAACATGCCCCACCTTTCTTCTTTGTATATTCATCTGTAAGACCTAGAGTAGCTGTATCCAAACCATTTGGGGGGTGAGGGGAGACATTTACTCACAGTTTCAAATAAATGCATATTTATAAATTGGATACATGTACGGCTGTTTTCATATAGTGTGCCCATTATAAAATCCACACCACAGTAATTTTATAAGGAGAGATGAAAGTAAAATACCAACAGAAATCTGATGAGTTTCTTCCCCCAGTCCAGTGGGTCATTGTAAGCACCCATCCCACTGTACCCTGCTCTGAAGCTTTGACTCCCAGTTCATCGTCAGTCAAACCAAGTGACAGTGCACCCCTCTGTAGATAGCAATGAACATGTGCCCCATGGGACACTCCCAGCTTCCAGCCAACTTGCAAGACCCTCTTTTCTGAACCCTGCCTGTACTGCCACAGACCTGTGATTCCAGACCTAAGAGAAGGGGACTAGCGTTCACTGCCCCCCACTTTCTTCTACATGATCAGTCCTGGTTCTAACAGAAGAGTGGGGACAGAGGGAGATTCTGTGCATCCTGTCTCAATTTAAGCCTGGATACCACAACAAATATTTACTTAACACTATCAACCTACCCACAAAAATACTAGAAAATAGAACCTCACACTGACTGTGGAATACATCTAAAATCCAGGGAATTATAGCTTCTGCTTTCTAATGACAATGGCTTAGTAATATTTTCGCTTTTCCCCTCCTGCAGTTTCCTAGGGACTAGGTGGGAGTGTTTACTTGTCTAAGTGCCTGGCAGAGCATCTTCCCGTCACAGACTGTGCTCTGGCTGTCACAGCTGCTCCTGCCTGTGCTCTCCCTGGCTCGCTTTCCAACCCTCAAGGACGGTGGCCAGGTTACTTCATGGGACACTTAACTGACATACTTTTTCACCCCAACCAAATCCTTAAAAGCAATTAATTATTAATACTTAAGTGCAGCAGCAAAGGGCCAGCCTATGCAGGAGCAGTGATTTGGGAAGCTCCACACTGAATTGCTTCCACTAATAAGGGAAAAACCCTTAACACAGGCTGTGAGCAAATGAGTAATTAGAATGAAGCCCAGAGTGAGCCATATACCATATTAAACAAATTTAACTTTAAAATCAGAAGGTGATTCCCAGAGAAGAGGGAGCCTTCCTGCGAGGCTGTTTCCTCTGCAGCCTGGTTGTGCTGCTAGAAATTCTGTTTGGTGCAGCAGTGCACTCTGCCCTCAGCTTGCTCACCTCTTTCCCGGTGAGGTGCCACTGTGTGCTGCAAGTCTCTGGAGACTCACTCGGTCCTGCCATGCTGTGACAGAGGACCAAAGACTTGGACACGGCTGGACACACGTGTTCTTCTCACTGAATGAGGTTCCCTACATTTAAATAAAACAATGTGTCTCTTCTGATATCATTGAAAACTAAACTGTAGTTTCTTAGCTACTGGTTTGGCAGCAAGAACTGGGCCACTTTAGATGTGTTTGATGTTGCCTAAGATACCTGGGCCAGGAACCTGACAACCAGGACTCAACTCCAAGCCCAATACTTACCCAGCAATGGGGCTTGGGCAAATGTCTCCCTTCTACAGGCTGTTCCATTTCTAGAACCCCATGGGAGTGTGCTAGACCAGATATATGTCAACTGTTTATATAAGTACCAGTTACTAAAATTAAGACTTTATGGACCGAGAGATAAAATCAGTAATGTTACTTGGGTACTTACAGACTTATTTAAAATGCAACCATTACTTCTTATGCCAGAATAAAGAACAGGTGGTGGGCCAGTGGTGGGCCACAGTTTGCCAACTCCGGTACTCAACATTCTCTTGAACACTTAAAAGTTATGAAAGATACTCCCATCCCTGAGTTCCCATTCTCAATGTTAAAGATCCAAGATTGAAACTAAGGCCAACTAGTTAAATTTCCTTTAGACCTGAGAACATAAAAGAGAGAGAGGGATAACTTTTCTCTGAGACTTGCTTCTTCAGACACAGCAGGCCATGGAGCCAGGAGATTGCAAACAGAGGAAAGGGGACTATCTGAAGGAGTGGGCCACCAAAATTTCAGAACTCCAGTTCTATAAAGACAGACCTGTAACTTGCCAATGAACTTCAGCCAAGTCTCTATTTCTTTGCCCCAACCTGCTTTCAGCCAATAAAATTTAACTCCTTTGTTCTCAATCCTATTACCAAAAATGCTATGACTTAGTTTCCTTTCTTAATCAGGGGGATAGACTTGACTTTATCTTCTACCTCCTTGCCAATCAATTTGCAATAAAGATGACTTCTCTTTCCAAAAGCCTCATGTTGTAACCTGATTTATGCATGTCCGGTAGTGACCCCCATTGCTCAAGCCATAGGCTTTAACTTTTCAATTTAAAGAAATTTAAAGGAATTGAAAGGAATTGAAAAGTTAAGAGCTAGAAAGCATTTGAATGGTGTCAAACCCAATCTTCTTATTTCATAGACAAGAAATATGAGGCTCAAAAAATCAGTCTTGCCTATGGTAAGGCGAGCTACCTGGTGGCAGAGTCCAGACTAGAGCTGATATGTCCCCACTTGTGCAAGGCACTAATGCAGGAACAGAAGCCATCTGAGCACTGCTGTGTGTACACTGAGGAATACTATATTTCGTAAAATGAACTACTTAGGGGAATTAGCCAACTACAGAGCTAAAGTGGTGAACGCTGTTGACATCTTATGTAAAATACAAAATCCTTGCAAGATAAGATACACTTCAGTTGCATCAGGAAGAAGGCACTTACTTTCCTCAAAAACCTCAGTGTAAATACTTAAAATTTTAAAGATCTCTTTCAAGTGATAGAAACTTCCTAAGAGTACTTGTCAGTAAATACCAGAAACCAAAGTTCCGAAGATGAAACAAATGCCAAAGAAAAGCACAAAAGGGGAAGGCAAAAGCTTTCAAAAAGTTTACAAATGTGAATTTGCAGAGCTGGCACAGGCCTTTATATCACATCCCCTGAGTTCTTCTGGCATGCTCTACCCTAGAGGAATTGTCAACCCAAACTCTGCTTCTTTTTTCTGGAATTCAATAGATGCAGTAATACATTCTAAATTTTGACTCTGCTAATCCAATAGCACAGTTATAAATAAAACCAGTATGTACCCTCTGCTCTGTGAAGGCTCCCAGCTCCTGTGGAAGCAGGTTCAGCTGCTGTGTGCCTGTCAGTAGTGAGAGGGTATGGATGGCACCAAATGGAAAGATCTGGAGAGCCCACACCTGTGCAATGCTAAAACAAGGCATACGACAGCACTTTGTATGAGTTCCTTCCATTGAAGATATTAATCCATTTGTCTTCATTTGGTTAAAAATGATCCCAGCTGATGATATTTTAAAAAATTTACACACAGGCTGTGATCACAGTGGTCTTATGATACAGAGAAGGAAATTAACATTAATTCCGGTAAGAAGTAGGATAATCTGGGAAGTGATTTTTCTGCTTATTTGTTCTCTTTTTTACACTTTCTAAATTTTCTGGAAGATGATAAATTTCATAACAAGAAAATAAATAGTAACCACAGGCCCTGTGGCAAGGACAAGTGCTCTTCGAGCTGGGGTTAATTGGTCTATGCACACCAAGGAGCAATAACCACAGGGGAACGGTAGTCCCATGGGATTTACAAATAGCTCCTACTGTTTGGTGGAACATAACGTAAAAGGAACTTCAAAAAGGCCAGTGCACTGCTCCTAATGGAAGAAACAACTACACATGAGGGAAAATGGCAGGGGAGAAATGGAACCACTAGAACAGGGTAAATCTGTTTGAGACATGGAACTCCATAAAGGGAGAAAAGGAAGAGGAGAATTTATATATCCAGATGAGGAAGGAGGAGAGTTGGAAAAGGCATTCACAATCAGTGGGACCATAAGCTGCTCTGGGCTGTTACAGACTATAACGATGAAGAGAGTGGAGCAACTGTGTAGCATTTGAAAGGCTCTGCTTGGTATGATGTTGAGAGACCTACACATAGTCTTGGCCCCTTAGGGCACCTGCTATGATTTGGGGTGCTGGGCAAGTGGGATCAGACTATAGCATGCTTGATGGATAAGGACATACTTTATTTATATGCTCCAAATGCTTTCTCATGTTCACATACAGATTTTCTAGAATTTTGATGATGCCACTTAAGCTATCTATGGTTAAGGCTAGACACTGCAAATAATGCTTTAAGTACCCTCCTAGCCTCCCCCCACTTATTGGCACAGTGTTAAAGGGTGGCTTGGGAGAGTTGTAGGACTATCCTTAATTTCTGTCTGCTCTTCCATATAGATATCTCTTATTCCTATGCAAGCCACCCTCAATTCAACCACATTGCCATGCCCAAGACACTCCTCTGTAGAAATTCTGATGGCTGCACTATGCTTTTGTTTTGTCAACAGGACAAATATTTAAAGGGAAGAAAACATGGCTTTCTTGTCTGTCTGATTATATCAGCCTGCACTATCACTCTGGTAGACAAGAAGGATCAGTAATTGCCACCTACCAAATAAGTTCATGCTTTACCATAAGCCAGCATTTTTCCATACTGAAAAATCTACTCCAGCAATAAAACATGCAGCCTTTTGCTCTCTACACTGTGAAGACCCTACTGCATTTTGCATATGAATTCATTCAGATTAATGACTCTAAGATGGCATTCCACCCCGAGAAACTCAATTTTTTCTTCTCCAGAAACTTTCATAAGTTCTAAGTGGCACTTCTGAAGTTTTCCACAGCACTAATCTACTCACATACTGTAACAGAGCAACTCTGGGGTAACACTGAAAACTTTCCTGTTGCCTGGTGGTGCCTAGGAACTGATTTTGTTTATTTCTCTACCCAGGCACAGCCAACTTCAGAGCTAATCCTCCAGCTGTCCTATGGACGACTGAGGTCACTTCATTATACCAAAAGGCCACCGCTCTAATCTGGGCAATAATGATTTGCCCAGCTATCTTTAAGAAACTTTAAGTTCTAGGAAGAAAAGAAAAAACTTGTCTGACACATGGGTTGTGATTCCGGGGAATCATTTGGCAGCAGAGATGAGACAAGGTGCCAGGACTTTCCCATGACCTCACAGAGATGAGGTCCCAAAGAGTTAAATTTAAGACTTTCTTTTCCTAGTCTGGCTTTTTATAAATTCCTAATCAGACCAATTTTTAACAAAACTCAGGTTGTAGCCTAGAGCAATTTATGAAGCCAGTTCCAAAATGTGTGCATTGAAACTTCCCCAAACATGAATCCAAATCACTTTATAGGGATGGTGAATGGTGACATCAAAGGTGGGCAGTGATGTTGGAATCTCCTCTACTATGTCCAAAGTTCAGCATAACACTGTGCCTTAACTGTCCCAGTGGCTCTAGTAACTGAACAAATTCATTTTTGCCCTGTGTGATGCTGTCACTTAAACTCCTTGTGTCTCAATACTGTCATTTTTGAAGAGGCTTAAGTCTTCGCTCTCAAAGTCTGAGAGACAAGAACCTGTATCACGGGAGTGTATGGCTGCTTACCAGCCAGTGACCCCCCCAGACAATTCTGCCACTTACTAGCGCGAATCCACGCCCTCCACCTCGGCCCCCTCTCTCCATCTCAGTTCAGCCCTGGTTTCTCCAGTCTCTGGGCTACCGCAGCTGTTCCTGTGTGGTCTCTGTACCTTCAACTCTGATTATCAACAGCGATTTTGTTCCTCAGGGGACATCTGTCAGTGCCTGGAGACATTTTTAGTTATCAAGATTGGAGATTCTTACTGACATCCACTAAACATCTCATAATACTCAGGATGGTCCTTCGGCAAAGAATTATCCAGTTCATCTAAACAGATATTTCTCCAAAGAAGGCATACAGATGGCCAACGGGCACATGAAAAAATACTCATCATCTTTTATTAGGGAAATGCAAATCAAAATTACAATGAGATATCACCTCACTATTGTCCAAAAGGCAACAACAATTGTTGAAAAGGACATAGAGAGACGGGACCCTTGCACACATTGATGGGAGTATAAACTGGTATAGGCATTATGGAAAACAGTAAGGAGAGTCCTCAGAAAACTAAAAATAGAAATTCTTTGTTATATCCCTGTCTATCCCTGTCTATCCCTATCTATTGGGATAGACAGGGATATTGGGTATTCCAATATTGGGTATTCCACTTCTAGGTATATACCAGAAGAATATGAAAACACTAATTTGAAGTCATATATATACCCCTATGTTCATAACAGCATTATTTACAACAGCTAAGAGTTGAAAACAATGTAAGTGTCCATCAATAGATGATTGGATAAAGAAGATGTGAGACACACACACACAGAACTACAGCTATAAAAAGAGATGAAATCCTACAATTTGCAACATGGATGGACCTAGAATGTATATTTTATGCTAAATGACAAAGGCAAACCATAGGATGTCACTCATATGTGGTACATAAAGAAGCAAAACAAACAAATGAACTAAATAAAAGTAGACTTTTAGACTATAGTATCAAATTAGTATCTACTAGAAGGAAAGTAGAAAGGTGGGTAAATCGGGTAAAGGGGATGAAGTGTATGGCAAAAGATAGATTAGACTTTTAGTGCGACAGACTTTCAGAACATGATATAGTATATATACATGTTGATTTACAATGATATATCTCTGAAACCTATATAATGTTTTAAACCAGCACTACTGCAATTAAAAAAATTTTTTTCTAATTCAAAAAGTCAATAGTGCTAAGGCTAAAAAACTCTGCTTTAGCCACATTTGTTTCTAATCTTTCCTCCGTGTGTGTGAATGATACAAAACACAATCCCACCCAGGTCAGTTCCATACTTCAATTCCTCTAGCTCCTCCTAGTTGCCCTCAGACTAAAGTCTATACTCTCCAGCAAGCCATGAGACCCTTCATGATCTGGCCTTTCCTAACTTTCTGCTTCATCTTTCACTCTTGCCCCGACCCCTTTCCCAAGTCAGCGGAGCAATCAAGGCAGGTGGACCAAACACCACAACTCCCTGTGCTGTCAGTCTCATCCACCCATTCTTTGGCCTATCAACTTTATGACAGACACTTTGTGACTAAAAGAGAACAAGACAGTACCCTGGCTGCTTGAGGCACTCATCATCCCATGAGGCATGCAGAAAAGTGAGCATCTAGTCAATCAACAGAGGCAAAACTTATTCATCACTTCTGTGACCCCACCACCATCTCCCCAACAGACTGTTAGCCTCCAGGGAAGAGTGTCTTCATCACCACAGTAACTTGTACACACTAAGTGCAGTCTGCTGGATGTAGTCATTGTAATAGCTGTATTACAGAATGAATGAACTCATAACCTCTTCCAATTTGATTCCTGCTCACATAAAAAGCACTAAAATATCAAATTCCAAGGATGAAACAAAATATATCACGCTGTACATGCCCAGAGAGCACATCTACAAAGCCAGAGACATCTCAGTTTAAAGCCACATTTTCTGCCTCTCTTCTCTTTATATATCAGAGATCTATAAATCTATAAAATAAGGATTTATCCCTGTGGATGGTCTAAATCCCATTACATAAGACATATGGGTAGAATGTGACTCCAGCAGAGTAACAGATCTAACAGAGTCAAAACACAGAGCTAGGTTCACTGTGGGAATCTTGAGCTTTGAAGCAGTAGTCCCGGAGAGGATTTTCTCTCTTTAGATTGGGAAGTTCATCCCATCTATGAATGTTTAACAATATTGCCATTTTTTTCTCTTCCTTTTAAGTGGATTCTATATCCTGAAGTTGTTATTTGTCTGAGCCTCAAAACCCACAAAGATGTCCCACAGAGGGTTAGATCCCCTAGAAAAAGTTTTATTAGATATTTATAGAACTATTTGGGACTTTTAAAGAGAATCACATACATCTGAAGAGGTGTGACCCTATACCTTGAATCATATACAGTGTTATAAACCAATGTTACTTCAATTTTATTTATTTTTTTTAAGATTTATTTTATTTATACAAGAGTCGGGGTATAGGCCAGATTTGCGGGAGGGTGAGAGGATTCACCAGAGACAGAGCGGGGAACAGAATAGGCAGACTGATGAAATACACTGCTGAGGGGAGCAGTGGGCGAGACAGGAGAGGTCTGCCTTGCCATGTGGGACCCTCGCTGGCAGGCCAGGATCAAACCGGCACTGCAGAGGCTGCGGACAGCTTCACAGCCCAGCGCTCAACCGCCTGCACCTCCAGGGAGGCCCTACCTCAATTTTAAAAATAATAAAATTAGGGCCTCCCCAGTGGCGCAGCGGTTGAGCACTGGGTTGCGAAGCTGCCCGCAGCCCCTGCAGCTCCAGTTCGATCCCCGGTCGCCAGGTGAGGCACGCAGACCTCTCCTGCCACCCGCTGCTCCCCTCAGCGGTATATTTCTTCAGTCTGCCTGTTCTGCTCCCCGCTCTGGCTCTGGTGAATTCTCTCACCCTCCCGTGCTTCTGACTGTACCCAGTGCTTGTATAAATAAATTAATTAAATAATAATAAAATTAATTAAAAATGAGAGACTTAGTCTGAATTTAAAGCTTAAGGAAATTAAGATCTTTAAAATAAAACAGGAAAATATGAAAAGGACGCTTCTGAATTCCTACATATACCATGAATTTAAATTTTTGTTATAGTTCATGATAATGCAATTGTCTGTCTTCCAACCTATATTCCCATCTAGGCTTCTATCTTTGCAGACAAGGCACAGACAAAATCCCCAGCTTGGTGGTCCTTTCCCCCCCCCCCTCCTTGTTCCCATCAGTCACATCCTCTTCATTCAGCATTTGAATAATCATGACCTTCAGAGTAAGTTTATCCACTCAAATCAATACTGAGGGTACATGAGGAAGACCAGAGTCACTGGTGATCATAAATGACAGCTGCTTTTATTTCACTTGAAAAACATGCAAGAAGAAAGATGGTGCTGAAAAATGACGACAAGCACATGACATCTAAAGCAGAAGCAACAAAATGAAAAATATACAAATATGTCTACATAAAACTAAAATGTTTCTGGATACCACAAGAAACCATCAAGTGAAAAGACAGCCTATAGAATGGGAACAAGTACTTTCTGATATGGGATAATATCTAAAATATATAAAGAACTCTTATAACACAATAGTAAAAAAAAATAAATAACTCAATTTAACCCTTTGCACTCCGAACCATTCTGGACATTGGCTACCAGGTACTCGATGCTACTTTGTGGCGGAAACGTGCATTTACAGACCCTCGTATTATTTAGTATAATTTTGGAACCAAGTAACGTATTATAATGATATTGGACTTATATGAATTGGGTAACATCGAGGAATGTATATTTGCAAAAAAAAAAAAAAACAATATTTTATTGTTTATAATTTTGTACAGTATGATAAGTTTTGTAACACTCCCCAATATGCATTGCAGGCTGATTAGTGCATGTTTGACATGTCTGTATAGAGGTCTATCTGGAGCTCATCTTCACTACTACTTGTGTCATGAGACTCATTCGTGGTTGGACGCTTTGCCATTGTTCTAATAAAAAATATGAATAAATACATGAGTTGAAAATTTCTAATTGTTATTACTAACTGACAAGATGATATT
This sequence comes from Talpa europaea, assembly GCF_964194135.1. NCBI lineage: Eukaryota > Metazoa > Chordata > Mammalia > Eulipotyphla > Talpidae > Talpa > Talpa europaea. The sequence goes on from NC_140074.1 coordinate 49,044,978, forward strand.
TACCAAAATAGCTTTCACCAAACAAGAAAATCACTTTTCCGATTTTCTCCTCGTTAGATCTATGTGCACTGCTCAAAGCTTCAAACCAAAATGAACTCAGCTTTGAAAATCTTTTCCTCCAGATGTAGACTTGTTTATTTTGTAATTATATATCTCACTATACAGTGTGCGCTATGTTCGAAAACCGACCTTTCTTCTACAAACTCCCCTTACCGCTCTTTTCAAGTGGCATCGCGAAGTGCTCGGACCGTTGTGAGCACGCATCTCACGTTCTCGTCCGACACAAAACCCGCTGACATTTCTTGTATATATCTTAGTAATTTTACGATATTTTGATTTAATTTCTTGTGCCATTTCAAGATAAAACTTAAGGGAAACATGCATGTCTCAAAAAGTTGCGTTGAAATAACTCAATTCCCCGTAATCACTAATAAATTGCAATGTCCCCTGAGAGGGGACATCCGAGTGATATGCTAGAATTCCGATGTCCCCTGAGAGGGGACAGTGGAGTGCAAAGTTTTAAAAATGGGCAAAGGACATGAATAGACATTTCTCCAAAGATGATACATGAAACGATGCTCAGTATTACCAGTCATTAGGAAAATGCAAATTAGAACCACAATGAGATCGCTCCATGCCTCTTGGAATGATCATCATCAAAATGACAAGCAAAACCAATGCTGGTGAGGAAGTGGAAAGAGTGAACTTGTGTGCACTGTTGGTGGGACTGGAAACTATACAGTCACTCCATGTATGACGGAGCCTCAAAAAATTAAATATAGAACTATCACATAATTGAGTGCTTCCACTTCTGCAAATCTATCCAATGGAAACAAAAATCACTAACTTGAACATCTATTGCCACTCCTATATTCATGCTAGCATTATTTACAATGGCCAAGCCATGGAAACAAACTAAGTTTTCATCAATGTATGAATGGTAAATGAGTTGCTCTACACACACACACACACACACACACACACACACACACACAGATATGCACACGTTATGGGGTATTACTGACCATAAAAAAATGGAGAAATCCTACCATCTGTGACAACATGGATAGAACTTGAAGACATCATGCTAAAACAAGTCAGAGGGGCCTCCCTGGTGGTGCAAGGGGTTAAGACACAGCACTATGAAGCTATCTGCGGCCACTGCAGCATGAGTTCAATCCCCAGCCAGAGAGCTAACCCAAATGGTGCAGCAGACCTTTCCTGTCTCGCCCGCTGCTCCCCTCAGCAGTGTAGTTCAGTCAGTCTGCCTGTTCTGCTCCCCACTCTGTCTCTGGTGAATCCTCTCATCTCCTGCACCTCTGGCCTACCTACACCCCACCTCTTGTATGCATAAATAAATCTTACAAAAAGAAATGTCAGAGAAAGACAAGTATTGTATAATCTCACACACATATGAAACAACTTAGAAGAAGAAATCAGACTTGTGGGGGTACAGTGATTAGAAAAATGTGCTCAAAAGGTACAAATTTCAATTCATAAGAAAAATCAGTTCTAGGGATATAATATACAACAAGGCGATTATAGCTATATGCATGATATGTAGGAAAGTTGTTGAGTAAATTCTAAGAGTTCTTAATCACAAGGAGAAATTTTATTTCCCCTTTTTTCCTGTTTTTTTTTTAATTGTATCTTTAGGAGAAGGTAGACATTAGCTGACCGTTTTACTATGATCATTTCACAGCACAAGCAGACCTTACTTTACTGCACTACTCTGTTGTGCACCACAGAAAATTGTGTTTTTTACAAATTGAAGGTTTGTGGTAAGCCGGTGTCAAGCAAGTGTCTCAGCGCCATTCTTCCAATAGCACGTGCTCACATCCCATTTTAGTGTAGCATTTTGGCAATTCTTATAATTTTCAAGACTTTTTCATCATCATACCTAGTGTGGTAGTCTGTGATCAGTGACCTCTGACATTACTGTTGTAATCAATAACACAAATTGCACCATCTATGACAGCAAATGTCATGGATCAATGATGTGACTTCTCCTTTACCAGCTGTCCCCCATCTCTCTCCCTCGCCTCAGGCCTCCCTATTCCCTGAGACACAACTATATTGAAATTAGATTAATAACACTATAATGTCCTCTAGGTAGTTAAGTGAAAAAAGTTGTGTCTCACTTCAAATCAAAAGTAGATACCAATTATAGAGAAAGCATCTGTGAAAGGAATAGTCAATCAACACAGCAACTTGTCTTACTTTAAGAAATTATTAAGCCATCCTAGTCTTCAGCAACCAACACTCTGATCAGCCAGCAGTCATCACCATGGAAGCAAGAACCTCCATCAACAAAAAGATCACAGTGCCTCCCTAATGGCCTAGGAGTTAAGTCTCAGCGCTATCACCAGTATGGCCTGAGTGCGATCCCTAGCCCGGGAGCTAACCCACATATGGTGCAGCAGACTTCTCCTGTATTGCCTGCTGCTCCCCTTAACAATGTATTACAGTAGATCCACCTGTTCTGCTCCCCACTCTGTCTTTAATGAATCCTCTTACCCCACTCCCCGCACTTCTGGCCTACACCCCAGTTCTATGCAAAAACTTTAAAAATATTTATAAAAACAAAAGATAAAAAGATTACAACTTGCTGAAGGCATATATGATGGTTAGCATATTTTAGCAATAAAATATTTTTTAGTTAAGATGTATATATTTTTTTAAAGCATAATCTGTTGGAGAGTTCACAGATTACAGTATAGCATAAATATAACTTCTGCATGTATTCATATCTCATTACAAAGAGAAATTTTCTTTTTTCATTTAATTCAAATATGAATTTTAACTGAACTTAATGTGGTAATTATTTGACAGTATATGTAAATCAAACCATCATGCTGTACACCAAAACTTATACAGTAATATATGTCAATTATAATTATTTCTCAGTAAAGCTAGAAAAATGTCAAAAATAAAAAAGTTTTTAAAAAGCTGGGAAATGTAGATAAGCAACATGGATCCAAGACTCTTGGGTTAAGAAAATTCATTTAGAATGGCACTTAACAGAGTTCGTTGCTAATCTGACCATTCTCATTATCATCTTCTGGCCCAGTTGGGGATACACATGTCTCCTGAGATAGCATCCTTCATGCTTTGTACATTTTCCTTCTACCAAGGAAATTTTTAGCATCTGATTGCCCAGCTCTCATAACCATTAATGCTTCCTTCAGGAAAATATTTACTAGAATTCATTACATGTCAGTATAATTAGCTACTGCTGCTTCTCCCAAGGATATCTGCCTGACAAGCCACATTTATATTCTGGGATGAAAAGTTCTTTCCAACGTAAAGAATTCCTGACTTCAGGTGAAAGTGGTGTTTGAAGTCAGAGTGACCTGCCCTCCTGAAACTGCCCACTATTCAGATTTTAAATGAAACCCAAATCACATAAAGTTCATTTCCTATTTTGTGATAGTTAAGGAAAAGCATGTTGTATTTGTGTGAAGTGTTTTCATTTACTTCAAAATTAATGTGCGAGATTTGCCTCACCAGATGTTTATTGCAAGCAGTATAGTGAGCTTTTTCCTTTTAAAATAAGCAAAGTTCTACTTGCTATTAGACTGCCCACAGTCTAATTTCAGTGGAACATTTATAGGCAAGAAGGAAATGGAAAAGGATATTTAAATTATTTGAAGAAATATTTCCAATCTAGAATAATTTACCCTGCAAGATTATCATTCAGGACAGAAAGAAGGGGAATATTATTGGATCATACTGTAACTCCATGCAAAAAATAAAATTTAAATGCATAAAAGACTGAGTTTTAAGGCCTTTAATAATAAAACATAAAGAACAAAAAAAAATAAGCAAAGTTCTTTAAAATAAAAAAGAAACAGCCTAGAAGCACATATGGTATTTACAAGTATAACAACTTTGGGGTTGAAGCAGACCCTACTATTTTAGCTTGTAACAAAACTGTCAAAGATCTGTGAAATAAGAGGATGGAGAAATATTGAGGTACAGAAGGGATAACAGGTTTAGAGATACTTGTAGAGAGTTCTTTAAAACCACTAATTTAGTTGTGATGATAGTCAAAAACATGACTATCCACTTTTCTGTGATGATGGAAAAGTTCTCACTTTCAGCTTCCAAGATGGTAGCACTAACCACATGTGGTTACTAAGCACAACAAATCTAGATGATGTGACTAAGGAGCTGAATTTTTAATTTTAAATAATTCAATCTAGTTTTAAATAGCCACACATGACTAGCAGCTATCATATTGGATTGTGTAGGTCTAATAATACTATTACTGCTTTAACAGGTAATTTTAGAATACTTTGCACCAGTGAATTCTCTCCAGGAGAAACTGGCAGAACTCCCAATTTAACACAGTATTCCAGCTGCAAACAGTTTATTTACTAAAACACAGTCTATGACTCACTCCCACCCCACCCCAGGCATACTCAGGCCTGGTGCAAGGGTAGCCTGTGGGGGTGGGGGGCAGTACTTACCCTCTCTCAGTGGAAGCTCCTCCTCCTGCTCACTGGGGGAAGGCAGCAGGGGTTGCAGGGGCTCCATGTTAATGATGAGCTGTTTGTTCAAAGAGTGAGAACTGCGGCTCTGAGTAATGTTAGCTCTGAAGACAGACACAAATCAGAAGGTATTAGTTTCACTGCAAACACCAAACCCTCCATCTCAGCAGTTTCCCAAGCTGGGGACTGTCTCTAGACTCAGGAGAGTAGTCAGTTGTGAAGACCACATAACACTCAAGACACACACCCTGTTTCTATCATGAAGATCCTGACAAAATATCTGTGTGTTCTAATGCAACACACTGAAAGAAAATGTATTTTCCCAAATGTCATCATCAGACTTGGACATGCTAAGTGACAACACAGGCAGCTGAAAAAGACATGGGAAGTAAAAACTCATGGGAGGCAGGTATCACTCAATTAGATAGGCAGAAAAATGAAAGAAAGGCATAGCTCAAAGTAATTTAACCACCACCAAAAGACAAAAGCAAGCCCCCCCCCAAAAAAAAAAAAACCTTGCCAGACAGATGGCATTGATGAGCTACAGCTGCAGGCTATCTTGCTCTTGCTGGATGTCCAGTGTTTAATAGCAATGTTTAAACACATCCTACTCTCTGAACAGCCATGGAGCCCAGATATGCTTTATAGGACCACATGTGTGTCAGTGGCTGTGACAATCTGCACATGGCAAGGGAAGCTGTGGAGGTGCCTCATCAAGACAATTGGCCAGCATCTGGGCAGCCCATTTACATTGCCCGTTGCAGGGAGAACAGCTTTCTGACCTGACAGACAGGGAGGTGGGCGCACTTCTGCAGGGTGTTTAAGCATCTTTCCATGCCCCATGTTTTCCTTAAAACCAAAGCCATTCTTCAAAGATGGTATCAAATGTCACTTTCTCCTTGAAGCCCTCCAGAATTGCACTCTTGCACTCACAAATCTCTTTCTCCTTCTCACACTACTCCTCCCCCTTCTTTCACAACTTACCACACTTATCACCTCTGTCTCTCTATAATTACTGATGTACTGGTCAGCTCTCCTTCAATAATCATCTTCCAGGCAGAAAATGACCTTTCCATTTTCATGTATGTACAGTGCCTTGCTTTGCACATTGTTAAGGGGGGAGGGGGATTCAGGTTTAAAACTGATGTAAACTGCATATAGTCCTGACTTGACATAGTTGCCATTTCAGACTGGCCCAGTGTAAAGCAACCAACCCATTCCGGGCAGGTTTATGAACGGTTCTAGCAGCCACATGCTCTTCGCCGTTGTTGGTAGTTGCTGCACTCCTCTGTGCACTCCACTCCTCCACCCTTAACACCACACTACCACCGCACTGCACTCTGCTGCACCACCCTTATAAATCAGTCTCTTAGCGCAGGTGTACCCACTTCAGGTGCCCGCCATCAGGTGTGCATTCAGGATCACAGGGTTCCCTCATCTATCCTGATGGCGGGAGGGCAAAAAAGCCTGATACCTTTTTTTTTTTTTTCTGGACTGTGCAATGAAAAGAAAGTTTTGGTTTTTATTCCATCCATAAATAACATTTTCCAATTTGTCAGTGAATAAACAAGTGGTCCCATAGCTAAAGTATATGAACACTGCTAGTGCTTTAATGCAGAAAGAAATAAAGTTTCTGATGATTTCACTGAGAGTGATTTCTAAGATCTTAAAATTCTAAAACAGTATTTTTTCTATTTAAGATAGAAAAAAAAATCTCTTCTTCATGTAAACTTCCTAACTAGAGATATTGACTGAACAGAACATTATACAACTTTAAGGAAAATTTGACTTAATGTTTCAAGTTAACTTTCTATTATTTAAAATGTAATAATATGTCAAAATTTCAAGTTCTAACTAAAATAATTTGAAAGTAAAATTGTATACAGAAATTATTGGAAGTCAAGAAACATATCAAATTATGATAAAATTTAGAAATGTCTAGAAAGTAAACATAGATTTCAGAATTATATAGCTATAATCATTTTGATTATTTAGAATCAGTTAGTTGCCTGCCTTCATGTAAAGTATACATTTGGAGTAACTGACATTAGGACAAATGCCCAATTTTTAAAGTAAATTTGAAGTCTTAAAATTAAGAGGCTATCAATGATAACAAAGATACTGAGAGAAAATGTAACTTCTAGCTTTAAATTAGGAAGTATGAAGTTAATATTAAGCCTGATACCTTTTACCTTACCCTTCACCCAGGTAGTCCCCAGGCTGATAGACAGGACTACGTTATAGCCCAGGCACTTCTGTTGGGCACGGAAGGGAGATGGGGATGATTAGGATGCCTGTTAGTGTCTTGAATTAAAAGCCCCCACAGCTGGCACTGCCTGGGAAGGAAATTTATGCGGGGAGTTTAAATTTATGCAAGTTTCCTAGGAAGGAGTTTAAATTTATGCAAGTTTCCTAGGAAAGAAACTTGCTTTACCATGAAGTCATCATTATGTAATTCCACAACCACTGACTTTGCAACTGATACTTGCCTTGTTATGGGAAACCGTGGTCCTTATCTTCAGTAACTCACTCTCTAGAACCATAAGGCTCAAAGTTTTTTGACTGAGACTGACATTTAGAAATAGGTTTTATATCACCTCTCTATATTCTCTCTCTCTCTCTTTCTCTCACATACGCAGAAAGACACAACTAAAGCAAAAATTTCATGCAGCAATACTACCTCTTGCTATCTGTGATTCACTGTATGTTTCTATTTAATGTTGTTCAGTGTTGGTCTTCACCACTGTTTTCACTTCATGGCTCACGAATGCGCTACAGCTGCAGTTGAAAGTGTTGATCCCATGGAGACAGAGGGCCCCAGGAGAACTGAGGAGGCGCATCTGACCCTGCCTTGAGTAATGGGGGGCTAGGATGACCTCCAGAGGAGGTGATGGATGTGGGGGGTCCGGCAAGCACAGTGCGGTTTATAGGGAAAGAAGTGGAGATGTCCTTGCAGAGGGAAGGGAGAAGAAAGAAGGGGAGATTAAAATTTCCCATGCACAGCTCCTCCTTTTATTGTGAAGGGTTCTCATTTTTTAGTTTCCCTCAGATTTGATTTGGCCTTTTGGCCTCCGAGACTGTGATTCCAGCTCCGCAAAGTGCAAGATGTTGCCATGTTTGTGTAGAACATGTTGCTTTTTGACCTCTGAAAAGTCCACCTGTCCATTCTTGCACAAAACAACTCTACATTGCTCTGCCCCATCTCTGACCAGCCATACCTGCTGGGCTGCCAGCACATCCTATCCCCCAGAAATCACTGCATAAGTTACAACAGAAGGGTCTTTTACTCCCCAGTAGGAGACATCAGGCATCCTGCGGCTCCTCCCCACCCCAAAAATTGCAGTATCTGGCCTGTTGTCTGATGTTAGGACAGGTGAGTTCACCAGAGTGACCTCACAGGGGCAAGCCTGCCTGGCATTCGGGGGTCAGGAGGACACTGGCTTGGCCCCTATGCTCACGCGCTCCTGTGCTGCTCTGAAAACCTGGCTTGCTTTGCAGCCCACTCCTGTACTCCCAGCCTGAAAGTTTCCGAATGAAACAATCATTAAGATCTCTAATGCCTCCCTGGTGGCTCAAGGGGTTAAGCACAGCTCTGTGAAGCTGTCTGCAGCCTCTGCAGCACGAGTTCTATCCCAGGCCAACCAGGGAGCTAAACCACAAGTCACAACAGACCTCCCTGTCTTGCCCGCTGATCCCCTCAGCAATGTATTTTGGTTAGTCTGCCTGCTCTGTTCCCCCACTCTGTCTCTGGTGAATTCTCTCAGCACCACCCCCACCACACACACACCTCTGGCCTGTGCCCCAGTTCTTGTGTGCGTAAATAAATAAATCTTTAAAAAAAAAAAAAAAAGAGGGAAGCAGGCAAGTCCCAACATTGTACAATCTGAACAGGGCCTGTGAAACAGCCTGAAAGCTTTTCTAGCTCTACTTGAACCTGTATATCTAAACATTTTAAGGGCCTCCCTGGTGGTGCAAGGGGTTAAGACGCAACCTATGAAGCTGTCCGCAGCCTCTGCAGCACGGGTTCAATCCCCGGCCAGAGAGCAGCCCATATGGCACAGCAGACCTCTCCTGACTCGCCCGCTGCTCCCCTCAGCAGTGTATTTCAGTCAATCTACCTGTTCTGTTCCCCGCTCTGTCTCTGGTGAATCCTCTCACCCCCCACACTTCTGGCCTGTACCCCAGTTCTTGTATGCATAAATAAATCTTTAAAAAAAAAAAACTCTAATGAGGTAGTAAGGCTTCCTTTGGGAATGTGAGTATATTCTAATACTAGTATTAAAATGCCATAAAACAGAGGGACTGAAATGAGGCTCATGGAGTTCCTGCACCACTTCTTGGAGTGGAAAGAGCTGTCGCTGGCCCATTACCAAAAACTCCATCTGAGGAGACTTTAATGTGTCTGTCAGAGTCTAGCTTCCCGTTTTTGGATGCGAGATAATAATAGCACCACCTCACATTTGTATAGCACTTTATAATTTTTATTTTAATCCCCATAATAAAACCCAGAAGTTGGACAAAGTAATACAGATTTTCCTCAACTTATAAAGAGGTTCCAGCCCAATAAAACCAGGGAAAGTTGAAAATACTGTCAATCAAAAATATACTTAATACTCCTGACCCAAAGAATATGTGAGCTCAGCCTAGTCTTCCTTAAATGTGCTCAGAATACTTATATTAGCCTGCAGCTGGGCAGAACCATCCAATGCAAAACCTATTTTATAACCTGGTGCTGAATAGCTCATGTAAGTTATTAAATACAGTACTGAAAGTGAAAAAGTGTCTGCAAAATAAGAATAAGGGGGGGTGAGAATTGTACGGGGAATATAACCAAAATGAAAATGCATACACTGTGCAAAAATGAAAAATGATGTAAGAATCATATAAAATAAAATAAATGTCTTCAGATTATTGTTTTCCCCCCAGTCACAAGGTTAACTAGGAGCTGCAGCTTGCTGTCTCTGCCCAGTGTCCTGATAGAATCGACCCCCACAGCACTAACCCAGGAAAAGACCAAAATTCAAAATACAAAGTACCATTTCTACTGAATGTGTATTGCTTTCACACCATTTTAAAGTTGAAAAAATCATAAGTCAAACCATCATGTGTTGAGGATCACTTGTATTATGAATCTTATAAGTGTGTAATCTGATGGTCTGAGAAGTTTTGTGACATACCCAAGGCCAGCCACACATCAGTAAGCAATGTGGCGAAGATTAGAACCCATTCATGATTCCCAGACACATGCTTGCTTCAGGATAAACACTACCCCTAGGGGTCCCCAGCATGGCAGCTGCTATGCCTAGGGTGGCTTGCACAGCCAGCCCTGGGCTCACCAGTCTGTGCAGGTGATTTTCACCAAGTCATCAGTCTGAGAGGGCTTTGGGGATCTTGTCATCCATAAAAATCATGAACTAACATGATAGTTAGCTGCTTCTCTTTTTGAAGAAAAAAAAAAAAGAAAAATCTCAAATAGTCTCATTCTGTCTGCAACTGTCTCTATACATACATATTTCAGTAGAAAGAGGAGTCCATGAACTTGTCACTTTTTGAAGCACAGAATTTTAGGTGGGAGGAAAGACAGCTAAGTAAAGACTGGTCATCACCTTTCTAGACTAGCAGTCCACTCTGAACACTGCCAGAAAAAAGAGCACACACTCTCACTTTTGACATCAAGGAAGACAAAATAAATTTGAAAACAGGGTAATTTTTCAAAACAAATAACTTTCAATCATGCAACTGGCTACTGTGAGGGAATGAGAAGCATGTGCACATTTGGAGGTATGAAGTTGTACTCCCCAAATTATGTAGTTATGTAAACAACTGACAAAAATTTGAAGGGAAAAAAGAGAAATTGCTGCTGGAAATTTACACACCTTCGTGTCCCTGACCACAGTGCTGCCTCTTGGAAGGTCCAGCTCTTCAGGGCAGCACCTTGGACAGATCTCAGACCTTAGAAAATTACAGAGGTGTTGCATCTCATACAGCTCAGTAAACATGCACTGACCTCTGACTTTGTGCTAAGCACTGTTTTCAACATGGAGGTGGCCAAGATAAACACAGGCCTTGCCCTCCCAGAGCTTGCTTTGTATCATTAATTTAAACAAATTCTTCCTTATAATGTCAGAAATGAGGGGCCACAGCAGTGTCCTGAAGATACAAATTCAGTGGGCTTTCACACACACATAAAAGGGGGTAGTGGACAAAAAAGAGCTTGCAAGTCAGTGTCTCCAAGACCCGTAGCTCCTGTTGCAGTAAGATCCTGGGGGGAGTTGAGCAGATTCCAGAAAAGGGAAACTATAAATTGACTAATGCCTCATTTGTCATCCCCTCCGGTGCTTCAATCCACTGCAGGAAAAGCCAATTTGCTCCCTTCCTCCCTTTCATTCAAAGTGAAGTCCAGCACATAGCATCACCTGGAGGCTCATTAGCAATGCCAGATTCATTCATCAGAATCTGATTTTAACAAGACCCTCAGGTCATCCCTATGCAAGTACAGATTTAAGAAGTCCTGATCTAGGAAGCCTTGATTCCTATAAATTATGCAGACCTAAATTTAATAGGGAAATGTTTTTTAAACTCTTTTATAATCTCATTAGCCACCCATAGGAGATAACGATGGGACTCTTGGAAAGAGTCCCATATTTGTGGAATATGTCTCTGTGACATATGATACTAAAGACAATTTTCTACTTTGTGTTCATGCCATCAAGAGAACTATCTAGCATCAAATACTACTTTTTATTTTTAAGATCAAACGCTGAACTCCAAGGTAGAACAATATAACCCAGGACGGCCCCCTGGGGAAGTTCTGCCTCTAAGCTTCTAAGAGAATGCCAGAGGCTTGCAGCTTGCCAGGTGCTACAGAGACAAGCGTTCAGGACTCAGACACTGGAGTTCTAGGCTTAACTCTGCCATCAAAACCATTTATGGCCTCAGAGAAATCATCTAACTTCCTCAAGCCTCAAGTTCCCTTGTCTATAAAACAGAAGCTTCAAGGTAAGTGATCTCTATTGTTATTTCCAGCCCAAAGAGTCTGGAAAGTTCAAGTTATACTTCTCTTCTTCATTTCTACTGTACCAAATAACCACAATTTCAGGGAGAAGGGGGCTATGAAAAGACTATTCTCAATTTTAAAAGGACTGTCTTCCCTAGTGAGTAGAATGTGAGACTCCTATGTCTTGTCACCGTGCTCCAGCTTCCAGCGACACACTGTGGTCCACAGGGGAGACAGGTGTTGCCTCCTCCCATGTAACAGCTTCTCACTGAGCCACCCTCTGGGACTGGATTATTCTCTGTTATCTGTAGGGAGTTCTTGTGAACTGGGTGGGAGAGGTTTGTCTGGATTCCCACACCAGGCTGGCTTAGCCACACTTCCTTCCACAAGACCATGGACTCCTCCTGTCCAGGAACCCTGAAGACAAACTAGAGAGGCACCCAGCTCACCAAGTCACCACAGAGTAGAGGCACAAGGGAAATCCAAGCCAAAGGGAGAGTCCTCCAAGTTCAAAGATAAGGAGAGGACAGGTGCCCACCAAAGAGTGGGAACTTCTATAAAAGGGAAGCTTCTAATGGCCTTGACTTCAAAAGGTGGGAGGGTATCATGATGAGAATGTTCAACTTCAGATATTTAGTGTGTTTGAGGATTTAAAATGTACAATGATCTGTATAAATTGTGGTATATGACTATAGCTAAGAGAATATTTCACTCCTAAGACCCACACACACTGCACACTGCTACCTTAATGAAGCAATGTATACCCATGAGCCTATGGTGAACAAGTGCCTTATTCTGAGGAATGAGCGAAGAGTCCAGTGAGAGATGAGTATGCCCAAACTTTCCTATGGAATGACCAGTGGGAACTGACCACACCTGGTGAACAGAAGCAAGACAGAGAGCATTCTAACAGGCCAGGAGGACACACCTCAGCCAAGAAATGACACAGCTGTGACTCACACACATCATGCTCACTTGCATGACACTCGGTCAAATCAGGCTGATGACTCTGTATAAAGCAAGTAACTCAAAATGGAGCCCAGCTGCTCACAAACCATGGCCAGTGCAAATCTGAGGGAGATGTCCCCGATGGTGAGGGGGCTGTGCCTGGGGCCAGAGCCAAAAGACAACATGAGGCCAGGCAGTGGGGCACCTGTTCCCTTCTCTGTCTCTACCCCAGGAATAGGACTCTTTGTCCTTATTTAATCCCAGATATCACCATGCACAGGAACATTATCGAGTCAAAAGTAGCCTTTAAGCCCCTCTGCCCATCCCCAAAGTCTCCTGCAGTTCCCAAGAGAACACCACTCACCTGTGCACCTCCGGAGGTTCCCTCTGGATTTTGGAGCTGGCCTCCACCACCTCTTTGGCAACCCTACCACTGCAAAAGACAGAACCACAACATCTGTGCAGAGACACTCAGAGCAGGGGGATGTGGTGTGACATGATTCTTTTTATTTTTAACTTCACAATGGTCTGCCCCAGCTCGAGGCACACATAGCCCTCCCTCCGGCTCCACAGGAAGTTACGACGGAGTTGGAAGTGCCCCATGAGCATCAAAGATGAGTGGGGTGGAATGGGAGAACCAATAGGACAGGAGCCAAAGTGCACTAACTTACAAGCAAAATATTCAAACATCAATGGCTGCCCCACCCAGCCCCACCTTCCTAATGGAACCATTGGTACCCACCTATATCGAAATCTACTTCCTTTAAAAAATATCTTGCTGCTTGACACAGTCTTGATCTGGCTGGATTTTGCATACCTTCAAGAAAAAGCAAAGCAGAGGTGGTAGTGACATGGGCAGTCCAGCAGGGACACCTAGTGAGTTTGCTTCAGGGGATACTTTTGACTGCCAGAATGAATGAGCTTTATTGTATGAGTATGCACGCACACACACACTCACACAAACACACTGGCACCTGAAAGAAAACTTCCACAAAAGGATAGTAATTTTCACTGTGTGTGCTGCAACCTGAGCTTGTCCGTGCTGTCATTTCTCTTAAATGCAGGTGATGACCCATACATCTGGTTTCATAATACATTACTGGGTCATGACCTACAGAAAGGAACAGGCAGTGCTGATGACCAGAGGGATCCTTTTCCAATTTCTTCTTGAAATTACAGAAAGGGGGCCTCTCCGGTGGCGCAGCGGTTGAGCGCTGGATTGCGAAGCTGCCCGCAGCCTCTGCAGTGCTGGTTCGATCCCCAGCTGCTCCCCAGCCACCGGAGGAGGGTCCCACATGGCGCGCAGACCTCTCCTGCCGCCCACTGCTCCCCTCAGCAGTGTACTTCGGTCCTTCTGCCTGCTCTGCTCCCCGCTCTGGCTCTGGTGAATTCTCTCACCCTCCCGCGCTTCTGACTGTACCCAGTGCTTGTATAAATAAATAAACAAACAAACAAACAAATAAATAAAAATAAATCTTTGAAAAAAAAAAAGAAATTACAGAAAGGGTGGCTTGTGCCATAGTGGCACTTCCTCGTTGTACCTACACCAAGAGAGCAAACGGCTCCCGGTGACACACATCATGTATCATGTCACAAAGAATCCACCTACTGTGTGTTACCTGAGAGGGAAAATGAGGGGCCCATGTCACCAAGGAAATGGCTGCTGAACTTGGGTGTATTCTCTGTTAAGTCACCATGGCCCAGTGCCCTTTAAAAGACCCCACGCTGGTAGATGACTAAGAGACATGGGGAAAGAACGCTCAGCCAAGCACTGATTCAGCTCCTGGGCCCTGGCCATAAATAAGGCCCAAACAATAACACTCTGAACGGCAATCTGGAACACGGTGCCTTGGGATTCCCACAGGGCATTCGGTTACTGGCACACCTCAGGATGCCTCATGCCAGTCACTTTAGTCTTATGCAGGCAAACCCAAGGAGTTAATCTAGAAACCATATCAATAAATGAATAGATGTAAATTGCAAGCTCAGATGGGAAATACCCAATGAGAGCATAGGGGCCAGGGAAGGTGCCCTGAGGAATGGGGTTCTGTGCTGAGATCCAGGGGTGGGAAGGTGTTAACCAGAGCAGGGTGGTGGGCAGTGTCCTAGGCAGAAGACCCAGCAGACCCAAAGACTCTGATCATTGGAAACTAAAAGAGATGATGTGCATCCTCATTATACAATAATAATAGTTATTATTAGTATTGCTATTATTCATTCTCTCTCTCCCTCCCTCTACCCCCCCCACACACACACAGACATTTCCCCCTATTTTAGCAAGTGCTGACATTAAGCTGTCCTTATCAAGGATTTTGGTGTCAGTCTGAAGAACAATGGAAAGCCATAGTAACAATCTTTTGCTTGGGAACTTTTCTCCCATCTGCCTCTCCAAACAGCCTGACCCACAGAGAAGGGCACTGGCTATAAATGATGAGCCATGGACAGTAAGATGAGCAGGGGCGTGTCGGGGGTGCGGGCGTGAAAGCCACATGCAGGAAGGTCCTGACACCTGGGACAAGGGTGCAGACCGCTGGCTAGAGCAGGATTGTAGACACTACTCGGTCATCAGAGAGAAATCAGCATGTAAGTGCGCTCCTGTGATTCAAACACACGAGATAGGTCAAAAAGAGCACAAGGGACTATGGTGACAGTTCACGGGTGATGTGATGGGAGATTTATGGGGATTACACATGAGCGGAGAAATCAACTATTGTACAAAAATAACAACAATGTAAGAAAATAAAAACAAATGCATGTTGTTCAAGAGTTGAGAGCAACTCATTTTATCCTCACACATTTTATCCTTCCCATAGGAGGGAGCAATCCACATTTTTAGGTGAGAAAACTGAAGCACAAAAGGGTTGAATCCCCTGACAAATTGTGAAGGAAGCAACTGCAGCACAGGTCTGTCTGCATTCTATAAATAATGCTTTAGTCATGCAGGTCATCAAGCTTTAGCAAGCAGCTTTTTAAACATGAGTTCTGATTCAGTAAGTCTGGAGTGGAACCTCAGAATCTATATTCCTAACAAGTTGTAAGGAGACGGTGATGCCCGTCCAGGTGGGTTTCCTTTGCAAGTATTACTGGGTGACAGTATTTCAAGCCCAGGCTACAGTTCATTCCACCTGGGAAACTGTCATTTCTCCCAGTATCCACGTCCTCATCTGATTTTTGAAATCAATTTTATTGAGATACAATTCATATACCCTCCATTCACCTCTTTAGATTTATACTTCAGTTGGTTTCAGTATACATCACGAAATTTTAAAAAGTTTATCAAAAACATGTGCATCACTCCCCAAAATCGCCCAGTACCCACTGCAGTCATTCCCTGTATCACTCTATTCCCTAGATCGTTTCCCCCACACCCGATCCTAGACAAGCACTAACCTACTTTCTGTCTCCAATGATCTCCTCATTCTGGATATTTCATACACATAGAATCATATAATATATGCCTTTTATGTCTGTTTCACTGGGCATCTTGTCTTTAACACTCATCTGTGGGGTAGCATGTATCAGTGCTTCATTCCTCATTATGACTGAAGATATTTCACTTCCATTTATTATTAGTTCATGGGCTGTATCCACTTTTTAGCTGTTATGAATAATATTGGCATGAACATTCTAGCGCATGTTTTTGTGATGACTCAAGTTCTGATTTAACTGGGCCTAGGGTAGGTCACAGACTGGTCGTTTGCAAAAACTCTCCAGGTGGTCCTAGTGCACAGTGTGGGCTG